>NC_052403.1:8804115-9424112 GCF_009389715.1 Phoenix dactylifera
TATTGTAATCTTGTTCGCTAGGAGCAAACATCTATCAGCTGTCTTTCTTAATGCACGAGCTGGTATATTAGTTTATTTTACCCCTTGTTTTGCATGCTAATCAAAGCGAGGACCTCGCGAGCTTATGGGTGACCCTGTCATAAGAACCCCATCATTTTATCATTACTTCACCAGCTTTGTCACTCATGAGATGTTCCCTGCTTGATTATCCAATCGAATATAAGGTTATAATCCTAATCAATTTTCATTTGCAATCGTTTTGATAAGAAGGGCAATAAATTTCATCAGCTTGCATTCGAAACCAAAGAGACAGCATACCACAACATCAAGCCTTGATGATGATATATGAAATCAGTAGCTTCATTGGCTTATTACTACCAAAACTTAATGTAAGAACCAAAACATGGGACACAATAAGCACTAAGTGCAAAATTTAAATGGCTCTAAAGTCCTATATATTAAAAACTTCAGATTTTTGGGGCGGAGCCACGCTTATTTTGGTCTCAAATGTTATTTTTGCCTTAAATGACCAATTGATTGCTGTGCAATATTTATGTCTTCACATGAGGCTGAAACGACACCCATCATAGCCTGCAAAACAGACGGAAAAATAAGAAGGGACGGAAGAATATTTCATTTGTACCAGAAGATACCATTTCGCTGGAGTGGTTTGTGTGAGAACTCGTGCAAGTGTGTATTTAATCCCATATTGATTTTTTGCTGAATAAATCTTGAATACTTATATAAAATCAAAAAATTTAAATAATACCTCTCGGTTAATCATTTTGGGTGAAGTTCTCAATTGTAATAAATGATATTAAAACAAATCTGGCTCATAACCTATGTGGACTAGAGAACTGACGACGGATCGATCATGGCGAGCCATTTTGGGTGAGGTCCTCAGTTGTGACAGTTTTAGCTTTCACTATGTCCATCTTTGAGAGAGAGACAGAGAGGAAAATGAACTTGGACTATGGTGCCGACACAACTAGATGAAGGTGATCCATTGTTCCACTGTGACTGAGTCATATACACAATCATAGACATGGTTTTTTAGAATGGCTGTCACAGTGTGGGCCTGGCTATTAGGATGTCTTAATGTTGTCGCAGCTGTTCTAAGACCTTCTAAATAGTGATTCTTACATACCTAAAATAACATAATATAATAACCATTACATATAATTTTATTTCCTAAATACGAATCAACTAAATATATACAAATCAACAAATATAGGCCACAATAATTTTGTGCAAAAACCATGAACAAAATATGGGTCGAACAGGACCGTGACTATGTACTTACTTGGATCAATGGTGATCAAAATCGCCGTCCCACCAAAATCACACGTCCCTCCGGCCACCTTTGTCCGCTGCCAATAGCTATTGAATGCATAAGAAGCATGGGCCAGTAACGTAACCGGTTGGTAGCATTCACCGCCGGGCAGGATGGAGTCGCAGTCGGCCCCCGACCCGCATGCATAGTTCAAGGCCTCTTGGATGATCGGGTCCGGCACCGTGGGCTTCGCGATACACCAAAGGCCCGGCAATGTCCTTCCCGCCGTCGGCGGCGCCAAAGGCGGCGGGTATACGACTGGTGGTTCGAACAGTGGTGGACCGGGAACGAACGCCGGTGGGCTTGGAAAATAAGTTGGTGGGCTGAGCCCGTACGAAGGTGGGCCTGGCACGCAAGTTGGCGGGCCGGGCACCGTTTCTGGCGGATATGGAGGGAGAATTGGTGGAGAGGAGTATACAGGAGGTAGTGGTGGTGGAGGTGGAGATTGCATGGGGACCATTGGAGTTGGGCCTGGGGCAAACTCTGGTGGCCTTGGGAGCCCGTATGAAGGTGGGCCTGGCACGTAAGTTGACGGGCCGGGTGCCGTTTCCGGTGGACATGGAGGGAGAATTGGCGGAGAGGAGTATACAGGAGGTGGTGGTGGACCTGGTGGAGATTGCATGGGGACCGTAGGAGTTGGGCTTGGGGCGAACTCTGGTGGGCTTGGAAACCCGTACAAAGGTGGACCTGGGACGTAAGTTGGTGGGCCGGGCACTGTTTCTGGTGGATATGGAGTGAGAAATGGTGGAGAGTAGTATCCGGAGGGTGGAGGTGGAGAGTAGTATCGGGAGGGTGGAGGTGGAGATTGCATGGGGATTGTAGGGGTTGGTATGGGAGTAGAAGGTGGCAGAGGAGTGAGAGGAGGGTTGACACAAAAAGGAGGATAGATCACAGCGGAGGAGTAGGGATCCGAAGATGAGTACAACTCGAAGTGCAATGCTCGCCTCGGCTTCCTCGATGATTTAATCAGTGAGCTCTCGTGTTGCCCTAAGCCTTCTGCTTCCACTTCAATGCAACAAAGGAATGGTTTCAGGAGTTAGTTTCCAAGTTAAAGAATGGAAGTATTTCTATATATGTGTATAAGACTTACCACATTGAGTTAAGAAGGTGGTAGCAATGGAGATAAAGGACAGGAGGTGGAGAAGTCCTAGGCTGCTCTTTGATAGCTCCATGAAATGGAGCACCTTCTCTTGGAGTTTTGGTTGTTACTTTGAAGACAGCTCCAACTTGATGCCAAAGAGCTGTGGAAACCATGGAAATGGGGTTGGGATAGTTATAAATGGATTGGAGAGCTTTGCGTTAGCCATCTAAATATGGATTACAGGGAGGTGAGGAGGCTGCCCGTAAAGTGGGGGGAAAAAGCTCTAGGCATTTAGTGCTGATTCCACTGTCATCCTTTCGTTCTCTCTTTTGTAAGAAGTGATGAACAGGGAGATAGATGGCAGTGGAACTTTTTTTCTGATGGTAATGGCTATGAGGCAAATGATAGTGTTCATTAGATTTATTTTCCCATTTTTTCTTGTTTAGTTTTGGAATATGTTCTTGCTTGGTGCTCGAGAAAATAAAAGCAGAGTTTTGCCTTTTGTGTTGCTTGTGCCCCACTCCAGAAGTCTCTCTCTCTCTCTCTCTCTCTCTCTCTCTCTCTCTCTCTCTCTAGGTGTGGTTTGGGCCCACATGGCTCCTTGGTAACCTAGGCTATCACTTAGAGATAAATGCCTAACCTGGGAAAGTTAGTTCCAGCCCACAGGTTTATATGACCCCACAAGCTAGCTTCTCAAGATCTCTATAAATTTGTTGCAATTTTGCCTTGGTTATAAAGGCAAATTATATCCTGCATTAGGTGCACCAACATAACTATGGATCACACCAATCAACTCGTCTCTTTCTTATGCACTAATCACCAAAATGAGCATACGATAAATGAGGCTCATAAAAAGAAGATAAGATAATTAGTATTGTGCATAGCCATATGGTGCACATAATGTAGGATATAATATGATACCATCTTTGAGGTGCCTCTTGCTAAATAACAACCATCAACCTTGTCTTATGTTTGCTCCCTTATTCTTAAAAATCTTTTTTCTTATATTTGAGAAATAAGAAGGGACCCACTCAAGACAAAATTATACAAACCTAGATACTTATATGCATCCTGAAGGATTTGAAAGCCAGAACCTCCTAAAAAGAGAGGACGGCTCTGACCACTTGGAAGCCATGTCTTTATAAATTATAAGATGCCGCAAACTTAGGAAGCCATGTGTTCACAATTTTTTTTATTTTATTTTTTTTGCTGAAGCAAATGTATCATATATGGCGGGTACGGATATATCCAAAAAAGTCAAAGATAACAATTTCTAAAGCGCTTTCGATAAGTCCTCCTCCCCCAGTCATAGTCATAGGGTTTTTCCAGAATGATTAGCTACATAAGAGGCTACCCAATCCACAGCCCCATTAGCCTCACGATACACATGCTTGGCCTGAACGGCCATCCCTCCACATACCATAGTCCGAATGTCCCTAGGCGGCAGATAGCTGTCACCCTTAAATCTTAGGATGCAGCAAACTAACGCAATGAAGTAAATAAAGAGGTTATCTGGTTGGAAAACCACGGTAGGAGACTGAAATAGTCTGGATCCCTATACCTTTCTTTCTGGACTTGGCTAAACTTTTGCATTCATATACTTTGACGTCTCGTATAAAGCTTTAAAAAAACTGGCTGCTCTAGCACTTTGCTTAATCATAAAAAAATCTCAAAAAATAATGGAATTGTGAGATCTAAAGACTGCCACAATCCCACCAAGTTCTTCAATATTTTAATCTTGCCCCTTCACACTACGATGGTGAGCCATTCATTAGATGGGTGTGATGATTACAACAAGCCATGTATTCCCTAATCATAAAAGACATTTTTTTCATCTTGAAATCCAAAATATTCTAGTTGCTAATTAGATGTGTGTGATGATTAGAAGAAGCCCAGTTCACTCTCCCACTTTCTTTAGTTGTAGTAATATTCGTTATATCAGAAGTCTAAGTAGGGAAATTTTTATAATGAACTGTTGTCTCCAATCATTCAAATTGGTTATTCCCCCTCCTGGATCAAGAATGGTGACTAGTAATACATTTACCATATCTTGTACAAACAGGTAGCTAGATTGAGTGTGCAGACATGATTTAACTAAAGTTTAAAAAGAGGATTGCCTAAGAGAGCATTGGAAGGTAAACTGTGATATATTTAGCCAAACTAGGCTCAAATGTGTCTATTTCAGCAGATTCAACGATAATTTATTATGGCCTGCATGTTAATTTCCTGACGATAACAAGATTCTAAATGAAACGTTTGATGCTTGCAGAAAGCCAAACTCTTTTTTGAGCAAGGACATGACATAGACAAGTAGCCAATGCAACCATATATTTTATCTCTCTCCTGATCTCAAAGTACAAGAAGAAACAAGTTCATATATATCTTGAGGCTGGAGATGAAAGGTTAGGATGGAATGACACCTGATATGCCATCAGAAACATTTTCCTTTATTTAATTCAGCCCCATAATTCTATAATCAAATTGTCTTTTAGTAGATGGTTTCATTTGTCTTGCTTTTCAGTGAATTAAAACATCAATAAGCTTTCACTCCTAGTGGATCCGTAGTGTGAGACAAATGTATCAGGTAGCACTGACTGGGTTTAATATCTTCATGAAACTAGTTTGTTATCCTCAAGAGAGACATTGGTCTTGCAGCAGAGGAGCAATATATGGAACCGAACAAATTCAACCCACAAAGAAGAATAGGTAAAATAAAATTAAAAAAAAATGTAACGATAGAAAGGCGAACCCGTAGGAATAAGCACCAAAACCCTACTATCAGTGGACCTATTAAACAGAAAGGAGAGAGAAAACTAGATCCTTATTCAAAATTCAGAAAAATTTAGAGAAAACTTTCGACCATATATGGCTTATTGGTACATGAACGCAAAAGTTTCTAATATAAACTAGTATAACAACTTTTTTCTTCTTCTTTTTTTTTTGTGCTAAAACAGATATTTTATATATTACGAGTACGGATACACCCATTAGAGTCGGCAAACAATAAGTTATACCGTGCCCTAAGTAAATCCTCCTCCCCTACCCACAGGGTGTCTCCTGAGTGGCTCGCCACATACGCCGCCACTCAGTCCGTTGCCTCATTGGCCTCTCGGTACATATGTTTAGCCTAAAAGGCCACTCCATCACTTACCATCGTCTAGATGTCTCGAAGCAAGGGGTGTACCCCTCCACCTCCGCTCAGGCCCTTTTGGACCCAGCTGACTATGGTGGCTGAATCACCATCCAGTATGATCGAAGTAGCATGGAGTACTCGCCGAGCATGGCACAATCCGGTCCAAGCCACCCGCAACTCTACTTCCGGAACCGAGGTGTCAAAGATCCGACAGCCATCTCCCTGGAGCTCCGGCCTCTGAAAACAAAACCAGCACCTCCCCTCCTGCCGCCCTCAGCATAACAACCTCTTCCATTTCCTTTATGATAGCTGTCATTTCTCTAGCCACCAAATTGCTTAAGGGCTAGTTTGGTTCGCGGAAAAAGAAGGGAAAAAAGTGTGGTCAATGGGAAAGTAATGAGATGCCTCTTGTTTGGTTGGAGTTTTCAAAGAGAGAGATGGAAAAGTTATATTTCCATGGGAATATAATTGCCACGTTTCATGAAAAAGTTACTTTTCTATAAGCCGGAAATTACTTCATTTTTATTTTTTCCCAAAAAGATACTTCAGCATTAAAGAGGCATTAAAAACCTAATTTTTATTAAGGGTAGAATAAGAATTACACATAACTCTTTCAGGAAAGTGGATGATCAATCAAGCATAAGCACTTTGGAAATCTGTCACTTTTTCATGGTCAATCAAACATGCCAAAAGTACTTTTCCAGGAATCTGCTTATCAAGAATTATATTCCTAGGAAGGAAAATGTTTTCCGCGAATCAAACGAGCCCTAAGTCTCCTGGTTGTCTTAGTTTTGTTGATATTGCTCAATACCATATTTGTGTAAGTTTTGGACTCGTATATTTGTTTCCTTTTATCAATACTGAAATGAAAAAGAATTCTAAGGAAGTGCTCGTCATGTAGCTACTGCAAATTCCTATCAATCTCTCCATGCACTTCATGGTTCATTCTATATCATCTCAAATGATTTTTTTAACATTTGAGATGCAGTGTTGTAACTAATAGGCACATAGTCAATTGCAAGTCACAACATGCATCATCTTTCATACATTAGCATAGAAAGTCAAAAAGCCCATCCTCACAAGAATCACCATTTGCGAATTAGCATTGTCAGTGATGCCTAAGTTTGGATTTGTAGTTGAATAGTTCTTTTTCAAAGAAAAGGGAGCAGACATGCTCCATCTGCTTTATTAAAAGAATGAAGAAAGAGGAGACAAGACAGAAAAAATTGAGGTGGAAAATGGTACTTGAAATGCATTTAGGGTGTTAATTGGGATGGCCATAAGCAGCACCAACAGTCTGAGCTACTGGACTCAGGTGGTAGGTTGGTCCTTCTTTATATCTTTCCTCATAAAGCTTAAATTGCCCTAGGCTTCTCATACCCATGTACACCATTTGAGCCCTTTTCTCATGTAGTCCTTCATATAAACTAACATAAGTAACATCTCCTTTCATATTTTCTTTCCAATGACATTTGTAAAAATCACCTCCATTCTTCTAGCCTCAGATTACAAGCAAATCTTGCATAATGCTACTAACAATGTAAGATTACGAAAGCGGAAACATATAAAGTTAGTGGGATGCTAAAATTTGCATCTATATTTATTTTGAATAGATTTGGATACAAACTAGATATTAACAGCATGGACGTAAATGCAAATATAAATAAAATAAATGAATTTTCTTGGTAGAATATGATTCTTTCTTATATTTTATTAACTCAAAATAAGTATATAAGCCTCTTAAATTTTCTTTATTGCTTTTCTAAAATAAAAAGGTGTAAAAAACATTAAAAAAATATAATTGCATCCACTCCATCACATGAAAATTATCAAATCAAAGTCGAAGTCAAAATTTTTCTTATAATTGTATAATTTTCCTTATTTTCATAACTTTTCTTATTTTCCTAAGCTACATATTTTGAAGCCAAATTTGATTTTTAAAAATGCAATTTACCAAATCAAAGATGACAGTTCATGGAAATGGAAACAAAACTAAGTTAAATACATGTTGATATTGTCACTTATCTTTCTTTAAAGTTTATGAGCAAAATATACAACTAAATAAAATAGCTAATAGGATTTGTCTTTACTTATATCTCTTAAAGAAAAAAAGAAACAAATATAGTGAGAACGATATATGCTTGATGGTCTCTAAGAAAGATATATTTCTTTTGAAATAAAAAAGAGGCATTTTAATGTATTCTCACAATAATAGTTATTATAGCTTTGCTGTAACATTTTAATACTTCTGTAACTAAAAAATTTGTTCTTGGATAAAAGAAAAGCAAGGAAATTTTGATGATATCATTTTTTTGGTTGAGCTGCTTATTTATACAACAAAAAATTCAAATAATTTATTTATTGCTGGAGTTAATAAATCATGAAAAATAAAGTGGAACAGAAATAATTTGAATCAATCTCTTAGGCTTACAAGCTAGACAGGTGGCTATCTAGTTCATTTATTGATTACTCTCTTAGGCTATGTTTAGAAGTTGAATAAAAATTCTAAAATAATCGAGTTCAAAAGAGTAAGTTGGAGGGGAAAGGAGAGGGTTAAATTATTCCATCTTTTTATTAGAGTAAGTTATCCTGGAGCTTAAGTGGGCTAAATAGGTTAGAACGAGAAAAAGTGAAACATTTAGTCTATGTTTCCTGTTGCGAGTTAAAAGAGAGTTAAGTAGAACAAAAACCCATCTAAGCCATTTTTTCCACCTTCACCCTCTAAACACCAAAAGACAACTAATTTATTTCGAGCGCAGCAGGCATTTGTGAAGTCTTTAAAAGAAACTTTTTTTACCGAACCTGGAGTAGACTATTCAACCTTGTAGTGTAAAGCAGTTTATTCCGAAGTTAACCTATTTACTCCAAGTTAATTTATTCTACAATTAAGCATTCTGTCGTTTTGAAAAGTGGTTTATTCCATATCCTCAAATAATTAATTTGGTTGAAAAGAGATGGAATAAGGTTGTTGTTGGACATTGAATTGTTGATAAAATGGGCAGGGGTGTAAATAGATTAAACTATTAGTAACCTCTCCAAAATCACATAACCATGGGTTAGGATTTTCATTGTTTAGTTGATATTATAATGGCAGTGGGATAAGTTGTAGAAAAAAAATGAAAAAATAAAGAGAGAAAAAAAAAGAGCTCTAGTTTGAACTTTATTTTTAGCTTATTCAAATTAAATGGATTGGGATGTTGGCTTATTAAGTTTAATTAACATGTCATTTTTAGCTTTTGTTTCATAGGTCAAATTGCTAAACCTACTCCAAGCCATGATATAACCAGCATCCAAACAGGATCTAAGTGGATTAAGAGACTTTATCGCCTCTCATTTCACTTCCAAATGCAGCCTTGATAGGTGATGTCCATAGAGCCAGTAACTTTTAGTTATTCATTAAAGAAATGGTCCATTACTAGCTACCTTTAATTTGGCTAGCTGGTATCAATCTCAACTTGGAAGAAATCCAGGCGCAAATCTTGAAGGAGATGGTGTCCACATCTTGTTGCTCATTAAAAAAAAAATCAATTAATAGAATAGTAGAGTAGCAGAGTCGTTGATGAACATTTGCTAGGTCCAAACTACTTTGAGATCAAATGTAACATGGCCCAACCACTTACCTCCAGTTAATCCTCCGATTTCATCTAGGGTAATTTCGCACATCAAAATCTATGTGAGGTTGATGGAGCATGTGCAAAAGAAGAGAGAGATAGAAGGGTGGGGACTAGCTAGAGAGTAGAGACCAAGAATGAAAGATTCTAAGAGAATATTTGGTATAGGATGATCATCCCAAAATCAAAGATTATATAGGTGGAGATGATGAGATCACCACGTTTGGTTGCACAATAGTGATCCTATGTAGCAATAATCCTAAATTGCTTCCACTCCTTAAGTCACCATCCAACTTGGTGATGGAAAGCTCATCCTTTAGGTCAGATATCTAAGATCACCTCCAAACAGCGATCCTGAGCAAAAATTTGAGAACAAAAATGATCTTCAGTCTAGTGAAAAAAATTGGTATACAATATACGTAATATATTATATCAATATTATATATATTATATTGATTTTACATAATATATTTTGATATATATTATATTAATATAAATCATATTATTATTATATTATTGTTTAATTAAAATTTTAAATTATAATAGAATTATTTATTCTATTTTATTTTATATTATGAAATTATTTGATAAATTATTTTATTTACCTTATTTTCCTAATAAAAATTAGCATTAAAATAATAATATATTATAAATATAATCGAAAATATTAATTATAAAATAGCAACTAATATATTTTTATAAGATTAACAACTTATAAAATTAACAATTATATTTATGCGGTATATATTAATGATTAATATATTGCCAAAAATATTAATAGCCTATTATAATATATTTTATATGATTAATAAATCTATTTTATGGAATATATCAGGGGCAATTTTACTATTATATAGTCTCTTGAATTACCATAATATACCAAACATGTTACTAGTGGATATCTAAGATCTTTAATCATTAAAATATATCATATCAAATACGGTAATCTTAGATCATCAAGAAATCAGATTAATCTACGATAAAAATATCGACAATCTAAGATCATCTTGGTGATCCAATAACACTACCTAAGAGTTTATCAAGCGCATGGTGGACATTTTATTTCTTTTGCAGCGCCAAATGACCGTGTTCCTCCTCCGCTCAAGAGACCCGAACCAAAATCCCAACTACTCCGCCACATTCCTGCGGCCCACCGAATGTTCCATGCACTCCACTCATCATCACCGTCCATTTGACGAAAAGCTACATACGGACGTGTGAAACGCCAACTAACAGCGGCACACGTTCCTCTGGTGCACCAGACTTCCACGGATTTCTAGAAATTTTCAAGTCCGCTCTCTCGCCGCTTCGCTTGTTCTTTTAAAGGAGCGGGTCTCTAGCCGTTTCCGGCTGAGCGAGTCTTTTCTTCTATTTTTTCTGAGATCGATCGCCGGGGAGGAGGATTAAAAGAGGAGGAGGCGGGAAGGACAATGGCAGCGGTTGCGACGGAGTACGGGGTGAAGGGATCGCCGGAGACGGAGCACCCCCGGAAGGCCATCGGGTGGGCCGCGCGGGACGACTCCGGCGTTCTCTCCCCCTTGCCCTTCTCCCGGAGGTCTTCTTTTTTTTGTTCCATCTTTCTCTGATCTCTCCTCCAATGCCGGCATTCTCCTAAGATTCTTTTCCTTTGGATTTGTTTTTTCTTTCACAATCTCTTTGTTCTTTTGGTCTCTTTGAGTCCTATCTCTTATAGTTGTTGATCTCCGTGATTCTTGTTTTTTTCCTCTAAAAATAGTTGGTCGGTCCTTATAGCTGTATCATTTCTTGTTCTTTTCCTTTTTCCTTTTTCTTGTTTTCTTTTTGAAAAATAAGCGTAAATCTTCGTTTTCTCTGTACATTTTTTTTCCTTTGTAATTATTTGGGTTGTTTTTGATTTAAACATGCCTATTTTTGTATAGAAGAGATAGGCATTATCCTCTCTCGCCAGTCTCACGACTGCTCCCTGCATGGGAACAGAATTTTTTTCCTCTTGGGAACGAGCTTCTAATTTACTATCGAACAACCCCGAGTCGCCGCTTATCTAAAAGAAAGGCAACTCCTAGGCGTAGGTTGGTCGGTTCTTTTGTGGGTCCGTTTGCGATTGTCCTCTTGTTATTTAATGCGCGTTGACTCGCACCCGCTTTAGTGAATGCATGATTATTTCCCTTAAATATTGTTTTTAATATATATTTTGCATATTTTGGTATAGAACTCTAAATGCTGGTTATTGGCTTTATTTAGTAGATGTTAATATGTAGGGCCCTATACCTAGGTTAGGAAATATCTTGCTTATTTTATTTTTGAGTTGGGTAATTTGGTTGAGCCCATGGAAATTTGGTTGAGCCCATTGAATATTTGCTTTGAGTAGGTTGTGTGCAGGATAGATTGATCAAGTTGCACTATATTTACTACGTTATGCAACTAATTGTGAAACATAACATCAACACTCCTTGAATTAAATGTTAACTAATCCATGGATCTTTGTAATAACTCAGGACCTTGAATTAATTGTTTTTAATTGTGGACCACCTCATGGATAACTGTATATATATTCTGTTTATTCTTTTAAGGTCCATGTATCCACAGACCGCACCTTAATTTGCTCTGAATTTGGGCTGCCAAATTTAATTCCCATAGTTGAGTTGATGATTGATGGTCTTTGTGACTTTTGGAACCGTAGGACAAAGCTCAGCAAAATCACTGCAGCACAAAAAAGAAATTAGTTTTCCATGATCCTCGTTATTCAGTATTTTATCTGAGTAATGTCTTTAAAAGTTAGTTATTGCAGGTGAAACTCTTTGTTGAAATTTTGGCGACCTTGCCATTTTATTATGTGGCCTACTAAATATTTGAACTGTCAGGAGTTGATGATTTTTAATCTTCCATCAATGTTGTGGTTGCTCACAAATTTGTATTTTTTATGAATGGAACCTCGAATTATATTTAATAAATGTGTGAATGAGTAGTTAATAGTGATATATTTAATGGTCTGCAGGAATAATGGAGATTGTGATGTCACCATTAAGATACTGTTCTGTGGGATCTGCCACTCCGACCTTCACAGCATTAAGAATGAATGGAAAAATACCATCTTCCCAATTATTCCAGGGTATGCAACTTTTAACACCATGAAGCTTTTCATATTTCCAAAGTAATATTGTATTCAGGCTTCTGTGCTGGCTGTTTGTGGCTGAGGACCATGACCACCTGCTGCAAAATATTTCATGTATGTCTGCTTTATGATCCTTTTGCAGCTGGTGATCTTCTGTCCAAAGTTGGTAATTTTTTCTGAACACATTAAAAGAATAACATGGATGACTTTTTAATGAAGAAACTCACTTTCTGATTGGAATTCTATTTGCTATATTTTCAGTTCTGTAGACTTTATTCGCTCTTTACTACTCATGTTACTGTTTTCTCAGGAAAACTGATCAAAAGTTCGCTTGTAGTTTCGGCTGTTATTACTAGCTCCAGGAGCTGGGCGTAAACCTCGTTTTAATTTATAAATTTTACTTCCCATTTGGTCCATGTCCCTACTCATACAAACGCGTAAATCCTGAGTAGTTTACGAGGTGCAGGCAAATTTGACTGCTTGTAAGTTTTTGGTCAGGGAGAACATGACATGACTGAACTCTTTTACTCTTTTTTCCCCTGCCTTGGAACAACAACTGATGGAACTGCATTTTCACGATTACCTTTGGAGTGGGAAGCCTTTTTGTCTGTTTTCTTTTCGGTGAACTCTTTTCTCGTTTTCCTTTTCTCAAACTACGAATGAAAATTTTTAAGGCAGAACTTTTTCATCCGGTTCATGTTTTGATCTAGCCTGCTATTCTCTTATGACTCCTTAAAATGAATTTAAAGAATATAAAAGCCTGCAATTTTGGAACTACTCCCAAAACTGTTAGCATTCTTCTCTTGATGATAAAGTTGCAAGATCTAACTATCTTCTCCAACTTGCTTAAATAATGGAGAAATTATTTATTTACTTACTGCCAGCCTGGTCTTAACCAGTGCTTTCAGCATATTGCTCGAATCTATTGGAAAACTAATTCTAGTGCCAATTCTAACTCAAGGGTTTTTACTGCATGACACAGTGGATAACAAAAGCTTGCTCCGAATTATGTCTCCACAATCCATTATAAAGCAGGATGGTGAAGTGGCTTCTCGGCGATTGTATCTTATTATTACATAAAACATTGTTTTGGCTGTGGACATGCATGGACATCAAACTACTTTTCAATCTTTGCCCAAGAAAATAAGACCTCGAGTGTCAGGAAACAGTAATCATTATTCATTTGTTATCCTAATTCAGGTTGAATACAGTTGGATAGGCTTAGTATTTTTTTCACTTGTTAGTAGGTAATAGTGGTTAATGAGTTTCTCAAACTCTCAGTTCGCTAAATTTGTCAGTTATGAGGCCTAGAAATTAAACCTGAATGACTGGGAAAGTTCTCATCAAAACAGAGTAGTGCTTAGAGGAGCAGAAGTACTCAAAATTGCTTCACTCTCCAACACATTCATGAAGAAGTACAAATCAACTCCCACCAATATATCAAGCAAATTCCTAATATCAGCCATAGCCCTGAAAAGCACGAAGCTTTGGTGGTTTACTATAAAGAACTGCACATGGGTTGTTCTTTTGCAGGCATGAGATTGCGGGCATCATTACTGAGGTAGGGCGCAAGGTGCGGAAGTTCAAGGTCGGAGACAAGGTGGGGGTAGGGTGCATGGTTAATTCTTGCCACTCCTGTGACAGCTGCAAACAGGGATTTGAGAACTACTGTCCTAGAATGATACTTACTTACAATTCCATCGACACTGATGGAACGAAGACATTTGGAGGTTTTTCTGATATGATCGTCGTTAATGAGCACTTCGTCATTCGGTTCCCTGAAAATTTGCCCCTAGACAAGGGTGCACCGCTGCTATGCGCAGGGATCACGGTGTACAGCCCGATGAAATATTTCGGACTCAACGAAGCAGGAAAGCATCTTGGGGTGGTTGGTCTTGGTGGCCTTGGCCATGTGGCTGTGAAGTTTGGTAAGGCCCTTGGGATGAAGGTCACAGTGATCAGCTCATCCCAGCGCAAAGAGAAGGAAGCAATTGAAAGGTTGGGTGCTGACTTTTTCTTGGTCAGCAGTAACACTGAGCAAATGAAGGTATGAAATGAATGCAGACTTAAACATACATGATTTCTCCTGCTGCCTCATGTTCTCCTCTCTATCTGTCATTCATATGTGTTGTCATTGTGCTGTTAGGCTGCTATGGGCACCATGGATGGCATTATCAACACTGTGTCTGCAGACCATTCCCTCATGCCATTGCTCTTACTGCTGAAGGCCCATGGGAAGATGATCATGGTCGGTTTGCCGGAGAAGCCATTGGAGCTACCAATTTTTCCTTTGGTTGGGGGTAAGTATACAAGCCGCCAGCTTCGCTTAAATATGATGCAAGATTACTGGTTTCTTTCGTTTCATCTGATGTGAGTTTGATGAGGGGAATTACGTTGACCTGTGAACAGGTGGGAAGTTCGTGGCAGGCAGTTGCATTGGAGGAATAAAGGATACGCAGGAGATGATAGACTTTGCTGGAAAGAACAATATAACAGCAGAGATTGAGCTCATTGATATGGATTATGTGAATAAGGCAATGGAGCGGCTTGCCAAGGCAGATATCAAATATCGATTCGTCATCAATGTAGCCAACAGCTTAACTGCTGCTTAGTTTTGAGTCCCATGGACTCCTACACCAACATTTGCAACTATGGTTGTCGTTTTATGTTGATTTCCAATAATTGGTCCTTAGATTGTCCAATCCCCGAGTTGTACTCTTTAGGGCATAATTCCAAGTATTTTCTTCTCAGACTTTGAAGAAGCGCTATCAGGTGCTCATCAGTACAAAATATAATATGAGGCTGATGCTCGCCAAAGCATGGAAAATTAAATAATCTTTAAGCATATGCTATATAGTTCAACATGTCTTGATGACCATATAACACATGCTCGGTGGTATATGCAATACCATTAACGGTTGAGTACTAGTATGCGATATGGAAGACATACCGACACTTGGTATGCCGAACTAGTTCTTGTAACAGGTGGAGCACTGACATAGCAACAAAGTGGCACCTATATGGAATCCGATACCGAGAAGGCGTACTTTGGTAATATGTGTTAGATATTGTGGCAGATTTTCCACAAATGAAGCATTGTTTGTGCAGCAAATTGGCTGAACCAGGTTGATTTGTTATAGTTGGTCAAAGTAGATTATCATGAAGTGTCATTAGCAAGAGCAAATTATTGTTACCAATATTATGTCGAGTATCTTTGTTGGAAAAAGATCCAGCTAGCCATTATTGTACTTTATAGTACCAATTGTGTCACCATCCAATGCTTCAATGCCTTATCACTTAAGGCAAGGGGACGGGGTTTAATTCAGAAGAGTGTCATCCCTTGATTCGTCCTCTTATTATGTCACACCTCAAACCCAAACCCATCATCCAGGTCGATCACAATGACTGCACACTCTCTAAGGTAGGACTCTAGAGAATATGTTAGGCCTCAAAATAAAATCAAATACATTAATAGGAAATACACCTATTTATAGTATTCGAAACTTCTAAAAAAAATTTCTTAGCTCACTCCAACAACATGAAAGATAGAAAAATTCTACTCTAATAATTAGCAGCAAAGCTAAAAGTGCTATCATATTTACATCCATATCAAGTTTGAACTTCCAAGTGATTTAAACAACGTATAAACAAATAAACACGTATAACCAACTTAGATTAAACCTTTCTTATCATGATAAGAGATATAAATCATCTAGTCCTTCCGTACTCATCGTATACCAAACCCAATGCATGCATTTTATCACAATGCATGGTGATCATGCACCTAAGCTCAAAATTTATTTCTACTACTTTTGTTATGTCCCAAGTGATCATAATATTAATATTTGATCTATATCTATCACAATCTCCAATAATCTTAAACTCATGCTCCGATACTACTTCTGTCACGCCCCAAACCTGACACTTAGATCAGGCCACGTGACACGACAGCATACTCCTAAGGGCAGGGCCCTAGAAAATCAAAACAAAAAGGGTACAACATGAGGACTTTCTAGGAGGTCACCCATCCTCATACTAATATCGCCCAAGTATGCTTAATTGTCGAGTTCTGATAAGATCCGATGCATAAGAAATAAATATATCATTACTAGTTTCTTAATTTTGAAGCTCTAAGAAGCTCAAAGGGGGTGGTACGAAGTGGTCGTAGAGTCTCCTTCATGTGGCGCGAGATTGGGAGGTACTTGTCGGCTGCGACGGCAAACACCAGATGGTTGATAGGCAATGGGTGGAGTATTGATGTGACCGGCGATCCGTGGGTGGATACCCTTCCCCTGAGGAGTTGGCCGACCATGGTTGATACTGAGGTAGTGGAGGGGCTGCAGGTGTGCGATTGTGATAGCAGTTCGGGGTACATCTTGCTGAGAGGATCCGGTCCCTTCCGGTACCGGGATGCACGGGGCCAGATGTCAGAGTTTGGGGTATCTCGTGCAGGACCAGTGTCAGATTGGAAGATCTCTTCCGTGTTATCCAGCGGGAGCACGAGCCAGGGCTGGACTGCACTTAGATCTAGAGGTCCGAGCTTCACCCAAGGGCAGCACTTTTCTTATGGAAGGTGACGTGGGACCGCCTTCCGACGACAGCAGTGTTGAGCAGACGTGGCTTGGGGATCCTCGCAGAGTGCGGGACGTGTGGGGCAGAGGAGAGCGCAGGATGACTCCGAGGTTTGTTGTTGAGTTCACTCGAGTGCAGGCGACGGAGATCGAGCCCACTTTCTCTTCAGATAGACTTTTGACAGCTCGGGACACCTGGGGTTCCCTCTCTGCTCGGACAGCTCCTCAGACGGTGTTCTTCACCTGGGAGCCCCCATCTCAAGCTTCTTTAAGGTCAACTTTGACGGGTCTATGCTGGATGGAGGTGCGCGAGGAGGTGCGGGCTTTGTTATACGAGACCCGCACTCTAGGATGGTGGCAGCAGGCGGCTGCCAAGTGTTTGACGCATCGGTTTTCGGGATAAAGTTGCGGGCTGCTTAGGCAAGTCTTCGACATGCGCAGCAGGTGTTGCAGGCCAGTTCGATTATCCTAGAGGACGATTCGGCCACGATTATCAAGTAGATTCAGGGGGTCCGAGGGATGAGAGCACGGACCACCCCCTGATCCGGGATATAGAAATGATGACGCGGGTGGGGTAGCCTTCCAAGACATGCATGTATTTAAAGAGGCCAATGGGGCCACTGATTGGGTGGCTGCCTACGCAGCTCACCACTCAGGGTACATCCTATGGTCAGGAGAGGAGGAGCTGCCACGAGCACTCCGGGAGATTGTGTTTTTTGATTTTATTGGGTGTATTCGTACATGCATTGTATGAAAAACCCGCCAAAGCAAAAATAAAATAAAATAAAGATCTAATATCCAAATTACTCTTAAATCTAATATTCCTATCCTACATACTTCGAGATTAAATAAATAATTAAGAAATTAGAGTTCTACCATGATTAAAGAAATAGAGCATAAAATCTTTTTGGGCTTTTTTTTAATCTAGATGACTGCACCCCTATACAAGACCAATGCTGACCATAAAAACAGATTTACATAGAAAGAAAGACAAAGTCATTGGCTGGCACCAGCCAGATTCAGTAAGCATGGTGTATAACAATTCATCTGATCAAGAAAAAAATCGATCTCCAATCAAAGCAAGAGTAAAATGTCAAATTGTTAGATGAGTGACAAAGACCGGAGTGGAAGAAGGATAGGGCCAACCAGGTAGTAACATCTTGGTGTTCGGATGGATCGAATCCGAGCAGTCTTACAAGTCAACTCATGAACAAGAATCGGGCTATAATATAGATAGCTCAATAAAAATTGATGATGATAATGATGATGAAATTCAAACATGCTCAACAAATACCATGGTGGGAGGGGGGCATATATATGCTGCACGGCTACATGGGGCATTCGTAATGTCAGTCCAAGATCTGCCATGGGGTTAACCAAGGAACATGGAGAGGAACAAAGGAGAGGGAGGGATTCTCTATTGGGTCCACTTAGAAGCATACATAGAGAGAGGAAGAAGAGAGAGAAGAGGAAGAGGGAAGAGAAGAGAAGAAAGAGGAGAGAAAGAAGAGAGTGGCTCTCTTCTTCTTCCCCAATATAGGGGAAGAGCCCATCTTTTCCTCCTTTTCTTTGAATCAGGAACGGCAGCAGCTAGGCTGGTCGAGCTCTGGTGGTGGCGGCTAAGGGCGGTCCCTCCACCAAAGCATCATTGGCAACGGTGGTCGGCCGGTGCAGAAAAAAGGAGAGAAAAATCAAGATGAAGCATGGGATATCCACAACAACTCGGCCTAGATCATGGTTCATCTTCCTAACTGACGGCCACTATCTCAGAGATCTTGGGAGACGGTGAAGCTTGGCCTATTCCAACGACCGGCGATGGTGAACAAGGAAGAAGGTGACCGAAACAAGGCACCCCTGCTTCAAGGGGATTCCGGCAACTTGCCGGCTTGAATCAAGATGGATCATCGGCTAGAAAACCAAAAAAAGAAAGAGAAAAAGGCATTGGGTGATTACCTCGGTCCGACGAGGTGGTCTAATGACTATTTCGGCAGAGAATCGAGGGAGAACTCAGAGAAGAATTATTGGGATCGATGATGATTGTTGGAGAAGGATCTTTAATAGATGAGATCCTAGAGCTTATCCAGTGTTTGGATCAGCTTAGGACTCTCAAAGTCCGGCGAGATCGGGGGAAGAAGAAGACTCGGGTTGGGAGTCTTCCCTGCTTCCCTCATGCCACATAGCATAATTGGCCTTGGGCTCCAAGCCTACAAGCCCAATTTCACGAGCATTAAGGAGCATGGGGTGGCTGTAATCCTAGAAATCTAGGAGAAATTAGGGGACTGTTGGAGTCAATATAGTAGAGACATTTACAATCTAAGGCCTATTTGGATGCCAGTTCCCCACATGAGCTATCAAGGGGAAATATGATATTGTGAAAGTGGTTTTTGAGAAATCATAGTGTATATTTAAACACTTTAAATTAGATGACATAAAAAAGACTCTAAACATGCATACTCTTAGGCTAGTTCGCAAGCAGGATAAGAGATTAGGGGATAACTTGTTATCTCCAATAGATGCGGACAGTTTTGGAATGATAATTCAAAATTGCATTTGGAATAAAGTTTTTTAATCCTCATTTGATCATTTCCTAGTATTATAGTACATATGCAATGTTATTATTTATATAAAACGACAACTATGCCATTGTTTTTATTATTTTTGTATTGCACTAACCAAGCATGGATAAAATGTAGGGATAGTGAAATTCTAAGAACCCTAGGGAACCACTAATCCCTGGTTAATTCATAGTTCGCATTGTTGGGGATCCCATAATTTCACTTATTGGGCATTTATCCCAGAGATAAGATAGGATAAATGCCTTATCCCACCTTCTATACATAGTTTCCAAACTAGAAGTAAATTAACATATAACTTGTGCGATGCTCAGGATATGATTTTTTTCTCCTTTGTTTCAGCTGTTCTTGAAATGTAATATAACAATGTTATGGATTATAATAACTAAAAAGCTGTGATAGCTAATTTTTTATAGTATCATTTAATATCAGCTATAACTATAAATAATTCAAATGCTATCAAGTTCTATCAAAGTTCAGCATTTGTATACATGAAAACAAGTATTCTACAACAATAACAAGATCAGCTCTTGATAATGGATTAGATTGAACTAATAGTACCCTATTTTCCCCGTTCAGGATCGAAGTAAAGAATGTCAATATTTGAAACTTTTGATACCATCATATTGTTTTCATAATGTTCTGGTCTCCTTTTTCTAACCCAAGATTTTGAAGTACATAAAAGGTGGTGCCACAATCCTATATGCCTTTGGGAATAAACTCTTTTCATCTATTTTGTAAAGTCAAAGTTAATCTGGTAGAGTGACTCCACTGCTGAATCGATGAAGGGGCTTGAGTATGTTTGTGATTTGTACGAAATAACGGAGAGCAATTTCATGCGTCAAAAATTGCCACTTGATTCAAGCTAATGAACAAGAGTACCTATTTGGTTGATTCTAAGTTTCAGCATATTTGAGATCAGCCATTCCTAATATGCTTGTATTTAGATAAGTGCAATTAGTTTGCCAAATGATTATTAAGAATCATTGCTAATTTATTCTACAAAAAATTTTTTAGTAATGATAAGTTTTATCTTTATCCTTTAGTAGTAATAAGTCTTATCGTTATCTATTAGTAGTGATAAGTCTTATCCTTATCCTTTAGTATTGATAAGTCTTATTTTTTAGTGGATGTTTAATTTGAGTAGTAATCAAACATCCAACTCTATCTAAAAAGAGACCTTTGGTGTGGCTAGAGAAAAAAGAGTGGCTTGAGAAAAGGAGGGTGGTGTGAGAAAAGAGAGAAAAGGAGAGAGTGAGAGTTATTCTTCTTAATGAGGAATGAGAGAGAGCTTTTTCGTGTAGCTATTTTTTTTTAATAAAGTATTTTTTCTCTTTCCTAAGTATTTTTCTTTGAGAGTCTCTTTTTTATTTTTTGTTTGGCATTTGTTCTAAATCTTGGGCCAGCACGGTCGATCTACTCTGCGTAGCCTGCCATTCTACATGGTATCATAGCCAGATTGGATAGTGGTTGAGCAGTTTGCAGCTTCATTCAATTTTTTTCAAAGCTTAGTTTTGGAGCGGCGACTTGATTGTTGGTGGTTCGTGTGTTCGTAACTCAACGTGGTTGAAGATCTTCCAAAAATTCGTTGTGCAGTAGTGCAAGCATATGGACTCTTGTTTGGTGATTCAAAAGATGAATCATTATGGTTGATGCTACTATCTTATCTCTCTATGAGTTCAACATGTTTAACCTAACCAACATTAATATGAAAGCTTTTGCTATTACCACTTCTCTCCATAAATCTAAGAACACCAGTTATCTAATTTGGAAGGCTATTGTCAAGTCTTATTTGAAAGGACAAGATTTATAGGATATCTTGGATGAGTCAAAGATGATGTTGATAGATACTCTAAACGACGAGGTTGCGAGAAGAAAGTAGAATCTGAAATCTAGAAAGGCGATGTGGATTATTCAAATTTCAGTTGATAAAAAAAAATTATCTCTACATCTAGGATATACAAAGAGCCAAAACAAGTGTGAGATATTCTTGCGGTTGTCCACTCCAATTCTAACAAGGTGAGAAATATTATCCAAAAGTTACCTGAAGAGTGGATTTTGGTTCTAGATCTTTCTAAAAATTTGGAAGAAGATCAGAATTGGTTTAAAGATAAAAATTTGAAATAGCAGAAGCTTGATCAGTTAGAGACTGGTTCATATTTTGAAGATTCTAAGCATAGCAAAATTGATCAGTCTGAGGGTCAATCAGGTCTAAAAGAAAATCTAGAATAGGAGCAGCTTGATCACATGGATGCTATATCAAGTTCAGAAGATATCATTATTGAAGTTGCTCAGGAAGAGTCAAAGGATGCTACAGTTGATCCATCTATAGAGATCCATAATGAGAAATCAAATAATGCAGAAGAGTTTTGTGCTGAAGCTATCAAGATATGGATATTTATAGAGATTTAGTTAGCCATGAGGTTGAAAAGCTGACTAATTTTGAAGTAGTTTTAGTGATCAAACAGAAACAAGACATGCTTGGTGGAGATGATTCATGTTATGCCTTGGTACTCGAGAAGATTTTTTTAGTATACCAATGATTTTGAAGCAACTCCAAAGTTCGAGCTTTTAGAAGATTCTATGAATGAAAATTTAATTTTTATGTAAAAGCCAATTGTATGCAGATACTTGAAGCTGCTCGAGTAGAGGTATGTGAATATAGCAAAAGCTTTACTGTTAATTTTACAAGTGTGCAAGTAACAGCCAATGTTTTGGTAAGCAGCGATTATAACTAGCAACCAAATATTCATTTGAATAAGTTGGATGCTCAATAGAATCTTGACATTATGATCGTAGAGTCAATGTTGAAAAGAAGTGTTGGAGGATATCGTCGATTTTGATATATGCATTAAAAATGATGAGCAAGCAAAAAAGTTAATATTCAAGCCAATAAAGGAATTCTACTATTTAATTATTGGTTTGACAAGTTATTACATATTGTTATTGTAGTAATAATAGCAAAGGTGGTTGTGGCATTTCACAACATCAGCAAGCTCAGCATTGTCAACATGGACTTCGCAATAAGGCGGAGTGTTGAGAATCATTGCTAGTTTTATTCTACAAGAATTCTTTAATAGTAATAAGTCTTATCTTTATTCTTTAGTAGTGATAGGTCTTATCCTTATCCTTTAGTAGTGAAAAGTCTTATCATTATCCTTTAGTAGTGATAAGTCTTATCCTTATCCTTTAATAGTGATAAGTCTTATCTTTTAGTGGGTGTTGAATTTGAGTAGTAATCAAACATCCCACTCTACCTAAAGAGATCTTAGGTGTCTCCTTTGGTGTGCCCAGAGAAAAGTAGAGTGGGTGAGAGAGAAGGAGAATGGCGTGAGAAAAGAGAGAAAAAGAGAGAGTGAGAGTTGTTCTTCTTGGTGAGAAGTGAGAGAGAACTTTTTTGTGTAGCTCATTCTTTTTAATTAAATATTTTTTTCTCTCTTCTAATTATTTTTCTTCCAACATCTCTTCTCTGTTTTTCTTGTTTGGTGTTTGTTCTAAATCTGAGGTTGGCACGGTCAATCTACACAGAGTAGATCTACTGTGCCGACCTAAGATCTAAAACAAACACCAAACAAGAAAAATAGAAAAGTGATGCTGGAAGAAAAATAATTAAGAAAAAAAATTTAATTTAAAAAAATTCAATCACACGAAAAGACTCTCTCTCAGTCCTCACCAAGAAGGACAACTCTCACTCCCTCCTTCTCTCTCTTTTCTCACACCATACTAAAAGAAACACCAACGGCTCCTTTAAATAGAGCATCGCTAGGTGGGATGTTTGATTCCTACTCAAATTCAATACCCACTAAAAATAAGACTTATCACTATCAAAAAATAAAGATAACTATCATTCACTAAAAGATAAAAACTTATCACTACTAAAGGATAAGGATAACTATCACCCACTAAAAGATAAGACTTGATAACTACTAAAGGATAAGTATTCTAGTAGAATAAAACTAGGAATAAAATCTTAGAGTCATTAAAACAAATAACCAATTAAACAAGAATTCTAATCGGATTAGGACTTGGCAATGAATCACAACACCCCCCCCCCCCCCACACACACACACATTGCGATGTCCATACCAACAATATTGAACCTGTCGATGTCGTGAAACGCCACAACAACCTTTGCCATTATTGTTGCAGTAATAATATGTAATAACTTATCAAACTAATGATTGAATAGTAGAACTCCTTCATTAGCTCGAGCGATAACTTCTTTGTTGGCTCGTCCTTTTCAATGCATATGTCGAAATCGGCGATGTCCTCTGGCATTTTTCTTCAGCATTAACTCTATGGTTATAGTGTCAAGATTCCATAGAATGTCCGGCTTACACCAACAATCATCAAGTTGCCAATTGCAATAAAAGTGAACATCGACCATTACCTCTACTTGAGTAGCTTCAAGTATCTGCATATAATTGCTCCATCATACAAAATCAAATTGTCGTGCATAGAGTCTTCTAATGGTTCGAACTTTGGAGTAGCTTCAAAATCAATTGGTACCCTAAAAATCTTGTTGAGTACCAAGGTATAACATGAATCATCTCCACCAAGCATGTCTTCTTGCTTGATCACTAAAACTACTTTAAAATCAGGGAAGCCTGGAACCAAAATCCACTCTTCAAGCAACTTTTGTTTAAGATATCTCACCTTGCTAGAACTTGAGTGGACAACTACAAGAATATCCTATGCTTGCTTTGGCTCTTGTATATTCTGGATATGAAGATAATTTTTTCTATTAATTGAAACTTGAAAAATCTACATCACCTTTTTAGGTTTTAGAATTTACTTTCTTCTCGCAACCTCGTCGCTGAGAGTATCTATTGGCATCATCTTTGACTCATTCAAGATAGCCCACAAATTTTGTTCTTTCAAATAATACTTGACAATAGCCTTCCAAAATGGATAACAGGTGTTGTTCAACTTACGAAGAGAAGCGGTGGTAGCAAAAGTAGCCATATTGATGTTAGTGAGGTCAGGCATATTAAACTTATTAAGAGAGCAGATAGTAGCATCAGCCATGATGATTCATCTTTTGAATTACTAAAACAAGAGTCCACATGCTTGCACCACTGCACAACGAATTACTGAAAACTCTTCAACTACGCTAAGTTACGAACCCACGAACCACTAACAATCAAGTTGCAGCTCCAAATACTACACTTCGAATAAATCTGATCAAAGTTACAAACCGCTCAACCACTGTTCTAACTTGTCTTTGATACCATGTAGAATGACACGCTACGCGGAGTAGATCAATCGTGCTAGCCCAAGATCTAAAACGAACACCAAGCAAGAAAAATCCAAAAGAGACACTGGAAGGCTCTCTCTCACTTCTCACCAAAAAGGACAACTCTCACTCTCTTCTTCTCTCTCTTTTCTCACGCCATACTAAAGGAAACACCAACAGTCCCTTTAAATAGAGCATCAATGGGTGAGATGTTTAATTCTTACTCAAATTTAACACTCACTAAAAGATAAGACTTATCACTACTAAAGAATAAGGATAACTATCACCCACTAAAAGATATGACTTATCACTACTAAAGAATAAGAATAATTATCACTCACTAAAAGATAAGACTTAATAACTACTAAAAGATATGTATTCTAGTAGAATAAAACTAAGAATAGAATCCTAAAGTCATTAAAACTAATAACCAACTAAACATGAATGCTGATAGAATCTCAACAATGATGACAGCTCTATGTTATTTTACAATTTTTAGTTAATGTCATCATCACTAATTCAATGAGATCTTACATGTCCAGGTATCATACCATAAAGCATATGCACTTTGCCTCTTTTTTTTTTATGGAAATGGTTGCTAAGGTTGCTAAGGCACCATTAGCCACCAAATTCTATTAAAATATAAAAGAAGCCTGTACAAACATGCTTACATGGTAATGAAATTACAGAGAGAAACCAAAACAGTGAAAGCAGTAGCAGAAAATGACCAGTAAGATCAACATACAGGGGTAATAGACAAACGAGAAGTCCCAGATTTGGATCTCGAGAAGTTTAGTGCCCTCCACAAGTCCCAGATGGATCCTTGATCAGAAAAACGAGTGCTACATGGATCATTTATTCATCAGGTATCTGCAGACACATCTAGAAATCAAGTTCACTGATCTGAGTTGCAGAAAAAATCATTAAATCAGGATCCTCCATTGGATCTAGTTGATATTTTAAATCGAAAAAGTTTATCAAATTCCTTTCACGAGCTTCAAATGGATTTCTGATCGCATCAACGGGGAAGGTTCTACAAGCATCTGAATCATCAGCTATCAAGAACTGCAACTGTATCTCAGCTCAAGTGGTCTAATGGATTTGGATGCTGAAAAAGTTTTGACACCAGTCCTTGTCGAGTTAGGTTCGAGCTCTCTACATAATACAAGGTTATTTCAGTAGCAACCGATACATGTTTTATACAGAATTATGAATCGGCGTAAATAAAC
Source organism: Phoenix dactylifera (assembly GCF_009389715.1). Taxonomy (NCBI): domain Eukaryota; kingdom Viridiplantae; phylum Streptophyta; class Magnoliopsida; order Arecales; family Arecaceae; genus Phoenix; species Phoenix dactylifera. Next base: position 8,829,974 of record NC_052403.1, read on the forward strand.
ATAGTCAACGAGCAATCAAGTGAAAAATGTATATTACTTGTTCTAATGCTTTAATGGGGTGAACCATACACAATCACTTAATTAGCTTCAAATCATTGTTATTTCACAGAGAAGAGAAATGAAAACAGAAATAGAAGTATGAAGTTAATGAAAAATTTAAATACCGACCAATAGAAAGATGCATGAAGTAGGAAGCTCTCTTTTAGGTCCCCATAGTATCCATAGAAAGAAAATATCACTAGCAAATTTCATGACTCAAGTTTAACTCCCAACTTCTCTCTGAATTCCAACTTTTGAGGAAAATAACAGAATAGCATGCAACTCCTAAATCTTTCTACTCAAGCTAGCCAACATGAGTTCGTTGCCTGCACCATCTTGCACCGCCATGGATGGCCAGATGGAGCGGAGGGAGATGAAGCCGAGCACCTCCTGCCACGGCCATGGTGGTAAAAGACCTTGATGAAGTTGATGTGTAGGGGTGGCAATGCTTAACACGTTTAACCTGATTCTCTTGTAAGTCGGCTTGGCTGTTTGATAAAATGGTTAGGTTCAAGTTTGGATTTTTGACACATTGAATAAACAGGTCAGGTTCAATTTGATAGATTTTTAACCTATCTTGAATCTGACCCAACCTGTATCTAATTCGACCCGACCCGATTGCCGCTCTTAGATGTGGTCTACGAAACGCACGAAGAAGAGAAGGATTTAACATAGAAAAGAGCTCTCTTGGATTCGCCATGGAGACCGACAGATGTGTGGTTTCTACTCAAAGGAGCTGGCCGAGGTACAAGGATTTACATATTTGGAATGGTTGGGTTTGGATTGGGGCTGTCACATCCACGGAGCCTAGCCCCCATAACTTAAACCAGGCTCAAAGATTTTTCTTCATATATATCCAATTTATATTATTTAGTGGGTGACACTAATTGAGTTTTGATGTAAATCGTGCTGCTTTTTGTTTGTCATTTCTCGGCATGCATCAGTGCATTCTACAAAGCTTTCTTTTCCATAGTGGGGAACACTAATTGAGCACGCATGCATAGTCATAACTATATCATGTCATTTTCCTTGTTCATTCTCTCAAAAACCACTTTCCAACAAATATCACACCTTTCTTTTTTAGCTTGTTCATTCTCCCAAAAGCCATTCTTCCACAAGGAATATCCCACAACCAAATCATGTGTATATTTATTCCCACAAAAGTTCGAGTTAGAGGTTGTAATGTGAAGGTCTTCACCTTTACCAACAGCATAAAGTACATCGAATTCTTTAGTATAAAAATATATCGATCATGCCATGATGAAATACAGCATAGATAACATATTTTCAGCAAATTAATCTGGGACCAGTTCCTGGATCACCATACAAACATGCAATACATCGTAAGAAACACAAAGGCCATATATTATAATAATTAATTGAATGAACATTTGAGAAGATCACTAATCCAAGCCCTCACGCCATCCAAAGCAGGCTATGAGTTCAGAGCTGGAGATTGGACAGAGTAATGTTAAATAGAACCCTTTGGATTGAATGATCATGATTCTTGACTCCAGCAGTGCTCTGATTACAGAGGAGTTGAGGGAGTACATGTGGCTTGCAACATGGCACTAGATTCACCCCATGCAAATATGAGCCATGGTATTGGCATAACTTTGATAAATTCCTCAGTGCAGACCCACTGCCAAACTGCTGCAAGACATAATAACTTGCATAAGCATTTTTGAATTGGTTTGATAAAAAAATAAAATAAGAATTTGATGTTTTATAAGCTGTAATAACATGCATTACATTATTAATTATCATAATTGTCTAATATCACCAAGCCATGTTGCATGAGTCATTTTCAATCATTTGGTTCGCTATCTGCCTTTTGTTCTACTTAGTATTGAATAATCTAGACCATGACCGCAACCAAAAGCACTACTTCTCAGCTTACAATACATGTAGGTGCTAAAAGAAAAACAGGTGATGAAGGCTAGATATAAAATTCATTGATGCACAGGTGGACAGAAATTTTCAGTTCTCCCATGATAAATGTGCAAGGTGAGATTTTTTCTTGGCATGGAGGTTTAAAGAATAATTAAAACAACATAGGAAGTCTTCAATGATATGTAAAACTAACCAGCTAGAGTAAGTATTTTCACTCACTTGGTATCAGGTGTGATACATAGAAATGTCTATGAACAATTCATGCACTCTTTCTTCGAGCAACTCTAACCTGGAGAATGAGATGCACCTGCCTCCTGAATATGGATCTCAACTCTTCATTGGCTTCGATGCCTATTCTCCTGATTATTTAACATAGAAACAAACTTATTACATCAATGAGGTCAACTTTATGCCTATTTAGTATCATTGCCAAATACGCCATTTGGATATCTGGCATCAAACCGGTAATATTAAAAGAGCAGCAAAAGAATAATTCCTGAATAGTTCAAAAATCATACTAGTGATTTCAACATTGTGTACTACAGTAAAGAAAAATGAAAAGGAATATAACTAATATGTCCTCCTATAGGCATGCCCACCCACCACAATGTGTGCGCGCGCGTGCGCCCACACAAACACACAGAGAGAGAGAGAGAGGTTAACGAGCCGCATAGTAAAAATTCACAAAACAACTATGAATTACTAATTTAGAGAATGATGACTGCCTAGAAAACATTAAAAGAGATACATAAACATGGAAGGCCGCGATACCCTATCTTGGAACCATTTTTTCCAACAAGAATTTGGCGCTGGCTGTGTTTTGGAGTGATAAAGTGCTGCTCTATCCTAAGAGAGCCATCTCTTAGTTCCTTCCAATCCATTAATCGATGTTCAATAACATAGGGAATTTCCTGAAATAAATGTTACGTTGGTGCAAGCTCTCTGAGAGGGAAAGAAATCATGCTGATATTAGCAGGGGAATTTGAGTATACCTGATGAATATGATCCAACATCTTCTCTCGAACAACCTCCAAAGCTATGTTTTTCATTATCTCTTCACTCATGATGGTGGGATCTTCATCCCAAGGTCTTTTAACTGCCTACACATAAAGAAGGCAAAAGACTTTCCAAATTAGGTATACAAAAAGCGCAGAGAACTGATTTCTTTGAAAAAACAATATATAAATATAAAAAAATAAAGAAATTCAGGTGTATTGTCTAAACCCCGATGAACAGGTTAAAGTAATGGCTGTTACTTAAATGGCAAATATACTACTTAAAAAATGAATTTTTTAATTCTTGTAATTTTCTATAAATAAAATCCAAAATTAAGGATCTGTTGAATTGCAAAATAAAAAAGTATACTTTTGTACAAGCAAGTTGAACTTGCTAATCACAAAGCAATTTTGCGATGACCCTATTATAATTGTTCATGTTTTATTTTATTAAAAATTTCATTTTGGTTAGAAAATTTATTACAGTATCAATACTAATGTACTAGAAGATACTAGTTTACTATGCAAACAAACACAAAACAAACACAGAGTATGATTTATGGTTAATTATTTCGTTTTTTAATATTCCCAATAAGATTTAATTTCTGATAAATATGTTGATGAAAAGTAATATTCAAACTCCTTTTCTCCTACTTCCATAAATTGATACATTAGTTAACAAGCTCAACATGGAAATATCTAGCAATTGAAACATCTCAGACTATTAAATGATGCAAAGTATCACCAAACAATATACTATAATGAGAATAGCGACATCTTTCTAATTTGCATTTTTTTTATTTTTTTTGGAATCTTTCAACAATTTTCAGTATAATATGTTTCAAACTGGATTTATCTACATATTTCATTATGAGCTTGGATAGAAACTGCATTTCAAACCTTGGCATCCAGGATTTGCTTAAAAAAGAAAATAGCCTTGGCATCAAGCAACAAGGACACTCCTCATTCAAAAAAATTTTGAGTAACCTATCAAATCAAGAAAGTATAGATTGGAGTGCTAACAGAATCATAGATTTGGGGCAAAGACAAATTATTGTGGCTGCAACATAACTGTCTTGTGCATATGAGCAGTGATGAGTGTTCCTGTTAGAATGAATGCAGAGAATAGCAATAATAAAGATTGTAATAAAAAACCCTACAAGAGAAATTGATTATGTCTTGCCATCCTACAAACATATATATATATATATATATATATATATATATATATATATATATATATATATATACACATATACATACATGAATATATGCATGCATATGTGTGTGTGTAAGTGTGTGCTTTCCAAGACAAATTTTGGAAGTGATGATAAGTATAGAAGAAACACCTCCTAGTCATATGCAGAACCTTAAAACTTAAATGTTAAAAATAGATCATCTCAATTCAATGTATCTACAAAATGTTCATAGCCTGCTGACTTCAACAGCAGGACCATCTCCCTTACGCACTCTATCCACAACCCAGCTCAATTTAACGATTCATCGCCCATTAGTCACAGTCGTACAGATTTTCTCCCCTCAAAAATTAAGCCACAGAATATTAGGTGGTTTGGACTCCTACAGTTTACAAGGTGAAAGGTTGACCATCTAATCTAAGTTCACTTGAGAATGATCTTGCTAGTTAATAACAAATACCATGGAGAGGATTCCCCTTTTAGACATGACTTATTGGACTTAAAGTTGGCATTATTGATTTGCATAATTTAACAAACATATGTTGTTTGAATGTGAAATAGCCATTTCTCTGGGTCTGCCATATGTCATCAATCAGAAACTAAATAAGGGCAAGAACTGAGCTTTGCCATTGGAATAAGCAAGACCTTGATAAGACTGAAAATCGGCTCTCTCTTGTTGCTAATAAGATCCATAAGCTGGAAGAAAAAAGATGCCATTGTTGGTTTACTATTAATGAGGAAATTTGGTTTGTCTGATTACAACCCCTATAATGCTCCCAATGGACGGGTTCATCTCAAGTGGAAACAGAATCAAGATCGAAATGGATGACAGATGGGAATAGAAACACTCACTACCTCCATATGCTTACTCGTATACATAGGAGACTGAATGCAGTTCTTTTCATCGAACTACCTAATCATACTAGGACTGTCGATATTCAACTTATTGAAATGAGTTTGTTAAACTTTATACTGATCTTTGGACTGCTTCTGGTAATGATGATTTTCTTATTGATTGGCCTACTTTGCCTACTTTATCTAATGAGTTTCATGGGGTGTTGCTTAGGCCTTTTTCACCTCAAGGGTTGAAGGACATGCTGTGGTCTCCGGCAACTAACAAAGCACCTAGACCTGATGGCTTTCATGCTGAATTTTACAATAATTATTGGGAAATACTGGATCAGATGAGTGTAAAGCTATTGATTGTTGTCATAGCAATGGCATCTTGCCTCGTGCAGTGTGCAATACTAACATTGTATTGATACCAAAAAGAAGAACACCTGCAGAAAGTTCAAGACTAGAGACCCATTTCACCACGTAATGTTTGCTATAGACTGTTGGCTAATTCTTAGTTAATAGGCTTAAGTCCCAGCCACCCAAGGTTCGCCATCTCAGTACTGGACTCTGTATCGGTGCCACATGAGCACAGTGTCGGTATAGTATGGTACGAAATTTTTTTTGACGTACCGAGTGTCGGTACGCCACCCATACCGATACTGATATCGAACCGGTACGGTATGGTATGTCTCATACCGCCCAGTTCGGGCCGGTTAGGCAAACCTTACTACCAATAATGCTTTGGTAGAGAACAATGTGCCTTTATTGCTGGGAGGGATATTAGTAAAATCCACATTGTTTCATTAGTCCTGCATTTTATGAATGCTTCTAAGGTGGGGAAGCCTATTTATGTAATAGAAGCTTGAAATGGAAAAGGCTTATGATAGCCTTAGTTGGGAAGCAATTCTTCAAGTCCTTACTAGAATGAAATTCTCCAAGTGTGGATTAGCTGGATATGGGCTGGCATTTCACAAGTCTCTTATTCCACTCTCATTAAGGTCAACCATCTAAGTGAATTAATGCTAGTAGGGTATGAGGGAAGGAGATCCTTTATCCCTCTACCTGTTTATTTTATGTTCGCAGGTACTTACTGGACCGTTAAATGAGTAGATGCAGACAGATAGACTAAGGCCCCGTTTGGCAGAGCTTTTGGTAGACAGAAAGTACTTTCTAACCATCCAAAAGTACTTTTGGATGGAATAGAAGTGTTTAGTAAAAAAATCAGAAAGCTATTTTAGCTTTTGCCACAGGTTCTTGAAAGAAGCTCCAAAATGAAGTTTCTCCGAAAAAGCACTTTTAACATGCATCGAAAAGCTGTTTTGATTTATAATTTTTTTTCTTTTTGGGCCAAAATACCCATGATAAAATATTATAATAACAAAAATTGTCCCTTTATATTATAGAAATATGCAAGAGCTCCTAAGAATATTATATTAATAAAATATTAATAATATAATGATAATAATTATAATATTTTATATCTTGATTATTGTATTATACTATAAATATAATATTATATTATATTATATCATAATACATTGATATGTTATGCTATATAATATCAAATTATGTTATATTATTATGCTATAGTATATAATATTATATTACTATATTATAATAATATTATATTACATTACAATAATATTATACTATATCGTATATTAATATATTAATACATATTATATTTTATTATGCTCTTTAGTATAATACTATGCAATGTCCTTTATGGTCATTTTGTTATACCAAAAATAATTTCTCAGTTTGTTTACCAAATACATATTAAAATTACACAGCACTTTAGAAATATAGTTACTAAATAGCAAATAGCTTTTTATAAAAGCTCTACTTCAAAAAGCTCTACTTCAAAAAACTCTACTTCCAAAGCTCTACTTTCAAAAGCTCTACTGTTAACAGCTCTGCCAAACAGGGCTTAAGAGAAATTTAGCTGGCAGTAACACACAATTCTGCCACATCTTTGCGCTGACAATATGGTCATCTTCTCCAAGACATCTTTAGAGGATTGTGATGCAATTAATCAAGTGTTGGACACTAATCAAGCCATCATGGACCAAAAGGTAAATAAGAGTAAGTCGATTCTTGTCCCCCCTATTTTTTTCACCCTCGGTTAAAATGCCTTATTAGTAGAAATGTGAACATGGGAACATCTAAAATTTCCTTCACTTACTTAGGTGTTACTGTGTCAGCTAACTGCATCCTTCAAGAAGATGAGAATGAAATTATGGATGGGATTCAAAGGAAGCTCTCTGGGTGGAGGAAAGCAAATTTGTCTCACGCTAGAAAAATCACTCTGTAATCGGTTCTGAATTCAATTCCTAACTATTGGATGGTCGCAACAAGGGTTCAAGATGGTACATTGGACAGTAATGCAAAAAATAATCTCGAACTTCATCTGGAATAAAGGCGAAAATGGTTGACATAGGCATTATCTGGCTTGGGGCTTCTCATTTTTGAGGAGGGCCTTGGCCTAAGAAACCTAAAGTGGGCCAAACACTCCATGATGGGACTTTATGTAGTTGATGGCTTACAGCACAAGGATTTCCATATGAGTGGTTTGGTTACATTTTTAATTCATTGTAATAGGGCCATGACCATTTTCAATCATATCTGAGCTCATATGGGCTTGGAGCTAGTGGATATAAATTAGTCTTGAGATGGGGTCCGGCCGAACCCAAGCTTTAGGCAAGGACACACAAATGCCTACTGGAGCATGTGTGTAAGGGCTAATGTTTTCTGGCAGCTGCAGAAAGCTAGAAATAAGATGATTTTTGAAGGGGCTCGAATCTTTAACCATCGTTGGCTCGAAGAGCTTGGGTGCCCATGAATATTCGGATAACCAATCCCAACCCATTTGGAACAACAACAATCTTGGGTGAACTGGACCCACCACCGGTGGATATTTGTAAGTTTAACACTTATGGCTCCTTTTCTTTTTTCCTTCTGACAGGCTACAGGAAGCAGGACTTGTGAGTTGTCCCTCTTTGGGTAGACCTCTGTTAGTCAAAGGTTTCCTAGACCCCTAGCTGCAGAGTCTTGGGCCACTAGGGAGGCATTGATCACTGAAAGGCATCAACAGATCCAGCCCTAGATCCTCGAAAATGATTGTCAAGCTCTTCTTCAACTCCTTAGTTTGCAGAGTGAGGTTCCAAGGCACCTCATGGCTGTTACAAATGACTGTAGATCCCTGATTAAGTAGGTCCTTCATGTTCGTCTCCAACATATCTTTAGGGAGACGAACAGTGTGGCAGATCAGGCCACCAACTAGGGAGATCTCATCGTGAGAGCTTTGTATAGGAAGTGTTTTATCCAGCAGAGCTTTGGCAATTTATGATACTTGATGTCTCTGGTGCTCTATCCCAGAAAAAGTTGTAACTGTAGCCCATTTGACTAGATTTGCAGTATTGAAAAAAAACAGATGACTAGTTAAGCAAGCATACCTGGTCCATCAAATACTGAACCAAGTCTTTCACACCTGAACCTTTTAGACCAGATATCATGAAATACCTACAAGTCAAAGAAGAAGTAAGAAACAAAAAACAATCTGAATATCAAAATTCATATCTTACGAAATAATTATTGACCTGTCATATGCTGGAAGATCTTCAAATTCTTTGGCAACTTTCAACAAGTCTTTCTTGTCTTCCACTAGATCAACCTTGTTCATGCATAACACTCGCTTTTGTTTAGGATGAACCTGTGCTCCCAGATTTTTAATTAACTTTATCACCCTGGTGTCAGGCCTAGATGCATGACCAAAAAGTTCAACAGAACTTTCAGTACCAATAATATTAATGCAAAGAAAACATCAAATATGTAATATTTATACATACACATAGGCATATCAAAATCAATCACTTAAAACAATAAAAAGTTCTTCCTTAGTTAAGTCGCATGCATATGCTTTACACGCCCAAATGGGCAAAAAATCGAAAGTCCACCTAAAAAATAAACAGGGAAATCTCCAGAAACACTTTTTTGCGCTCAACCAGAAATGTTGATGTTGAACGTCAGCCACAACAAGCTTGCCGAGCAGAATTTGAGGATGCCAACACAAACTCACCTTGATGAATAAATCCACATATTGGTTTCTATTTTAAGAACAAAAGGCTGAGATGTTCGTAGACAGCAATCTGGAATTAATAAAAATGAACCTCAATAAACTTGGCACATTCATAGTGAAAAAAAGTCAGAGCTATGGGAGTAAACACTGCAGAGCATTCTTGTAATTCTAAAACTAATCTCTATCATCTGTCCATAATGGCATTCAGCCCCTAAATAGTCAGGACCCTGGTTCACCGTACCGGCCCAAACTCAGCCCCTAAAGAGCCGGACCATAGTTCACCGTACCGGCCCGAACCGAGTTTGGGCCAGTATAGGCCGTACCATATCATACCGGTTCAGTACCGATATCCGATACAGATGACGTACCGACATTCGGTACGCCCACAAAATTCCATATCGCAAGGTACTGACACAATGCTAGTGTGACCTGATACGGGATCCGATACTGAGATAGCGAACCTTAGCCAAGACCATGTTTGGTTGACAGGAATTGAGAAATGGGAATGCATAATAGTTTCCATCCACTCTATACCCATGTTTGGTAACTTATTTGGACATTGGAATGCCGATTTCCATGGGCATTGGATTCTCAAAAAAACGAGTAAGACCATACCCCGGGGGTGCTTGGGAATCATTTTATCTACACTTGGATATACGCTTGACTAACAATAAAAAATATTTTACATAATATTTTATTAATATCAATTATTTACTGAAAATATATTACAATAATTTATTATCTATTTGATAATATAGTATTATGGAATATACGATAGTAAGTATTGACATTATTTATTACATAATATTTTTATTTATAATTAACATTACGCATATAGTGTATTCATAATATATATTTTATTGATATTATATTATATTGAATTTCATATTACTAAGATATTATATGTTGTAATATTTTACTAATAATATATTTATCATAATATATTATTTATTATATATTATTCAATTATATTCTTATTGTTATAACATTATTGTAATTATTATATTATTAAATATTTTTAGTCATTTTAACCTTGTATTTAAATTATTATATTATTTATTATATTATCTATTTGCATTACTTTTTAATCATTATAATATTATTAGTAGTAAAATTATTAACATATTATAATAAAACATTATATTAGTAATGTAAAGTGTGTCATATTCTAACAAAAAATTAATATATCACTATACGATTAATATTAATACTAATATATTCATAATGTTGATATTATTAAGTATTTTATATTACATATTTAACATACTAATAATAATACTATAATTATTACGATATGTTGTTATAATTATTATAACATTATGTTTCTATTATTATGTTATATATTATATATTTTATTACTTATATTCACATTGTTTTATATCATTATAATAATACTAATACACAACGTTCGCCGTACCAGACCTTCGGTACGCCACCGGTACCGAACCGGTACGGTACGTCTGATACCATCTAGTTTGGTACGGTACGGCATACTATGCTAATATATCAATATTAATATTATATAATCATACTATTTACAATTCTTTTATTATTAACATTATATAATGTTATGAATAATGATTATCTAAAACTATAATAAATAAATTATAAAACATTACATAATTAAATTATGTATAATATTATATCATTTATAATTATATAAACTATATTATTTTAATAATCTAATTTATTATTTTATTTTGTAATTTTTAATATTATTAAAATATCGATACCAATATTAATCTTATAACAATATTTTAATCTTCTATCAAATTTATATAATTTATGTTAATATATTATCATATCATAATATTAGTAAAATACTAATATTATTAATTACACACTAGCATGTTTGTTTCATTTCCTAGAAATTTATCTGGAATTATCCAAAGAATTGTTTTTCCCTTCCTAATTTCCATTCTAGACAATAAAACATGGCCTAAAAGATAATTTGATGAACATCTTTCCCCTTTCTTTAAGAATAGTGCAGGTCTCATGAAGCAAGCTAATTATTAAATCAATTTCTGATAAGGCAGTGATACGCTCACTTCAATTTTGATCAAAATTAAACTTTTTATCCGCTCCTCCTTAAGAATTGATTTAAAAAGAGAACAAACTCAACAACATCCCTTATATCTGATCTAATTTCCATCTCCCCACCCCACATCTAAAACACAAGACTGACTAACAATAGAGCATTTGGAAATCCTTCAAATGACTTGAAACCCTCTTAACAAACAAGAAATGGAATCATAAATAGACTTAGACAGGGACCCTACACGTACCCAAGTCTTTCATCATGTTGCATGATCTGCAGAACGGAGTTTAATGTTGATGAGGTTTACACAGTAAAAACCTTGACAAGGATTGTCTTCTCCTCGATATTTTCACCTTGTGTTGCAAGTTACTTAAAGATTGCAGCGGCGAAATGTGGAGCCATTCTCCCACACTAGGATACATGGATACTTCAAAACACCAGCAATGTCTATATCAGATACATATCGGATATTGATACTTGTTGGATGCTGTTTCAATACGCAACAAATGCATGTGCTAAGTATCCTAAATACTTCCCAAATATACTCAATATACTTCTTTGATATCTTTGAAAGTGAGAGAGAGGGTGTTTTCTTTCTTTTTCAATGTAAACCTTTTGACGACCAATGGTAAATTTTGGAATCTATGATGTCATATTAAACATGAAGGATCAATTAGAATCTATAGATTGAAATGACAAGATGATGAGGTTACAAAAGTTGATGCTATCGTACAAAGCATGGATTATGTTATTTTGATAATCTACTATGCTCTATCGATGGTTTTTTACATATGTACACACGCAGAAATGTGCATCTATGTGTGCTTGAGCGCGTGGGTGTTTGTATTATATATGTGCGTGTATTTGGTGATGTATCCAAGCCATATCATATCCTACTTTTTCAGGATTTGTTGCATCAAGAATCTGTATTTTCTGGTATCTGTATATTGTATCTATATCCATGCGTCATATAGCTCCCACATGGATAGGGACCCCCATCATATATCCACAATCAGCATGCAGACTGCGTTACCATCATGGGAATGAACTTACATAGTTACTTAAACAACCTCTTGCAGAATGTCAACTATGTACTATTTTAGGCATTACTGAAGTAAACCTCCTGAAGTCCTAGTCAAAGTATAGCATACACCTTGGCAACTTGAGTCTCCTTAGTATCCATCTTTTAACAACCAACATGTGATAATGACACTCTTAAGAAATGGACACAACATTATCTTGCACCCGTGACCATCACCTTTCATCTGTTAGCTCAACTGGATTCAGCAAACAGAACCTCTCTCTTCTTCAGCAGCATCCCCTGGTTCATGTTCATGTCCCTTATCCCCTTTTTAGAAAGGCAGCCAGTAAATAAGTAAGAGCTGTATCCCTGTTATCCCATCTGCAGTTAACAAGGCACATGCATAACCGATAACCCTGATGTTGAATCATGGTGTTCCAATACCAAATTGAAGAAGACAAGTAGAACAGCTTTTTGATCAAAAAGATAAAAAGTTCTAGTTCTGTTTGATTAGATCTGAAAAGATCTTAGATCAAGAACAACTTCAATACATGGTAAATGGTTTCAGGTTGAATTTATGATTCTTATTGAGCAACTTCTCAGCCCATGATGATGAATGAAGGACAGAGAGGAAAAAAGGTTGCCTTTATTTCAAATATTTTTTATGAAAATCAGCCCATAAAAATGATCCATGTGATCCTAAACAGGGGATGAGTATTCAAGAAAAAAAAACAAAAAAGAAAACTTATATATAATTCAAGTATCAAAATGAGAAATAAGGGTTTTCAGCTTCCTTATGGCATGGGACTTCTTAACTCCTCAAGAACTTCAGATCAATTAGCCATGTGATTTTTTCTTCTCTTTTGAACATATGTGGGCCTTATGTAGTATTCGGGAACACTTGAAAAAAAAATTATAGAGAGCGCTGCTGGGGAGGGGAAAAAATGTATCAAAGCACCAAGCAAGCTTATTCTTCAATCATAATTTCACAACTGCTTGCCAAGATTCCACTTATACTAGAAATGTCCACATTTTCCATTAGGCACACCAACAACTGCAACTGAAAAGAGGCATTTTGTTGGCAACCATCCAGGCACTCCCTATTATGGTTATGATTCCAAACTAGGTATCACACATCAGCCTCAGCATTCTCATTCATGTGATCCACATCTTATGTCCTTGGACTCTCTTTATACTTCTGGTTTCACTGATCTGTATATTTTCTTGTTAAAGGATCAAAGGCATCTGATCCGTTTAATATCCATGAAATCTTGACATAAGGCTTCTTGCTCATTCTCTGTTTCTTCCAAATTTAAGAGATGCAAGATGATTAAAACAAACTCTCTCTTGGCCACTTACTTTTATTGGAGCTTCATTTTCAATTATGTCCTGTTGAAGTTATGTTTGACAAACTATATTTTAGTTCCAAAAATCTCAAGATAGCAATCTGCTAATTGTGAAATTAAAATTTTAAGTTATGTATAACTGGGTAAATTGGATTTGCCAGAAATAACGATAAAGAAAAGTAACTAAAAAATAATCTACTCCCTAGCTTATTTAAGATATGAAACCAATATTGAGCAATGTTGGTTAGATAACTGCTTACGCGGAAAGGTGCCTATGGACATCGAATATCACTATCAGCAGATCATAAAGATCGATAGACCTCCAAGCACTTTCGACACGAACTCTAACATCAGCCCTGTAAGGGTATCCATGATGCCCGATCATCAGTCCTGGAGTGTCAAAAAAACACTGTAGAGAAGGTTGTCAGTAAATACGGTTTAAAAAACAAATGCTATACATGTAGAAACAGCACATGCTGTTAATCTATAGTTGTTTTGTGAATGGATATTAAGAAATATATAGAAAGGTAGAAGAGGTTTTAAAGAATGGAGAGGATTCACAATAACAGCATTCGTGAAATGGTTCTTTATGGGCAAAGAACTGATTGATCAGCAGGAAAAAAATGGTATCTCACTTTTTCCAATCAAGTAACTGCATTCTCATAGAATAAATTTTAGAAAAGATTTATGAATTTCCCTGTTACTAATTCAGTAAGAGTTCCTACTTTATCAATGAAAAGAGATTTAAGACAAGGAATGCCATAAAAGAAGATGCACAAGAAGAAATTGCCATAAAAACCATGACCAGTTATGTTTTGATATACAGAAAGAGGAAGTGGCCCTACATTAGCAATATGTTAGCCATGTTCTCCCTTCCACTACTTCGTTCTAATTCTACTGGGTATGAAATTACAAAACTGAAATGGGAGCAGATGTAACAATCTCAGACTAAGGAAGTTATTGCAGGATTTATTTGGTTGAAAAAAAATTTACACAGATTAAAAAGTCAAGTGGTAGAACCAGTTTAGATGTGCCACAGCCATAAAGTTTTTACCAGTTTATAATGATCTAGGCTTTTCAAGAATGGACCAAGCATGTATATTGATCACTGTATTCCTTGCAACATTATTGATCAGGTCACTTGCACATGTATGGATATTTCTGAACTTGAAAATAATTCTTTCAAGATAAAATGTTCCATGCTTCACACTACATATGTTCATATACAAAATGGACTATGCACCTCCTACTTAATTCTTTGATAGTAAGCCAAGTATCTTTGGCTGCATCTTTGCCATAGTTAATTTGTTAGTTGACTCGATTACGGCTAAAAGGAATATGAGATGTTCAGAAAGGATTTTCTTGTTCAATAATGGATTAGAACAGCTGTACAACTAAAGACTAAGTTTACACGTCAAGTACAAACTATTGGTTTAAGGAATAAGTTCTCACAAAATATTTATTGTAGAACTTTAACAGGCATTGGTGAGAGGTTTTTTCCCATGAATTAATGTCTTGGGAAATTACTATTATGGCTTCCTATAAAACCAATCCCAGCACACATATACACCCATATATAGAGATGCACATATGTATAAATGCATTTATAACATACACATAACATATTTATGCACGCACCCATGTGTGTTATTCTTGCTGGCAGGAATCTTCTACCTAGGGCAGCATACCAGCTTTGGGAACTCCCAAGAAAATTGAACACATGCCCAGTTCCCTATTTCAAGTGCTTTGAAATGCCTACTTCCCCTCACCTGTAACCATACCTGATCTAGATTCCGGCAACTAAGGTGTTACCCCAACTCACGATGCAATGCCAAAGGTTTAGATCTCGAAAAACCAGCTATTGAAAATATAGGTTTAATTTTACAATGGTCCTTACACCTTAGATGACCAATATAGACCTTGTTCTTCAGTAAACACTGTAACTAATAGGCACTTGTACATGGTAAAGTCCAAATGAGTTCTCTCCCTATAACCAATTGGACCAAATAATGTAAGGAAATGAACAACAAAGCTATTTAGACTATGTTGTCCTCCTTTCCTTTCCATACCTCTTCTCTTTCTTCCTTCTTTCTCTTTTTTAATTTCTTTCTTCTTCTTTTCTTAATCATAAATGCTAGATAGTGTTTATTTAATTATAGATCTGTAGTATTGCAAACCACCTAGGGCATTGATCCCTTACTCAACTAGATTAACATACTCATTTCTCTCTCAAGTAGATCAATATACTACTCTCAACATCATTGTCAAACTACTCCACTAAATATTTGTTCCAGTTTCCAACTTGGCCACAAGTCCATAATTCAAATAATGTCTGCCTCTAATACACAGTTGTTAACTTAGTACCTAAACAAAAATGGCCCCATCCTTCTAGATAACATCAATCAACATTATCTGGTCAACTTCTAATAGCAAAAAATTACCATATCTTCTCAAAAGCATTAATGTTTCATTGCAATCTTATAATACTCTAGTAATGCATGGAAGGAGTACAAGAACCCCCCTGCAGGGTTCTTTCCCCAAAATTTCACTGCCTTGAGTCTCAAAATAGTCAATACACGAACACAGACAGTTTGTTTTGCTAACACAACATTGCAATTTGATAAATATTTCTCAAGAACCTAGCAACACAGCATATTTCTAAAAATCAATCACACCTCTCCTCTGAGTTATGTCATAAAAAATTATTACAACATCTTACAAAAAAAAGGATCCAAGGAAGCATTGATGTTTTGATTCTAAATATATATCAATTTTATCTGACCATGAAAACAATATGCATGACTATAACTGAACAAATAGCAATAATAGTGAAAACCAGTTAGTTTGCTTTGCACTAATTCAATCACGAACAAGGATGAAACATACTATTTGTCTGTTTCCTTTTGTCATCACTCCTAAGACTTCGTGGGTAGTTGTATTGGTCTTCCTTGAAACAGCAGCAACTTTTGTTCCAACCTGAATCATAAGTAGAGAATAAAAAACTGATCAGATAATTAAAATCCAGGATTCAGGAGAAAGTGACAAAACTATATGAACGATTAATCCTTAATAAAGAAAGGCACATGACATAGCAATATCTAAAGGTTTTTCCCACTTGCATGTAATTACATATTATATCCACTACTTAAGAACCTTGTTTATATCACGACCCTAGCTTCCAACTATATACTTATGAAAGAAAAAAGTTAATCCTAGAGATGCCTAGAGGTGAACATGTTTGAATGGAGAAGCAGAAGTTAAGAAGAAAAATAAAATAAATGAAAGCAGGCTAAAAACAAGTCAAAATAGTTGGAACCAAAGGAACTGAAAATGATACATTTCTCAAAAGAAGATAATATGCCTAGAATGCATAGATAATGGGTTGTGGTCAAGGTTCGCCGTACCGGTACCGAACCCCGTACCGGTGCCGCACTAGTATAGGCGCACCGAGTGTCGGTACGGTACGGTATGCGGTATGCCAGGCGTACCGATACCGGTACCCATCGGTACGGGTACGGTACGTCCGGCACCAACCGGTACAGCATACTATGGTTGCGGTATTGTAATTGGATAACCATTATGCACATAGCTTATATAGCACAATGCAAAGACCAAAGAACGAGCTTGGTGTGTTCGCTAAGGAGAAGAAGAACCCTACAAGCCTGACAAAGGTGTTGAGATGCCCAAAAGCAGGAAAGAGAAAAAAGTAATGATAGACAAAGAATCAAAACAGAACTTATTAGATTTAAGATGTCTAAGATAAAAGCAAGTAAAAACTTCAATCTTACATTGCCTAAGAATGGAAGCACAAGCAGTCCCAAGAACGTGATAAAGGTTGCGCTTAGTCACACTGTTTTGCTCATATGTTTGGAAAACAATAAGGGATAGTAACTCATAAATTCAGACGAGATATTCATTTGCATTCAAAATGAGATGACTTAACAAGTCTCCTAAAACAGGTGCAAACCATTAATGAAGTGAGAAACATCAAGTAGACCATACAAAAAAAAATCTATAATTTAGGAGGATCACCGGACTCGATATGAACCACTCTGGCCACTACGGATGTCTAGAAGAATCATTCAATGTTCATCATTTTGGCCGTTATACGTATCAAGAAGAATCACCAAACTCGATATGAACTACTTTAGCCACTATAAGTAGCTAAACAGGATCCAGGAGCGAGATCCACCACATCGAAAAGCCAGATAGCGAGCCAAATTTTAGGAGGTCATAACTTGTTCATACAACGTTCAATTGAAATGATCTTTGTTTTTTTTAAATTGAGTAACTCTTCGAGATCTACAATTTAAAGCCAATCCACTAGAAAATTGAAACGGGCCAAGATTTCAACATTTGAGCCTCCAAAAAGGCCGGTCAAACCGAATATTTTTTTTTTTGGAAAAGAATTTGACCGAACGTATATTCTAATCCTTGAAAAATTAGATGAAGTAACAGAAAGCAAAGTTGATATAGAAGTCGAGATCTATCTCTTATAGAATTCTATTTTTTTATTATTTTTACTAATTATCTTTATTTTTGGAGATCTGATCCAATTTGAACTAGAAGAGGAATCCAACCTGAATTGTACAAGGGTGCATTCTACTACTATTATAAATAGGAGCTATATACCTCAATTTAAGATATGAATTATCAAGGAAAGAAAAGGGAACATAACCCTACTTTCATAATTTCTTCATCTTTTTTATAGCTTTTTTTTGAGAGATTTAAGAGCAAATTGAGGAAATTCTTTCTTCTTCTCGAACATATCAAAGTTGATATCAAAGCTTCGGTCCGCTATATTTGTAGGGGTCTTTGTTTATGGCCCAGACGTACAAACAAAACAAGCAAACATGAGAAAGGTTATCTATGCTTTAGGTACATTGAAGTACAAAGACGAGAACGGTTGCTCAAATAATTTCTTTGTTTGATTTCTCTAGCCACTACAAAAGGGACGCTGACCACTGACCACTAACCACTATAATCCGTAGGAAACAAAGACCTTACCATTGCTCAAATAACTTCAAGCATGAATAAATAAAGTTAGCAGCAAAACTACTCAGAAACACATAAAGAAACCAACTTTACCATAAAATTCGTCAAGGAAGACTTCCCGGCATTGGGAGCTCCAATGATGCCAACCGAGAGCGACCGCTGGTCTTCCTCCTTCACTACCATATGCTCCTCCTCAACATCATCAGGCGGCTCCAGCGCCGCCTCGAGGAGAACTCTGGCGAGCCTCGCCGCCCTCTCCCTCTCCTCATCCCCCTCCTCCTCCGCCTGCTTCGGGTCGGCCTTCTTCCCTCCGAACAGAGCCTGGTTGGCCCTCGCCCGGTAGGTCTCGTCCCAGGTCGGCTTCTTCTGGTAGGAATTCGCGGAAGATGGGTCGGGAGGGGTAAAATGGAGGGAGAATTCGCTGCTATCGAAGTTGGGAAGGGTGGCGTTGGCGTCGGTGTCTTCGTCCGTAGAGGAGGCGGCGGCGGCGGCGGAGGGGTGGGTTTGGGGCTGGGCGGCGAAGGAGCGAGAGAGGGCGGAAGGAAGGAGACGTGTCCGATTTGTGGTCGAAGAGAAGAGAGTGGAGAGAGAGGAGGAGGAGGAGGAGGAGGAGGTCAGGATTCTAATGACTCTCAAAGCTTTCATCTCTTTCTCGCTCGCTGAAGAGTAGTTTTGCGACTGCTATCGAAGGGGGAACTTAGGGGTTTTAGTTCAGGGTTTTTTATTTATTTATTTGTTTTTCCTAGTAGCCAAAAAAAAAAAAGCACTGGACATTGGGCCGTAGCAGGCCAAGCCAAGTCGGATCATTATCCATCACTCATCCGGCCTTCCCGTTAAATAATTGTTTAATATTCCTAACCATTTGCTTATTCTTTTTCGTCTCTCCTTCAAAAGTTTTTTTCTTTAACATCTCTAGCAAGAACGAGACAGGAGGAGCAAAATAAAAGTGAAGATCCCGGCAATCTCCTCAACCAACTTAAAAAATAATAATTGTAATTATATTTTTACAAAAAAAATAATTTTTATATTTGTGCACCATCTAAATTTTGACATAGTAGCAATTTTTCATAAAAATTTTATTCAGCATCTAATATTCAATACAACTATAGCTTTTGATTATCATCATATATATGTTAGTTTTTCTGTTATTTAATTAAATCTCACGGCGTAGCATGGGTTACTTGCTAGGATAACATTCAAGAGAAACTCATCTTCTAATTGGATCCACTTTATAAGATTTATAGTGCTGGAGAACTAATTATCCAACCATTACCACAAAAGATCGAGATTGGACCAATTTGGGTCTAGGTTACCCAACTGACTCTGATCTTATTTTAAACCAAAACAAAATCAATCCAACAAGGCTAGTTTGGCCTGGTTCTTAGGTCGACCTAAACCTAGTGCACCTTGGTGACATTTGTGTGTACGTATGGACATGGTATATGTATAAATATTTTTCAGTTTTCTAAATCGGCCACTTTTTGCCTCAATCTGGAAATAGGACCATGTCCCTGTTGGATCACATGAAACCCTTGCTAGAGTTACTGTCTATTCTTGTCTCAAAACTTTATAGCTATTCATTTTTTGATATAAGATTTCCAAATTAATAACAACAGAAAAACAGATTGACTCAAAAATACCAATCTATTTATGGTTTATACAACTAGTCATGGAGACTTGAGCAAAGGTTACCTAATTTTTTCCTTTTTGTTGCAGCCTTAAGTTCCCCTTGTAAACATATTTAAGCTTAGAAATTGAGATGTCTGATATTGCTATGTTGAAGTCTCCTTGATACTCATGCAATCATTTGCGAAAGCTGAGCATGCGGATAACTCTATTCCTTACCTTACCTTGTTACGGTGGTCCCAGGTTCCCAACCCTCTTTCCTTCATGCATCATATCACTCTGTTATTTTAATTGATATAATATCTAAACTTGAAAACCATCGATTTGACATTTCAATTAAATTAAGACTGCCCTGGATGGAAGATGATATCACTAGTCATAAATTTTTTTTTCAGATATAGGATTATTTTTTTATTAAAAAAAAGTATGTGTTAAGTAGGGTGCAAATGAGCCGATCGACTCGGCTCGGCTATTACCAAGCTCGAATAGCAAAATACTCGACTCAAGGGCTACGAGACTAGACGAATATATAAATATATATATTATTAATTTAATATTTTTAAATTAAATATTATGTTTTGTTTTGTTTTAATCATACTTTTAATTATGATCAAGACTCGAATTCAAGCTTGAGTATAGCTCAGTTATATCCTAGTCGAGTCCAGTTAATCTTCAATATTATTTTTGTTATCAAGTCGAGTTTGAGCTTGGATATTAAGGCTCGATCGATTTTGAGTCGTATTTTGAATCGAGTGGAGCTCAAGCCCCTAGCTACTAGACTCGGCTCGGCCCAATTGCACCCTTAGTATTAAGCATTGAGTTGGCTTCCTCATGAATTTGCTGTGACCAAGAATAGTATGAATTTGAATTTTGGGGGACATCGAACTCCAATATTAAGATTCTTTTTTTTCCCCAAAAAAACAGAAGTTTAACATAATTTAAACCTTTTAGGAATAAATCTGATTAAAAATATAATGGGAATTGAAAAGTTTGAAATATAAATCATTGTTATATAGTGTTCTTGTTAGGATTAGAATGTATGATTAACAAGTAAAGCCCTAATTAGGTTGATGGATGATACAGATCCATATAAAATAAGATGGACCAAGCGAGTGGCTTAACTTAAGGGGAGAAATTATATCCCACATAGGGCGCACCTTGTGGTGCACGCAGCAAATCACATCCTCTCATTCTTGTGGGCTCTATTTATTAAGTGCTCATCTCAATGCACCGCTATAGGAACAAGCAACTATGATTCGCGGCATGCACCGCCATGTGCATATAATTTCTCGCTTGAGGGTGTTTTTAACTCCACCGAGAGACCTGACCTATTGCTCCCCTACTAAAGATGCTAAGAGGCAGCAGCTGTGGAAATGGTAAACTCCATGATAATTCCACAATAGATAGTTTGTCACATGAATATGTTTTCTTGATAAATGCCTTCAGCCATTCTAAGCTGTTGCAACTTCAATCGTGGTTAAGTTGAACAGCAATGTTTTCTCCTTTGTTTGCGTGATTGTGTGATCCAACCAAACCGAACCCATTGCTTTCGTACAAAACACATCAAGAAGCTGGAGCTACAAAATGGGACGCTTAACTCCATAACAAATAGTTTGCCACATGAAAAGGCTTCATTTTTTTTGGTACATCGGCTGCTCACACTAATCTCGCATGAACATAGCCAGCAGAGTCAAGAGAAAGCAGATGTCTCAATGGTGAAGAAACAACAGTCTGCCGACCCAATCAGCAATCTTGTTCGCCTCTCAGTACATATGCATGGCCTGGAAGGTATCGCACTCCCTTACCAGCCACCGGATGTCACCTAAAAGCAGATGTTCTACTCCCCTCCGCCCTTTCTTTAGAATCCACTCAATCATCACGGCTGAGTCCCCCTTAAGGATGATGCTCCCAGTCCCTAACACCTGTCTTGCATAGGAGATTTTCTCCCATGCTGCTTTGAGCTTCGCCCCAAAAGCTGAAGCCTCGAACAAGCATTGCCCCCTGCAGCAACCAACCTGGAGTCCTGGTCCCTGATCACAAACGCAGCTCCAACTCCATCACCACCAGCAGGCAGGCTACCATCAAAGTTCACCTTGAAATGGCCAGCGGGAGAGGGCTCCGAAGAAATAAGGATAGACCTAGGTACTGTAACAGCAGAGAGGGGTCCCAGATTTTCCTAGCTAACCCAGATAAAGCAGCCATCATAGCCTCAATGACCACAACAGCCTGACAGAGAGCCCTTTCCATAATAAACCTCGTAGGTACCCTCCTATCCTCGAAGACTTTATCATTTTTGTCCAGCCAGATGTGATAGGCCAAATAGGCGCAGGCGATACCCCACCCAGTAGTGCTCGGCGACTGCATGGCTGCCCTCATGTGGCGTAGAAGGTCATATACTGACTCAGTAGACCTCGGTAGTGGAAGCAATGCCCTCCTTCATATTGTGCGGCCCATTGGCATACAAGCAGAGCATGACTAACATACTCCACCGAATCAGGATAGTCCACACACACCGGAGGATCCTAACCCCCCTCCTAGCCAACATACTCCTGGTCGGCAGACAATCTCAAGCCACCTTCCAGATGAACAAAGCTACTCAAAGGTGGACCCGCATCCTCCAAATCCATCCTCCGTCAAGCCACCGGGTAGCCTCACCACCCATCACCGCCTGTAGATCTGTAGAGCGCATGTTGTCCCTCCCTGTGGCCGCCCAGACTAGTCTATCCGCCGAAGCACCTTAAAGTGGCGGGATAGCTAGAATGCTCTCCGCCAAGTGCTCTCCAAAATCCTTCCTGATCCACACCTCGTCCTACCTACCCTCACCAGGAATGAACAGGTCATACTCTAGAACCAGCCAACCTCGCCGCATCAACCATCATCGGCATCCGGCTTAGCGGTTGCTCAATCACTCATCTGTCCTCTAAAGCGTTAGTGGACTGTCCATCTCTGATTACCCACCTAATCACCACGAGTACAGCCGAGACATGTGAGCAGATCTTCCTCCAAGGCTTCCTTGATTTTAACTACTCTGAGCTATCCCAACTTCAATCATGATTAAGTTCAACTGCTGCTTTTTTTGTTTCCATGTGCGTGCGGCAATGTGCATATTTGCCACGCACTGATGGGTGCATTTGGTTCGCATCATAATCAAAATGAGTTGGAATAAAAATTAGAATGGTTATATTTCTCAAAATAGGATATGAATATTAAAATCTAAATAAGAATCAAGATAGGATATGAATATTAAAAAAAGATATGATTGAATTTTAAAGAATTGAGATATTTCTATTCTCTTTGAGAAATAAGAATGAGAATGGAACACTCTAATTAAATAGCTGGAATGAGAATCGCCCATTCTGATTCATATTTCAAAACCCAACTCCCTCCAACTAAATATACCTTAAAAGCATCACTTATAGCAAGTGAGAGGCCCAATCCTAAGCTATGAAAGAGGTCCAAAGGGAAAACATCGCAGATAGACCTGGTTGTACTCTAAGCCAACCAGATAGGAACAGCAAAGCAAGCAAATTAGCCGCACAAACTTAATTCAATTACCAAGAAGCCTAATCAAGTCAAATAATTTTCAAATTTTGTTTTTCTCCTATCCAACAACTGATGATGCTTCGCTTGTCCACTTTAGTAGCACTATTTAAAACATGGTTGGAGAGAGTTAAACTTAAAAATAAAAATAAATAACTTTCAGAATTTCCAAAATCTAATCCCTACTCTTTCTTAGTATTCAAATTTCATTCTAATCTTAATTTTGATTCCCATCATGAACTAAGCAAGATACATTCCGATTCTCATTCTAATCCACTCCAAGTCTGACACCGTTTCCAATTCCGATCACAAACCAAACACGCCCTCAATTAGTTTGGCAAAACCAACCAGCTAATAAACTTTACCAACCACCAAGGGAGAAATTTCATAATTTTGGAACTCAGAACTGTGAAAGGAGATCCATGTTTCGTGAAACCTAATCAAAAACCCCGTACAAAGAGCAGATCCCTCAATCACCACACAGATGTTCACCCAATTCCAGATTTGTGGCATAATAGAACTGCTCAAAACAGAAGATATGTGAAGGAGTCATTAAAGATAGATTCATACAGAGTTATTTTATGCACTAATAAAGTGCAAGCATCAACAGACCTCAATACAACTATGCAGAGCTTCGAATTACATTTACCAATTTGACAGTTTGGCTACCGATACTGTTGAAATATGGTAAGCTTTACTAAATCAGATCAAGGCATCAATCTTATTCGACCATGCCCAGTGACATCACTATAAATATTCGAATGAGTGTATAGCATACGAAATTCAAATCACCGCGGAGAAGATGCATGATCCCTAATAGAAAACAAGAGTAAGTTTCTCAGAATGGAGAGAACCTGTACTGCTAACAGCATATCCTTAAAAAAGAATCACTGTAGAACTCTCCATGCACATAATTATTAAATGAACACTCAACATGCCTCTAAAGAATGGCACCAACACGATCGCAGCCTTCCGCTTTGGAAAGAAAACACCAGGCTATCTGATGACTAATGCCTCCCAAGAAAGAAAAAAGGTTGAAGTGATTTTTCCTATAATTGAAATGATTTGACAGGATTTGGCTGACATCCAGCTTCAGAAAAAGAACTAGAGTGCCATACGACCGGCGAGCTGGCTTTCAGATATCCTTCTGTCTATGGCTGCATCAATGGAGTTCATCTGCAAAAACGGTAGCACCAACAGAGCAATTAGATAGGGACTGTGATCTGTGCTTATTCACCAGATTAAAAGAATTTTCCAAAAGCATTATCTAACTAATGCAAGAGGTAGCAAACTTGCTGGCTGAATGAAAGCTGACCTGTACCAAACTTTCGTCCCACACTGTGATCAAAAACAGATAACAAGATATGCTACGAATTGACAAAAGCCTGCTGGCAAATGTTCTTGTACCAAACAAACCCCCATGCTCGTTAAGAAGCAATAGGGGAGATGAATACTATAATAAGCAACAAAAATTTCAATTAAAGCACAATACATACACATTTTCGCATGGGGCCGTTGCTAGGTTGTGAACCCTCGAGTCATTTGCAGCACAAGCTTGTCAGATTTGTAATATTAACTAGAAGCAAAAATAATGTGAAATACCTAATTGAACCTTTTGATGCCTCAACAAATGGCAGTGTTGCAAGCAAAGCAGCAGATGGGAATAAAAGATCAAAGAAATTTCCCATGAATCACATGGTTTAAACAAGAATATGAAAACAGTTACTCCTAATTTTACAGAGTCAATGCTTTAATTATCTGGTTATACAATCCAGAATGGCATAATCAAATCATAGAAGTACCTTAACGGTAGTACCAAAGAAAACCCTGGAGAGAAATAATAAATTGCCTACCCATCACTGCAAACGAGTTTGCACATCTATCAGAATGAACAAACAAAATGCAGTTATAACTTACCTGGCTAGTTTCATCATGCACCTGATACTTTGGCAGAGACATTCTTCTTTCCTCCTGCACGTTGTGCATATATCATAAACAATCATACAGTAATCCAGAATATTATAAAACATTTGAATGACAATAATCAAAACAAAAGTCAACCAGAAACCAATATAAGTGAAAAAACTAACCATGGACATTGCCTCATCATCCCAAACCAAGTAGACTTCCTTGGCAGCTGGTTGGGTAGCAGGTGTTTTGTTAGATATCGCAGGTGGAGGGCCAATCGAGGGCCCCCCTGTGTTAGGACCAGAAGCATACATATGTGAATTTGTATAGGGCGCACCACCTAGAGCAAAGGAATCCGAAGCATATTTAGCTACATCACTAAGGATGCAAATTAGTTTCACATATCTGAAAAAGTCTGAAGTATAGGAATCCCATAGCATCACTCTTTTTGTATAACAGATATTAGAATTTCCAATGTAGTAAGCAATGAGACAAAATATCATATTTCAAAATTATTGCCCAATTTTTTTGAAACATAACCATGATATCCATATGCTTGACGATGATAACTTGCATAAAAACCTATGCTGGTATGGATCAGTCATAACATTCTTCATATCAAATAAATTGTAGGAGACAAATGTTCCAAGAATATGAATGAAAGTTTTTGTATTTTCCAACACAAGCTGGGAAAAACCAAACATGTCAATGTCAAGGCACAAGCTTAGATTATGTGCCTTATTATCTAACCATAGAGTCATAACTTCAATGAAGAAAAGATGAACATGAATAAATATGCAGAGAGAACAGTTTAGGGCAGAACCATTCCATCAACAAAAAGAGTCTATAATTACTAATAATGCAATCCTCCACAATATACTTTCTCCGATACTAATGGTACCATTCCGATCAAGGTCTGCAATACCGATCATGCCGTACTAGCAAGGATCCGAAATTTGGCTCAGTATATGAGTCAAACCGGTCTGTACTGATTTGAACCACGCGGAACCACCTCGTATCATGTAGTGTTACTTGAAATCTAGGTGCAAAGCATATCATACCAACCCATATTGCCCAGTTTCGGGTTGTACCACGATAAAAAGTGAGAAAAAAAAGGTTAGGAGCTGTCTTGTTAAGGGGTGCACACCATACCATATTGTACCGTACCGAATTGATAATATACTGGTATGGTACCGGTACCAAGATTACTTGGTACTAAAAAATTACACTCATTCAAGCACAAATACCACTTCAAACAGATTTAATTTTTTGGCCAAACAAAAATTCAAAGCATCATGAACTAAACACCCACAATTGTTCAATCTATGAGAAGCTCAGTGTCTTTCTATGCCTACTAACTATTCCATATTATACAGCCATAAGCTTTTCTCAATCCTTCCTCACAACTTCCTTCGTAACAGCAGATTTGAAATTAATTTTCATGGTAATTGATGCACTTCTTTACATGCTGTGAATTATTAGCTAGGGAAGTATAAAAAGTACTCAATAAAAGTGGGGGGCACTTTACATGGAAAAGAAAAGTTGGAGAATTCTTAGCATGTAAGGAACCGGTGACTAAGCATGCATTACCATTCATAGTTTCTACACCATGAGGAAAAAGCCACATTCAATGATGACAACCTTGTCACAAATGTTAAAATGCCTACCACATATCATGAAGCTACCAAGGAGTTTCCTTGACTTCAGAGAGGGATATAACAACATGAAGATGCCCTACAACCAGCTGATAAAGCAACTCTTGATACCAAAAGGGTGCACTATCTCATGCATAAAGCTGATAAATCATTTGGACGTTCTTTGTCACAAATAGGCATAGAAAATGACATGATGATAGGGCTGAAATCGGATCAAATACTAGCACAACCATATCTATATTTGTTTTATTTGACGAATACAGATACGAACACGGATGTTAGTCGGATGCAAACTTTTATATCCTTATTTGTTTAAAACGAATACGGATACAAATCGGATATGAAAAGTATAGATATAAATACAGATATAAATCGAAAAATTAAACTTTATGACAGCAAAATCAAAGATATTACTAAGCAGATGATAAATTAAGTTAATAATATGTTAATGTGGTTATTTATTTTTGTTAAAAGTTCATGAGTTCTATATAAAATTAGATAGAGTTACAAATGAAATCGGATATTCGGTTATGGATCAGATAGTTATCTATCTATATACATATTCATTTTTCTTTGGTGGGTATGGATACGGATACGGATATTAGTCAGATGCTCAAATTTATCTCCATATCCGGATAGATTCGGATAAAAAAATAGATCCGGACGGATATTATCCGATCCACTTTCACCCCTACGTGATGATTATTTTGTGGCTAAGGTATGACTAATGCATCAAACATGTGATAAGATGAGGAAATTTGTTGTTAATCATAAATTGCCACTTGTGGCCTTCTCAACCCAATATTGAAAACTAAAACCTACATGGGCAACACATAGAAGGGACTTTTCCTTGGAATATGACCAGGTTTCTTTCAAAAACTAGTGCAACCAAATATGCAAGTAAAGTTCAATGCCCATTTTTAAAAACCTAATAAGAGCTTCACAGTGTGGATTGAATGCAGAATATCCGCTCTTCACTCATGGCTGCAATTAAGTGAAATACCTCTCCCTTGTCACTCTAAATGCTACTTATGTAATTCACCCAGATCAATTACATTATCATGCCAAATACCAAAAAATGCAACTCCTCTCAAAACTAAATTTATCACAAACCAGAATGAATGATGTCAGCCTTTTATACTAATTACAAATCCATCATGCCATTTGCACTCCTCATTACAAGTCTGTCATGCTAACATGCATTTACTTTCTCCATCAAATAAATGTCACACACTCAGCAAAAAGTTTGGCAAAGAGGCTTCTTAAGGAAATCTACACTCATGCTGTCATTATTATGAACTAAGTGGTGCTTAGGAGAGTCATCCAATATCCTGATTATGAGAATAGGACCCATCACCTCGCTATGACTCATCTCAATAGTACATTGTGTAAATGGAGCATGTCAATTTCTACATGCTCCCATACACTGAAAAGCATATAATTTCATTGTCAATGCATTTTCATAAAAATTTTACTCACGACGAATCTAAATAGCACTCTCCATGTCCTTCAATATAAAGTGATTCATGAAAATCATACCTAAGTTTGATCCTCCCTTTATATGGTAACTTCAAGCATTGATAATACGCCGAGGATATTGCCCTTGCTTGATGGAGCCATGGTCCTCCAAATAATAGATTGATAGCGGCTCTCACCCTTCAATATTAAGTGCTTATATGACTGAAAAATATGTTTTATAACCAATTCTTGCAACAAGGCAACCATATGCCAAAACTTCACTTTGCCAATCCTACAAGGGTATGTTTGGTTGCTTGGAGAAGACTGAAGAACTAATTTTCCAGGAAAATTGAGTTTTGATTAATAGTCTATTTGTTTATATCTGAAAAGTTAAGAAATCATCATATAATAATTGAGAAATTGCAATATAAAAAAAAGGAAAAGCCAATTCCTTGCTGCAGTGGGAAACTATCCCTCGATGAAGAGGGCAATATCCAGTTTTTACAACGTATTTTCCATTCTGAAATCATGATTTATTTTATTATATATGAAACTGTCTGGATGGGGGAAAAGCTAAAGTAGTATAGACATAGGTTTTCCAAACTTTCGAGATATTTTTCTCTTCCTTAGAGAACTATTTTCTTTTCCTTTTCCCTCTCTGAAGTTATCCAAACAACCAAACATACCCATATTTCACCACATGTTGATAAAAAAAGATGCCATTCTTAGAGCTCCAAGATCACATGTCCACGCAGAAAAGCAAATCTTTCAGCATCTATGAGAAACAATACATTTGGGACATCTTTTACCACACACAGAAGCAAAGGACCATTAATTTGCTAGTCCTAAAGTCAGACACTTCTCTTTTAGCCACAGCAATGGCTTAGATGAATCATCTATACCAACAGTATAGATTCACTTCAGCCCAAGGATTGCCGAACCAGGCCATACCGCCCGGTTCGGCCCAAACGGAGACGACCCGATCTCAGACCGAGTCGGTTCACTATAGAAAAATGGTTCCAGCCCCGTAATTCTTAGTTGGTACCAGCTGGAACTGGTAATTTCTAGCCAGTACCGGCCGAAACCAGCCGGAACCAAACAGGATGGTTCCGTCCGATTCGACTCGGACTCAGTGCGAACCGGTCGGTTCGCACCGAACTGGGGCAGTGGCCCGCTGTGGCATTATTTGCATAGGGAGGTATCGCCACTCAACTCATTATGTATGTTTGTTGAACTTTAGAAGTATGTAATTGATTGTATCTTAATTTCAAAATATTTTATGTTGTTCATCTTATTATTTGTATCATTTTAAAGCAATAAGATGCATCATCTAGCTTAAACCAGGATCATAGAAACATCTTAATTAAAAAAATCAAAGAAAATCAAGAAAACATCAAAAAAAACATCAAATTAAACTTAAATTCATAGAAAAAGTGAGAATTCCCCTAAAAAAATTTAGGTTCTATCGGTGCGTGAACAGGCACGCCGCACACCCAACCGGTTCGGTCCGAATTGGTACGGAACCATACCGAGCGTCGACCGGCACAATGCCCGATACCGGTTCGGCGATTCTTGCTTCAGCCAACATTCGCCACTACAAAAACTGAAGTTCCTCAGATAATGAATCAGAAATTGTTTCTTCAGAAACATCAAAGCATACCAAAGTAAAATGCGATTTGTTACTGATGTGGAGATCATTGAAATGTTGGAGAGTGCCCTAAGAAAGCCATGATAAGATGTCTGTGTAAGGCTGAAAATGTGCATAAGCCAGGCCGGGGAGGTAAGAAATTTTAACTTCCAAGTGAGGCACAATAAATTCTAGGTTATTGTTGGCCCAACCAAAAGCCTGAACTAAAGCCCAAAAACCCACAGGTCCAGCCTTTACATATGTGTATTTGTATATATGTATGTTGACACAGGCACAATAAATAGGAACAGGTCCAGCCTGAACTGAAGCCTTTACATATTCTAGGGCTGGGCTCCAGCTAGACACAGGTCCAGCCTTCCAAGGAGATTTTATGCCTAGGCCCATCATGAAGATTGAATAAAACAATTTAGGCTTGGGCATAATCAGTGCTGCTTAAAAAAACATACTTTATGTAAAATTTAGTTAAAAAAGTACTTCCTAAAAAATGTTCTTGGTGATATTACTCAGTAATATTATTTGCTAAGTTCTTCTACAAGAATATAAGTTAAAGAAGCACCCTGGGCAAGAAGTGGCTTTGCCCAAACTCTCCCATTTTCTAGCCCTATGAGATACCTCTGTGAGGCGCTCACCAGTTTATTTTCTCTACAATGCATTTTCAGGAATTATTTATATTCAAATGAGATGACTGGTCCAGATAGATGCTTAAGATTTATAGAGGCATTTCTGACAACTCACTTCATTGTTTTCAATAATCGAATGAAACTAATATTCTAGCAATCTGTTCCTTCAAAAAATCACAATTAGGGATGATGTTAGGATATCCAGGTATATGGCTAACAGCAATACATGAAGACCATAAGATGGCAACAGACTTTCTCAGTTGCTTGAGTAGAGATTTCTTATTAACACTTGGACATTATCTTTCCATTGATACGCTGACCTGGAGGATTTGATTAAAATCACATCAGGCAGCATGGTCTGTGTCTTCATCATGAAATAATATGTCTCCATTAACTTTGAGGGATCCATGTGGAGCAATATAGGCTATAGTCAGTTTCATGGTCAGGTTGCATATACCAACATAGGACTTTATACCTAGTGGTCTATAAGGTGTACATATCTTTTATAAAAGAAAAAGTAGATATCCAACAAATAATCCATTATTTGACCAAGAAGAAAAACTAATTTGGGCAATAAAACTTAATTTGACAATAGAATCCAGAAAATGACTTGTCTGGACAGTTTGATAAGCTACTTTAGCAAAGTGTATTCTTGGAGAAATGGTTTCTCAGATGCCTAAACAAACCATGGACCCTCATGAATGTCTGTATCGGTTATGGGTTAGACAGTGTTACCAATTTTTATCTTCAAGATTGCTACAACTAATTGGATAAAGTGGAGGGGTGCATGTGCAAATGGTTAAAACAACATGATGGAATGCATAAGGGGCTTGTTTCTTATTTCTTGGGGACTCTGTTGTACCGCCACTTTCACAACTTAAGGGTCCCATAAGATGTAACAGGATTGGTTGACTACGTGTCAGTTCATAGCATACCTGATAGCCCTTTGATCAGAATCCTAATTCTAACCTATTTGTGTATTACATTAAGGTTACAGTTGATATGGCTTATTATGAAACTTGTGTTCCATTAGGTTGAATCCTAGAATGGCATCCAAAAGTCAAACGCCTTGCACTAGACCTAGGAGGGCTGTAGAGCTTACGAGATACGGTTATCAGGCCATAGATCATGAGACCTGATTAGGCCCTTATTTGAAGCTCCTCACTTATGTAAAGTGTGTTACGGGGCTGCCATATCAATCCTAATCACATCCATTCTCTTGATACTAACTAGATTAGAAAGGGAAATGTAGCTGACAACTTAAATATTACCTTTTCACTCCTAATAAAATTAGAAGGAGAGCTCTCTTGTCGGGATCTAACATCCTCACTCAAGTAATCCATTTAGGTCTCTCCTCCCTCTCATTCTCTCTTGAAATTCTTCTTTAGTTCTAGGGCTCAGTGAAAGCCCAAAAGGCAGTTTCCTGGGCAAAGCAAACCCAAGTAAGAATCTAATGTGAGTTCAGAAACCGGAGATCGTGCCCCCTCATCTATGAAGATGAGGTTGTAAAAACATCATTAACATACATTGAAAGGACAAAAGCAATTCAATAAAAAACCCTATTCTTGCATGTAGTTTTCTGTGAGAAAAATTTTTGCTTGCATTCCTTGATCCTTGGTCACATGATCTCTTATTTTTCCCATTGTGTTTCAAACTCAAGATTTTGTGAAATTGCTCTTACAGAAATCAACTTCACCAAACAGCCAAGTGTGCAAAAAGAAACATAAATAGAATTTACATGTTGCTTTTGTTAAGACTCCACAGGTAATCTTGAGTGGACCGAAAGCATGTGCCTATTTATACTACAAATATGCTACATGTGATGCATGCGGCATACAGACAAACAAATTCCCAACAGAAGCATCAAGAATCGTTCAAGAGTTTGCTTTTTATAGTAGTCATACACCCTCTATATAAGAATCACATAACTTTATACTTAAAAGAATAAAGACTAAAGGGAAAGCACATAACACTAAGGGTATACCTACCTATCATGTTTACACCATATAACTTTAATTGGTGAGATTATAACCATTCACTAAATGCTCTTTTCTCTTTAACAAGCATGTATTGTATGCCAATTAGTATAAACATACCTACTTAACAATGTTTATCAAAAGAAGCATACTGAACATCCAAAAGATTACCTTCATATATTTCCATCACAATATCATGATAATATGGTAAAATTGTTTAAAAATGTTCATAATACTTAGTTGTATGTTTATAGCAAAGAATATGTATCGAAATATTTATCACATTATTTCTTTAATAATTCTTGATT
This sequence comes from Phoenix dactylifera, assembly GCF_009389715.1. NCBI lineage: Eukaryota > Viridiplantae > Streptophyta > Magnoliopsida > Arecales > Arecaceae > Phoenix > Phoenix dactylifera. The sequence goes on from NC_052403.1 coordinate 8,863,151, forward strand.
TTTTTCTCATTTTTTTCAAAATCCCAAAAGTTAGTCTCAATGCCTTGTCATTGCCTTCAGATTGCAAAGTATAGGCTTGAAACTAACAAAAGCATCATGAATGCTATGCTTCATGATTGTAAAACCAATTAAGTAGAAGTCTACCAGACTGATTCGAGCTTCAAAAGCAAAGATATTAGAAAAGATATTGCATCAATGATTCCATATGCAAATTCATATAACTTTACTAAACTAAGTAATAAATAATGGCATAAAAGAGTTAACCAGGGATACACTCACAAGTCAGGTAGACTAGTTGATCAAATCAATTACACTGACAAACAGAATGAAACCTGGAACCAGTTAAAGAAATCATCAAAAATCAAGAAATGTATATATCTAGAATTTCTAACCTTTCAATTCATCGCATGGCCACCAATAACATGTTCTAGCATATCATTTTATTCAAGAACCACAGTTTACAAAAAAACTAATTGTTAGAAAAGATTGTTTGCTTGTGGACCATGATAATAGACCTTGCATGTGATCATAGCACAACAACAATAGCAAACAGGCAGCGATAGAAGAAAAATCTTCGCTTAAAAGTAAAAGATCTTATATATGGCACTCAACAAATAATGATGACTAACATCATCTACCAATACTGCTAGTCAGAATAACTGCATTTTTTTGAAGCTAATATCCATTATAAGTTACCTTGGATATGTAACAGATGCATTTTAGCAACTCAATCTGATTTTAAGAGAGGGTGAACTGTATAATCAGATATCATCCAATAAGATTACCAGACTCCACATGAATATATATATATATATATAAACCGGAATTTATTTATTACCTTGATTGCCTTGGGAAGGGTATCCACTTGTTGCAAGAGTGTTGGATACAGAATTCACGTCAGTGGCTCCCTTGAACACTGTTGGAGAGCTTGATGCAATTGATGTAGATGGTGTATTTGGCAAAAGAGGGGCACTTTGGGCAGGAACATTACTAGTACTATTGATAGGAAATAATGGTTGGGATACTGAAGGGAGTGTGGATGATGGCAAACCAGGTGGACCAACTTGGAAAGATGAATGAAGTCCAGGAGCAGAAGTGGATGTCAAAGGTGGAGTTATTTTCTGAATAGGAAACAAGGGTGGTTGTGGTGGCAGTACTGTCAGTGCAGGAGGAACTGGAATTGGTGGCTGTGGTGGAAACCAAGACTGTGGCCGAGGTGGAATTGGCCAACTCGGAGGCTGCGCTGGCAATGCTGGATTGTAACTAGTCAAAATGCAAATGAATGTCAGAACATGTGCAAAATCAACAAAAAAGGAAAAAGGAAAAAAGGCAGGCTGATCCAAAAACATCCAAGAACAAAGAAGGAAAGTATAAGCTCTCAAGAAAGTAGAAATTCTTCAAATAAGCGACAGTGAATGAGGTCATACACTGGTGGCACTGCACCATAAGTTGGTGCTGCTGGAAATCCAACACCTAAAGGACCAGGTACAAGGCCACTGACAAGGCTAGTAGATGGTACTTCCACTTTGGCCACCTTTGCTGAGGCATCCTCATCTGCATGGGTAATTTATAACAAAGGGTCAAGTCAGGGAAGAAAGTCTTGGGGACAGGGGAGGTAGGGGCACATATGGAGAATTTATACCTCATTAGGTCTTCATAAGCAAATCTTGAATACCACATGGATATAAAAGTATAAATAACATTCGCAACATATTAAGAAGATATGTCTACATTATACTGTGCAGATACCAAGATACATATTAATTTAGAATACATATATTTCAACAACATTTTTAACACTTTCTATGCATTAAACTACTCTAGATTGCAAGAGCACAATGTTAAAACAAAAGAGGCAAGAACTTTATAAACTTCAGCTGTTGCATTTGAAGCCTTTTCTTAAAGGGTTATCATGAAACTAAAGTTAAAGCCTTAGATTAGACAACTTCTAGATTGACAAATTTACAAACTACTACTGAAAGTTTCATAAACCAAGGTTCGCCAAATTGGCAGTGGAGTGTGTATTGGCCGATGACCAATTTGGCATGGTATAGGTCCATTCAGCATGGTATCGGTCCGTACTGTGTTGTTTTGAGGGCATACCAATATAGGGAGAGCCGGAGAGAGAGAGAGAGAGAGAGGAAGAGGGAGGAGAAGAGGGAGAAAAGGAGAAAAGAATAGAGAGAGGGAGGGAGGGCGAGCAAGGAGGAGGGTGAGGGAAACCCTAACCCGACCTAGGGAGAGGGTGGAAAGAGAGAGTTGGAGGAACTTACCAGATGACTAGGGGGTGTAGAATCAAGAGGAAGAGCCAATTTACTAAGGGTTTAATAGCATGAGGGGGGGTTCGATAGCATGAGGGGGGCAAACCGATTTAATAGCAAAGCAGTGCCGAACCCTAACGGGTTCGGTTCGGTAAACCTTGACATGAACTATGCAAAACAATCAACTGGAAGCAACATTTATAATCTTCATGAACAAATGAGGCTGCAGACATTCAAGCAGACAAGACATTTGAAGCAAATGCAAAGACGAAGTTCGATCTAGCCAAAGCTAGGGCAATCGACAACTGAATTCTTGTTGTACTCTATTAACCCTATGTTTGGTCGGAGTCGTGGGACGAAGGATGGATGGGGTTGGAAGAATGGATGGCCTCCATCCACCGTTTGGTTCAAAAAAATTTAGGAAGAATGGATGAAAATGAAGGATTGCCCAGCCGTTCTAGTCCACCAATTTGCATCCTCCTAAACTGGAAAGATGCAAGGAAGGATAGATAGAGCATGTGAAGGATGGATTTCTACATTGACAAAATTACCCCTCATTAATTTTTTTGACAAAACCTTACCGCTTCTTCACTTTTTCATTCAATTTATTTATATCTTTTTTAGTTTTACCTATACTATTAACCTTGTGCTATTAAATTTTATTACTAATTATTTTAATTTTAGTACAAAATTTCCATAATTATAAGTAAATAATTATAATTGTCTTCTATATTTCTATTTGCATTCACTATTTTTTAGTTAACTATTTATAAAAATTAATTAACTATTTAAATTAAATTATAAATTAATTAGTTATTTGTATAATTAATAGATATAAATAAATTAATTCATATATAATTAATTTCTAAAATCATTTATTTAATTAAATTAAATCAAAATTAAATATTTATATAATTTTTTATATACTTAAATTATAAAGATTATAATTTTATATATTGCCCAACTTTAGTATAAATAAGCATTATAATTGATAATAATAATATTTTTTCAATAAAGGGTAGTATAGTAAAAATGTCCTACAAATATCATCATTCCTCCCTTTCATTCCTCACATACCAAACAGAGAAGTGAATCATTCCCATCCATGTTTCACCAACACATAGGAGGATGGATGGAAGACCCGTCCATCCTCTCCCTCGTCTATCCTTCCCCCCAATCCATCCTTCCTCCAATCCATCCTTTGTACCAAACAGAGGGTAAATGCTGAACACCATGCTCAAAGATATTGTTATATGTATACTTGTAAATATGTGTATGCAAGCCCTTGCCTATATTATAGAAATACTTATGCATATTAATTTATGCTATATTTGCAAATGTTACATGCATTATTATGCAGTTACACATTTGTACATATATACATACACACACACAGCACATTGATATGTTTGCATTTCCCCATGTATGTATGCATGCATGTATATATGCATTATGGTCTAGGCAGGGCTCACCTAGGTGCATGCAACCGCAGCAATCAAAACCTGCTGGGTCATAGGCTACAGATTCCATTATACCCTTGATGTGAGAATGGAGAGGAGGATGGAGAAAATGGGAGATCAAAATGCAGCATGCTGATTTATATTTAATCAATAGCCACACAATTCTCAGACTAGATCTCCCACCTTGCTTTAATAAACCCATTAAACTAGGTCTTCTTCACCACTTTTAGAATTTGAACAAACTTAGTTCAAACCAACCCATGGCCTGACCATACCATGACTAGATGAGGCTTGCAAAACTAATCAGGTCAATATAGGTGATGAGGAGAGCTAGAAAGGAGGGAGGAAGCGCGCGAGTGGTGGAGGTGGGGACCTGAAATATATTGATACCACAATTGATCCTCATTGTTTGCAACCGCCATACCATTCCCCTCCTCCCCATTAACACCCTTGCCTCTGCATCCAACATTATCTTCCCATTGTCAGAAAGCTATCACAGCTTCCATCTAATCCCAACCAAACCCAAAACCTAGCCTTAGCAAGCAATGAATCTAATGTTAAAAGTGAAGGATTGGAAACGAGAACACTAGATGAGATGGAGGCAAAAGAAATGAAGGGCTTAAGGTCAGGGATTAGGTGATAGAAGCTCATGGTTTTAAAAGCCATGGAATGGGCCTTCCATGATCAGTAGTCAACATGGTATGTAACACTGCACCAACCCATGTAGACACATCATGGGCTGGCACACATCTAGCTTTGTAAAATATTGTCAATATACACCAACACAGTTTGCATGGACAACACATCAGCTGGCATGGGCAACACCACAACCACTGGGGTTGATAAGGGAATAGTTTCTTCTTCACAAAAATTCTCACTACATCTAAATAATTTTTAAAGTTTGATTTTTAAAATCTTAAATGGGTTATAAACTAGATCCAACTCAAAGTCACATATGTTTCTCTAACATACATTTTCATCTCCTTGACTAACTAATATTCAATTAAATTCATGTTGAGCATTCTAACTTGACAAAAAAAAAAAGCTCAATTTGAAACTTAATTAACTTGCACGAATGCTTTAATTGCAAGTTAACTAGAATGCCACTCAAAAAAATGTAGATCAAAATTAGTATTTTAAAGCATTTAAAATAACTTATATTTTCAAAGAAATTTCCAAAAGATTATTGTTCGTGCCAAATATCTGTATCTCAAGCATCTGTTTTGAATAGCAATTGAAGTTGCTTAATAATTTCAAAATTGACATTTTTTCATCATTGTTTAGAGTGGTCGCCGCAAACTGCCATGTAAAGGATTTTAATATAATAAGCATCAACTTTATAATTGGGCATCCTTGAAGAATTACAATAATAACTAATACTTATTTTGGGGGGTAGCAGGGATGTTCTTGAGCAAGCTAGTCAAACTCTTACTATATTTGTGTACCAAATCAATGAGAACAAAAATTATAAGCACTCATGCAAACTTTAATTAGACTTACAACTAGACTTACAATACTGTAATTAACAAAAGCAGCCATATACTTAGAGGTGGCAAGAACATTATGCAAAAGAAATTGCAAATAATCTTGCACCAATGCCTGAAAAATAGGATGAATTGGCATATTTATCTATCAGCAAAAGGCGAGCAACAAGTGTTACCTTCTCCATAGTGAGCTGCTAAGATTTCAGGAGGAATTCCTTGCATTCCAAAAATCTCAATATCTGTTGATTCTCTACCCAGTTTAGCGTTAGGAACTCTGGAAAAAGAAATTTAAAATATAAAGCATCAATCGTAGTTGAAAATAAGACATAGATAACTCATATAATAAAACTGAAATCATGCATAACTGGAAAATAAAGCTATAATTAAAAATTAAACACTGTTCTCAAAATATTTAAACAATCAAAATCGCATAGTTTTCATGGTTCAAATGGAAAACATTAGGAATCATGGGAATTACATAACATCATAAGTTGATAAGCATAGATCTTTAACCTAATTCCAACTAATAAAAAACTTTCATTTCAAAACATAAACACAAAGCTTTTGGAATACAATTTAACATCCTAGTCTATTTTTTGCTTGGATTTATAGAGATTTCCTAAAATCCACAACTACTTTATTGGAATTTGACCAAACTATATGATGTCATGGTCAAAGCTCGCTTTCCAATAATTGGAAATTGAGCAAAAAGAGCATCAGAATCATTTGACATGCCAAATGGCTACAATCAAGTTATTGTGAAGCATCAATGTCTAGAGCACTTTTCGTTGGAACATGACTACATTGAATAGGTTTATGTGATTAGGGTTGTTAAAGAAATGAGTTGTTTGCGAGTAGCTTGTGTTTGGCTCGAAATTAAACATAATTTTGTCTTGCCTCAACTTGTAAGTGAGTCGGACACAACTTGTATCTTTGAGCTAGAAACATAATTGAGCTGAATACAAGCTATGACCAGCTTGCCCTTTGCAGCTGATAAAAGCTAGAAATTAAAAATAAATAAATAAAATGTATTTTATTGTTTATAAATAAAATCATTTTGAAACTTACAAAATATTAATTTTATATAAAGAAGCATCCACAATAACTTTTAAATCGCAATCTGATGGCTCTATACTTGCTCATAGATAGATAGCCATTCTAGCCATCAAAACAAAATTTAATTGCTTAAATGAAAGAAATCTTATTTGACCCACCAATGCCTTAAATCCCTAATTTCTTGAACCACTCTTCCAAGACAGTTACAACACCTCTCCTTTCCCTTCTCTTCTTACCCTCTTGATACCTTTCTGCCAAGGAATGTGGAACTATCCTAAACCACCCGATTCGGAGAATACCGAGTCATGCCAACAGTGGACCGGAACAGTTTGAGCATTCAAAATGAGAAACCGGCAAAGGAGAAGATGAGGGAGAAGGAAAAAGAGGAAGAGAGAGAGAGAGAGAAGGGAGGGAGGAAGAGGCCGTTGGAGGGCCGCAGAGTGCCGGGGAGTGGCGCAAAGGGGCAGAGGAGGGGCTCCATTCCTCCAGACCCCTATTTTGAACCAAACAGGGGTCCATCGAGGCCCCTTTTTTATTTTGAAAATTTTATGAAGTCAGCAACCTCCTCCGCCCCACTTCCTGACCCTCCACAAGCCTCCATCTCCCTCCCTCCCTCCCTCTCCCTCCCTCTCTCTCTTTCATTTTCACTCTCACATTCTTCCTCTCCCCCGCCCTCTCTATCATGTTGGGCCATACTTCGCCGGCCTCCACCAACCTTCACCATCTCTCTCCCTCCCTTCTTCCCTCTCCCTATCCCTCCCCCCTCTCTCTTTTCCTCTCTCCCATTCTCCTCTCCCCCTCCCTTTTTGCTGTGTTGGGACAGTTTCGACACAGAACGACTTGGGAGCATACACCAAACAGTGGCCCCAACCGACCGATACGGGCCCTGATACCGGCATAGCGATCCTTGCTTTCCACAAATTGTCTAACGATGAGCCAGCAATACCCGTCTTTCAACCAAATAAGATCTATTGAACTCATAATTTATTAGATACTTTCTATGAATGTTAACTAAGTATCGTAAGTAAATTCTCTTCTTTATTTTCTTTACCCTTTAACCTCTTTTCCTTACCCTCTCATTACCTAATCCTTAGAAGCCTAACCGCACTTCCCTCCATCCTTTCATACTCTCACCATCTTCTCCCCAAATCCTAGAAGCTGGTCCACAACCCCAATTCCTCAAGCCTTCAAAGGTGTTCTCAACTTTCCTTCTTTCCATTCTTCTCCTTGAAGACAATAACTGTCACACCCCAAACCGGCTACTTGCTGGCGAGTGATGTGGCCTTGCATATTTCGTAGGGTCGCCTAGCAGGGACGCCAAGGCTTAAACAGGAGAGTACATGAGGACCATACGGACATGTGTTTAGTCCCACATCGGTTATGCAATTGATAGATCTTAGGTACTTATATAGGGCCAAGGAACCCAAATAATTCATTCTAGCTAGGGGTGCAAATGGATCGGATTGGATCAGGTCATGAATGACCCCGACCCAACCCGGCTTCTTGTTCGACTCCTAATTTTGGACCCAGATCCGACCGATAGAAAATCGGGTCGGGTCGGATTGGGTCTACCACTACAATTTTTGACCCAATGGGTCATCAAGTCCAGTTCGGATCAACCCATTCATGACTTCATTGCTTGCATCTGCACTCCCGTAGACCCAAATAATTTTACAAATTCGGATCAGATCGGATCAGATCGTAAGATTGAGAAACCAAAATTACCCAAATTTCAAATGAGACGGGTCGGGTCGGGTCTGAATTCAGTAAACCCAGACCCGGCCCAAAAAATGGAACTGTTCTAATTTTAGGATCTAACCAAGCCCCACAGGTCCTCTACGGGTCAGGTCGGGTCTAAGCAGGTCAGGTCTAAGCGGGTCGGATCACAGGTCAACCGACCCATTTGCAGCCTTATTTCTAGCTAACATTTTAGGATGAGATATTATTGCTACGATAACAGTGACTAAACCGAGGTTGAAGACAACATTTAGGGTGAGAGTGGGCTGCCATCACTGTTGACAATGATAGGATCTCTAGGGCTCACCTCCGATAGATCCCATCAGCTACCAAGCCAATCTTGCTAAGCATCCCTTCCAGCAGATATAACGAGCCAGCAAGCGAAGCTTGAACTAGCTTGATTATAAATAAGCCAAGCTCAAGCTAAGCATCCTTGGCTCGTGAGTAGCTTGAGCTAAGCCAAGATTACTAATTTGGCTCAGTCACACCCCTATATTTAATGTTGTTCCAATGTCCATAGATCACATTCTACCACAACATTGTTGGAAGGTCAAGCATGACATGTAAAAAAACATAAAACAACTAATTATAATCCTATGAAGCCTGAAGTAACAATGATGTAAGTTGATGAAGTCAAGACTTACACAAAGGATGATATAAGCAAGGATGATGAAATACTGGGACACTATCCAATGTGGGAACATGTTTAGCAACCCTAACAAGCTCCAGGACAAGCTTGCATGCATTGTGACCGAAATTTTAGAGCTTCAAGATTGTTGGAGCTTGTTTTATAACAAGTGTTGCTTTCAATATTAAGTTGTTAATTTATCTATAGTGACACTAAAGGACGGGTGTTCCATTCCTCTTGAGTGTTCGTACAAGTCCTCCTTCCCCTTCCTTCTTTCTCTATAAGACATCTAAGGATAGGCACTAATAAAGAATATTTTCCAGAAAAGTTTAGCATTTTTAAGTAGGTTTTCCAATTTATTGTCCTATGTGGTGTATGAAAGGGAAGTAGTTGTTGGATGACTGAATGGATAGAAGCCTTCATCTCTTGTCTGCTCGACTTTCTTCCTCTTCCTATCACAATCTGCAGATTCCTCATCTACTCTCCACTTTTCTCTTTTCCACCTATACTTTCTCAGTTTGCAGTTTGCAATTGAATTAATTTCAAGTTCAGATCCTTAATTACTATAGCCAGGAAAACTCTAAATCCAGTGCTACTCCTCAAGGAACTATATCAAAGTTGGCATTAGAGCCATTCCATCCAGAAGGTGGAGTTTTGATTTGACAGTTGCCCCTTGATTGAAAAAGATCCAAAACAACCACTCATTCAATATCCCATAAAATATGCACCTAAAGCTTCCTCAAATAGAAACATGTGCTACAGACTTTCACATCTACTAAATTCATCTTGCACATATTAGTCCATGCTTATGGCCCAGCATTATTATCGAGATAGTACAGCCAGCAGGCACAAGATAAAGCCTTGTCTGTATTGTGAAAAATAAGGGTGGCTTTTGATGCAACCCTGTAGTCTGTTTATTGGGTTGGCATGATTAACAACACCAAAAACAAACTTTTGAAAAAAAAAAAAAAAAAAACTACTTCAGAGCACCAGAAATGGAAATTAAACACTGTACAAGACCAAATTGAATTCAGAACACCTAAAACTTGTTATCAATCATCGATTTTTCCCCTTTTTCACAGCTTTCTGTGGGCTTCAAGAGATAAACACCAGATCCAATGAAAAACACTAGTTTTTGACATCGTTGAAAATTTTCAGAAAAAAAAACATACACACACGTCATCAACAATCTGATTAGATCACAACTTCAATTCCCGGACGGTCCACCGCCAAAAGCTCAAACCAAGAATTAAAAAGAAAATAGAATATATAGAAAAAGATCGAGAGAAATCTAAGGCTTTTTCTTTCTCCTTACTTGGTGACGTTCTCCTTGTGGACCTGGAGGACGTGGATGGCCATCCCCCCGGCGGTGGAGAGCTTCTTGTGGCAGACATGGCACTTGAAGTGCTTCGCCTTCTGGTGCTGCACCAGGATCTTCTCGTCGTCGAATTCCCGGTCGCAGTAGTAGCACCACACTTTCGACGTCCTCTTCTTCTTCTTCCCCATCCCCTCTTCTCCGCGATAGGCGATCAAACTCTAAGATTAGGGTTTTTCTCCTCCTTCTTCCCCTTCCTTCGATCCGACGCCCGTGTGAGAGGACAACGTTTACGATTAGGGTTAGGGTTTGGGAGATATCCTTCTCCGAAAGATGGAGAAGAGAGCCGACCGGACCTTCTCTTCGTTTCTCGATCTCTACGAGGCGAGGGATTTTATTAGAGCGGTCTTGGTATGTTGCCATACACCCACACAGTTAAAAAAGACCAATAGGAATGTGACCAGTCAGCAAGCACCCCATCCCTTCTCTCTCTCTTTTGAACGGAAGGGAGAGAGAAAGCTGGAGCCCTCTCCAAAATTCGGAAAAAAATATTAAAAAAACATAAATCAGGAGAAAAAATCAAAAAAAAAATCCAAGCGTAAATATATTAGCTGAACTTTTTCTTTTTCGATCTCCTGATTGGTGCGAGGAAATCCGTATGAATCTAAGGAAAAAAAAACAATTCAAAAACAAAATTCAAGCACGCCTAAATAAGAAATATACACTCCCTAAAAAAAAAGCTTAAAATATATGATTTCTTTTTTTTTGGAAATATAAAGTTCACATACGTACAAAAAAAGAAAAATTTCCCCGCGCACATCAACATGCAAATTTTTTTTAATAAAATTCCATGCCTAAAAAGAAAATATGGACTCTCTGGAAAAATATAACATGCTTAAAATATATTGTTTCATATTTCTTTTAAAGTTTAAAGAAAAATAAAATTTTGCTACTTATTTATTCCCCTCCATGATGAAAATTTTCAATCCTGCGTATGCTGTTACAGTGATTTGCTACTTATTTATTTTTCTTAATTCACGGGGATAGAAGATAATATGTGACCAAAAAATATTGTCACCTCTATTTGTTCCTTTGATTATTCATTTTTTTCTTATAATTATAATGTTTGAATCAATATAGGTTTAAATTTGAAGCAAGTGAAAAGTGTAACTTGATTGCTGCAGCTATGAACAAATTTTGCTATAGGCACCATGCGATTGTTGATATTATTAATAGAGGTTTGTGTTATTTTATCTTCATCTTGAATTTTTATTTTATAAATATGTCATAGCAATCGAAGATAGCCGAAAACCAAAAAAAGAAAAATCTCAGCTTGATTTTTGCTTGCAATTCCTTTGATTATTTATTTTTTTCATAATAGTAGTATTTGGATTGTTGTAGGATTAAATATGAAGACTAGAACTTGATTGCTTTAAGCAAGAGTAAGTTTTGCCATATATACTATGGTAATGCACATAATATTATTAGAAATTTTTGTTGTTTTATCTTGATCTTAATTTTTTTAAATCATAAATATAAATTTTTCTTTTATATTTATAGTTGTCATGTTATAGATGTAGAAGTTAAATAGTACAGATGTATTTAATCTTTCACCATGTTTATAAATATAATATATAATTATTAAAAAGATTTGTAGATAAAGATTTATTTAATATTTAGATTGATAGAAATATAAAATATTTAGCAAACTCTTAATATTTAATAAATATTAATTTTTACTATTGATTGAAGATAATTTAATATTCCAATTTATGTAAAGAATATTTCATACTTATCAACAAATTAATATTATTGATATAAGTTTAATATATAACTTAATGACATTAATATTAATTTTCATTTAATATAGAAGTTAAATATATGGTTAATATAAAATTTATTAATATTGAAGTTGTTAATATAAAAGTTATTAGTGTAGATTTTTTTTATGTTAATATTATAATTATTATTATTTGTTTAATATTTATTTAATATGGATATTAAAATTAGTATTTACTATATAATTTATTTAATATTTAGTATTACTATCAATTTCATATTATTTATGAATAGACTAAGTATTCATATTAGTATATAAACCTTATATTAAAATTTAATATAGAAATTAAATAAAGATTTTTTTATTTTTAATACTTATTTAATAAAGAGGTTTAATATAAATTTATTAACTAATAATGATATTTATATTAAATATTATTACTAAGCATTAATATTTATAAATAAACTATTGTACTAATATTCTTTTATATAAAATTCATAAATATAATTTTTTGTTTATAAATATAAATTTTATTTTTATGTTATAGTTGCTATGCTATAGAACTTATGATTTCTACAAGTTTAATTTTTAATGGTTTAGCATGTGAAATAATATAGTTGTTATACTAGCGAAGTTAATTTATGTATCATATGATGCATGTATTATTAAAGGAGGGCTTGAATTGTTCGATATATAATTCAATTCATGTGTTAAAATTCACCTCATTTAAAATTAAAATAGAGATCCAATCCTATTAAACTGTTAAGTATTTGATATTCAATTCAATGTCAAAAGAGCATTAATATTTAATGTTAGTGTTGAAATAACATTTAATGATATTGGTAGGCTATTGGATGAACATTCTTAAATATTCAATTAAACTTATTTATCATCGTTGTGGCCTTTGAAAGCCCAAGCAAAAAAAAAAAATCCACATCATCCAAATATGCAAGCAAAGAATTTCAAAGGCATATAGCAAATGATCTTGAATCATGTAGTTATTTATGATCAATCCACTATTCTTCTATATATCTACAACTTCACCATTTTTTTTATAAAAATCAAGATTATATTACCCAAACAAAATAAAACAAGATGTGGTGTTACTAGAGAAGAGTAAATGACAGTTTATTTTAATTATAAATAACTTATACTATCTTCAATTATATATTTTTTAAAATTATTGCATTTTTAGATCCATTATATTAACACTATGTAGACAAATGGCGATAAAATTAGGGGCAATTATATAAGAAAATATTTAACAAAATCAAGTTCTACTGGGCATTGCAAGCAAAGCAACATCTTATAAAGGTACAAATTTAGTGTATTTCTAAAAAAAATTTAACTTGTTTATAAAAATGTTTATAATTGAATATGTGCTAGCCTATCTATCATGGATTGTAGTAGGATTCTGATAAATCTAGACCTTGATGAAGCAAAATAGTTCCCATTCTAATAATTTAATAGTTTATTATGAATATTAAGAATAATGAATAATATACTTATTTGATTTTTTTCGTTTCTCCGGGTTCAAAACATATGGAAAGGCTAAGGCTTCAATACAAAGGTTACGTGCATATGGTTTATCTCATGCTTACTATAAAGATTTATGAGAATAATAATTATGTACTTAGACTCTTTAATACAATTTGCAATATTTAACAGTCGTATCAATTAAATAGAATTAATATTTTATTAATTATTTACTATTAATGCTTGCTTATAGTTGCAGAGATTGTTCTAGACTATTATTTACATTGATCTAGATGGAGTTGTGTGGTACGACTTCTGTATATCTTCTAACAGGAACATAAATGACGTTACAGGTATTATGAGGTGCTATTTTTGCCAAAAGAAAAATCCACCAACATTATTGAGGTAATAGTTTTACGATCTACTAAATATTAAAATGTGCATACTAATCATTTTATTGTGCAATTCTAGGTATCTCATATATATATATATATATATTAAAATACATGTTCATACTTGAGAACTTGCTTTAACTCTTTTTGATAGAAATGCTGAAATTCTCATTGGAAATTTGATAACGAACTCTACAAACTATACTTAGAGGTACTTCAACCATGACATCTTTTAATTAAGTAATATTTTTGACTAATAATTATGTTATTAAAGTGTTTGTGCATATATTATAGGAGGATGGAACAATAAAACTGGAAGAATTTGTGAAGAAAATACTATGGAAATACTACATCTTCATTTTAATAACAAAAAACAACTTCTCATCTGTAAGGTGTTAGCCTAGATGCACAAATATAATTGATAAATTAAATATTTCTAATATTCAAAAACAATAAATAAGAAGAATAAACTAGCAAATAATTAACTTGACAATATAATAATAAAATGAAGAAAGAGAGAGAAGATGGCCTGTGGATCGAAGTACACTGATGCGCTGTCCCAGAAAAGTTTATGCCCCCTACGCACGGGTCTGCTGGCACAGATCTCCTAAAGATATGATGACCCAATACAGAACCACGTCTTCCCCGTCAGTGCGCCTCCAGGGAAGAAAGAAAAGCACGTTCACGCTTGCAGATAGCTCAAAAGAAACTTAGAAAAATTATGAGGAGAAGAAAAATTTTCTTTATTCCTTTTCTCCCCAATGATCCCTAGAGCCTTTTTTTATCTAGACTCCTGAAATAGGAAGAATAAAAAATTTTGATTGTCTTTGAAATGATCCCTAGAGCCCTTTATATAGGCTCACGCATGTCAAAAGAAGAGGAATCCCTTTCCGCAGATTGATGACGTGTCTTCTTGTGTTTCTTTGATTCTTCGGCTTATTGCATCTTGGCCGTTCATGCTTCCTTCCTTCTTCGAGGGGCCTTTTCATTCTTGCTCTTGCGCTGGATGCATGACACTTGTCATGGTTTGCTGGAAATTTTTTCATGTTGCTCCCTTGCTTGTGCACGGATGCTTGCCACTTGGTCGTTGACTAATTTAGTTTTCAAAATTTTAAAATATTTAATTTAATTCAACAATCCCCCACATAAATTAAATATTTAAAAAATTTAAAATCAAAATAAAATTAAAAAAATCAAAATAAAGTGCTGAGTATCTTATATTATGTAATAGGTGTAGGTACTTTTCGGTTTGAACCTTCACTTAGTGACAATTGATTACCTCTGTAGAGCCAAGGTGGACTATGTCTTGAACCTTGGTCCATGGCTCAGATTTCATCAACAGTACACATAATATAGCGTGAACATGCTCGAAGCGGATTTGCGCTTTACGGCCATGCGCAGGTATCTCTTCATGTGTGTTATTAAGGAACAGCCCACTTCCCACAGTCGCGGCCTCACGACTACACTCATATAGGTGAATCCTAAAAAAAGGGTTTGAGCAAGTAGGTACCCTGCCTCATGGGTCTCAGATTCATTAAGAGTAAAAACTCAATCTAACCCTTGCTTTTTATGAGCATTGTTGCCCTAAGGATGGGAAAAACAAATAGTGCTACCATTAGTCACATATCTAGCTTGTTTCTACCCATTGAACCTTTTTAGGTTGGGTTACCACCGTGGTGACTTTACTTATGGGCTTAGCCCCATCCCCCTCGACAACTCTAGAACCACTGTTCTAGACAATCTTTTGGTAAGCTGATCAGCTAAATTCCTTTCGGATCTTACAAAATTTAGTGCAATCAAGTTATTCTTTAATTTGTATCTTAATGATTTATGGCGCACTTTCAAGTGCCTATTCATTTTCACATTTGTATTTTCTTGATTGAATTTATCTATAGCAGATCTGCAGTCACAATGAATATATATAAAATGCAATGGTGAAGTCATAAGAGGTAAATCTATCAGTAGATCTCTAAGCCACTCGACCTCAATGCTAGTGGTATCTAGGGCAATCATTTCAGATTCCATGGTGCTCCTGTTGGGAATTGTATCCTAAATGTCAATCGTCAGCATATTGATGATTGAATTTTGTAAATAAATTGACAAATTAATAAAGTATTATTTGGCATTATTCATCATTTCATCTTCAAATGAACTCTTATATGATGAAGTCCTTAGGACTTATGTTATGATAAAGGAGGATTTATCTTTGAGTCCTTAAACTTGTTCGCGACCAAATAATATGTTGTTACTAGGACGACAACATTATCGAGATTAGGTCATTGTGTGACATATACGTTGGTTGTCCTCTTAACCAAGGAGTGTGGAGACACTGGTATGCCATACAGGTGAAGTGTAGGAGTACATTTCACTGAACGTGACCAATTCCGGAACGCTCTACTATCAAGAGATGTTCCGAGTGGATATGGGTATAAGTTTGGCCCTCTGACCTGAGACCGCAATCTGTGACTAGCAAGCAACTCACTGTACTTTGGTGCCGGACTACCTGAATTTCTAATTCAGTGACGGAATGTCACTGGGTGCAGTCAAGTACTTGCGTAGTCAGTTGTGAGTTAAGATGGAATTGGCCCCTCCTGGAAACAGGAATAATGTCTTGTGATTAATTTAGCAAAACCTTGGCCAGGATAATCCAGTGAGGAGTCACGGGATATCTAAAGTTAATCACATAATGGATGTACTAATTATAGGGTT
This sequence comes from Phoenix dactylifera, assembly GCF_009389715.1. Lineage (NCBI taxonomy): Eukaryota > Viridiplantae > Streptophyta > Magnoliopsida > Arecales > Arecaceae > Phoenix > Phoenix dactylifera. The sequence continues at coordinate 8,879,449 of NC_052403.1, forward strand.
GACAGTGAGCTCTAAGTCATCCTGGCATTAAGAGTCAAAGGGATTGAATTATACAGTAACCATAGTTCAGGGTTCCAGAATATTTGCTTCGCATATATTTGGCCTATTCGGACGTCGGGTACCATTGCTAGATGGTCACATCGATTAGTGTAGGAAGTCGTTCCTATACTACCGGCTTAGGTTCGAACCTATGAGGTCACACGCATAGAAGATTCCTGATTGATCAAGAAGGCTGATGAATGATTAAGAATCATTCAGGGATAATTTGGTCAATTCGATTAGCAAATTATCTTATAAAATAATTAAAATAATTATCGAAGGATTAATTAGTAATTAGATTGCTAATGAACTCAATTGGATTGAGTAATTAGACTAAGGATGAGCCAAATTGAATTAGATTCAATTCTGGGCTCAATCAGGATTTTTGACCTGATTGGATTAGGTCTGAATCAAGAGGACTTAGGTTGACCAAATTAAATTAGATTAAATTTGTGCTTAATTAGGGATTGACCTAATTGGATTAGGTTCAACCCATGGTAATTGGATCATTCTAATTGTTAGGATTTAATTAAATTAAATGGGTTTGATCAGAAACTGTTCGGATCTTGAAATCCACTTGTCACATATCCATGCATGGCGCCATAAATTGATTTTTAATATGATTAAAAATTAATTTAATTTATTTAATGGTGCCATGGGACACTTGGCAACATCAGGGACCTCTTTCATCATTAGATGGGTCGAAATGGAGAGATAAATTCATGAAAAGAATTGGATAAGATCAAATTCTCTCTCTTCATGACATATGTCATCCTTATCTTTATCTCACTTCCAATTAAGGTTGAATTTCGAATTTAATCATCACAAAATCACCATGTGACCCTCTAATCTGTTTGGGGGCATGGGAATTTTGAAATTGAAAGAGGAAAGTGGCAACATGATGAATGGTTTAGATTAGATCAAGCTTCATCATGTAATGGCACATGAACTTGAATTTTGAATTCAAAATTCAAAACCCCACAAAATCCTCCACAAATATGGGATGGTTGGCATGAAGTTAGGTAGGAGAGCAACATTAAAAGGACCTCCATCATCTGGTGGTCGAATTCAAGAAAAAAAGAGAGAAAAAGAAGAAGAAAAAAGGGAAAAGAAAAGAGAGGAACCCTAGTTCATGCATGGAAAAATTCTGCATTCAATCTAGCTGACTTCTTCCTCCTCTAAGTCCATCGCGCCATTAGTGTTAGGGGTCCCTGATAAGAGTCTTTAGATCAGATCTAAGTCCTCTTCAATCCCTTTAAACCTTTCCTCCAAGTTCTTCCAAGAAGGCGGATCAAAAGTTGATAGCGTTTGGAAGATCAAATTTCAGCCTCAAGAAATTTTGCGCAAGCTAGCACTTCCGCAGGATTGGATCTCTTCAGGAACTTCGCGTGGACTTCTCGTAGAGGCCATTCGTGTGCGTGGCTGTGAAGTCGAGGATCAGATCCACAAGTTTCATCCATCATAAAAGGTATTAATCCTACATTAATCTTTTATTATGGTGTCAAGATCTAGGTCTGATTCTCCGAGGTTTTACCCTCTTTTGGGGCTCCTCACGGAGATATCTCCAGAATCCATTCAATGGATATTCGGAGATTAATCGGAATAGAGTTCTTAAGTTTCAGATCTGATAGTTAATCATGCATGAAAGTTTTAGCATAATTGTTTAAACGATTCCGGCATAATCCTATGTGTTCTTAATGTGCTGATTTCTAGATTTGATCTTGTAAGCATGCATGAATTAAATTGTTTGATTCATTTTTCCGCTGCGTTTTTGAAACTTAAAAAGAACTACGTATGGCTTGATCCCCCTTATGAAGGGGTACGTAGGCAACCCGATCAGGTTCAGCCATGGTTCAAAAAAAAAAAAAAATCAGCATGCTTAACACCGAAGAACCTAGGATTCACTTTCAGCTCCTAGCCACTACACTTTGTTTGGTAGACTTCCATGATACAACTGCACCTCCTAAAAGGAAGACAAAACCAGTAGTGGATTTGGTGTCAACTGTATCACTGATCCAGTTGGCATCACTATAGACTTCCAGAACAGCAGGATAACCACAATAGTGTAATCCTAGAGATATGGTACCCTTAACGTACCTGAGAATTCTTTCTAGAGCAGTCCAATGATCATTATTAGGATTGTGAGTATATCTACTTAGTCGATTCACAGAGTATGCAATATCAGGTCTGGTATAATTTGCAAGAAATCCTAAAGAACCAATGATCTGGGCATACAAGCTTTGATTGACTGGATCACCTAAGTTCTTCTTTAGATTAAGAAATGGATTATAGGAAGTAGATACATGATGACAATCAAAGTAGCGAAACTTTTTAAGAATCTTCTCCACATAGTGGCTTTGGGACAAAGTTATTCTATCTTCATTCCTCATGATTTTAGTATTAAGTATTAGGTCTGCTTCTCCTAAATCTTTCATGTCAAATTTTATAGATAAGAATTGTTTTACTTCATTAATAATTTTTAAGCCTGTTCCAAAAATTAGGATATCATCTACATATAAACATAAGATTATAATTTTGTTATTCTTCTTTTTATAATATACACATTCATCTATGTTATTAATTTTAAATCCATTAGTTAGGATTATTTCATCAAATTTAAGGTGCCATTGTTTGGGGGCTTATTTTAGACCATAAAGAGATCTAATCAACCTACATTCGTTTTTCTCTTGACCTAGGACAATGAAACCTTCGGGTTGGTTCATGTAGATCTCTTCATCTAGGTCCCCATTTAAGAAAGCGATTTTAACATCCATTTGATCTATAACCAGCTTATGAATGGAAGCCAAGGCAACAAGAATCCTAATGGTAGTAATTCTAGCTACAGGGGCATAAACATCAAAGAAGTTAATTCCAGATTTTTGAGTAAAACCTTTGGCTACTAACCTAAGCTTATATTTGTCTACAGTTCCATCTGGCCTAAGTTTCTTCTTAAAGATCCATTTACACCCTATGGGTCTACTTCTTGGGGGTAGGTCTGCCAATTTCCAAGTGTGGTTTTGGATTATGGATTGCATTTCATTATCTATTGCTTCTTTCCAGAAGGGGGCATCTAGAGATTTCAAGGCATCCTCTAAAGAAGTAGGAGAGTTTTCTATTAGGTATGTGTAGTAGTCTTCTCCAAAGTTCTTTTCAACTCTAGTTCTTTTACTTCTTCTAGGTTCAGTTTCTTCTTCTTCTTCTCTAAATCTGGTTCTGCTAAAACTAGTCCCTAAATTATTATTGGTATTTATTTGATCATTTATCCTTTTTTTAAAGGAAAATATAATTTCAATGTAGATTGCATCTCTTGCTTCCATTATGGTGGTGTTATTAATTTCATTTATTTGAGAGTTAGACACTAAAAATCTATTAACATTACTCTTAATTGCATATCCTATAAATATTGCATCTACTGTTTTGGGTCCAATTTTCTTTTTTTTATTTTCTGAAATTTTTTACTTTAGCTAAGCACCCCCACACTTTTAAGTATTTTAAGTTAGGTTTTCTATATTTCCAGATTTCATATGGAGTTTTATCATTATGTTTGAATGAAATTCTATTCAAGATATAAGATGTAGTTACTAGTGCTTCCCCCCAAAGATTTTCTGGTGCACCTAAACTAATTAACATAGAGTTAACCATATCCATTAAGGTTATATTCTTTCTTTCAGCTACTCCAGTAGATTGGGGTGAATAAGGAGCTGTCACTTCATGAATTATCCCATATTCTTCACAGAACTGGATCAGCTCAAATTTGGTATATTCACCTCTTAAGATTTTAATCTTTTTATCTGGTTGGTTTTCAGCCTCTGCTTTATAGACTTTGATTTTTGTTTAGGACCTTATTTTTAGCTTCAATAAGATAGAGGTGATAGTATCTAGAAAGGTCATCTATGAAAGTTACAAAATATTTATTTCTATCCCTTGAGGTTCTTTCTAAGTCACATACATCACTATGTATGAGTTCAAGGAGATCAAAATCTCTACTTACAGAATGAAAGGATCTTTTAGGTAATTTGGCCTCTACACATATCTCACATTTGTCATTATTCTTAAGTTCTAATTTTGGGATTAAGTTCAAGTGCATTAAAAAGCAAATACAATGATCAAAGATAATTTCTCACAAAAGGCCTATGACTCTCTTATATAGACCTAAGACTCATGTGCCATATACGGCTTGTTGGCGGGATAATTAAAACTACTTCTTAATCAACTGCCTGGGGAGAAATTCAAATTCAAATTCAAACTTATTCCATGCGGGGCACATGCTGAAAATCAAATGGGGAAGGTGAGCATGAAATAAGTTTCTAATCAGCCACATGAGGGAAAATTCAAAATCAAACTTCTCCTATGCCAGGACGACATTTGATTCTACCACCTCCTAAAGTTTTGACCATTAAACTTTTCAAGTTTAGCACTAAGGTTTTCAGATATGTAGGAAGCCATTGATTTGTAACTTAACACAATTTTGACACATGTACAAATGAGAAGGTTTATGTCAAATTATTGTACTGATATCTAATTTGAACTTTAGATGTCTAATTGAAAAATCCAAAGAATAACAGCCAGATCAGCTCCAGATCGGTGGTGGAGCACTTGGCTCACTTAAGTACCAGCCTTTCTTAGGCATGTATGCCTTTTTGACAAGCTTTTCTTAGACACCATTATTCAATAGATAATTTCACTAAATATCATTCAATTTTATCCTAAGTGCAATATTAAGCTAGCTCCTATGAATTAACCAATTTCCGAATTTCCGTTTGAATGGAATATGGAAATTACTCCATAAGGAGTCCAAATAGAGGTATTAATAAATCTCTTGGAGGTTAAGCAATCTAATATTTTGCTTGAAAAATTAAGTACTAAAGTAAAGCTAGCATAAATGTGTAACAGTTAAAATATAATAATTTACAATTATGCAGCAAAATATATAATAAATGTTGCAATTTAAAATCTAGTGCTAACAGTACATAAACTTTCCTAGATTGTTAGCCTAGATGCACAAATATAATTGATAAATTAAATATTTCTAATATTCAAAAATAATAAATAAGAAGAATAAACTAGCAAATAATTAACTTGACAATATAATAATAAAATGAAGAAAGAGAGAGAAGATGGCCTGTGGATCGAAGCACGCTGATGCGCTGTCCCAAGAAAGTTTATGCCCCCCACGCACGGGTCTGCTGGCACAGATCTCCTGGAGATATGACGACCCAATACAGAACCACATTTTCCCCGTCAGTGCGCCTCCAGGGAAGAAAGAAAAGCACGTTCACGCTTGCAGATAGCTCAAAAGAAACTTAGAAAAATTATGAGGAGAAGAAAAATTTGCTTTATTTCTTTTCTCCCCAATGATCCCTAGAGCCCTTTTTATTTAGACTCTTGAAATAGGGAGAAGAGAAAATTTTGATTGTCTTTGAAATGATCCCTAGAGCCCTTTATATAGGCTCAGGCATGCCAAAAGAAGAAGATTCCCTTTCCGCGGATTGATGACGTGTCTTCTTGTGCTTCTTTGATGCTTTGGCTTATTGCATCTTGGCCGTTCATGCTTTCTTTCTTCTTCGAGGGGCTTTTCCATTCTTGCTCTTGCGCTGGATGCATGACACTTGTCATGGTTTGCTGGAAATTTTTTCATATTTGCTCCCTTGCTTGTGCACGGATGCTTGCCACTTGGCCGTTGACTAATTTAGTTTTCAAAATTTTAAAATATTTAATTTAATTCAATATAAGGTCCAACGAAGTTATATGTGGCAAATGGATCCTGTTGAAAAAAGTCGTTTTCTTCTAAGCTTATTCCCCAATACCATTAATCTAACAAGATGTCATAACTATATTGTTTCTCTACACTGTTTTTTTTTTTTTGTTAGTAAGGGGCTAATAGTAAGTAGAAACATCATCAATAATTATTACGTACACTTTTTTATAATTTATTTTTTTATTTTTTTATTTTTGTTATTCTTCTATTATCATCAAATTATATTTAGATTTTCCTTATCTTTCCGTAGCCTTGTGCTGCTCTTTTTTGGGTCGGATTTTTCCTAGGCGGATTCGACTACGAATCCTAACGGCGACATAGAAGGTAAAACCTTCTCGGATTCAGGTTCATGTCTTTTTTTGGGAATAAAATACGGATCCGATTTTTCCCTAAGAAAATAAATAACTAAACAACGCCGACGCCCCGATCTGCGACCCCTTCTCCCGTTCTTCCTTCCCCTCCTCCTCCGGCCCTGTCTCGCCCCAGCTGCGGCGTTCCGATCGCAACCCCAAGCGCCGCCGCAAATCCTCTCTCTCTCTCTCTCTCTCTCACTCTCTCGTGTCCACGGTCGGCCTCCATCATCTTCTCTAGCGTTTAGCTTTTGGTCTTGCTTTTTCCGTCGCACGCCACCCGTTCAATAGTAGGTCTAGCTGCCGGATTGCCCAAAGTCGAGGAGTACCCTACAAGGTGCGCTGATATTCTTCTTCTCTGAACTCTAGAAGGCTTTAAAAGAACCATGGAAGTATAACATTGGTGTTGCTTAACTAATTGCATCAGTAGAGCAATTTACAGTGCTCTCTCTTGAACAATGCTTTCTTCTTCTATGGTGACATCGGGGTGCCCGCATTAATTGGATAAGTTGATCGAGTTGAGGGTGTTCTCATCTGAAGTAAGAATTATAAGATTATTGTTACGGTAAGATTGCTTTGGTATGAATTTAAAACTGTGAAGACAACTTCTGATTAGTGTTACTACAGCATTCCATATCCGAGCTGGCATTATCTGCCCGCATTCCAACTCCAAACACAAACCGAAAGCGATGTTTAAGACCAGAAATCTTGATGCCAGCGTCATCTTTCTCCTGCCAGTGTTGCATCCTTCCTCTCTCGTTTCTTTGCTTTTCTAGGCTCCTTACTGTCTTTGCATGAGACTATTTGAGGCAACCCCATTTCCACTTGTTGCCGCCGAATGTCGGGTCCGTGATAATTTTCTGTCTCTCAGTCTGCTCGGGTTTTATCGAGGATTTTTTATTCAAGGCATCCTTCTTTTTCCCCTGTAGGTATGACATCCACCATTTAAATCTTTTTCATGGGGCCATAAACTTTTTTCTAGAATTTGTATGAGATAATTCTAATATAATTTCCAAATATAGTTAATCACCACCAGAAAATTCTTCTGTTATCTTTTAATGATTTATTGGCTTCGTTTCAGTGATGTAAATATGGAACTGTGTCTCTGTATGACTCTTTACCTTATAATTTGACTTGGAAATTATCATGACTTCCTACATGTAAGCTTGCTATATCCTATTTTCTTGGGTTGCAGCTTGTCCAAGTGAAGTGGAATCTTAGAGTTGGATTAGTTACTAAGATGCTGCCTGTTTACAAGCTTTACTGAAACAGGTTTGAGAAAGAAACAAATCAGTGAGTTTTACAGGAATAGATGTTTGGTTGCTTTCCATAAAATATGTTTTTCCAAAACCGACAAGACAGGAAACATGAAAAAGAGTTTTATGTAAAAATAGCCTCCCTCTGTTCTTCATAAAACCTGTTGTTTTACAAAGAATCATGTTATGATATTGTTTTAGAAGAACTTACAGGAAACCAAATATCACCTGATTGCATGAGCTTCAATTATGATCAGTTAGGTGGATGCGTTGCCATACCTTAAAAAACAACTTGCTCTCTAGGATTCATAGTAGGCTGGTTAAATGTTTAAAGTTTTTTTCCCCTAAAAATTCAACATCGAGTTCTAGACAATTGGCATTGGATTTAGATTGATAGCTGTTCGCAAAAATCTGCTCAAGCTTGAGGGAAAAGTCTTCTCTGTGCTCCCATAGACAGCCTATTTGGATGAGACAAGGCTTCAATGACAATTATGATGGCTTGTTCTTACTATCCTGAGTCTTCTATGTAGGGTGTGACACTCACCTTGGGATCTTTTTTGAATTTTGCTCCTGCATTCTTTTCTTATGTACCTTACTATTCATTTTTCATAACTCTAGTTCCTTGGTTTTGCAGTCAAATTTGCTTTATACCCACACTAAGTTAGTCAGTAAGTGCTAGCTTCCTCATATATTGGTGTTAGTTTATCCAATCTTCTGCAAATGGAAAAAGTTAGTATTTCTCAACGTGTTATCCTAAAATGACAAAAGTCCCATAGTTCCTAAAAAATTAGGAATCTTAAGCCACTGTTTGAAATGATTGTATATTGATGCAGTTGGAAATGCTACTCCAACAAAATGATGGATAATATCTTATTTGCCTATCTATCTTTCCCTCCTTCCTACAAACCTATGATCAGATGCTTTAGTGGTCTTATTGCAAGACTCTTGGAATGCCATTTTTGTTTGTATGCTACATCCTAGTCATATCTTTATTTTTTTTTTTTGCCTTTCTTCAGTTCTGTAGTTAATTATAGAAGAGGATTTCTAGGTGTTTATGATATCTACAGAGTACATCTGCTATGGCATGCTGTGTATTGTAGTCAAATAAGTGAATAACATGATAGTCATTGGATAAGTAGTGTGGATGTGGTTTAGGAAAAATCAGTTTTCCTTTTAGAATTTTATTTGTGTTTGCAAATTTTGCTTCAGGGTAAAGTTTACAGTTCTAAAAAGCTCTATTATTGGTCATTCATAATCCATGTTAGGAGTTTAAAGTTAAATGTATTTAGAAAAGTTAATAATTATAATGCTGTGAAGTCTTAGAATGGTTAACAGTCGTGTGAGTCAGATGATGTTGAAAGAAATATAAGGCAAATAAAGATCAATTGTGAGTCCTCTAAGGATTAGGGTACAATATTTATGTTTTGTTGGAGCTACAAAATAGTGTTGTATAAAGACAAACAATATTTAAATAATTTATAAGAAATTAGAAAACCATTCTTCTACTTGTGGACTCCACATCTTTCTTCTTTTTGCCCCCTCTCTAACACTTCGTCACACATCCACACTATACCCCTCAATGGTTTGTTTCAAATTGTTATAATGCCTATATAGCAGTTACACCACCTGCTATATGACTTTATTCTAGTAATATAGGAAACATCATATTCTGTAACTTGTAAGGTATAAAAATTATCTTGGTTATTTTTTGTTATTTCACATAGTAAGGGTATACTGTGTCTCAAAAAAAACTAAAAATTAGTTTTTTCTGAACTTTTCAGTCAGATAATCTTGTCAGGATGATTCTTTGACTGGTGATTGTGTTAGAGCGTGGCCTTTATATCTCTATAATGATGTAAAAGTACATGCTAATTACTTGGGAAAATTTTATTTAAGACATGCAAATTAACATGTTTTACGTGTATGTGCTTGTTTATATGACATGGAAATTTCAAATTTTGGTTTTAGATTTGATGTGCTTTTTATCCAGTTGTTTGTCCCTGTTTTGAGTTGAGAAAGTGCTTTCACTTGGATGATCCCTTTTTATAGTTTTGCTTACATAATCCCTTGAACAACTTTGTTTTCTTAAGTAAAATGGCAATACATTGTTCTACTTTTATCTGTGTGCAGATAAGTTGAAGCAATGGCAGGAGTGATGCAGAAGTTTGTTCTTGCATCCATGATCATGTGGTTGGCTCCGATGGCAATACTATATGGATTTAATCATCATATTATTCCTGGTATGCTTACTTGTCCTGCTATCATTTATGCATCTTTATTGATTATTAATTATACTGACCTTTTTCAACCCTCCTTAACAAGTTTGTGAAAAGGCCATATCCTTATAGTTCAATATTGCCTTTGTGCAATGCCTTCAAGTTTCCACTTCAGATTAACGCTAGAATTGCCTATTGAGTATTGACCATTCTTTTCTTACTATAAAGAGGTGGTTTGATGAAAAGTACAGAATTTCACCATTCACTAGGATTTCTGTAATTTAGCTTTGTGAGACTAGTCAATTTAATTCCAATAATTGGCAGCTGACTGTCCACTTGTTGTCAAATGGGAACTCCAATTTTGTAGTTAATGTTGGCCTTCTATATTGTTAAGCAAATATCGGAATACCAACTTCTATCATACTTTCCTGATGATATCTACTGTGTCATGTTGTTGGGGACAGGGATTGTTAGGGTGTGGAAGGCCATCATGATGCCCCTTCTTGTCTACATTGGCCTGTTATGTGATAGCATAGTTGCAGCCTGATGTAACCAAACCTAGCTGAGTTATGACATGAATTTTGTTTAAGGAGGAAGGATGAGTTTTTTGTTTGAAATTGAATTTTTGTTTAAGTCTCTAGTCTAGAGACAATTGAATTGAAGTATTTATTACAATGCTAATCAATTGTGATCCTTTTGCTCTCTTCAAAAGTTACTGAACATTTGAAATTCAATGAATCCATGCCCCCGCTCCCCCCGCCATAAAAAAAGAGAAAGGAAAAGAATGGGAAACAATATCATTAGTTTCTACAAGTAATACTCCACCATGATTAAGCTTAAGGCCCCACTAAGATGGACTCGATGCTTATTCTTAAGTATCCCATCTCAAACCCACCATGAGCTCACTTATTTACTATGAATACATGTTCTCTAATGTAAATGGTTTTGGCCAATGAGAATCCCGAATACTAACTTCCTTAACCATGCAGACTCTTCTATTACCAATCCCTTTCCACCAATTTTCTAGGAAAGCTCAAGAGATGGTCACCATCCATAATTTATCCACATCCAAGCCTAAACTATGGGGTAAGAGAAAAAAATAGCAAGAATTTGCTTAAACAAATCAAACTCTCACTTTGTTTCTTATCCCTTGGCCGATGTGATGACACCATTGTTTACTAGCACAAGCTCTTCGTTTTAGATCTTCCACTCTCAGCAATCAATTGTGTGTAGGTTCTCCAGCTACATCTCTGCTTTCTCTCTTAGATTTTGATGTACCTTCATTTGAAGAGCAATTTTAGGTGAGATGCTATAGTGTGGTTAGTCATGGAGATGTTTATATTGAAGATTGGAGCATAAGACTTTCAAAGGCTTGCTTGTGGGGATTTCAGATAGGACCAAAGGTTTCCTTTCAATTAATATTGAAATTTGATGGGGTTTGGCATCTTCTTGCTTGCATAAGGAATACAAACTTGATAGCTTTCTTCCATTATCATTTGTCAAGATACTTGCTTATCAACTTAAGTAAGGTGAGTTCCTCCCAAACCTCTGGTTCCTCTTTTTGCATTAATTTTATTTTCTGAAACATATGTACATGGATGGGAGGGGATAGTGCTATTAAAATCTTATTTGCTTGTCAATAGTGTTTTATTAGAAAAAACGCTACTAACTATTACCTTGTCTTTCTTAACACTGGGTCCAACCTCATATATTTTAGATTGAATTCTTTTGCTCATAAAAATTCTGTATTAGTACTTTTCTGTTTTTATGCAATGTTACAAACATAAGATTATTTATGTCCAATGTGCATAAATATATCCATTTGGTATTTCTATATGTTCATAATAAAAATAAATGTTACGTAGGCATGAGCTGAGCCAAACCAATTGTTTGGTTGTTTTTAACTTTGCTAGACAGCTGGGTCATATTGATCTGTTTTGCTAATAAAAATTCTGTATTAGTACTTTTCTAATTTTGTACAATGTTTTTGTCCAATTTGCATAAATATATCCATTGCATATGTTAATAAGAAAAAAAGATAAATGTTACATAGACATGAGCTAAGCCATGCCAAGGATGTGGTCGCGTGAAATTTGCTAGACTGTTAGGTCATACATGTTAAGAATACTTTCATGCTAGTCCACGACTCGATCAAGCTTGCACATATATTGTAGCTGAGGATTGTCATGTTTTCAAAATAACAAGCCCAAGCTTATAGGAATTTATTGAAGCAGTTGAGCTTGTAGATTTTTGAATTTGACTTGTTTATGAGTCTTAAAATGTGGCTTAATGTGAGTTTGTTCTTTATTAAAAGAGATTTAACGAGCTAAATTAGAGCCACTTATAAGTTACTCTTTCTAATTTCATGTTGTACCTAAAATTCAACATAACACATCTACTTGGCTAAACTTAGGTCTAAAATGGGATTGCATGGAGCATCATGAGAAGCACCATGTTGTCATATAAATGCATTGGCTAGAGATTCAGAGGGCCCAGCATCATGAGAACTACCATTTTCTGGCATAGCTATATCAGCTATTTTAGATTCAAGTCCTGAGACTTGAAAGGATGAACATCTTGGGATGAACCTTTTTGAGAGGTTCTTTAAAGAATGATCTGATAAAGAATGAACTGATAAAGAATGAACTGATAGTAGATGGTTTTCTCATTGTTAAACCTAAGTTTAGCCAAATCTAAGTATTAGATTGAACTTTAGGTACTTTAGGTAAAAAATTACAAAGACTAACTCGTAAGTAGCTCTAGTTTGGCTTTTCAAGCTCATTTGATAAGAAGAAGCTCACATTAAGCCATGTTTGAAAGCTTGTCTTGTAGACGAACTGAATTGAAGAATCCACTAGCCTGAATAAATATTTATAGGCTTTGGGCTGCCAAAATATCTCATATACATAATACCTATGGGATTTTTCAATCCTTGGGAGCCACGCCCCACTCTCTCCCCAGTCCCCTGCTCCCTGCCCCTGTTGGTACAGTTGATGCATTTATGCATCATTGCATGCCAAGCAGTGGCAGTAGTAGTTGTTTTGGTTGTTCTACGTGCCAATAAGGCATTGGCACAATACTTTCCATATTTTGCATCATCATCCCTTTAAGGGAAGTTACTCTACCACCATTTAGATGAGATAATAGTCTAGCCACAAGCAATTTTTAAGGGAAGTTACTCTACCACCAAGTATTTCCACTGCCAATTGTAGCATACCCTACACATGAATATGCAAGTCCTTAAAGACTTCCATTTTAACGCAAACACACTAGATTACTATTTTGGTATTCTTCTGCTAGCAAAGAGAGGTGAAAAGGTGGGGAATGGATGGATATTTCTGCTCCATCTTGATTACATAGGGGTGGCAATTGGTCTAGTCGGGTTTGGGTTCCCCCCTCCCAGGCAAAAAAATAAAATAAAAAAACTTGCTTCATAGCCGACCCATTTATAATCATGTTGGAAAACTTAAACCCATACCCAACCCATCTGTTTTATATAAACTCATACCTGCCACCAACCCATTTAAGTTTTCATTCATTAATCGTGTGTATAACTGAAAAAGTAGAGTAAAATATGGTATTCAAAGATCACAAACAACGATATTAAATTGAACTTAAAATATATCATCATAGTTACAATAAACTTAGAATTTTAGGATATACAAAGGTCATGAACTAATTAATGCTAAAACTAGGTAAAATATAACCATATATCCTAAAATCCCATGGGCTACCACGTCCATACTCATTATAACTTTTTCTAGGAATTGAGTAACTAAACCATATGAAAAGAAATTAGAGACTATCAACTATGTTATATCTGGGAGGTGGTTCTTGACAGGATCACCCTGGGTAAGCCATCAGGTTCAGGGGCTAATCCCGAACCTGCACATTTAAAATATGATTGATATCGGGTCAACCCAGAACTGACCGATTACAAAGAAAGCCCCACTGAACCCATTTATGTTGGGTGGGTTCGTGCAGGCTGGTGGTGTGGATTGGCTTCCCCCTCCCCCCGCCCTCTTTCTTTCTTTGTGAATCAATATTGTCTCAATGCCATGAGTTTCTGCTGCAGTTACTTATGTCAATATGGCTTATGAGTTTTATTTCTTCTGCTGTGGTTTTGACCATGAAAATAGAAAGTAACAGGCTTGTCATCTGCTGCCTTATTTTATTCTTTTCTTTTACATTTTTGTATTTTTGTATATCTAGTTTTCTTTAATGAATAAGCCCTTTCAGTTCTCCTGACTATGTACTTTTTTTGGGGTCCTCTTTTGAACAGGTTCAGGTCAGCTTTCATCCTCATCCCAAACACTTTTAAGTGGATTCCTTGCGGTTATATCAGTGAATCTAGTGATCGTGTTGTATATCATTATGGCCATGAAGGAACCTGCCAATCGCGAGCTCCAGCCAGATCCAGCCTTTTTGGCTGAGGCCAAAGCCAGCATTAACCAATCTGCAGCCACAACAAGCAATCACGATGCCCAATCCCGGGACAAAGTGGAGTAAGGATTATTGTCAGTGAAATTTGTATGTCTTATAATTTAAACTCTTCTCTTATTTCACTTCCATGTCTTCCATCATAAAGCAAAAGGGACAATATTGTTGTGCTAGTTTACCACTTGGATTGTATTGGTGCAAATGCAGTAAATTTTGACTTCAAATGATTTTAGCTTAGTATATTTTCTATATCCTAACGGTTTGGAAACAATCTAAAAACTTACTGCTTTTTGGGGATATGACAGAAATGTATGAGCTAGAAATGTTGTGATATGACATTAGTAGAATTACAAATTATATTACATTACACCAAGTGTAGGGAATAACCTACATGATGTTAGTAGTGTTACAATCACTGTATTACATTTCCCAGCCCATCTATAGAGCAAAAGTCACTGCTCTTGTTGCAAGCTACCCGTGCCATCTTCAGTAAACTCAAAGAATCGAATGATGTGGATGCAACCCTGAATAGCTACATGGAGAGTAGGTGAAGAGATGAACCTGTGAAAAATTCTCACTGAAGCAAGGGTGAAACATCCATGTGAAAAGAGCAGGTAAATAAAAACCAAAAACATGAAGCTCGCAATCAAGTTTATCCTAAAGATATTATTCATCTCTCTCTCTTTCTCAATGTGCTCCTACACCAAACAGCAAGACTTGATCAAGCATAACCTGTGAACTTGAACATGCATTACCTGTGAAAAAGCTAATAAGAATTTGATATTGATTATAGCTAGAGTTGGTTATGGTTTAGATTGTGGGGAAAGTTGACTTGGTTGGGTTTGAGCAATTCTAAACTGCCAGTAACAGAAATGTGCTGATTAAGATTTGGTGAAATTAGACATTGGTAATGAGAACATTTAGATGCATCTCCTTTAAGCTTCTCTTGGCCTTTGTGGAGTTCATCAGCTTCCTTTTGGCTTTACCAATTTTGACAATCCTTGGCACTGACATAATATGAATTTGTGGAATTAAGCCACCATAGTTATAGCAATGAAGTTTAATTGTGCCTTTTCGTTAACTTTCTTTAAGGTTTTATGTTAAAAAAGTGGGATTAAAACCATTTTCAAATAAAAATGTCCTTATGAATAAAAAAGTCTTTACTATCTAAATCGACACAAAAAAATGTTGGTGTTTGAGGATGAGTTTTAGCCTTCAAAATTATCCGATTTATCCCAATTTGTCCATCACTTTTTTTCCTTGATGGATTTTTTGTAAGTGAAGTTGCTCTCTAGACATAATATTGCAACAGATGATTCAAGTTTTCTTATAGTTTTAACTAGCTTTACGCCCACGAGAGAGCTATAATAAATTCAGATGGCAAACAATTCGATACTAAACATATTGTTTGTTGTTTGTATATTGATACGATTATATCTGTCAATTATGTGCCAGAGGCTGGTGAAGACTATCTTTACTACATGGTATTTGCGAGAGTTAGAGAAGACCATTGTCTCGAAGCCTTTTTTGCACTCTCTATCTTCTCCAAAAATTTTAAGTTTTGTCGTGCCAAAATGTTGAGTTTTTCATGGTAATCAAGTGCTGCATGATACTGAAATGGCCGAAGGCTGGTGTATCCAGAGAACCTCTCCGGAATGCTGGGCGGCATAGGAGGCGATCCAGTTAGCATCTTAATATTTTTGGAATGGGATTATAGGCACAGAATCTGTGAAAAAATCTAGAATAATTCAAATAAGAAGGTTTTTTTTTTTTTTGATGAGATAGCCGCACAAAGGGTTTCTGGTCTCCACCCAATTTATCGAGATAATAAAGTATAAACTCATGCAAGTGGGACTTCAATCCAGATCATTACCAACTCCTTCCTCTAATTTTACCAACTGAAGTAGTTGATACCCAAGACTCATGTCAAAACTAACACAATAAAATAGCAACACAATTACTATCAATAAAAGGAGCATCATTATGGTTTTAATAATAATCCATTAGCCCATGATTAAGTTACTAATAGTCTGCTAACGGAGCTCAGAATTCATGAATAGTTCGACATTCTTGATTATATTAAATGTACAAGAACATACCAAGGAAAATGTCATGAATGATTGGAGCTTTTTTTTAATAACTAGGAAAGAGGATATCGTTACCTGGACTATCATATTATACCTACAGTTGAAATGAAAGCATCCTTGACCTCAGGGAGTCCATATCCTTAGCTGAGCATCCTATTCCAATCTTTGAGACAGATAAGGTCCACAGAAAGAGCATGACCTCTTTCCCTTCCCACCATCCCTCACAGCGTGTCCCAAAGACTTGGCACCTATGCCTTAAGGCTAAGATGCACCCACATGGTCCTCTTTGAAGCAAAGGTTGAGATTCAAAGTTTTGGCAAATGCCAGGACCCGCCACCTCCACTCAACCATGAAAAGAACTCTTCTGAAGTCTAGATGTGGGGGCTGGGCCTTGCATGTCCTAAATATTTCAACATTTGAATCAAAGAACAAAGATATTGGGGATAGCAGTTGCCATAGATTAGGTAAGCTACTTTTCAGTTGATAGAAAAGTGAATATCCCTGCAATATGGCAACCTTGGTCTCTGAAAATTGATGGTGCCAGTTGCTTGGGCCTTGGTTGATAATGCTTGAGATATTTAATTGGGAAAAATGTGAGAAGTCTTGAGGGTAAAAGCTGCACATTGGATGGTCCATAGACATCTATGTGACATAATGTTATCCACCAATAAAAATTGATGAATCTTGTCTTGTTTTAATTAATAAATGTTTTTGATTTCTGGTATATTTCAGCAGAAGTGCAAACAAGAATTGCCTAGATGATGTTTATAGAGCTACCTTTTGAGAATAAGTTTTATGGTAGTGCATCCCAGGGATAGCCAAATTGCCTCCAGATTCCACAAGAGTAAAAGAAAAGAAAATGGTAAAACCTTGCAAACAATCCTATAAAGCAAGTATAGGATAGGTTTGGAAACTTGTGTGGCAGCTTTCTGTAAGCTGAAATTTTCTACAGGCTGATATTGTCTTGAGGATTATTTGTGGGAGTTGTATTCTAACACATGAAAATGTGGCAAATGTAAGCTAAATTTTGTACAGGCTGATATTAATGGTCTTTTTCATCTTTAGCTACATGGACATGTAGAAAAAGAAGTGAGGAGAATCACAGTGACATGATTCAGGCTATGTTAAGAAGTACTTGACTATCCAGGAATTTGTAACGAAAATCTTATCATAGCTTGCTTGTACCTTGTAGGTCCTATTGACATTTTATGAAGTTTATAAAACCCAATTTGACTTACACCACAGTATAGGGTTGCTGCTAAGCCTAGTTCATCTCAAAGTAAAAGAAGCTATGGCTTCATTAAAAGTTCTCTCTTACTTGGTTATGGTAAGAAAGAATGGTTTGAAAATATCTATGGATTAAATCAGAATACTATAATAAAGCCTCATAATGCTACCCTAAAAAATAATTTAGATTGAGCTACCAGGAGAAAATAACACACAGGTCTCTTAAGACCATCAACTAAAAAATTACAATTATTGATGTTTTTGATAATATTACTATGGATCGCATGTTCACCTTCAGAAAGCCATGAAATTAACTATTCTAACATCTAAAAGGTGCATTTGGGAAGTGATGGAACTTTGCACTTCAATAACATATAAGAATTTTCTTGGTTTCTTGATGGGTGTAAACCTTTCGGAGTTGGATGAATGTTGGAAGGAAGACTTAGAAGCCAAAACTACTTAATCTAGCTAAATATCTTTCCAAAAAATAAAAATACTTTTACCATTCAAAATTTGAACATCAACATCACACTTAAAAGCCTTACTGATTTAACACCATCTGGAAGTTCTAAATAGCATTTGTATTTTTAAGGCTGAGAGACTTGCTACCTTCCTTCTATGATACATTAATACTTGCTTCGATTGATTTGCACCTATTTATTTCCATTTAATATAGCAGACTCATCATCATTTTTCAAGAAGAGTCATCTCTATTTTCTTAATACTAAAAAATATAAGACCTTCATACTCTGTATTCTATAATTATAATCCTGTACTGTCAAATGGTACACCCTTCATGCCGATCCATATAATCTTGAGAAAAATTTTTAGAGTTCTATTAAATTTATTTTATTGATAACTTGTTATAGTAGATAGACAATAATGTGAGATACTGTTACAAACTGCATTAACAAATGATTCTTCTATCTAGAGACCACATATGCCCTTCTTCTCTTGTTGGACATCTCTAGTTTTTCTTAACCAATTGAAACTCGTCCTACTAAAGAAAACTTTGTAATCATCGAGGAAAGTTATTTTGTGTTCAACGAGTCCCCCATCTTGGAGTTCAATGTCTATCTATTAAAAATCTTTTCCAAGGGATGTCAATGAACTTTTTAGAAAGTTATTTTACTGAAAAAAGTCCCAATTAAATAAATACAGAAATTTGTTTACTTTAACATTCTACTTTTCCAGTTCTACATATATATGATTAGCATATAATAGACTTAATATGCAATAGAAATTGGTGGTTGACCAAATTCGAAAATGATACTTGCTAATTTGGTTATTTTTAAGATTGCCTTTAGTCCATTCACATAGAATGGAGGGGATCTCATGGTTCTAATCCTTTTCGACATAAATCTCTTCCTTGGTTGGATTACTTACTAAAGAAATTACTGAAGAAAGACTAGATATATACCCGTATTATCTCCAACAAACTATATTCATATTTTCTAGTAGACCCAGTAATAGTTATTTTACAAATCCACTTTCCCTTCTAGAAGAGTTTTTTGAGTCGGTAGAAAGTAAGCTACATATAAGTAAAGTTGTTCAAAATTAGTTTTACCTTCAGCAGTATTCACATAGAATGGGGGGGAGACTTTATTGTTTTTGTCATTTTCCATATAAGATCTCTCACCCAATTGGACCCTTACTAAAAAGAAGATTCTTTTAAAAGGAATTTCCAATTTATATATCTACGCTTAAATTCTCCCCCGGAAAACTCTTTCATTTATATTTTCAGTCCATCCTATAATAGGTGTTTTATTAATATCCACTTTCAAAATAATTTCTTAACTCTTATTCTTGCATATATCTAAAAGTCACTCAAGAAAACAAAAAAAGAAATGTTGTCAAAAGTTAGTATTGCTTGAGCAAGGACTCTCTAAGAGAAATTTCTGTGTAACAACCTAGGCTTTCATCCAAAGAGGCTAATTAAAAGATTTTATTTAAATTTCTTAGTCCTATATAATTATCCAAGATCTTCTTAGCATATAACCAATTTTGGACTAAACACAAGCTCGCACAGGCTCTCACATATCCTTCAATATTTGAATACTCTTTTCTGATTGACCGTTGGTCTATAGGTGCAAAGTAGTACCGAAGTTCTACTTAGTCTCCAATGTCTTATGCCAACCCTTCTAAAATTGCGATACAAATTAGGTATCTCTATCTAATATAATAGTTACAAGAACCCTCCATAGCTTTACAATTTCTTTTGAATACATTTTTGCTAGTCTTTCAAAATTAAAACTAACTCTAATAGAAAAAAAGTGTCCAAAATTCGTCAATCTGCTCACAATCACCCAAACTACATCATTTGCATTAGGAGTCTTGGATAACCCTAATACAAAATACTTGCTAATATACTTCCACTTCCATACTGCATGTCAAGAAGCTGTAAGTCTTGCTAGCCTCTCGTACGTAGCTTTAACCTGTTGATATACTAAGCATTAGACCACAAACTGAGCATTGTTCCTCTCATGCTATTCAACCAATAAAACTCTTTTAAATCTTTAGACATTTTAGGGTCTCGAATATGTACTCTGGGTATCCTGTTTGATGAGCCTCTTCTAAAATTCCAATTTTTAAATATAAATTTATTGGCACATGAAGCCTTTTCCTGAATCTCCAAGATCATCATCATGGATTCAAATTTTAAACTAATTACCCGACTCCATTGATTTTCTGATCTTCAGCAATTAAGGATCATTATTTTGAGTGGCTTTAATTCTCTTAATCACTGTATCCTGAACTCGAATGCTGACCAACTGAAACTCTGAATCGTGCAGTCGAACTTCTATTCTCAATCTTCTCAAATCTTTCAAGATATGCTATTGAGTAGTGATCAAAAGAGCCAAGTTGCTTGTAGACTTTCCGCCTAAGGCATCAGCTAAAATATTAGCCTTTCCAGGGTGGCAATTAATGGATAAATAATAATCCTTCAGATGTTCTACCTTCTTTTTTGCCTCATATTTAATTCCCTCTAAAAGAAGATATACTATAGGTTCTTGTTATTAGTGACTGAATTTGATGGGATTGACTCTGAGCTTGGTAAAGACACCAAAGCTTAAATGCGAGGAGTATGTGAACGCTTATAAAGCGTTGTGTTTAGTCTCACATTAGTTGTGTATCGAATTTAATAGGATTTAGACCCTTAGCTTGGCGAGGATACTGGGGCTTAAACAAAAGGAAGGAGTATATGAGAGCCCGTGCGGATATATATTTAGACCCATATTAGTTGTATGTAGAAAAATCTCAGATACTCATACAAGTTCAAGGAATCAAATTAATACCTTCCAACTAGCTTTTTGGATGAGATCTTGTGTTGTTATAACTAGAAAAGTTCTAAATCCTTTTTGAGTCAAATATGTTAACCTGTTTAACTCCTAATCCATTAAGATATTGGTGACAAGTCATTACGAAATACGAATATTTTCAACCTTTGAAATGGATGGTTTGATCACTTGAATTGTTTGAAGTGCTCCAATTTAATGATCGGTTAAACCATTGCATCATAATACATCACAAGATTGCATTTATTACTTCAATAAAAAGTCAAAACCCTAATCACTATTTTTCTCCAATTTTTTATTTTCTCTTGCCTCCTTTGTATCCTATGGACCTCCAGGATTATCTCCAACTACCCAACCTTTCAAACTTCTCTCTGTTTCTATGTGTATATGTGTAAACGCATAAATTTACGTGCATGACATATATGTCTCTACTCTTGTAATCCTTAACCCTAAGATCTATACCTAAAATACTAGCTTAGTTTCTTCTCCAATCCTCCTCTTTAAAAACCAATGGAGGAATATAAAGTAATTTCTCATCATCAAAGTCTCTCCTTATTTCTCTTATGTTTGTATCTATTTATTGGAGACTTGAAGCTCATTGATTGCAGCCCATCATCAATACCATCCTTGAGCAGTCATGATCATTGTTAAAGAATAATAACTCATATTAGCACATCGGAAAGAAAGAAAAAAATTAATTGTACATTAGGAGTAGGAGTTCCAATAAACATATTCCTTGAGACTTCAAGACTGATTGGGTAACCAAAGCATGAGAAAGAAAATATAACATTCAATAGTGACTTTAATGGTTGCTATTGGCCTCTCAAGGTCCCACTTCTTTCCCTCTTAAAGCTATTCAATGACTCAAAAAAAGATAGTGATATAATTAGAAAGTGATTAAATGGATTTGCTTCCCTTGTCTTAGCTACCATAACTCTTGAAAAAAGAGTTTTAAGTAATGGATAACTATGCTCTTTACTTTCACATGCAGCATATTCTTCATCTCTTTTCTCCTCATGTATAGAGCACATGTACAATTTCAATTTGAACAAAGAAAGGCAACTCTCCATGATAATTCCTAGCACTCTCATACCGAGCAAGGTAGCCTCTTTATTCACAATAGCGATAAATTTCAAGTTGATGCTTATTTGACATTAAATGGTACAAAATTTTTGTTACAAGATCTCAATTTCATTGCCTTGCTCTCATAATTGACATTGTCTTCTACTTGTAGCTTTGCAAGCACAATAGATTGGTACTAGATTATATTTTCAAATATTAATATATAATTTAGAATAGTAATTCTAAACCTATTAGTTAATAATATTATTAAAGGTACTATAGAAGGAATACTAGGTTAAGATAATGTTGTGCTGTTTGCTCTTTTCTTAGGAATATAATTTAATTTTATCCTACCTTCAGCAATTTCTTAAAGAAATATCTAGATTTGGGATATCTCAAAACTCTTAATAAAAGAGTTAAATGAAATTTTTAGGCTTTATTATTTTACCTATTCTCAATTTAAAATATGTAGTTTCATTCCCATTCATAGTGAAGGGCTCCAAGTTTCTCCAAAGGGTGAACCATGTCATATTTCCACAAATTTTTTTCAATATTTATACCCTTCCTAAATTTTTTTTTCAAAATATGTGGTACCTTTCCTAATCTCTAGCATGTTGTCATGCATGCTTTTTGCAAATTTAAAATATGCTCATATTATTTATTCAAAATATTAAACTAATGATGTGCTTATTGTTCTTTTAGTGCACCCGTGAGTTCAACTATTCCTATAGAAATGTATACATGGTAAACTACCTCATTCTTTACAAATAATAAAAATCTCAATTATAACTTAATATATATGAAACATGACTTCATGTAGAAAATATGAGCCATATGCTCTATGCATGTTCAAACACACCATCACTTTGGAAGAGGTTATTACTTGCCGAGGATTATCTGATTATTATAAACTTTGATTAATGTAGATATGCTGCTATCTTGGCTAATTGGCAGCCAACTAATCGAATCAAAGTCTTACCTACTAGTTTTTTGGGGTTGCAATTGAATAATTTTATTGATTATTTTGGAAGAACTAGTATGCATTCACTTTCTCTTGCACAAAAAATAAGCACAACATATGATTCTATAAGCTATTGTATTGGATATGATACTTAGTTTGCCAGAAAGAATGTCTCAAAGCCCATGGAGTCTATCTTCATATAATTTAGGCTATGAGCTAGTTTCATATAAATATTAATGTAATGTCTCTTTTAATCCAACATCTTTACAAGTAGGCATTGCTCATTGAAAGATAAGACAAATAATATTTTCTTTCTTACAATTATCTTGCTAAAAGATATACTAGAAGCAAAAGTCAAAATATTACTTAACATCCTATAAATAGTAAGATAGAAATATTTAAGATATTTACAAATAAATTTTGACCCTTTAAATCTTACAAAACTCGAAAGGTCAAAGGCAAAACCACCATGACATCTTCAAAATCTTATAATCAATACAAAATATATGTTGGACAAGCTTACATTACCAACAATTCATCACATCCAAAAATATTTCAAATAAACTAGAAAACTGGCTTGCAGTTGTAACTCCAATAAATTTATAACATTATGTCCTATTTATACTGAAACATCTTTCTCTGTAGTTTAAGTTCTTAGTAATGGAAGATATCTTATAAACTTATAGCCTTTAAAAAAGACACATAAAAATATTCCACAAGATATATACACACACAACACCTGCCCATACACACATTACATATATAAATTTCTATAAACTTTATTTAAACATGCATTTTACTGAAAGGCAATTCAAAATTTTATGGGTATTCTTTCGAAATGTGTCTTGTCAGCATCCAACTACAAGAGTGACTAATAAAGTAGGGTTATTTTCCTAAAATTAATTACTAAAGTGGGAGACTAAGGCCTTTGTCTAAATATGTTTTGTCAAACTAGAGAATTTAAACCTTTTTGGTTTATTCTTTTGAAATGTCAGCAACTATAAAATTCGCTGATAAAATTGTTGGGAATTGTATCCTAAATGTCAATCGTCAGCATATTGATGATTGAATATTGTAAATAAATTGACAAATTAATAAAGTATTATTTGGCATTATTCATCATTTCATCTTCAAATGAACTCTTATATGATGAAGTCCTTAGGACTTATGTTATGATAAAGGAGGATTTATCTTTGAGTCCTTAAACTTGTTCGCGACCAAATGATATGTTGTTACTAGGACGACAACATTATCGAGATTAGGTCGTTGTGCGACATATACGTTGGTTGTCCTCTTAACCAAGGAGTGTGGAGACACTGGTATGCCATACAGGTGAAGTGTAGGAGTACATTTCACTGAACGTGACCAATTCCGGAACGCTCTACTGTCGAGAGATGTTCCGAGTGGATATGGGTATAAGTTTGGCCCTCTGACCTGAGACCGCAACCTGTGACTAGCAAGCAACTCACTGTACTTTGGTACCGGACTACCTGAATTTCTAATTCAGTGACGGAAGGTCACTGGGTGCAGTCAAGTACTTGCGTAGTCAGTTGTGAGTCAAGATGGAATTGACCCCTCCTGCAAACAGGAGATAATGTCTTGTGACTAATTTAACAAAACCTTGGCCAGGGTAATCTCAGTGAGGAGTCACGGGATATCTAAAGTTAATCACATAATGGATGTACTAATTATAGGGTTGACAGTGAGCTCTAAGTCATCCTGGCATTAAGAGTCAAAGGGATTGAATTATACAGTAACCATAGTTCAGGGTTCCAGAATATTTGCTTCGCATATATTCGACCTATTCGGACGTCGGGTACCATTGCTAGATGGTCACATCGATTAGTGTAGGAAGTCGTTCCTATACTACCGGCTTAGGTTCGAACCTATGAGGTCACACGCATAGAAGATTCCTGATTGATCAAGAAGGCTGATGAATGATTAAGAATCATTCGGGGTAATTTGGTCAATTCGATTGGCAAATTATCTTATAAAATAATTAAAGTAATTATCAGAGGATTAATTAGTAATTAGATTGCTAATGAACTCAATTGGATTGAGTAATTAGACTAAGGATGAGCCAAATTGAATTAGATTCAATTCTGGGCTCAATCAGGGTTTTTGACCTGATTGGATTAGGTCTGAGTCAAGAGGACTTAGGTTGACCAAATTAAATTAGATTAAATTTGTGCTTAATTAGGGATTGACCTAATTGGATTAGGTTCAACCCATGGTAATTGAATCATTCTAATTGTTAGGATTTAATTAAATTAAATGGGTTTGATCTGAAACTATTCGGATCTTGAAATCCACTTGTCACATATCCATGCATGGTGCCATAAATTGATTTTTAATATGATTAAAAATTAATTTAATTTATTTAATGGTGCCATGGGACACTTGGCAACATCAGGGACCTCTTTCATCATTAGATGGGTCGAAATGGAGAGATAAATTCATAAAAAGAATTGGATAAGATCAAATTCTCTCTCTTCATGACATATGCCATCCTTATCTTTATCTCACTTCTAATTAAGGTTGAATTTCGAACTTAATCACCACAAAATCACCACGTGACCCTCTAATCTGATTAGGGGCATGGGAATTTCGAAATTGAAAGAGGGAAGTGGCAACATGATGAATGGTTTAGATTAGATCAAGCTTCATCATGTAATGGCACATGAACTTGAATTTTGAATTCAAAATTCAAAACCCCACAAAATCCTCCACAAATATGGGATGGTTGGCATGAAGTTAGGTAGGAGAGCAACATTAAAAGGACCTCCATCATCTGGTGGTCGAATTCAAGGAAAAAAGAGAGAAAAAGAAGAAGAAAAAAGGGAAAAGAAAAGAGAGGAACCCTAGTTCATGCATAGAAAAATTCTGCATTCAATCTAGCTGACTTCTTCCTCCTCTAAGTCCATCGCGCCATTAGTGTTAGGGGTCCCTGATAAGAGTCTTTAGATCAGATCTAAGTCCTCTTCAATCCCTGTAAACCTTTCCTCCAAGTTCTTCCAAGAAGGCGGATCAAAAGTTGATAGTGTTTGGAAGATCAAATTTCAGCCTCAAGAAATTCTGCGCAAGCTAGCACTTCCGCAGGATTGGATCTCTTCAGGAACTTCGCGTGGACTTCTCGTAGAGGCCATTCGTGTGCGTGGCTGCGAAGTCGAGGATCAGATCCACAAGTTTCATCCATCATAAGAGGTATTAATCCTACATTAATCTTTTATTATGGTGTCAAGATCTAGGTCTGATTCTCCGAGGTTTTACCCTCTTTTGGGGCTCCTCACGGAGATATCTCCAGAATCCATTCAATGGATATTCAGAGATTAATCGGAATAGAGTTCTTAAGTTTCAGATCTGATAGTTAATCATGCATGAAAGTTTTAGCATAATTGTTTAAACGATTCCGGCATAATCCTATGTGTTCTTAAGGTGCTGATTTCTAGATTTGATCTTGTAAGCATGCATGAATTAAATTGTTTGATTCGATTTTTCCGCTGCGTTTTAAAACTTAAAAAGAACTACGTATGGCTTGATCCCCCTTATGAAGGGGTACGTAGGCAACCCGATCAGGTTCAGCCATGGTTTAAAAAAAAAAAAAATCCGCATGCTTAACACCGAAGAACCTAGGATTCACTTTCAGTGGTATCAGAGCAAAGGTCCAAGAGTTGTGACCGATCTCCGGAAACTCTCACGCGTGATCGTGTGACGAAGCGTGGCTCTCCGTCCGGAGGCGTATAGAGATGCGTGCTCTGATAGGTATACATGGGTGTCACCCTATTTTTAATAGGACCGAACCCATATAGGAGTGGAGACTCCCCCTAACAGTGGTATCAGAGCCAGGTTCTTGTTTAAACTTTTATGTTTTAATTCTTGTAATTAAATCTGAAATCATGAGCATGCTTAGATTAGATCTAAAGTATTTTTTATGATTGATTTAATTGCTGATTATGCATGATTACTAGATCTGAAATTTTGAATGCATATGATGCATGTTTGTGTTAAGATTTGTAACATAAATAAATCTGAAATCATAATATTGTTTAGATTAGATCTAAATAAAATTTATGATTCATATGATCTCTGATTTTAATGAACAAATCAGATCTGAAAATAAAAGTGAAAAAACAAATACATAAGATGTATGTTGTTTGTATTAATTCATGTTGTTATGTATATGTGATGCATGAACATTAAATATAATGACTTAAACATGAATTTAATCTGATTACATGTGATTAATTACAAAAACTCAGATCTGAAAATATGTTTTAAGAACTGAAAGATTGTAATTAATATGTAATTAAAAAAAAATATGCAATGATCAAAACTTTCATAAGTCTAAACTTAATTGAGAATTAAGTGTTATGAAATAGAATTGTAACTCAATTAATTGACATTGCATAATTCTTTGGGCATATGGGTTAGCTTGAATCAAGTTCCTAGGATTGGGTTAGACCTAAGGTTAGAATCATACATGGACAAATAGAATTAATTGATGAAATCTAATTAAGTAGTAACTAGATTAGGTCAAGAAAATTCTAGATCAATTTACAATAGTTGTAGATGGATCAAGTCCATGTCTTTGATTAGACCAAGATGGAACTTGATTTAGGCTCAGAGGTGTAGCCCGAGTCATTTGAGTAATCAAATCGAAATTGATTAACCAGTCGGTGTCTAAGGTAAGTTTGGCAGTTTTGACCGGTGGTTTTTAATTGGGAGCTACTCGCACTGATTCGTCTTTGCCGAGTTAATGGCATATCCCTTCCACCGATCTCACTTACCTGGCCGACATGGTCAATCACATTTTGATTGGATCACTTAATGATTCGAGTTAGCCCATGCCTATAAGGAAAATCAGTTTGACTGATTTAGGTGTCTCCTTAACCGGTTTGAGTCTAATCTGATTTGGTGAAGTCAGTGGGAGAAATTAGACTAACCGGATCTTCTCATCTATCCTAATTATGAAATCCTCTAAAATTATTAGGTCCTTAAAATGAAATGGTTATGGGGATAACTAGGTCATAGCCTCCCATTAAGTTGGGTGATAATGGGTCCAATGTTTTGATAATTATTGGAGGCGCGACACGCCTGGTACTTATCAAGCATTGGAATTGTCATTCAATATATGATGAGTTAAGTGTACCTTCAATAGGCGGTCAGGTGAGCCGAGCCACACTCGGGCTTGGTCGTCTATTAGTTGATTAGACTTAACCCTATCATTTAATGGTTGGACCTGACTAGGGTATTCGGTGGAGGCGCCACACGCCTGCCGAAGAACCTAGGACAAAATTATCACTAGAAGTTGCTTGGTGAAGCAACTGGTTTAGAACCTACCAATAGGTGCATATGGGTTAGCCGAGCTACACTCGGGCCTATATGCGATCTATTGGGTTCTAGTGCCCACTAAAGAATTAGGAGTAATTTTTCGAATTGGAGGTAGAGGCTACCAATTTGTATAAAATAGTGGGAGTATCTTTAGACTAAAGTCCAAGTCTACTGTGTTTAGTCAATTCATATACTAATAGCCAAATTTTCTTTTATGTAGAAATGGCCACAAGTTTGTCACTTCGCTCATTATTGGATAATGACAAGTTGACTAGTCCCAACTTCAATAATTGGTATAGAAAGCTGAAAACTCAGCATAGTCAGACCAAAAGGATTAAGGATGACCAAAGTCAGGCAGAATGCTTCTATTGTAAGAAGCAGGGGCATTGGAAGAGGAATTGTCCTCAGTACCTTACCTCACTTGACCCGAACAGGCTAAGCAAGAGAAAAGGGCAATCAGTTGCTGATCAAGGTATTTATATGATAACACCTTGTAATTTCTCTATATGTGATAATTCAACCTGGGTATTAGATACTGGAAGTCCGTTTAATATATGCAATTCATTGCAAGGACTTCAGGTCAATGAGAGATTTGAAAACAGCGAGAGATTCCTGAATGTTGGAGATGGAAGATCTGTTCCAGTTCTAGCTTTAGGAAATCTCAAACTTGTTTTCAATTCTCATGTAGTTGTCTTGAGTGATTGTCACTACTGTCCTGCATTCTTATTGAATGTAATTTCCGTAGGCCTTTTGGCCATGAACGGTTATGAAATTTCAATAAAGAAATATTCTTGTGATATCATTATGAATGGTGTTACTGTAATGAATGGACAAATGAGCAATGGCATCTACTTGTTATCACAACCTGTTAATGTAATGTACACGTCAAGTAAGCGTCCTAGAATAGATAATGTCACGGATGTCTACCTTTGGCATCATAGGCTAGGTCATATTAACAAGAACAGGATGAACAGGTTAAGTAAAGAGGGAATCCTCAATGTTAATGATTGTGAATCATTGACAACCTGTGAGTCATGTCTTCTTGGTAAGATGACCAAATCACCTTTTACCGGAAAAGGTGAACGAGCCAGTGATTTATTGACCCTTGTACATTCTGATGTATGTGGGCCAATAAGCACAGATGCTAGAGGTGGGTATTCATATTTCATTACGTTTACAGACGACCTTTCTAGGTATGGTTATGTCTATTTAATGAGACATAAATCTGAAGCATTTGAAATGTTCAAATTGTATCGTAATGAAGTAGAAAAACAAACTGGAAAGAGTATTAAAACTCTTCGATCAGATCGAGGAGGCGAATACCTTTCCAATGAGTTTTTGACATATTTAGGAGAGAATGGGATTCTCTCCCAATGGACTCCTCCTGGTACACCACAGTATAACGGTGTATCAGAAAGAAGAAATCGAACTCTGTTAGACATGGTTCGATCCATGATGGGGTTTGCAAGTCTGCCCATATCCTTTTGGGGATATGCACTTGAGTCAGCCTGCTACATTCTAAATAAGGTTCCAAGTAAGTCTGTAAATAAAACACCACATGAGATGTGGACTGGACGTAAGCCAATGCTGTCTCACCTTAGGGTTTGGGGGTGTCCAGCATATGTCAAACGTTTGAAGACAGACAAACTTGAACCCAAGTCTGACAAATGTTTCTTTGTTGGTTATCCTAAAGAAACTAAAGGATATTACTTCTACTTTGCTGAAGAACAAAAGTTATTCGTAAGCAATAGAGCTGTTTTCTTAGAGAAAGAATTCCTTAGTGAAGGAACTAAAAGCTCTAATGTTGAGCTTAGGGAAGTTCAACATGTAGAAGATCCGACACCATCTACTGAACTAGTTGAGTCAGATTTGATTAGATCAGATCCAGAACCCATCTTAGATGCACCATTAAGGCGATCAGGTAGAGTACCACGTCAGCCGGACAGATACTACGGTTTCTTGGTCCAGGACGGGGATCCTGTCGAACTTGATGAAAACAATGAGGATCCGATCACCTATATGGATGCTATGCAGAGGCATGACTCTGATGCATGGCTTGGAGCCATGCAATCCGAAATGGAATCCATGAAGGTCAATGATGTATGGACATTAGTTGACCCACCCGAAGGGATTAAACCCATAGGGTGTAAGTGGATTTTCAAAAGAAAACGGGGCGCAGACGGAAAAGTAGAGACCCATAAAGCCCGTCTGATTGCCAAGGGATATCGTCAACGTTATGGTATTGACTATGACGAGACGTTTTCTCCTGTGGCAATGCTCAAATCCATTCGGATTATGCTTGCGATAGCAGCACACTTAGATTATGAAATCTGGCAGATGGATGTTAAAACCGCTTTTCTAAATGGAGATTTAGAAGAAGAGGTGTATATGATGCAACCTAAAGGTTTTATATCTGCAGATGAGTCTAAGGTGTGCAAGCTTCAAAAATCCATTTATGGATTAAAGCAAGCTTCACGGAGTTGGAACATACGATTTGATAAGGTGATCAAATCATATGGCTTCATTAAGAATGAAGAGGAGCCTTGCATTTATAAATGGGCAAATGGTTCAGTTATTATATTTCTTGTTTTGTATGTGGATGACATTCTTTTAATCGGGAATGACATTCCTGCATTACAAGGAATAAAGGTTTGGCTATCATCTCAATTTGCCATGAAGGATTTGGGAGAAGCATCTTACATCCTAGGGATGAAGATCTACAGAGATAGATCTAGAAGATTGCTTGGATTATCCCAATCCACATACATTGATACTATACTGAAAAGGTTCAGTATGATTAATTCCAAGAAAGGCTATCTTCCAATGGGCCATGGAATTAACCTCTCTAAAAGGGATTGTCCGACAACCTCTCAAGAAAGAGAGACTATGGATAGAATTCCATATGCTTCGGCAGTGGGATCTATAATGTATGCCATGACATGTACTAGACCAGACGTGGCATACTCACTAGGAGTAGTGAGTAGATACCAGTCTGATCCAGGTAGCAACCACTGGAAGGTTGTCAAAACCATCCTTAAGTATTTGAGAAATACTAAAGATCAGTGGCTTGTCTACGGTGATTCTGACTTAAAACTTGAGGGATATACCGATTCAAGTTTTCAGTCAGATCAAGATGATAGCAAGAGCGTGTCGGGATATATCTTCACTCTTAAGGGTGGGGCCATCTGCTGGAAGAGTTCCAAGCAGCATACAGTGGCAGATTCTACATGTGAAGCAGAATACATCGCAGCATCTGATGCAACCAAGGAAGCCGTATGGTTGCGCAAGTTCATCACCGAGCTGGGAGTGGCACCTTCCATTGATGGTCCAGTTCCTATATTTTGTGATAACACTGGAGCCATAGCTTAGGCAAAGGAACCTAAAGCACATCAGCGGACCAAGCATATTCTGCGACGTTATCACCTGGTTCGAGAGATTATAGAACGAGGTGATATTGATCTTCAGAAGATTGACACAAAAGAAAATCTGGCTGACCCATTTACCAAAGTCCTCGGCATCAAAGAGTTCAACGAACACAAGTCGAAGATGGGTATTAGATACTGTGCCGATTGGCTTTAGGCTAAGTGGGAGTTGTTGGGAATTGTATCCTAAATGTCAATCGTCAGCATATTGATGATTGAATATTGTAAATAAATTGACAAATTAATAAAGTATTATTTGGCATTATTCATCATTTCATCTTCAAATGAACTCTTATATGATGAAGTCCTTAGGACTTATGTTATGATAAAGGAGGATTTATCTTTGAGTCCTTAAACTTGTTCGCGACCAAATGATATGTTGTTACTAGGACGACAACATTATCGAGATTAGGTCGTTGTGCGACATATACGTTGGTTGTCCTCTTAACCAAGGAGTGTGGAGACACTGGTATGCCATACAGGTGAAGTGTAGGAGTACATTTCACTGAACGTGACCAATTCCGGAACGCTCTACTGTCGAGAGATGTTCCGAGTGGATATGGGTATAAGTTTGGCCCTCTGACCTGAGACCGCAACCTGTGACTAGCAAGCAACTCACTGTACTTTGGTACCGGACTACCTGAATTTCTAATTCAGTGACGGAAGGTCACTGGGTGCAGTCAAGTACTTGCGTAGTCAGTTGTGAGTCAAGATGGAATTGACCCCTCCTGCAAACAGGAGATAATGTCTTGTGACTAATTTAACAAAACCTTGGCCAGGGTAATCTCAGTGAGGAGTCACGGGATATCTAAAGTTAATCACATAATGGATGTACTAATTATAGGGTTGACAGTGAGCTCTAAGTCATCCTGGCATTAAGAGTCAAAGGGATTGAATTATACAGTAACCATAGTTCAGGGTTCCAGAATATTTGCTTTGCATATATTCGACCTATTCGGACGTCGGGTACCATTGCTAGATGGTCACATCGATTAGTGTAGGAAGTCGTTCCTATACTACCGGCTTAGGTTCGAACCTATGAGGTCACACGCATAGAAGATTCCTGATTGATCAAGAAGGCTGATGAATGATTAAGAATCATTCGGGGTAATTTGGTCAATTCGATTGGCAAATTATCTTATAAAATAATTAAAGTAATTATCGGAGGATTAATTAGTAATTAGATTGCTAATGAACTCAATTGGATTGAGTAATTAGACTAAGGATGAGCCAAATTGAATTAGATTCAATTCTGGGCTCAATCAGGGTTTTTGACCTGATTGGATTAGGTCTGAGTCAAGAGGACTTAGGTTGACCAAATTAAATTAGATTAAATTTGTGCTTAATTAGGGATTGACCTAATTGGATTAGGTTCAACCCATGGTAATTGAATCATTCTAATTGTTAGGATTTAATTAAATTAAATGGGTTTGATCTGAAACTATTCGGATCTTGAAATCCACTTGTCACATATCCATGCATGGTGCCATAAATTGATTTTTAATATGATTAAAAATTAATTTAATTTATTTAATGGTGCCATGGGACACTTGGCAACATCAGGGACCTCTTTCATCATTAGATGGGTCGAAATGGAGAGATAAATTCATAAAAAGAATTGGATAAGATCAAATTCTCTCTCTTCATGACATATGCCATCCTTATCTTTATCTCACTTCTAATTAAGGTTGAATTTCGAACTTAATCACCACAAAATCACCACGTGACCCTCTAATCTGATTAGGGGCATGGGAATTTCGAAATTGAAAGAGGGAAGTGGCAACATGATGAATGGTTTAGATTAGATCAAGCTTCATCATGTAATGGCACATGAACTTGAATTTTGAATTCAAAATTCAAAACCCCACAAAATCCTCCACAAATATGGGATGGTTGGCATGAAGTTAGGTAGGAGAGCAACATTAAAAGGACCTCCATCATCTGGTGGTCGAATTCAAGGAAAAAAGAGAGAAAAAGAAGAAGAAAAAAGGGAAAAGAAAAGAGAGGAACCCTAGTTCATGCATAGAAAAATTCTGCATTCAATCTAGCTGACTTCTTCCTCCTCTAAGTCCATCGCGCCATTAGTGTTAGGGGTCCCTGATAAGAGTCTTTAGATCAGATCTAAGTCCTCTTCAATCCCTGTAAACCTTTCCTCCAAGTTCTTCCAAGAAGGCGGATCAAAAGTTGATAGTGTTTGGAAGATCAAATTTCAGCCTCAAGAAATTCTGCGCAAGCTAGCACTTCCGCAGGATTGGATCTCTTCAGGAACTTCGCGTGGACTTCTCGTAGAGGCCATTCGTGTGCGTGGCTGCGAAGTCGAGGATCAGATCCACAAGTTTCATCCATCATAAGAGGTATTAATCCTACATTAATCTTTTATTATGGTGTCAAGATCTAGGTCTGATTCTCCGAGGTTTTACCCTCTTTTGGGGCTCCTCACGGAGATATCTCCAGAATCCATTCAATGGATATTCAGAGATTAATCGGAATAGAGTTCTTAAGTTTCAGATCTGATAGTTAATCATGCATGAAAGTTTTAGCATAATTGTTTAAACGATTCCGGCATAATCCTATGTGTTCTTAAGGTGCTGATTTCTAGATTTGATCTTGTAAGCATGCATGAATTAAATTGTTTGATTCGATTTTTCCGCTGCGTTTTAAAACTTAAAAAGAACTACGTATGGCTTGATCCCCCTTATGAAGGGGTACGTAGGCAACCCGATCAGGTTCAGCCATGGTTTAAAAAAAAAAAAAAATCCGCATGCTTAACACCGAAGAACCTAGGATTCACTTTCAAAAATATCATTGCTATCTTACTATGATATGAGACTTAGACTTTCTTAGATATGTTTTATCAGACCAAACAACTTAAACCTTTTGCGGGTTCCTTTTGAAGGATATTTCATCATCAAGAATAGGCTAACCAAATGTTGTTGTTGTTCAAAAGTTACTAAAGTGCAAGATTAAAAGTGAAGCTCGTGCACCTATTGTTATTACATTGTTAAACTTTTTTTCTTTCGTGCAACTTAATAAAACATAGGGCTCATTTCTTTACAAATTAATTAAAAATAGAGAACAAATAACCTTATATCTTTGGATTTGCTAATCACACTATATTATTGTCAACTTTTTTCACAATATTAAATAGATGTAGTCACCTATAATAATAACAGCTATACTTACTAATGACTAGATTCTAACACATGTAATGCATATGAGAACGTACAACAAGCATGATTGATGGATTGCAGAGTTTTATAAACAATTAAGAAACATAAAAAAGAAGTATGGATGGTTATGATTCTATAAGGAGGCCATATAGTGCATCAAGAATCTATATAGAGTATGAGCATATGTGCTGTTAAAAAATTTTAAGAAATTTTAATTTTTTTTAAATTTATTACTTCTTTTATCAAAAAGAATAGGTCTATTTAATCAATACCAATACATGCATTAAAGAAAATTAGAAACGGTACTCGGAGAAGAAAAATACTTGAGCTTTATTTTTTTTATGGGATAATAACTTAAAAAGAAAAATAAAAGGGTGAAGCCTTTGAATTTCAAAATATAGGAAGGAGTTTTGAGTCTAATAGGTGAGTGCTAGTCTCCAAGATTTCCCATTATATTATAAAATATGAAATGATAAAGTAATGATTTCAATATGAATCTACATCAATATCACTAGACTTTATTTGGATTAGATATTTTATTGGACTAGACAACTTAAGCTTTAAAAGTTATGCTTTTAAACAATGCATGATTTGTTGGCAAGTTGCGATTGTTCTAAAGTTACTAAGGCATATGATCACAACTTTTTAGTGGAATTGACTTCAATATTGGTATTGAACTACATAAACTTTTTTCTTTTCATGCAAAATAAATAAATATATGTAGACGAATATTTGATTTAAATCTTTTTGTTTTATCCTTTTGAAATGTCAGCAACTATAAAATTGGCTGAAATATGGTTGCTGCATGCCTTACTATGATATGAGATTGAGATTTTCTTAAATATGTTCCATCAGACCAAGCCACTTAAAAATTTTGCAGGGTATCCTTTTGAAATATCTTTCATCATCAACTGATTAAAGAATAGGCTAACCAAATGTTGTTGTTGTTCAAAAGTTACTAAGGTGCAAGACTAAAAGTGCAACTCGCACACCTATTGTTATAACACTGTTAAATTTTTTTCTTTTGTGCAAATTAATAAAATGATAGAGCCCATTGCTTTACAAATAAATCAAAAATAGAGAAGAGATAACCTTACATCTTTGGATTCCCTAATCGCAATATATTATTGCCAACTTTTTTTCACAATAGTAAACAGATGCTGTCACCTATAATAACAATAGTTGTGCTTACTAATTACTAGATTTTGATCCATGTAATGTATGCGAGAATGTATAGCAAGCGTGATTGATGGATTTGTAGAGTTTTATAACCAATTGAGTAATATGAAAAAAGAAGTATGGATGGTTATGACTTTTTAAAGAGGCTACATAGTGCATCAAGGATCTGTATAGAGTATGAGGATATGTGCTGTTAAAAAATGAAAAAAAACTTTCAATTCATTACTTCTTTTATCAAAAAGAATAGGCCTATTTAATCAATACCAATACATGCATTAAAGAGAATTTAGACCCGGCTACTAGGAGAAGAAAAATACTTGAGCTTTATTTTTTTTTATGAGATAATAACTTAAAAAGAAAAATAAATAGGTGGAGTCTTTGAATTTCAAAATACAGAAAAGATTTTGAGTCTAGTAGGTGAGTACTAGTCTCCAAGCTTTCCCATTATATTATAAGACATGAAATGATAAAGTAATGATTTAAAATGAATTTGTATCAATACCTCTAGACTTTATTCGGATTAGATATTTTATTAGAGTAGACAACTTAAGCTTTAAAAGTTATGCTTTTAAAAAATGTGCGTTGACGGGCGGTGATTGTTTTAAAGTTACTAGTGCGTATGGTCACAACTTTTCAGTGGAATCGACTTCAACATTGATATTAAATTGCATAAACTTTTTTCTTTTCATGCAAAAAAAATAAATATATGTAGGCCAATATTTTAAGAAACTTAAAATAATGAGTTAGAGGAAAAGGCATAATGTTACATATATAACATATTCTTTATTCTTCTTTATGTTATTGCATGCCCTTTTCGGAATCTTAAGTACATGCAAACAAAAATGATAAAAGTTTTGATTATTACTTGTAGAACACCAACTTGATGAATTGTGCATTATATTGATATATCTAGACTTCATCTGTCTAAATAACTTACAATAAAGCGTTCGGTCATCAATTATCTACAAGGCTTGCTGACAAAATGTGTTTGCTATACTGAAGTCACTAGAGTACAAAACCAAGACCTTTTAAAAGTGACTCCACCATTGGCATTGAACTAGTTATCTTTTTCTTTTCTTCTGTACAATGCAAGTAAATTTGTAGAGCAATGGCTTATTTTTTAAAAAAATTATAAAAATGAAAATGAAAAGACAACATTCTTTTGAAGCCAAAAGATTATGTGATCTTACAAATAATTCACAAGAATTGAATTTGATAAAAGTGACATATTGAAATCCTATAAACTCTAGGAGTTTTAAGTAACAAGTGTGTTTTAAGACACCTATGTCTAATGCCAACTCTAACTTATGATAAAAATCAAAGGCCCCAATCTACATCTTATGACATATTTAAATTGCACTGTTTTTTCATATGACTTACTCCAATAGCCTCCACTTTATGAGCTTGTGAATAATGGAATAAAGGACCCACACAATGAATTTTCATTTTAACCATAAAAATATAACATCCCTTATATCCTGAACATAATATTTGACCATAAAAATATAACATCAAGGACACATTCAAGATATTTGCACCAATGAATTTTTATATCGAATATAAGATCCCTTATATCCCAAACATAATTATTGTATCCTTCATTCAGCCTGATGCATCCTTGATGCTTTTTGACCACACACACACACACACACACAGAGAGAGAGAGAGAGAGAGAGAGAGAGAGAGAGAGAGAGAGAGAGAGAGAGACTCAAGGGTATGGAAAAAAACTGTTGGATTAGCCTCAATATATAGGAAATTGACATGATCCTAATTGCCTTTGCCAATAATTCTAAGCCCATTTAGCAATAATGGACATTAAACCTGCACCAAGAAGAAGGGCAAGATGTGTTCCTAGTTGAAGCCTCCCATTATTTTGCATCTTAGGGTTCGTGAAATCAGCTGCCAAGAGATCAACGAGGGCCATATAAATTAAAATTCCAGCAGAGGCAGAATTGAAAATTCCCTCAACAATAAGGGCAATTGAGCTATTTTCCTCATAGCTAGATGATATTGCAATCCCTAATGAAATGCCAATTGGAGCAGTGAGGGAGAAAAAGACTGCCATGACCACCGTCGCCTTAGCTCTAAAATTTGCCTACAAGGAAACAATTATAGAAGTCATAATACATCAATAGCATTGTTAATATGATATTAATCTATGTGTGTGCGTGTGAGAGAGAGATTTCCATCGAAACAATTGGAAGAACTTTATTCCTGAAAAGTTTCATGACACAATCACAAGTTCTATAGAGGGGGAAAAAGGTGGTGAGGAGTTTTATGGAAAGCATATTTTATAAAAATGAATGTAAATTTTTGAACAACCTTTGACCATTTGGATGTGAAAGGAGCTATCAATTTTATGTTAACTATAAGTTTATGGAACCAAATAATCATACAACCTAATTTTATGTTAACAAAGGTACATGGAAAATGAGTTTTTATAACTTTCTGATTCTTGTGATTCATCAGATTTCCCAAAATGTTTTATGATAAGCTGACAAATAAGTGTTTTCAAGCTCACTTGTTTTAGGTTTTGGTTAACAGTAATGATCTAACAACCAAATAGCCCTTAGGTGTAATTTCATGAAAGCATATCTAAAGAGATTTCAGGGTACCAAATTGAATTGGTATTACCACTGTTCTTATGGGCTGGTTTATTTTTGAGGAATTGTACTGAGATATGATACTCAATAATTAAGTATTGTTGGATGTGATACATATCATGCATTTTTGCAGCTATAATAAGTAACATTAACAAAGACATAATAAAGCGAAATAGAATAAAAATAACACATACCTGAACTATGCATCCACCAAGTCCTATACCTTCAAAGAATTGATGGAAACTCAGGGCTCCCAGCAAAGGCCTGATGGTGGAGGGTCTTTCAGAAGCACCCAGAGAAATACCAATAATCAGAGAATGTACTACAATGCCCAACTCCAAAACCTATACACATGCAATATCCTTCAGATTAACACCAGATTAACACCATTAGCTAGCAAAAGACTCATGGAGTAGGAAAAAAGACATTAGAGCATATGCAGTTATCTTGTAGTGGACAAGAATACCAAGCCACAGAGCACATCCAATCCACCATTACAAATCCTACAACATATTTAAGTTTGTGGACAAGCATGATAAAGAAGGATAACAGTTATATACTTAAAAAAGCATGAATTATAGCCAATTAATAGATGAAATAGGCCACTAAAGCCGCACTAGAAGTACAAATAAAAGCAGAGAAAAGTCAGAACCCTGGTGGTATTTTATACTTTACCAAACACTATCCATTTCTTATTTCACAATAGATACCAGAGTAACTGAACATGATAAAAAAAAAAAAGGAAAAGAAAGGAACACACAAAGACATCTTCACAGTTAATTTAATTCATCCAATTTACCAAAAAGAAAAAAGAAAAAATTGGTCTTCAAGTATTCCCACCCCAACAATTTTCCCTCAGGCAAAGTAAGCAGAACTATCACTCCACTGAAGAGCAACATCAAGGACAAGATTACAGTAGTTTGCCAACTACAAAAGACTGCCTCAACAATTCGCTAAATTAAATACTCTGTTTCACTAATTACCAGCAATGCTTACTTGGGAAATAATCCGGTGCCGGATTCTTTCAGCGAGTGAGGCCTCCTCCGGTGAGACCGGCACGGAGCCATGAGCGTGGCCATGGGTGGCGTGCGTGTGGACATGCACGTGTTCGGCAAGGTCCGCCGAGTACTCCTCGTCGCCATTCCGCCCCTCGTCTTCTTCCACCGGCCGCGCCTTGCTGATGTGAGACCTTCTATAGTAGCTGGTGGCAAATGAGTCTACCACCATCGTCCCGATGGCCGATAGCATGGCCACAAACCCGGCGACCGGGAAGTGATGCCATGGGTCCTCCTTCAGACAAGGCGATGTTAAGCTCTCGAAGGCGGCCGGAAGGATGTGAATTAGCCCGGTCGCAAGTATGACACCGGCCGCAAAGGCCTTAATTACGAAGAACACATCGTTCTCCGGTCGGAGGGCTGCGACCGACCTCCCGAGGATCGGAATGAGGACTCCAGCCGCACCTGCTGTTAGAATCGAAGCAATGGCTATAAACTTCAGCTTTAGAGCCTCCTGTGTGTCTTGGCCTTCGGGGTTGGTGGTGCACTCACAGTCAGCCAGAACATGGAGAGGGAGGAGGAGGAGGAGGAGGAGGAAGATGGAGCAGAGGAGAAACAGAGGCTTCATGGCCTTCATGTTCCAACTAGAAACTGGAAAAAGAGTAGAAAAAGAGTGAGAGAGGTAAAAGGAAGTGGTCATAAGCGTCCAGAGGAAGATAGATGTGTTTATATAAGGGGCATGGGTGCTGGTGAAAGCATAGTAAGAGGACTGAGAGTATTGGGAGTCAGGGAGGGACATGATGGGCTCATCTCTTGGGAGAGTTGGGCACAGAAGGTGCTGTGCTAGCTTAAAGGATATAAACAAAAAGGATGGGTTCTCAAGTTGGTAGAAGGGAGGATGCTTTCCATTCTGTGGGGTGTTGACAGGATGTTGTCATGATGGACTAATAAGCCAGAGGAGGAGAGTGCTTAGCGAATCTAGGCAGACATTTGTGTGGTCAAAAGTGTCGGATTCTGCTAAAAGGAGGTCTTTCTTTACCGAGCTGCATGTAAACAGACGTATGGCATCCAACTCAAATACTGTTGCATGAATGTAACTAATTGCAATGAATAGTTAGAGACCATATAGCCAGGTCTATGACGAAATACGCCGCCATCTGTAGTTCTCAATTTTTTCTTATATATATATATATATATATATATATATATAGTTGTGAAGAGATCATAATGCCTTTGAGATACAAATCAATGAGTCTACCTCATAGATTAGTTACTCTATCATCCACAGATCTGTGCATTACTACCTTGGTTGCCATGGTCCTCGGCGAATTCTCTAAATCTGAGGTTTAATTGCATGTCAAAATGTCAAAATGTAATAGGAAATTCAATGAATTAATATTATTTTAACATATTATGTGCAAGGGTGTTACTCATGGATGTCGTCTCTTAGGCATTTAATGATGAGTTATAAGTCTTCTAGTAATTTTTTTATGTTAGAATTGATGATTTCGAGTTTAGAGTAATGAGACAATGAAAATAAAGGGGAGCATGGGAGCTTCAAATGGCTAGTTACAGCTAAAGGAATGGTTGTATTTTCACAAAATATGATTATGTGCCTTTTTCTACAGTGTACAATTGATCATTTTCCTTT
The DNA here is from genome assembly GCF_009389715.1 of Phoenix dactylifera. Lineage (NCBI taxonomy): Eukaryota > Viridiplantae > Streptophyta > Magnoliopsida > Arecales > Arecaceae > Phoenix > Phoenix dactylifera. The sequence goes on from NC_052403.1 coordinate 8,920,492, forward strand.
GCTTCACCATGGAGGCAATCTCCTCACACAAAGGGTCAAGTTGTTTGTTAATAGCTAAGTTAGACCAACACCAATCACACCAAAGTGCAACAAATATAAATAGCTCTAATTCCTTCATTGGAACTCAGCCTAATAATTTTGTTATGGTTCATGCGATTTAAATAAATAGCACTCAACAAGCAATGACAAACAATTGTATTAACTAGCATTGCAGGATAATGACACACAATAAAACAACCTTAGATGACAATTTGAATGTGTAGTCAACTGGATTTTCTACTTAAAAAAGAGGGTTAACATCATTGGGTTCATCGAGAAATAGCTCTACATTCGACAAAACACTTCAAAAGATCTCTATCTCGCTTTTATAGTAATTTTAATAGGCTAATGAAACTAGGGATTTTACATTCATTTAATAATTTAAAATAATCATGCATGGAGTTTGGTTTTCTTAAAAATTAGGGCTGCAAAGGATTGAATATAGCTCGATCAATAGATATGCATGTATTTTAAAATAGTTTTTCTATATAGATATTTATATCCATATATTTTTTAAGAAAAAAATTATTTGCATATGTGTGCATGCGTGTGTTGAATTTGAATTTCTTTTAAATATTCTTTCCATTTTATTTATAAATGTGGATATTGATGCAAAATCTGGATATTAATTATTAGGATACTGATCCTGATATCAACACATCATAAAGTTGTACTTTTCTTATTTTTATATTATTATGTAGATTTCAATTTTAATTTTAATATTAGTTTTCTATTATTCAGTTCAAAGGCTCTCTTTTATAATAGTTTTACCAATTTATCCATCATATATGTATAATGTATGCATATATGAATACACACATACATACATACATATGTACATACATACATACATATGTACATATATACATACATATATATAGATATGAGAGTGTGTGCCTTTGTGTATGTTTGTATGTTTTTGGAGAGATAGGGAGAGGCTAGAATGCTTTTTAGAGCATCTAGTATCAGTAATCCCTAATGAAAATCAATAATGACCCTCCTAAAAAGAAAAATCTATATAGTTGATTATAATTTATAATATCTAACGATACTAGATACTGAATACCACGTATTTTTAACAATACAAGTTTTGATTTGTTTTATATCCTAAAAGTATCCAAATAGGCTGAATTTTGATCTAGATATGCTTTAAAATATTTAGATCAAGATCAATAGTTTGGATTTATAAATTTTCTAATTATAATATACTTCTGTTCAAGAGCTATACTATTATCATTTATTTTTTGTCATCTCGATACATGACTAGAAACATCCTAAATAAATGATTTTTAGTTTTTATGCATTTTAGATATCATAGATGATGATCTATGATGTAGATTTTTATTTTAAGAGGGTTGCCATTGATTTTCATGAGAAAGTATTTGGACCCACATGTGTTTGTAAATTTGAAACAATAAAATTAATGTAAATATTTAATAATATATGCATAATTTTTACGAAAATAGGGATATCTCTAATATCTGATTGACCTCTATCTATTTAAAATAAATACAGAAATTATTGGTAATTGATTTATATTCAATTATATTAGTAATTTGATTCGTATTCCATATCGCCATTTACATTTGATGAATAAGATAATATATTCAGTCCACCATATATAAGGTGATGTACTAGAATAATCCAATTCAAAACAACTACAAAGCCATTTTGCTCAATTATTTGACTTAGCTATAACAAAAGAAATTGATGCACCAAGCAAATCCTATGCATATGCCATTTGCTCAAAGTTGCAAGCATAGGTATTCTTTTATATGTTTATAAATACAAAATCAACATATGTTTGTAATTCATGGTTATTTCAAAAATAAACTTTCCCCACCATATTTCAACTAATCCAAGAATATTGATCATCATTTTCATTAATTAATTTTTGTTTTTTTAAGGGTAGGTTGTTCATTTCATCTACATCTGGTCCTTTTAAAGGGTACTTATATGTTTATAAAATTAGTAAATTGCAGTAAATAGCATATGCATATGCACGAGAAGCAATAGCCTCTAGTTAAATTTTATATATTGAAAAAAATAAGTTAGATGCAATTTGTTCATCATACTTCAATGAGATTATGCTTGTTTGTTAATTGAAACTATAGAAAATGATCTGAATTGTTTCAAGGATATGTTAAGAGGTCAAATGCAATAATGATTTGTATCTTAGGTACTTAGTTATAGTAGGAGCAAGTAATGCAATTACAATGCATATGGATCCTTCTTGAAAATAAACCAACTGTTATATCTAAATATAATTTTGATATAGGTTATATTGAGGCCATAAATTTGGTACCGCCAACATAGCCATGAACTCTATTCTGCTTTTGCTAACCATAGGAATAAGAATAATTGCTAATTCTAACAAATCAAAGAAGATTTGCTCAAAAATAGATACAACTCTCTCAAGCATGAATAGATACGACTTTCACCTTCACCTTTTATGATTTCATGACCTTAATAAATTTTTGATGGGCATAACTACTTGTCGAATTAAAAAAATGAGGGGTGGGTGCAGTCATGAGATAATATAATAAAGAATGTTTCTCCCATTAAGCAGATGAATATGTCTTGGTAGGTAATGTATAGCTTACCTCTAAGATCTTTGAAGGACATGGTGTATTGAAATTGATGGTAAGAGCTAAAGAATGATTAAGATATATTTCAGATGCATGGTGGTGGATAAAGATTTTAGAAAAGCTTCACCATAGAGGGGATGACCAATGAGAATTGTGAAATCAATTACTAGATGTCCACCTTATAATAGGCGCATCTTAAACAAACATTACTTCAGGGATGCATTTTACATCATGAGATAGGTTAGATGGAACCATGGCCATAGGCTAGTGAGAAACCGGCATTCAATGCTCCTACATCCATTGTTTGCAATAAATTAGATTATTATTTTCTTGTCACCTTTCAATGATTATTTTTATGCTTTCAAACTCAAATTTGATCTTAAACAAATGCCACATTTTGGTATGAAAATAATGACATAAACATAGAAATTCTCAATGAAGGGAAGAGAATTTCTAAAACTCCGAGGGAGTACACCACCATTTAGTAATTGCAATATACACACTCTAAAGCAATGCTTATAGCGGATTTCTTTTGACCAGAACACAATCTCTATGATAATGTGCTGAATCCATCCACCAAGCTTCATTCAAGAGCACTGATTTGCTATCCAGTCTCATCCACATGAGACCATATCTTATAACAATATATCAAAAAGATAAATCCCTGTGTTTTAAAACAGTTTAGATGGTTAAGATTACATCAAAAATATCTAATAGCTATAACATGTTTGGATAGAAGTTATCTATATATACCTCAATATATAGTATATAGAGTTTCTTAGATCCTTCATCTGCTAAATAATCACTTAATATGCAAGCATATGCATATGCACCTTCTAAGCCTCTAATAATCACTTAAATAACTTGACTGATGGTGAAATATGCAAGCATATTTTGAATAATAGTTATGAGATTCTTTAATGCCGTGTAAAGAATATATAGCTAGCATATCTAAGAGAAAGATGCCACTAGATCTTTTGGCCTTCCCAGTTATAGAACCGGCTTTTGGTACTTAAATCTCCCAAGTTATAGAATAGTATGCTTCATGACTATTTAAATATTATAACCATAGAATACTTCAATCTCCAAAAAATAACAAAGTAAAGTTCATGAACAGCCCTTTGGTCATCTATTCCTTTTAAACTTAAGTTCTCATTCTTGATCAAAAGTGAATATGTTAGATCCTCAAAGAATACAACCATCATATATAGCAATAAAAAACTTGGTATTGCAGTGAGAGCATAAAGAGAAGGCAAATTTTACTATTTTCAATAACAATTACCATATACAGAACACAAAAATCACAGATTATTTCTTTTTTGTTTTTGAAAAAAGAAAAGGAATTACAAGAACCTACCTCAGATAAAGTCAGAGGTTGGAAGGCTTGAACCTAGTCTGTATGAGGAGTGCGAGCACTGAAACATTAATTAAGCAATTCGCTGATATACATGAAACGTTTCTCATATTCTATATATATTTTTTAAGAAGAAAGAATTGGACAAAGCCAAATCCAATATTTTATTCTACTTTAAATGTCAATAAAACAACAACCATAGTCATTATGTGAACTTGAGAAGTCGTTCTAAATTCCTCAAGGTACGATATCCACATCAAAAGAAAGAACCTTCATTCACATGGGTTCCAATAAGAATTATGATGGGCAGAACTTTGCATCCAGTCACTGCACCAAGTTCCTCACAAACAGTCTGCAGCTGTCCAAAGAGAAATGGGAACACCACCACACCCTAATTGACTTGTGTCAACGCAGCAGGTCTTTGGCCCAACCTCAGCCTTGCCACAGACGGCCATTAAGTTCTAAGCCACTGTGCTACGACCCCAATATGGGAAGATGATGTGGGGTCCATCTAGTTCACCAATCAAGAGTTGACGTGCCAGCATAGTGTGTGTGTGTGAAGATGATGACCACTCGAGTGGGTGGGTCGTGGTCCACATATGGGTTCATCATCATGGAGATGGAGTGCCAATGGTCTTGGATCTCGGATGAAGCCTTCTGCCTTCAAAGTGGAAAACTTTTATTTTGAGTGGATTGATGACTTTAGGTATATCACAATCTCATCCAAGGATGCATAATACTTATGAGGAAACTGTGTAAAGATCACTAGAACAGTGACAATGCTGCATTCTACCAAGATTTTGGACGAGGACTTGTCATCTTCGTCTTCTCATGAGAGGTCCAGATGTTTAGGTGGGGCTCGGGTCTCATTTAAGTTCTTTGTTTTCATAGGTTATCATGCATACTATGACATGAGGTTGGACGGTGTGCTACTGAGCATGGGAGATCAGAGCAGCTGGTGGTGCTTAGCCAGGAGGATTGCACCTTGTGTGGATGTCCTTCATTTGACAATGTTAAGGGTCCTACAGTGGCATGGATGTAGTGGCTTAGAAATGGCTTCATACCTATTTTGGTTCACTTATAACTACTTGGATTTGATCGAACATGATTAACCATGCAGGTTCCTACAAACTGCGAGAACCGGCGAAGCCATTGGATGGGGCTGTGAGTCATAACCTGTGGACTACTCATGATCTATGTCTGCATGAAACTTGAGGTAAAACAGATCATGAGTCATTAGATGCCAAATTATTTTGGAGACTGACCAAAGAAGATGTTTTGGTGGAGAAGGCAGAGCCACAAATTGTTGCCAAGCATTACTTAAACATTAATTGCTGGCTAGTTGGACCAACCAAACAAGAAGTCGTCTCTGCCTATGTAGGGAACTCTCAAATACTTTATTCTATCCCCTAAATTGTATGTGTTTTGCATTAAGTAATGAATAACAAAAAGAGAATTTGTCATGGTATTTGAAACGTCTGCCAAGAACATAGCCATCGACTATATGCTTTGGTATGTAGTTCCTTTTTAAAATGCGTGATGCCTTAACGGAATTCAAAAAGCTTCTGATTCCGAGGGCCATACAATTAAGCAGCAACAAGTTGGCCTGTCATATATCCTACTCATCTGGCTTGGTCTCTGAAAAGGAATCTCTATGAAGGAAAAGGGATTTAAGTAAAGTTGCCAATGCAAGTTTTGAGTTTCCATACTGTTGATTGTGACAATAGTGACAATGATATCCAAGGGCCTCTTTTGTTTTGTGTTTTTTTCTTTTATTTTGATGATGATGATGAGAGCATCGATGTGCAGATGCATGATGGCAATTAAAATAGAAATAAAAGCCGGCTTATGATAGGGTGAGTTGGGACTTCATGCTTCATTCTTTAAGGCAATTTGGCTTTCATGAAGGGTGGATCATTTTTGACTGACGAGCAAGTATATTGACAAAGTGGCTCCTAGAATCAGATGGAGGCTTGGTGATGGTAAATCCATTGATGTTCTTCATGACTCATGGATTTTTGAGTATCCGCTTGCTTTGGGTTCCTATAACCATTGATTTTGATAAGCTGGTAGGTTTGAGAGTATGCAACCTTAAGTTGGAAGGGGAAAGGAAATGGAACATGGATCTCATGTCCCAAATGTTTAGTGATGAGTGGAGGATGAGGATTGCATCCACACCCATGCCCATCGCCGAGTGCCCTGACAGGCAGGGTTATGAGGGCTTAGTTGTTTCCAGAATCATATCCAGAGATCTACACAGATCTTTAGGTCCATTGCCTTAGTTAGCTAAGGATGCTGCTTGGGTATGGGACATGGGGATCCACCTGAGAGTTAATCTTTTGCTCTTGAAAGGAGCTTGGGATTCAGCTACGGTTATTGGTTGGCTTGCGGGGGGGGGGGTTGGGGTAAGACCGATCCAGCAACGATCACCCTTTGCTTCGTGAGACCTATAGGTTGGTCGAGGGGATAGGTTCCTTTCACGCAGCTCATATTTACCGGGAAGCGAACAATACGGCGGACTGGATCGTCTCTTTTGTTGCTTGGCACGCGAAAGAGTTCACATGAACGGGTGTTACGGATATACCCAGTCCTCTATTTTAGCTTTTTTCTTTTGACTTGGCAGGTTGTATTCATATTAGAGTAATATAAATGCTGTTTTTTACCAAAACAAAAAAAAAAAAAAGTAGCTTGGGATCATCCTTCGTGTGCTCATTGTTAGACCATAGATGCATGATCAGCACACCTTATGTCACTGGTGCTTGGAAGTGAAAGAGATAATCAGCCATGCTATATTGGACTTTGAGAGAACCTGCAGAGTGTGGTAGGTTGCTCTACAGTGGAGCGTTACCAGGGCTAGAATGCAGTCCTTGGATGATCTACTAGTGTACCTAAAGGAGGGGAGGCAGGATGAGCAGGAATTAGGCTAGGTGATCATTTCTTGCTATATCATTTAATATATCTGGCTATCTAGAAATGATGGCATCTTTGAGAATGTAAATTAAGGCCCCCTTACAGTCTTCATGAAGGCACTGGTGTAGGCAACTGAGTACATCCAAGTTAAGGCCCATCAAGGGATTGAGACAGCCAGGGAAAGTTGGATCTCCCACACATCATCTTTTATGGTATCCAAGGTGATCCGCTTTCACCTTAGAGCCCCCACCTTCCGGATCCCTTAAGATCAACTTTGATGGCAGTGTCTCGGATGAAGAGCCCCCACCTTCCTCCTTCCGATGCAACTTTGGAAGGCCCTGCGTGAAGCCAGCGTACCATCGGTGCAAGTCATGTTGAATCTCTGAAATCCCGAAGCCTTCCAAAACACTTTTTTCTATTTTCCAAATTTTATTACTGTATGATTTAGCGTTGAACTTCTGATCATGTATTCATCCACGAGCAAGAGAAAACTTTAATGGATCTAATATCTGCATACATTCATGCATGCGCCTTTGGGTCTATGATGAGCGTGCAAAGAGAAACTTTAACGGATCCAATATTTGCATACATACATTCATGCATGAGTATACGTGTGTCTATGAGCGTGCACATGTGTGCATGAATGAGAGAGATGTCAAGCAAAGCATTCCACAAAACGGTGGCCTCATTAGATGATTGCAATGTATTCGTCCACCCTTTTTTTTTGTTTTGTTTTGGTGCAGCGGCGCATCGCTATATTTAGTCATGAGTACGCCCAGAATAGTTACAGTACAAAATATGCTCTAGTGCCACCGGCACGTGCTTCAAACCCCCCATGAGACGGCTCCATAGTGATGTGCTGCAAAAAAGGCAACCCAGTTCGTCGCGCTGTTCACCTTTCGAAAGATATGCGCGACTCGGAAGAAGTCAAACTTCCCTACAAGATGACAGATATCACAGACTAGAGGAGGCAAATCTGGCCTGGCACGCCCGCTCCGAATCCAGCCGACCACTATAGCTGAATCTCTCTCAAGAAAGATCCGTCGAGCACCTAGGTGCACTCTAGCCTGAACGAGGCTCTTTCATGCCGCACGTAGCTTCGCCATTGGGACAGACTTATCCATCCATCCTTTTTCACGTGCCATAAGAAGGAGTCGGCAATAATCCTTATCTCCGTGAAGTGGGGAAGCTGAGAGCTTTGACCTCAAAATAGAGTGCAAAGCACTCTTTTGAGTCATTGATTGATGAGGACCGTGCTCCATCCACTTGACACCAATACCCCCACCCCCTTTTGTTTTCTTACTGCGAGTACGGAGAGACATGAGCGGACCCCAACTTGATCTTAGCCAAGAAAAGGCCGAGAAAGCCATGCGTGAACATAAAGGATGAAACGATAGCAGTTCCAAAGAGTTGACCGATAAACAAAACCTAGACCTTAGATACCCAAAGGTTGGATCCAAGTCTAACATCTTCCAAAAGTAGGGCAAGCATTGGCTAGAATTCTATGAAGCCCACTCGCAAAAATGAAAGGATCTAAAGTGGTTCGGATCATTTCGGAACAACTACAGTGACTTGACCTAATGGTTGACTCGTATTGCCGAGTTCTAATGTTACTATTGGATTAATATGCATCAAGGTTTTGACAAGAGTGTTAATCTAGTTATTGTTCCCCTGCTAAAAGAAATACTAGTTATTATAATGATGGTTATAACATCATTATAATTAAAAACTAATAATATTGTTTTTCGAACTACTATTCACTTGATAAAAAATATTATCTTTTCGGACCAAGCAATGTCTTCTGGAGGGGAGATTAATGCAAATATGCTAAGTTTTGAAGAGAAATAATATTTTTACTAGGAAACGGATAAATAAAAATAACTGCAGATATTTGCACCATTACACACTATTACAATGCTCAGTATAATGAGTTGTAATGGCTATTCTGTTTTTTCTCATTGTTATATATATATATATATATATATATATATATATATATATAATAAAACATGAGGAGCCTAACCATTAAACAGTACATTATTTTAAACCTTGATATCCATGCATATAAGAGTAAAAAATAACTTAGTTTAAATATCTTGTTTTCCTGAAAAATTGGGAGGTCCTCATTGGATCCAAAATTTAGGGGAAGAGGAGGAGTTTCATTGGTATATAAGAACAGATCAAGGATCGAGTTTGTAATTATAGTTTCGCTCATGAAGGACCAACAATATATTTAAAGTTCTAGGATGCTAATTTACCATTTCTCATCACAGTTTAAGGCAGACATAGAGGCCCCACCTATAGAGTGTTCTTCAGTTCTTTCCCTATTACTGTACACAGAAATATTGAGCATATAAAACTAGGTGCCTTGGTTATGTAACTTTAAAATTTGGATGGATGATATAGATTTGGTCCTTTACATGAATTTGTGCTACCATTCAATGGTTCGCTTGCATACATTGGCTATCATTAATCTAAACCTTTCCTGTGCAAGGATGGATTTGGTCTAATATGGACCTGGCTTGTAGTTGGTTTGGTTGACATTTTTGAGTCTTTGTTCAGCCTTCCAACCTATGAGAAATGCATAGGGTGAGCACTTGGGTTAACCAATCAAATAATGTTTGGAATGTTACTGAATGTGTTGAGTTATTCCAGGACCCTGATAAATTCTTCTCCTTGATGAAATAATTTATCAACATGGTTTCATATGCTGGTCAGTGCCCAGCAGTAGATACTTTACCTAGTGGTACTAGAACCTGATCAGCATAATACCTATTAATTCTTTCTAGTATATTAAGTTAAAACTGATAACCTTTTATTTTTCATTTTGATGCAGTGTCACACATGCCGGCATAGCATAACATGCAAGCAGCCAGCAAACCCATGACACTGCTACTTTAATCTTTGTTTGTCAAGGACACATTAATTTTTCACAACACAATTATATCAACACTATAAAAAAGCCAGCTAACATATAATTTCAGACATGTTACTGATTTACATGTTGATCCGAAGACAGAGTGCGAGACCAGCAGCCCAAACATTATCATCAAATCCAGATTTCTTAGGAGAATGGCTAATACCTCCCCGACAGCGTACAAACAACATGCCGACATGCTTCTATACCAACTGCCAGTCAAAAATGGGGAAAAACAGCACTAATTTTCTTAATTATAGTGCATGAGGTATCTGACCTTAGTTAAATGAGACATCACCATAGCATCATGTCCTGCTTCATTCATTAGGCAATGTCGCCTGACATCTTCCTCAGAGCCGAACAAGCTTCATGTTTAAGCTGCAGACTTAATTCCAAGTCGCAGTGAGCCGCCTCCGCATTCTGCTGAAATGATTTATGTGTCATGTAGTAGTTAATGCAGTAAAGGTATCAGCACATAAGTTTGAATACAAGACTATAGTCCCACATCTAATGCTCAATGGTACAATTAACCATCTGCTGCTCCCATATTTGATAAACTTGGCTAGAAAATTCAGATACTTCCACTTCTTTTGCCTCGACATCCATTGCTCTTCCATCCACAATAACATTTATCTGCAAATAGTTTTTTTTCTGAAAAAAAATAAATATATAAACATATGTAAGGAAGTAACCCAATAACATGGTCACATTCAGGGATTATTTTTCTTCCATACGAAATAGGTGCATGGTGAAATAATATCTAGCCCGGAATGACATTGCTTGCACTTGGCTAACAGGATATCTCTCCAATTGTGTAGATCAATCCAGCAAGAGAATCCTTTCTGAAAAATCTACACTGTCATAATCAAGGTTCGCTATCTCGGTACTAGATCATGTATCGATGCCATACTAGCATAGTGTCAATACGATACAGAATTTTTTTGGCGTACCGAATATTGGTACGCCACCCATACCGGATACCGGTACCGAACTGGTATGGTACAGTATGCTCCGTACCATCCGGTTCGGGCCAGTACGGTGTATCATGATCAGAATATTTACAAAAAAGACTCCAAAGTTACCATAAGTTCAGCAGAAGCAGCCATTGGATCTTGGCACATTAACATTGAAACTGTGCTGGCATGCCTTCGGAAACACTTACTTCAACCTAGAAAGCGACTGCAGCCTTGCAGGCAAACTCAGTGGCTTCTTGAAGGCATACTGATAAATATCTAAACTAATAGATTTCTTAAAGAACTACCCAGTGAAACTCAAATATTTTCTTGCAGGAAACAAAAATACATGCTGCTGTAATAAGCATCATTGACCATTTAATGCCATTTCCAGGAAAGTGATTAGAGTCTTATCTGGCATTCATTTTTAAAGCATAAAATCAGTTATTGGTTTAGAGTTCAATAGCAAACCAGCGGGACAAATTACTATAATCATTTGCAGATAATATATCTCGTGAGGCAGTCAATTCATAAAATTCAGTATCAGTTTCATAACTTGCAATCAAGTGTCTTTTGACAAAGACCCTAAAAATACATGCTGAATGCTGATAGTCTTGGCTTATGTAAGCAGAGCACGTTTATTTTGAGGTCCTATGAGTATAATTTCATGTTTAATTCTCCAGGATTGTTGTATCCGGACAGCAGAAATCCTGAAAACTGAAATATCAAGTTACTTGCCTTCTCCAGGTTGGGGAAGCTTTTCTTCAGCAAGTGAAGAAACTTTTAAGGCCTGAATTTATACGCTGAAATTCCTTATCCAAAATCCATGTCCTATAGTTAAGTGAATGATTCTTCCACTTAGCTATGAAATTTCAGAAACCACCATCATTAATAGGAATAATATGATCTTCCAGATGACTTTGATTTTCTTGGGAATTTTGGAACAAAAGGCAATCACTGTTCTTGCTTTTCCAAACTCTTGTCCACAATATTCCATGATAATCAACTCCAAATCAAGAATGGTGCAAATGTTGAGAACTGTGCAGCTTGCTTGTCGTCTATTTTTCAAAAAATATCACCATTGTTGCACAGTGAGCACACCATAAGCTTAACTAGAATAATAATTATTCCAATTTTCGAATATCCGAAAGTCTACCCCGATATACCAGTATAGCTGCTAGCAATTGATACCAGTTCCTAACAATCATGGTATATGCTTTAACAAAACTAGTTGCAGATACTCATGAAGGCTGCATATTTATCAAGAAACAATCACTACAGTATGATAATAATCACTCATGAAAGCAATTCCAAATGCACTGATTCCCACGATAGAGACAACAATTGTTTAAAAAATGATCTAATTATTGGTTTCATATTTTTAGGATGTTCTAGCTTTGCATTTAACACATTTATATCCAATGTAATGTTTTAAATGCTCTAGAAATTCCTTGCTACTTGCTATAGCAAAATGTTTTGTTTCTCCTGGCCCTTTTTCTATAGAGAGGTCATATTCTGTATAGCATTCTGACATGATAGAATATGACAAGCTTGCAAACCTTCCATCTTGTCTGTCCGGCAATTCCTTTCACAACACTAAGGGGACAACCTAGTGTTTCCATTGCAGGTCCTTGTTCAATGTGCACCTGTCCTTACATGGGTTATAAGCATATATAGATCATATCAAGGTCAACAGGAACAGCCATATTTGAAGGATTATACCTCAGCATAACCCTGGATAGATTTTGGGTCACATTTGACCTGAACAAGGCTTTCTTCAGTAGTGTCAAAAGAATTTTCTCTAAGAACATCTTGCACTGTAATACCACTGTATAAGTTCCATGTATTAAATAAAATAGAAGAAACAAGCTAGCAAATGAAATGAGATGGTGATGTTTAGAAAATAACCACTAACCAGATAATTGTAATGCTGATGGAGGTAGAATACAAGCCATAGCAGCACTTCCTAGAAAGGTAGATTGAAACCTAAAACCCTCCCCAGCTGCATGCAGTAACCGGAAAGTTGTCAGCGAAGTTACACAAATAAGAATAACTGGGATGCAAGTATGCTCGCAAAACTAATTGTAAGATGAAGTTTCAACATTTCAAACTCTTACTTACAGATAAGCATCAATGTACTAAAAATAAAGCTAAAGGAATAAAGGAAACAGGTAGGCATGAATTGTTTTCTATTATTTAAGGAAACGTGGGAACTCACCATCTGATTTAATCATGATGAAACATGTCTCAAGTATAGGGATGGGGATACTAAAACCCGAAAAAACAAACTTTCACCATAGAGCAATAATATCCAAGAGAAACCACATCATTTTGATTAAAAGATCTGGCTTGCCTCCATAACACAGCCAGAATTAAGAATATAAGAAGCATAAAAGACATGCATTTGTGTGATGCCTCAAATCGCTGAGGAAGGGATCCACCTTGGGTACATACAGGAGACAGAAAGGAAACCTCTTTGCTTCGGACTTCGCGTGATGACTTGTATGAAACAGGCTTTCTTGTTTCTTTCAGCCATAGGCACCACCCTCTATAGATAGATCAGGAAATCTATTAACTCACCATCCACCATAATCCATGTCAAATCCAAACCTGAGGCTTAAACTCCCCTTCAAAGTGTATACGAGAGTCCACCCAAGACCACCATCCAGGCTAGGAAACTATCATGGGCTTCCATTCCATAAATGGTATATTATTGTTAGAGCGATATATCCTATCTTCTTCCTCCTGGCTTGAGGAATCTATTGCAAATTTGCTTTACTGAAGCCCCATTTTGTGGACATGTTTCTTAAACAAATCTAGCTATAGGCTTGATGAAAAGATCCGCTTATCATTACAGATAATGAAAAAGATTGAGACTAAAACATAATATTGTCACCCACATCTTTTAAAAACTTTCACACCAACATGCTTTGTTCAAGGATTTGATTTATAATACCTTCACATTAGCAATGGCAGCTTGGTTCTGACAAGTATAACATCGAAGTACATCAGATGCAACCAATTTCGATCCATTGAAGCATTTTTCCAGATGGCCTCTCGAGCAGCAGCACAGAATGCTCTATGTGCTGATTCACTGTAGACGATGCAGTTTATATCTCTGCTTCTTACCACTCAATATAATAACACCTCCTCCACTGTAAACATGTCACACTATTAATTCCATATCACTGCACTGAAAACTTAGATGAATGAGATTATTCCCTTACATGTACCATAAAAATCCTGTATACCACTTGCCAGTGAAGCTTTCTATGGTTACCTTGGAATCTGGTTATGAAACCCACATTGCATGCAATAAGTCTGGCCTCAAAAAATAAAGCATATCCGTTGCTTTCCACCGACCAAGCATAGAGGTTTAGGTCACATTTCAAGCTTTCCCTCTTCACTTGTGGGATGCAAGGCACCAGATAATTTATAGCTGTAACATGTGGTAGCAGAAATATAAATTTTTCATGTTTTAAAATGCTATTTAAACAAGATTGCTTAAGTTTCACATTTTAAAATGCCACTTCATTACATCCATTTGATGTGATGCTAAATCATTGGAAAAAAGCAGATTGATTTCATGAAAGCATAAACAAAGTATTTCTTTCCACATCATGTAGCTCTTTGCCACCAAGTAATCTTCAGTAGTGGCCTTGTGCTACTTAGTAATCTAACACCGAACACTTCAAAAAGTGGCCTTCATCCTTCAAACAACTCTAAATATGTTACTCTAGGTGTTGGAAGAATCCAACTCTTCTCTAATCTTAAACTCCAGGTTCCAAGAATTATACATATCCAAAGTATCTGATTGGGGGGGGGGGGCATTACATATCACTGACCATTGTTGCTGGTTGTACCCCTACTTTTTTTCAATCATTACAAGGATCAGCAACTAGAACTCTTCAGTCAACAACTAAAATCATACCATAGAATGAAAGTAAATTGCTTCTACTACTTGAATTGGTGATAGAACTAGCAATTTGCCACTCATGCCAACTGACCTAGATCTTAGTGGCCGGAATCTTTTACCTAGGGTAATGCACCTGCTTTGGCATCTTCCTGGAATCTTGAACCGACACTTGCTTCTAAGTGCTTCCTTTCCTAAAGTGATGCAGGACCACCTAAGGTTGTCCTGGAATGGGTAAGTGGGTCCTTACAATAGGTGAGATAAGGGCTTAAACTTAAAGCAATCCAGTTGCTTGTTGCCCAAAAAAGGCAAAAAAGGATGAGTGCCTTAGAGGTCCAGATTGGTTGCGATATATTAATAGAGAACGCGATTAGTCTTAAAAGATTAGAGGGAGAAGGATTTTATGGTTTCAAGAATTCAGATCAGGAAAAGATGCAGAATTAGGCATAGATTCAAAATAGCAAGCGAAGTCCTAAGAATCTGATAAGAATCGAAGGCCACAATGCAATAATTCCAACAGTAATAGATAATACCAGCAATAAATAGCACAAAAACAGAGATTAATATTGAAAGAAGAAGAAGATAGAAGAAGAAATAGAGGAAAGATGAGAGGGAAACAGCAATACCAGGCTTTAGTTTTCTTTCTTCTCAAAATGATAACAAAAGCCAACCCTAGAGCCAGAAATAACCCTTTTCTACTGATTATTAACCAGCCACAGCCTTCCCTTGTTTGAGTCCAATTTGGGATCTACCTAATCATAAAGAAAACAAATACTCGCTGGCCACAGTTACTGTAGCATTTACGGTGTGCACTCCAATGACATGAGAGAGCCCGAACAGGGGAGGCAAGTGCATCCTGATCAAAAACTCCACTCCTTAATGGTGAGAAAGACCTTTCAAAATTCAATCAAATCAAATCGATCAAGAATATTATCATTTATTAGGTAGTCCAACCAACCGACCGAGTTAGATTAGATGTCCATGTCACATAACTTTCTCTGGCCAAAAATCCTATAATTGATCAAATCAGGGTGGATCAAATTCGTTGGCAAATGAAAAATCTACCGTTTTAACACTCAAAAAAGTAGTTAGAAAAAAAAAGGAAGAGCCACTAAGACAAGAGCTAGATAAGCATGCAAGAAGGAGAGACTAGAAAAGGTGAGAAAAGAAGCTCTCCATGTTTAGAAAGATTGTGTCCAGAATGTGATAATCAAAGCTTTACTTCTTTTTGGTCGGCTCGTATTAACCTATGCTTTATTACAGGTTGTCATTCTCTCGTTTCTTTTGTTTTTTCAACGGTACTTTAATCTTAAGTCGCGGTCATATCTCACCCCACCAATATGGTGACCGGTTTCTATATTTCCCCAAATGTCATCAGTTCTAGGCTCAAGTGTTTGTTCATCCATCTTCATTTCAATGGCGAACATCTCTATTGCCCATTGACAAATAAATCAAACCTCCTAAACTGAAATAAACACAGAAATTACCAATTAAATACCAAGATTGGCCCATCAAACTCTTCTAAAATCTTGGACTGCTGCAATTTTCAGAATCTGAGAAGAATATGGGCCATTGGATGAAACGTGGAGCTTTGATGCATGCTGATTTGCATCCATGGTCGAAAATTGCAAGCTAAAAGGACCTTCTATTGATTCGCATGCTCTCTCAAACGGCTCCAATAATCTTTTAAATAATTGTGCTGTTCCTTTCATCCATTACGGCCACCTAAAGGCTTTAGGGCCTTAATGACTGCATCATAAGATATTTCTAAAACATCTGCATCCTTGCATCCACACCCTTTCCCACTCCCGAACTTGGCTAGATATAACATAGTTCTAATTTAGTTAACAGGTATAGTCTGATTGACTACCATCAATTAGGTTAAAGTTGCAATTGGTAAGCTGTGTCTAAAATCTAAATAGATGAATCAGGATCGATAATTGGGCTGTAGCTAGTTTATCTGCAAGAATATGTTTACTTTATTGGTTTCTCTAAGATCTAAATCTTTGTGCAAGAAACCAAACATCCTCTCGAAAATTATGGTGGTTGGATCAGCTAAAGATTTAAATTGGAAACTTAATAATTATTTCTGAAAGGGTTAGTATTATTCTTTTATAAGCTTAGACTCTTACTACTTGGATCACTCTTTTTTTTTTTTTTTTAGTACAACGACTTCTCACACTGCCCTAACATGAGTACAACTAATAGAGTCGAAAGGAAGGAAATGGCATAAGGGTGGATTGGATCGTTTCCGATACCTCAAACATGGATCATGGAATTGAACACCTGAGTAACCATCAAGTTATGATCCTACTTGAGCAAGGATGGACACTGACATCAGTACAATTAAAAGTAAATTTAAGACGCTTAAACAAGAGCTGATTTTCTTTTCATGATTTTCACAGAAAAAAGCACTTAAGCATTCAAAAACCAGATGTGTTCCAATCAAGAAGGCCTCAAAAATCTCAATTATAGTTTTATAATCACTACCTAAAATCGAATTTGTGACGCCGAGATATAATAATGAATGCATTGACAATCCTTGAGAACTACTCAGTGTAATACAAATATTCTTCAGTAAGCTGCTCTAGTAGCATCTATGTTGAGCAAGAACTAAACTTTTCTAGATCAACAATTTACAAAAGAAATTTTATGCACATTATTGCATCAGATAAGCATTCTTTGGGTCCAGTACCTTGTCATTCCCTCCAGAACGTCTAAAGTTCACGTGAAATTTTCGCACAAAACCTGAATAAAAAACTCCAGTTGATATGATAATGTTTCGTCTGCCAGTTCTACCTCCTGAGGGCATCATAAATATGTATTTTTATTAAGTTGCCAATGTAATGCTAAAATTGAAACATTAAAAAAAATTTAAGCAAGAATTTAGCCTTCACTGTATCATATAAACTGAAAAAAATATGAATTTTTAATAAGAAAATAAAATGTAATCCCATGCAACAATATAACAGAGCATAGCTAAAAAAATCCAAAAAAAAAATGCCTAGTAATAGTATTAGTGAAATTATATTATTTTTGATATTTCAGAAGTTAAATATTATAAACTATATTGACATTCATGATCCCCAAGAAGTAATCTTCCTATTAAGTAAATCTTTCAAACTATTTATTATCATGTTTTTCTCCAACATCTGTTTCTTATCAATTCATCCGGCTTATAAGAGCCCTACATAGTGTAAAATTCTGTTCCATAAACTAATGCATGCTAATCAAATAATTGATTAATCCTCATAAGGCTAAAGAAGCATATTAAAAATTTTAACTTATAAAAGTTTTTTAAAAAAATCAAAATTAACATGTATGCCTATTTAAAGTTTCAAAGCTAGCCACCACATTCACCTAGCAAAAACTAAAACAGAACTTAGAAAAGCACCATCTTTACCATCTTATTGGATACAACCAAAGTTTTCTATCTTTTATCCTTTTCGACTCTAAACCAACGTCAAGCAATACCAAAATATTCAGAAAACATCAGTGAACAACGGAAGATTACTTGTTAAAATATTTGCAGAAGAAGAGGAAAACAAAAAAAAGAAGAGAAAAATTATTTTATTTCTCTGTTCGATCATATTCAGTACATCTCAGGGGTTATATACACTCATATATAGACTTTATATAAAAAAAATAAAATAGATTGATATAAGATTATGCTAATAAAGAAAAATAATACTCGCTAATTCAAGTTGTTATTTGATCCCTAAAATTACTCTAACAAGATCATGCTAACAAAGAAAAATAATACTGACCGATACATGATCATGCTAAAAAAAAATAAATAATATAACTGATATAAAATTATGCTAACAAAGAAAAATAATATAGGTACTGAGGCAGCCCAACCCATAAACCTCAATATATAATTCCCCTCTCCTCGTTCACTCTAAAATGTCTTTGCCAATTCATTAAACAAACTTAGGAATGATCAATTACTTAGATGAAATTAAAAAATTTTGAATGAAAATTCAAGTTTAAGTTGGCTCTTTTTAATTTTAATTAATTTGTTTAGTAATTTTATATTTAATTATCAATATTTAATGATCAATTAGTTGGCTTCAAGTAAGTTAATTTCGCGGACGGAATTTTTTTTAAGAGGGGAGAATGTGAAAACCCAGGAAAAAAAAGAAAAAAAAAGAAGGAAAGGGTGACGGGCCGGCCCGAAAAGACCGGGCCCATCCCCCTTATAACGATCGTGCCCTAGGCACGATCGTGGAAGAAGAAGGGTGAAGGGGCTGCGGCGGCGTTCGGCAGCGTGAGTCGATCGCCGGAGGAGACGAGCGCCGGAGATAAGATCCGGCCGGCCGCGGAGGGAGCCTTATTCCTTCGGTGAAAGCCCCCACAAAAGCTTGGGATCCGTGGGTTTCATCCGAGCTCGCTTACGGACTTTCTCCTCCGATTTCACGCCGGAAAGGTCGCCGGAATACTCAACGGACGGAGGTAAGCATGGCTCGCTCTTTTTCGTTTCATTTGCTTGGTTTTTGGGTCGTGTGGGTGAAGTTTTGGCCGGTGAATCGTCGGAGAAGAGTCCGAAACAGGGTACCCCTATTTCGGCCTCTCTCTTCCAGATTCCCCCGCCGCCGGCCGTCGGGTTGGCCGGGATTCATGGTGGTTGGGGTTAGTCGGGTCTGTGAGGGGGTCAGAGAGGGTTTTCTAGGCTGTGTATGTGATGAGGGAGGGTGGATCCGAGGTCTTCTTCCTCGGGATCCCATCCTCTCCTCCTCTTCCCCTCGTCGGTTGGCCACCGGCGGCGACGACGGCGGTTGGGTGCCGTTGGGTGGGGGGGCCGAGCCACCATCACGGTGGCTGTGAGGAGCCGTGCGGGTCTTCCGTGGATGATGAAGGAGGGGGAAGGGAGGAATGAGGCCCTGCCTGTTCTTGGGAGAAGAAGAGGAAGGGACCACCTTTTCCTCCCTCTCTTGGCCGGCCATCATCGCCGGAGTGGTGGCCGATGATGGTTCGGCCAATGGTGGCCGAGTTGTTGTCGGGTTGGGGAAGGAGAGGGCACAGCCACCATGGCTGTTGCCCTTGGATCAAAAAGATTTGAGGAAGAGAGATGTACTCCCAACCATGAAGAGAGGGATCTTCCTTTCTCTTGATTTCTTCACCGGGATCGGCTATCGTCGCCGGCGTGGCTGCAATCATGGCTGGCGACGATATAGGCCGGTGATACAAGGGTGGGAGTCGGGCCACCCCGACTGCCCTAGATTTGGAGGGATTGAGATGTTTGGGGACCTGGTAATGGACCCCATAGTAGATGTGAATTATGGTTCAGAATATTTTAATATTAAATAATTTAGTTTGTGATTTATAATTAATGTTGTAGGGGAAGAGTCAGCGGTGCCAGAAGATTTTGATCAGGAGACTCAGCACCCCAGCGCATAGGTTGTGATTCAGATCCGTGGTAACGTCAGTCTACAATTTTTGTAAGAATTCCTACATCTGAGTACCTCTATATATGCATTTGTTGGTTTTATCGTTGGATATATTTTTATAATTATGTTGTTATTTGTTTTATGAGCTGATATGACACATATGAGATGTGCATTTTGTTATGAAAATATTGAAATAATTAAATTGGGAAGAATTGACATATTTTTGAGAATTTAAGAAAATATGTGATGTGATTGGAATTTAATTAAACATGTAAAACTAGACATGTAGAATGGGTTGGACTAACCTTGTCATGAGATAGCCTCTACGAGCTTATTCGTAGGATAGCTGCCACGAGCTGATGCGTGGGATAGCCTCCACGGGCTTATGCGTGGGATAGCTGCCACGAGCTTATGCGTGGGATTTGTGCAGTCTTGGACTGGGACATGAACTTGGTTAGTCCAAAGCCAGAAGTGAAAAACTTTGAAACTTGGGAATCAGAGTAATACGGAAATGGATCACATAATGTGAAAAAGAATTTATGTATATGAAATGGTTATATAGATTTGTTGCTTGTTGAGTTTTTGAATGATGAAATAGCATTTATTTGATGCTTGATTTATTTTATTATTATTACTGTGTGTGGCTGTTGGAATTCTTACTGGGCTGGAAAAGCTCATATTACTCTTACTTTCTTTTTCAGAGGCATTGGATTTGTAGAGTCCATCGGGTGGGACGAGAAATGAGATCAGCATGGAGTCTGACTGTTAGATAGATAGAAATTAATTTATCTTTTGCTTATGGACATTTGAATTTATGTAATCATTCAGTACATTTTGGTTGGTTGGTTTAATTACATTAATCATGGAATTATTGGAATTAATTGTTTATCTTAGGCCTTGCATGATCTTTAGGGCACTGCTCTAGGGCTCATGCGGCCGGTCGCGTACCGGACCCGGGTGATGGGTTCGGGGCGTGACAGAGTGGTATCGGAGCTTAAGGTTAAGGTATCCTAGGGTTTATGTTCAGGTGAGTATCGGTGGAGAATTATGATAGAAAAACTATCAGAGATTTGGTTTATAATCACTTGAGATTGTAACAAGAATGATATTATAATCAAGGTTTAAGACCACTAGGGACTGTGGCCTTAGTGGCATTAAAGTTTAAGGTTTAAGATTATTGGAAAATATGACCAGTTGGAATCTGAGCATATGTTTAAGATAACTAGGGATCGTGACAGAAATATATCATAGCTTAAGGTTATGATCACTTAGGACATGACAATTAAATTCAGTGCTTAAGCTGTAAGATCACTGGGCATTGTGATAAAATGTATGCATCGGGTTTGGTTTTCGATGAGTGTGGAAGGAAAGTATAAATTGTCTTTGATCATGATAAGAGAGGTTTGACCTAAGATAAGTGTAGGTCAACAATGGCATATCGAGTATACCATGTTCAGATATTATTAAATGATTTGAAAGTTCAAATTTGATATGGGTTTTGATGTGACTGTACTTTTGGATTTTGCTGCTAATTATTAGAGTGGAATTTGTACGTTGATCTTTCATAGTATTGGAGTGAGCTAAGGAGATTTCATAATATTGAAAGGAACGTTCTTCGAAGTTGAAAATGCATGTGGATTATATCTGATATTGGCATGTTGGATATTGCAAATAGGTCTATTTCCTATTGATGTATTTGATTATTTTGAGGCCATAGAGTATGCATATTGATGGGGAAATTCTAATTATTTGAATTCTCATATTTGGATTGGGCTACTGAATTTTTCTTATAATTGTTGGAGATTATTGGATGTGTTAACTTGAACTCAAGTCTAAGTTTATGATCTAACTAGAAATCTTTGTCATTGTAAAACACAAAATTGAGTAGAAATTTCGATTTTGAGATGCTTATGCGAGTTATTATGTGTAGCATTTGTTAGGGGAAAAACCCTAAGTCATATCCACGGAGGCGCTCGGCCGAAGAGCGCCGACCGGAAAGCTGTTCGGCCAAGGAGTGCCGACCGGAAAGCCGCTCGGCCGAAGAGCGCCGACCGGAAAGCCGCTCGGCCGAAGAGCGCCGATCGGAAAGCTGCTCGGCCGAAGAGCGCCGACCGGAAAGCCGCTCGGCCGAAGAGCGCCGACCGGAAAGCTGCTCGGACAAAGGATGCCGACCAAGAAGGCGCTCGACTAGAGGGCGTCGACCAGAGCGCGCGCCAAGAGGTGCCCCACCCAAAGCTGCTCGGTTAGAAAGTGCCGACCAAAGACAGCGCCAAGGCGCTCTGCTAGAAGGTGCTCGCCTAAAGGGCGCCGACCAGGAGTACTTGAAGCAACCCCGCCACAGGGCGCCCCATTGGGCGACCAGCTCGGCTCGGCACCCTTGCCGAGCCGATGCCTTAACCAAATGTTCAACCTCCGCCTAAAGTCCAAGGGACTTGACAACTCCTACGACTTGCGACCTGCCACTATCTCCAAGCCATCAAGGCATAAGATCTCCGCAGGCGTTCGGCACGACCTGCCATTAATGCATGAGACTCCCTCAAGTCTCCGATGCACTCAGGCATTTAATGAACACGGCCCAAGACGATCTCCGGATCACTGAACCGTCAGAGGCATGGCTCTACTTGACCGCCGGTTCATTCGGTAATAAATGCACTTACCATCCACAGACCCCAGGCCCGCTACGGCCGGCGGTTCAACCACTCCAACAGGTCCGATCGACCGTGACAACTCCCTGGTTCCGGTCTGATCCGGCCCCGTTCTCCACTATGCCATAAATGGGCCAAATCGTGCCCAATTATCACAGACAGGGACAAATCCCCCGGTTACCTCCCAGGTAACGTAATCCCCTCCTATAAAAGGGAAGCTGGGAGAACCAAGGGGGGGACAACAAAAAACGGAAACAGATCCCCGGGACCGAACCCGCCGGAAAGCACAGACACAATTGAGGACATCATCCTCTTCGTCTTCTTTATCTTACCCAGATATTCTTGCTGTCTTCTCCATATACTCTCTTCCCTGCTCTCTCCACATATTGGCCCCCTCTGACTTAGGCATCGGAGGGCCGGCGCCGGAGAGCCCGGCCACCGGCTTTTTGCAGGACTTACACCCTCCAGGAGGACGTCGCCGGCCGGCGCACCGCCGTCCGCCCCCTGTAGCAGTGGAGCTCCTCCTTCCCCGGCTTCGCGGCGGCCCCCGGGTCCAATTTCCAGCAACAGTTGGCGCTAGAGGAAGGGCCCGAGTTCGCTACCATGAAGCTAAGAAGCAAAGGGGCTTCCAACGCCTCTCGACGTCCTCCACCAAGCCCAGAATGTTCCGTTCGGAACTCACCACCCCCGGTTGAGCCAGCACCTCAAGTTCAACCGGAACAATTTGCTGCCCTGGTGCAGCAAGTGCAGGCGTTGGCTACCGCCGTCCAAAGCTTGCAACCCAGGGGCATCCCAGCAGCACCGCCTCCCCCGGCTCCAGTTCAACCGGAGCCCCCTACAAGCGGGCTTCCTCTTCGAGGTCAGGACTCTCAAGTCCAGGCCTCCCTCTGGAGAGAGCACCCAGTCAGAGATCACGGAGGCTGGCCACAGCCTTCAGAAGCTGAGTCGGTTCCAGGGCAACCTGCACCCGGAGGAACCGCTGTAGCGATCCTCCAGAATGATGAACTCGACAAGAAGGTCGAAAAGCTAGAGCGCCAAATCCAGGCACTCCACGGGAGAAAATCGGAACGTAACGGCGACTTCGAGTTCAATACGAAGTCGCCCTTCTCCCAGGAGATTGAAGATGAACCGGTTCCCCTCCGGTTCAAGATGCCCCAGGTGGAGCCTTACAACGGCAAGGCTGATCCCTTTGACCACCTGGAGAGTTACCGGGTCTTAATGGCCCTACAAGGAGCCTCGGAAGCCATGATGTGCAAGGCTTTCCCGGCGACACTCCGAGGACCAGCCCGGCTTTGGTTCACCGGGCTGAAGCCAAGTACTGTCTCCTCCTTTGAGCAGCTCGGCAGACAGTTTGCCGGCAACTTCGCCGCTAGCCAGCCCCAGCGGCGGACATCCGACTCCCTCCTCGACATCAAACAAAAGGAGGGAGAGTCCTTCAAGGAATATCTGGACCGGTTCACCGCCGCAACATGGGAAGTCCGGGAGCTTGACCAGTCAATCGCCATGTCGGCGCTGAAGACTGGAGCCCGGTCCTACAGATTCCTCTTCTCGATTGAGAAGAATTTCCCAGCGGACCTCACCGAAATGTTCGCTCGGGCGCGGAAGTATGCCAAGGCAGAAGAGGCCGTGGCAGTTAGGCGGGGTGGAACCGAGCAGAACCCCAAGAAAAGATGTCGCGAGGAGCGCGGCCGACCCAGAAGCCCGTCTCCACGACTAGCTAAGAATCCGCCCTGCCCGAAGAGTCCACCCCGGTTGAGAGGACCGCCGCAGCAGAGGTCACTCCGCCCGAGGTTCCCACTGCAGGCCCGTGCACCTGAAGGGAGGTATGAAAAGTATACTCCCCTCAATGCTCCTCGGGCTGAAATCCTCATGGAGATTGAGAATCGGGATTGCATCCGGCTCCCCCCTCCAAAGCCAGACACCAGAATCCGGCGTGATCTCCGGAAGTATTGCCGTTTTCACCGGGATCACGGCCATGATACCGAGGATTATTATCAGCTCCGAAATGAGATCGAAGCACTCATTCGCCGAGGGGTGCTCGATCGGTTTGTGCAAGGCCGGCGTGAAGGGAAGAAGCCAGCCGAAGGAGCAGCACAGCCTGAAGGTTCCAATGCCAACAGGCCCATCGCCGGCGTCATCAACACTATCCGAGGAGGGACCTCGGCTGGGGAAGCCTCAGGGGAAGGAGCCTCCTCGAAGCGCCCGCGCACCTCTGAAGCCATCTCCTTCTCAGATGACGATCTAGAAGGAGTCGAAACTCCCCATGATGATGCCATGGTCATCTCCATGATCATAAATAAATTTGATGTAAAACGCATCCTGGTTGATAATGGAAGCTCGGCGAATGTTTTGTATTTTGATGCTTATTGTAAAATAGGGATGACAAAAGAACAGCTACGGAGGATGAATGCTCCGCTAGTTGGATTCACTGGGGATTCAGTCCCAGTAGAGGGCGAGATCGACCTTCTGGTCACAGCCGGGCTCGCCCCTCGTGAAAGTACCGTGGGTATGAGCTTCCTTGTGATACGCCTGCCCTCGGTTTACAACGCCATCCTTGGAAGGCCAGGACTCAACGCCCTCCGAGCAGCGGTCTCAACTCACCACCTGCTGATGCGATTCCCCACAAGCCAGGGAGTCGGTGAAGTCCGAGGGGACCAAATGGTGGCAAGGCGATGCTACCTAGCAACCCACGAGGCAAAACGACCAGCCGAGGTGCCCGCCCCAACGACTGACCAGCCCTCAACTGAAGTTATGGAGGCACGGGTCAACCTCCAGAAAGAGCGGGTAGAGCCTGGTGAGTTGTTAATTCAAGTTCCCTTACGAGAGAACTTTCCCGAGCTAACCGTGCAGATCGGCTCTGGCCTTGGCGAAAACGAGAGGAGTCGCCTCGTCGACTTCCTACGGGACAATATGGATGTCTTCGCCTGGTCTCCTGTAGACATGCCGGGGATAGACCCGGAGGTCATGGTCCACCGGCTTCAGGTGAAGCCGACCTGCAAGCCCGTGCGACAAAAGAAGCGAGGCGCCGCCCCTGAACGACAACGAGCAGCAGCCGAGGAGGTCGGCAAGCTCCTTGAAGCCGGCTTCATCCGGAAGATATCCTACCCGGAATGGCTCGCCAATGTGGTCCTCGTCAAAAAAGCTAGCGGAAAGTGGCGTATGTGCGTGGACTACACCGACCTGAATAAAGCCTGCCCGAAGGACAGCTTTCCACTTCCCAGCATCGACCAGCTCGTGGACTCCACCTCGGGTCACGAGCTGCTGGCATTCATGGACGCCTTTTCCGGATATAACCAGATCCGCATGGCGCCAGAAGACGAGGAAAAGACAGCCTTCATCACCGACGGGGGAACCTACTGCTACAAAGTGATGCCATTCGGTCTAAAAAATGCCGGGGCGACTTATCAAAGGCTGGTCAGCCGGATCTTCAAAGACCAAATAGGCCGAAACATGGAGGTCTACGTGGATGACATGCTGGTGAAAAGCAAGGCGGCGCAAGACCACATAGCCGACCTCAACGAAGCATTCTCCACACTCCGAAAGTACCAGATAAAGCTCAACCCAGCTAAATGTGCATTCGGAGTCACCTCCGGCAAATTCCTCGGCTTCATCATTACACAACGAGGAATCGAGGCCAATCTAGAGAAGATCCGAGCCCTCCAAAGGATGACGCCTCCCAGGACGGTCAAGGAGGTACAGCGGCTCACGGGCCGAGTGGCAGCCCTCGGGAGGTTTATCTCCCGCTCAGCCGAGCGCTGCCTTCCATTCTTTGCAGCCCTCAAGAAGCCGAAGAACTTTTTGTGGTCGGACGAGTGCCAGCAATCTTTTGAAGAGCTCAAGCACCTGCTGGCTTCCCCTCCCCTACTCACGAAGCCTCAACAGGGTGAGCTCCTCTACTTGTATTTAGCTGTCTCCCCTGTTGCGGTAAGCTCGGTCTTGGTCCGAGAGGAGGGCAAACTTCAGAAACCGGTGTATTACACCAGCCGGGTCTTAAGGGATGCTGAGACCCGATACTCCAAGCTTGAGAAGACCGCCTATGCTTTGGTCATCTCAGCTCGGAGGCTCCGACCCTACTTCCAAGCTCACACAGTGGCTGTGCTGACTGACCAGCCGATCAAGCAGATCCTGCAGAGATCAGATCGTGCGGGTCGGATCACTAAATGGGCCATTGAGCTCGGGGAATTCGACATTGAGTACCGGCCCAGACAGGCGATCAAAGCACAAGCACTCGCAGACTTTATGGCCGAGTGCACCATACCAGATGAGGTCGAGCCTGAACCCGAGCCACCGCTGAAGTGGACCCCGAGTTTTACATGGGCTCTACATGTCGATGGCTCTTCAAACTCGGGGGGTAGTGGAGCAGGATTTATTCTCACCAGCCCGGAGGGGGTGGTCGCCGAGCAGGCCCTGCGCCTCGAGTTTCCTGCTTCCAATAACATGGCGGAGTATGAAGCGCTCGTCGCCGGGCTTAAGCTAGCCAAAGAGCTAGGAGTGAAGGACTTGAAGGCCTTCAGTGATTCTCAGCTCGTCGTCAACCAAATTGTGGGCGACTTCGAAGCCAGAGACCCGACCATGCAGAAGTATCTCCAGAAGGTACGAGATCTCGCCTCGACCTTGGACTCTTTCCACATTCAACATATTGCCAGGTCGGAGAATCTCAGGGCCGACCAGCTATCAAAGCTGGCGTCCTCTCGCATGAGCGAGCTTCCCAAAGAGGCAGTCCTGGAATATCTCCAAAAGCCCAGCATAGACGAGCCCGAGCAGACCCTCTGCACCGAGCTCGAGCCAAGCTGGATGGATGGACTCATCAGCTATCTGCAAGACGAAACCCTCCCTGCTGATGTACGAGAGGCTCGCCGAATCAAGCGCCTCGCCACCCGGTACATACTATACGAGGGAAAGCTCTATCGGAAATCCTTCACCTCTTCCCTTCTCAGATGCCTTCGCCCAACGGAAGCTAATTATGCCCTGCGCGAAGTCCACGAAGGAATTTGTGGAAACCATCTGGGAGGACGAGCCTTGGCCCATAAAATTCTGCGCCAAGGATATTATTGGCCGACACTCCAGAAGGATGCTATGGATTTCGTCCAAAGATGCGACCGGTGCCAAAGGAACGCCAATGTTCAGCGCCGGCCCTCGGCTCCTTTGACTTCTATTAGCTCCCCTTGGCCTTTTGCCCAGTGGGGAATTGACATCCTCGGGCCATTTCCTCTGGCCACCGGGCAAAGAAAGTTCCTGGTCGTCTCCATCGACTACTTCACTAAGTGGGTGGAAGCTGAGCCCCTCGCCCGGATCACCGAGCAGAAGATGCGGGATTTTGTTTGGAAGTCCATCATTTGCAGATTTGGGCTCCCCCGCATCCTTATCTCTGACAACGGTCGCCAGTTCGACAACATCCATTTCAGAGAGTTCTGCTCCGAGCTTGGCATTGACCACCGCTTCACCTCGGTCGCGCATCCTCAGACAAACGGAGAAACCGAGGTAACAAATCGTACTATTTTGCAGGGTCTCAAAACCAGGCTCGACAAATCCAAAGGACAATGGGTCGAAGACCTATACAATGTCCTGTGGGCTTACCGGACTACGTTCCGCATCCCCACCGGCGAGACTCCCTTCAACCTGACATATGGGACGGAGGCCGTCATTCCACTAGAGATTGGGCTCCCCTCTCCAAGAGTCGAGCACCACGATGCTAGCTCCAACTCTTCGCAGCTCAGAGGCAACCTCGACCTGATCGAGGAAACAAGGGAGGTCGCCCGAGTGCGTATGGCGAGGTACCAACAAAAGACAGCTCAGTACTACAACGCCAGGGTCAAAGTCAAATCTTTCAGACCAGGGGACCTTGTCCTGAGAAGAGCTGAAACCTCCCGACCAACTGAGCGAGGGAAGCTGGCCCCGAATTGGGAGGGACCATACCGAGTCACGCGCATTCGCCGACCCGGAGCTTATCAATTGGAGTCTCTAGATGGGACTCCCATTCCGCGGAGCTGGAGCTCTAAAAATCTCCGCGTGTACCACCAGTAGAACCCTAAGGGGTCCCTCATTATTCAACCATTAAATTTCATTCTATGAATTTCACTCTATGAATTTCATTTCACGATAAACTGATGGTTTGCGAACTTATTCCGAGCTCACCAATTTTCTTGATTATCTCATGGCATCAGGTTTATTCTTCTTCCCTAACCACGGTTGGGATGCCCTGATACCTCGGGATGATGGAGTACCTGCGTGGACTCCCTAAAGATGTCCATGAGTTTATGGTGCGCTCTCCATCAACGAGCTCGGCTCGTTCTCCTACCCTGGCCACGGTCAGGATGCCCCGAGACGTCGGGATGCCCCAGTTACCGGGAAGCTCGAGGCGTCGAAGACATGAGTAGCGGTCCTCTCTGACCGGACGAGCTCGGCTCGTGCTCCATCGATTATTGAGTAGCGGTCCTCTCTGACCGGACGAGCTCGGCTCGTGCTCCATCGATTATTGAGTAGCGGTCCTCTGACCGGACGAGCTCGGCTCGTGCTCCATCGACTATTGAGTAGCGGTCCTCTCTGACCGGACGAGCTCGGCTCGTGCTCCATCGACTATTGAGTAGCGGTCCTCTCTGACCGGACGAGCTCGGCTCGTGCTCCATCGACTATTGAGTAGCGGTCCTCTGACCGGACGAGCTCGGCTCGTGCTCCATTTATTGAGTAGCGGTCCTCTCTGACCAGACGAGCTCGGCTCGTGCTCCATCGATTGTTGAATAGCGGTCCTCTGACCGGACGAGCTCGGCTCGTGCTCCTACCCCGACCTCGGCCGGGATGCCTCGAGACGTCGAGATGCCCCGGTTCATCGGGATGCCCCGATACGTTGGGATGTTGTCTTTATTGGCCAAACGAGCTCGGCTCATTCTTTACCAGCTTCAACCAACGAGCTCGGCTCGTTCCTTCATCGCTGGATTTCTCTGCCGACGTCCTCGAAGAACGGAGTCCGAGCAGAGAAGCGTCTTCAGTCGCCTCGGCGCAAGGACGCACACGGTACAGGGTACCCATTTATTTAATGTTTTTTACATTATCTATTCTGCTTCTGGATTTCTCTGCCGACGTCCTCGAAGAACGGAGTCCGAGCAGAGAAGCGTCTTCAGTCGCCTCGGCGCAAGGACGCACACGGTACAAGGTACCCATTTATTTAATATTTTTTACATTATCTATTCTGCTTCTGGATTTCTCTACCGACGTCCTCGAAGAACAGAGTCCGAGCAGAGAAGCGTCTTCAGTCGCCTCGGCGCAAGGACGCATACGGTACAAGGTACCCATTTATTTAATGTTTTTTACATTATCTATTCTGCTTCTGGATTTCTCTGCCGACGTCCTCGAAGAACGGAGTCCGAGCAGAGAAGCGTCTTCAGTCGCCTCGGCGCAAGGACGCATACGGTACAAGGTACCCATTTATTTAATATTTTTACATTACCCATTATTGGATTTCTCTGCCGATGTCCTCAAAAAGCGGACACCGAACAGAGGAGCGTCTTCGATCGCCTCGGCGAAGAAGTGCTCATGACACCGACACATTGTTGCAAGTCCGGTGAATCCCCGTCACGGGCTGACGGGTATGCAGTCCATTTGTAAGAAAAGAATCCGGTTCACCCCGGCAACCCGAGGCTCGGATTCGAAATTCGCCGCATTAAGAAGTCCCAAGTCCTAACGACCGCCCTAGGGCTTAGTCGAATTCTGGACTAGGCTCGGAAAAACGTTCCGAGCCCAAACCCTTGGTATAAGCACAAGCGTTGCTATACCATTAGTCGAAGAACCGAGCAATGGAGCTCGGCAAGCCAAACTCTAACTCAAAATCCTGTGGCGGGAAAAGCTGAGGCCCTAGAGCCCATATCCTCGGAACCTAAAACGGATCCGAGCAGAAAAACTTAGGCTACGACAGACAGAGTTTTCAAAAAAAGAAATGGATATTCATTTCAAAAAGGCCCGTAGGCTAAGTACAAAATCCGGGTTTGGCCCTTACAAGTATGGGAAGCCATCCCGATTTTACAAGAAATAACAAAAATTACATCGGAGGCTCAAGCTCGACCACCTCGGCCTCGGCAGTACTAGGAGTGGTTGGCTCGGCTGCCGGGACCTCTCCGATGGCCTCGGCGGCAATAGGAGTAGCCTCGGGGGCGACCTTGGGGGCAACCTCGGTCACTTCGGGGATAGCTGCGGCCGCCTCGGCCCCCGAAGTTTCTGCCTCCGCCTCCGGGGTTTCTGCTTCTGCCTCCGCCCTCCCTGCTCCCGGCTGGAGCAGGTTAACATCAAAATCTGGGAGAAGCCGCCGCAACTGATTGCGGAAATCCCGGTAGCCTTGGATCAGCCCATTCACGCCCTCCTCAGCCATGAGTTCGTGAAACTCTTCCGACTCACGGAAGAGCTTCACTGCGTTTTGGGCGTTCTCCCGGGCCTCTATCTCTCGGGCCTCGTGGTAAGCGGCTCTCCGCTCGAGGCCCCTCAGCTCTTGCTCGAGCTCCGAATGTCGGAGGCGGGCATTTCCCACCTCCTGCTCGCGGGAGGCCAATGCCTGCTCGGCCTTAGCCAATCGAGCCTCCGCGGCGCGCAGCTCGGATCTTGCCAATGCGTGCGCGCCCTTCTCTTCATCGAGCTCGGCGGTCAGAGCTCGAATCCTTTCATCGGATGCTTCGACCTTCTCTTGGAGCACCCGTTGTTCGGCCTCAGAGGCCTGGTACTTCTCTTCGGAGGCTTGGTACTTCGCCTCGGCGGCCATGTACCTTCTCTGGGCCTCCTCATAGCCGCGCTGGCACCTCCGGGCTTTCTCCCGGTATTCTTGAACTAGGTGCATCAGCATCTCCGTCTCGTGCAAATACTATAAAGAAGACGAAAAGGAAAACATAAGACGCCGCTAGTAGAAAAACAATACAGATTACCCAGGCGAAAAATTTTGCTTACCCGGACGGAGTTGCAGCGCGTAGCGTCCATAAAAGCGTTGTAGCTCATGGACTGCATTATGGCCCGGTCGGCCGGGAGCAGCGCGAGCCGAAAAACTTCGCGCGCCACTCGCGGGTTTTCGAGGGCCGAATCGCCCTCGAACACCGACCAGGTGGGTGCGAAGGGCACCCGTTCTTCCGAGCTCAAAGGGCCCGGGAGGCCAGCGCCATCTGGCCTAGGTGGAGCCGACCCCGAGGCTCCTTGACCGCTCCCCGGCTGGGAGCTAAGGGGCTGGGGTCGGGCAAGCGGCTGGTCTAACCGCCGCACAACTACAGCGGGGCGTGCAAGCACGGGACCCGCTGAACTCCTCCCCTGGTCGGCAACTGGAGCGTCCTGCCGACCAGGGACTTGCATCAAGGGCGCCGGGCATGGGGGCGCCATCGGGGTTCTGGAGCCCGAGCCCCCGAAGCCCGCGCCCTCTCTCCGATCAGCCTCAGGGCGCGCGGGCTGAGAAGGCCCCGCCTCGGAGATAGCGGGGCGAGAAGGCCCCGCCTCGGGATGTGTAGGGCGGGAAGAGCCCGCCTCGGCCACCACTGCCGCCGAGGGAGTCGAGGTTGCCGAGGCCTTCTGCTTCTTCCTCGGCTCCGCAGGCTCCCCCGAGAGCTCAGCTGCCCTCTTCTGGAAGCGGGCGTAAAGGACTTCGCTCTTGGTCACCATTTTTGCGATGTCTGCAAAGATAAGCAAAATTAAAACATTAGAACAATAAGGAAATAAGAAGTTGCTGTAACTATCCTTACCCTGAGGACGTGCCGAGCTCAAGCCCACGTTCACCAGGGCATCCTCGCTAATGAGGCCGTTCAGCAAAATTCCGTCCCCAAGGCTGCGGATGGTATCGAAGATCTCCTGCTCACGCGGAGAAAGCTGGGGGAGCCTGTTGATGGATTTAAGTTGGGCCGGCCTCCACCTGGGGTCAAACCCCCAGGACCGTTCAGAACCCAGGAAGAAGAATTTCTCCTTCCAACCATGAATGGATGAGGGGGCACCATGAAAAAGTGGCCGACCCACCCGGAGGGCGATGTAGAGCCACTCCCCGTCTCCCGGGTTCGACTTGAAAATAAAAAGTCGCCGGAAGACGTTGACAGAGGTAGGAATCCCCTGTAGTAAACACAGTGACAGGAAACCCATCACTGTCCTCCAAGCGTTTGGAGTGAGTTGCGCCGAAACCAACTGGCATACCGCCAGCAACTCATTCACAAAGCTGTGAAGAGGAAATCGGAGGCCGGCCCAGAGTGACTCCGAGTGCACTCCGATCCGGCCTACCGGAGGATCGGTTACCCGATCCCTTCGCCTGGCGGGTTCCAAACGGAACCCGTGAAGAGGGAAAAACCACTCTTCGGTCATCTCGACCTCCAGGACACTCATGGTGGATACTACTTCGCTAGGCAAAGAACCCATTACAAGAGAGGGAAATCAAAAAGAAGGGGGACCTGGGAAAGATGCCGGAGAAAAGGGACTTCGGTCTGAGGAAGGCTGGGAGAATAGGAAGCTGGAAGCAGAAAGCAATAGAGAGAGAACAGGGGACCGGGGGAGAGTTTATATAGACCTCCCCAACGGCCTGGATCAGCAAAGAAAGCGCTGCATCTTGGTTAGATGATAACACGTGTCGGCCTAAAAGACAGAACGACGCATTTAATTAGGGCTAGCGCTTCGAACGTCGAAGCGCCCCATCGGATCGTGCGGAAAGGCGTCCGCAATCGAAGATCGTGCGGCCCCATCATGAGCCCACGACGCGAGGACGCTTCGCAAAAGGTGTCCCAATAATGAGGCTCTTCGGGAAAGAAGAGACGCCGCCTATTAAAGGCACCTCGAAGCGTTCGATAACTCAAAACGCACAGTAAATCAAAATTTTCGGAATTCGTGATGACCCAATTAAAGCTACTTCCCGCGCTCCAGCTGATAGCCAACTGGAGCTCGGAAGTCGGGGGGTAGTGTTAGGGGAAAAACCCTAAGTCATATCCACGGAGGCGCTCGGCCGAAGAGCGCCGACCGGAAAGCTGTTCGGCCAAGGAGTGCCGACCGGAAAGCCGCTCGGCCGAAGAGCGCCGACCGGAAAGCTGCTCGGCCAAGGAGTGCCGACCGGAAAGCCGCTCGGCCGAAGAGCGCCGACCGGAAAGCTGCTCGGCCAAAGGATGCCGACCAGGAAGGCGCTCGACTAGAGGGCGTTGACCAGAGCGCGCGCCAAGAGGTGCCCCACCCAAAGCTGCTCGGTTAGAAAGTGCCGACCAAAGACAGCGCCAAGGCGCTCTGCTAGAAGGTGCTCGCCTAAAGGGCGCCGACCAGGAGTACTTGAAGCAACCCCGCCACAGGGCGCCCCATTGGGCGACCAGCTCGGCTCGGCACCCTTGCCGAGCCGATGCCTTAACCAAATGTTCAACCTCCGCCTAAAGTCCAAGGGACTTGACAACTC
The DNA here is from genome assembly GCF_009389715.1 of Phoenix dactylifera. Taxonomy (NCBI): domain Eukaryota; kingdom Viridiplantae; phylum Streptophyta; class Magnoliopsida; order Arecales; family Arecaceae; genus Phoenix; species Phoenix dactylifera. Next base: position 8,954,572 of record NC_052403.1, read on the forward strand.
CTACGACTTGCGACCTGCCACTATCTCCAAGCCATCAAGGCATAAGATCTCCGCAGGCGTTCGGCACGACCTGCCATTAATGCATGAGACTCCCTCAAGTCTCCGATGCACTCAGGCATTTAATGAACACGGCCCAAGACGATCTCCGGATCACTGAACCGTCAGAGCGCATGGCTCTACTTGACCGCCGGTTCATTCGGTAATAAATGCACTTACCATCCACAGACCCCAGGCCCGCTACGGCCGGCGGTTCAACCACTCCAACAGGTCCGATCGACCGTGACAACTCCCTAGTTCCGGTCTGATCCGGCCCCGTTCTCCACTATGCCATAAATGGGCCAAATCGTGCCCAATTATCACAGACAGGGACAAATCCCCCGGTTACCTCCCAGGTAACGTAATCCCCTCCTATAAAAGGGAAGCTGGGAGAACCAAGGGGGGGACAACAAAAAACGGAAACAGATCCCCGGGAACGAACCCGCCGGGAAGCACAGACACAATTGAGGACATCATCCTCTTCGTCTTCTTTATCTTACCCAGATGTTCTTGCTGTCTTCTCCATATACTCTCTTCCCTGCTCTCTCCACATATTGGCCCCCTCTGACTTAGGCATCGGAGGGCCGGCGCCGGGGAGCCCGGCCACCGGCTTTTTGCAGGACTTACACCCTCCAGGAGGACGTCGCCGGCCGGCGCACCGCCGTCCGCCCCCTGTAGCAGCGGAGCTCCTCCTTCCCCGGCTTCGCGGCGGCCCCCGGGTCCAATTTCCAGCAACAGCATTGATCATAGACATTAAGAATTTTGGTGAAAAAGAATTTGGAGGTTGATAGGGTTAATTCCTACTCATAGTGATATTGGCTCAACAGTTCTAACCCATTGAAATTGAAGTAAATTCTGTTGGAAGGAAATCAATGTAGATTTTCTAATTAAATTGCTAAGGGAATACAAGAATTACCCCCTTTAAATTAAACTTAGAAATTTTGGATTCTAAGAAGGTTATGGAGATCACGTAGTGACCTTAAACTTGACCAAAGGATTGGGGGTTAGTTATGGTAAGTACACTCTATATAAATTGAGGACAAAAAGATCTAGAGGTTTTGCTCTAGTTCTATTTGAAAATTTAAAATTTGGATTTTCTTAGTCTCGGTGCAAAGTGATGCTTTGGTTAGAAATCATTTTGTGACTTTAAAGAATTTGATGAGTTAGATCAGAGTGCGCAGCGGAAGTGTAGTGGCTTGAGTTATTTTGAAATCGAAAAAAAAAATAATAATACCTTGATCTGAAAGGTATTATTATAGAAGACTTGAGTTAGTTTTCTAGTAGAGGGGAATGTCGTTGATTCTTTGCCTACTGGAAGTAGCTATGGGCTCTCCTATTTTTGATAATTCTACGAAGAATTTTGGAGCATTTTAAATTTAGCATTAATGGATTGATAGCTATGTGATTACGCTTGGGCCTGGAATGATTTAATATAGTTCTTCGACTCCTAGCTATGACATTGTTAATATACCTATTTGAACAGGTTTGCGGTTTTTCTAAGATAAAGGTTGATCATCTAATCACAGGCAAAGTTAAGAAAAGAAAAATGATTATAGAATATTAAGAGCATTTGATACTAAGGATTTCTCCTATTTCTGTCAAGCCAATTATGATCTATGTGTAGAATCAAGAGAAATTAATTTCTTTGGGATATAATTATGGCATTTTAATCCATGGTTGGGAGTTTGAAATTCTTTTGAAGGAGATCAAAAGAACTTACTACGTGTGGTAAATAGAAAGGATAAGTTTTGAGATGCTGTGATTTTTTTTTTTTTTGTATGTCACAATCTTATGAGTAGGTACTCCGAGAGGGAGACTATTTGAGATCTCAGGGATGATATAATGGATGCATATTTTTAAAAGTTTGAGGCTTCAAGTAAGTTAATTTCGTGGACGAAATTTTTTTTAGGAGGGGAGAATGTGAAAACCCAGAAAAAAAAAGAAAAAAAAAAAGGAAAGGGTGACGGGCCGGCCCGAAAAGACCGGGCCCATCCCCCTTATAACGATCGTGCCCTAGGAACGATCGTGGAAGAAGAAGGGTGAAGGGGCTGCGGCGGCGTTCGGCGGCGTGAGTCGATCGCCGGAGGAGACGAGCGCCGGAGATAAGATCTGGCCGGCCGCAGAGGGAGCCTTATTCCTTCGGTGAAAGACCCCACAAAAGCTTGGGATCCGTGGGTTTCATCCGAGCTCGCTTACGGACTTCCTCCTCCGATTTCACGCCGGAAAGGTTGCCGGAATACTCAACGGATGGAGGTAAGCATGGCTCGCTCTTTTTCATTTCATTTGCTTAGTTTTTGGGTCGTGTGGGTGAAGTTTTGGCCGGTGAATCGTCGGAGAAGAGTCCGAAACAGGGGTCTTCTCCGAAACAGGGTACCCCTGTTTCGGCCTCTCTCTTCCAGATTCCCCCGCCGCCGGCCGCCGGGTTGGCCGGGATTCATGGCGGTTGGGGTTGGTCGGGTCTGTGAGGGGGTCAGAGAGGGTTTTCTAGGCTGTGTATGTGATGAGGGAGGGTGGATCCGAGGTCTTCTTCCTCGGGATCCCATCCTCTCCTCCTCTTCCCCTCGTCGGTTGGCCATCGGCGACGACGACGGCGGTTGGGTGCCGTTGGGTGGGGGGCCGAGCCACCATCACGGTGGCTGTGAGGAGCCGTGCGGGTCTTCCGTGGATGATGAAGGAGGGGGAAGGGAGGAATGAGGCCCTGCCTGTTCTTGGGAGAAGAAGAGGAAGGGACCACCTTTTCCTCCCTCTCTTGGCCGGCCATCATCGCCGAAGTGGTGGCCGATGATGGTTCGGCCAATGGTGGCCGAGTTGTTGTCGGGTTGGGGAATGAGAGGGCACAGCCACCATGGCTGTTGCCCTTGGATCAAAAAGATTTGAGGAAGAGAGATGTACTCCCAACCATGAAGAGAGGGATCTTCCTTTCTCTTGGTTTCTTCACCGGGACCGGCTATCGTCGTCGGCGTGGCTGCGATCACGGCTGGCGACGATATAGGCCGGTGATACAAGGGTGGGAGTCGGGCGACCCCGACTGCCCTAGATTTGGAGGGATTGAGATGTTTGGAGACCTGGTGATGGACCCCATAGTAGATGTGAATTATGGTTCAGAATATTTTAATATTAAATAATTTAGTTTGTGATTTATAATTAATGTTGTAGGGGAAGAGTCAGCGGTGCCAGGAGATTTTGATCAGGGGACTCAGCACTCCAGCGCGTAGGTTGTGATTCAGATCCGTGGTAACGTCAGTCTACAATTCCTGTAAGAATCCCTACATCTGAGCACCTCTATTTATGCATTTGTTGGTTTTATCGTTGGATATATTTTTATAATTATGTTGTTATTTGTTTTATGAGCTGATATGACACATATGAGATGTGCATTTTGTTATGAAAATATTGAAATAATTAAATTGGGAAGAATTGACATATTTTTGAGAATTTAAGAAAATATGTGATGTGATTGGAATTTGATTAAACATGTAAAACTAGACATGTAGAATGGGTTGGACTAACCTTGTCATGAGATAGCCTCTACAAGCTTATTCGTAGGATAGCTGCCACGAGCTGATGCATGGGATAGCCTCCACGGGCTTACGCGTGGGATAGCCTCTACGAGCTTATGCGTAGGATAGCCTCCACGGGCTTACACGTGGGATAGCTGCCACGAGCTTATGCGTGGGATTTGTGCAGTCTTGGACTGGGACATGAACTTGGTTAGTCCAAAGCTAGAAGTGAAAAACTTTGAAACTTGGGAATCAGAGTAATACGGAAATGGATCACATAATGTGAAAAAGAATTTATGTATATGAAATGGTTATATATATTTGTTGCTTGTTGAGTTTTTGAATGATGAAATAGCATTTATTTGATGCTTGATTTATTTTATTATTATTACTGTGTGTGGCTGTTGGGATTCTTACTGGGCTGGAAAAGCTCATATTACTCTTACTTTCTTTTTCAGAGGCACTGGATTTGTAGAGTCCATCGGGTGGGACGAGAAATGAGATCAGCATGGAGTTTGACTGCTAGATAGATAGAAATTAATTTATCTTTTGCTTATGGACATTTGAATTTATGTAATCATTCAGTACATTTTGGTTGGTTGGTTTAATTACATTAATCATGGAATTATTGGAATTAATTGTTTATCTTAGGCCTTGCATGATCTTTAGGGCACTGCTCTAGGGCTCATGCGGCCGGTCGCGTACCGGACCCGGATGATGGGTTTGGGGCGTGACACATATCTTGATCCGACTTGACCTATATATTTACAGCTCTAGATAGAAGTCATTTTATACAAAAATTGTACCATTTTAGGGAGTAGGAAGTAAGAGAAAGCGCCACCATGCGCGCCTCATGCAAATGATTCAGACCTGTAGTTAGGTACACGAGCAATGGTCCCAAGTCCAAGAAAACAGCAGGGGCTTTATTTCTTTTGAGGAGCAGCTGAAACAACGTTAACTCACCCCACCTAACTCCATCCACCTCCCATGATTACTCCTACCACAACGTCAAAATAATTAATGCTATTTTCTTGTTACCATTGTAGTTCTTTCCATCCACATTAGCTTATGATGGGATTTTGGTTTAATTGTGACGGGAAACCAACTTGTTGGTGTTGGGTTAATGACCCATGGAGTGCCAACCAACTAAAAATAGTTCACATTTTTTTTCTAGCATAAAGTGTTACATAAGGTGTCATTTTTTTTTTTAATTTCAAGCATCTGTCCTTTTGTATCACAGCTATATATCGATGTCTCTAGCAGGAAACATGATACAAATTTTGGTTTAAAAAATAGGAAAATAACTATGGCACTCCTTGTATTGTTTTAGATGTCAAGGTGCAAAGTGATACATTATTCTGAGTTACTAAAGCACAACAAAGATGGAGAATTGATCCCAACAAATTATTTGTTTGTTTGTTTATTTATTTTTTGGCAAGGGAGAACGATTTAAATTTGAAAACCACGTTATGAAACGTTCAGAAACAACGTTCTTCTCTCAACGGTCAAGTTTGAAACAGTGTTCAAGGCTGATCTAAGGAGGGCTTAAGCAGGGGGACTTCATGTTATGGCTAAACCAATCAATGGACTGACTTTGGATAGCGATGGCCACCTAATTGCACCAAATTATATTAGTGAGCAAAGAAGTCATGTCCATATCTCATCTCCTATGAAGGGGAAAACAAGCATTTCGTGTTACAGCCAACTTTCTAGGAAGAGCAAAGGTTGAATTAAATCACCTCCTCTTTCAACTTTTCAAACATCAGCTAGCTCATATCTGTCTCTTAAAGAATAGACCACAATAGCACCAAGGATGATTTCGGAAGCAAAGCTCATAATATCTCAACCAAAATTAATCACAAAACCGCATGTTTCAAGTTTTGGGACATCAAATTAATTCGCTTCTTAGTTGCATGGGAGACGTGATTCATCGAATTTAGGGTCAAATTAGTTACAAATCGTTTTGTGCTTTTGCACATATCAAACTTGTTCAAAAGTCGAAACAAGAGACTTCAAATTTTTGATTTTTGTTTAAATCACATTTGTATTAGTTTAATTCCTTGCACCTATGACTGTCTTGGATCAGTTTTCGCCTATTTACACTAATCCATTTTTTAACCTTCTAGTCCAAGCCTAAGTAATTTACAACAAAGCATGGAGACCATAATCGCTTTTTTTTTTTTGGTAAGCAGTGACACTTTTGTTGAAAAAAAAAAGAAACCTAGAAAGCTTTGGACTTTGTTATTTGCCACAACATTTTGGTTCTCCCAATTCATCAGTCAGCACACCACCATACCTGACAGAGAGAATAAAGATTAGGAAAGACCTTTGAAGGAAGAAAAGAGAGACAGAGGAGGCAAAAAAGAAAAACAAAAAAGGAATACCCCAGAACAAAGCAACTTTTGTGCCCTCACTAAAGCTGGATAACACGTTCCACGTGTCAAAGCCCACCCATGTCCTCTCTGATCAAGCCACTCCCCATCCAAGGCCCTAAATTCTCACAACAAAACATCTTACCATTAACAAACAGAAGCCCAAGGGGCAAACAAAATTCATATGGGGCGGGCAATATAGAATTATATTATGGGGCGGGATTTTTGTTTTACTATGTTTTCTCTAGTGCCCATTTAAAAAAAAAATCCAAAAGTCAAATAAGAATAAGTCTGCTGCTAATGAAGTCCGTTAATCTCATAACTTAAAAAAAATAAATGCATGATAATTAATTACTTAGCATGTAATATTAGTATGTATTGATACAAAGCATGATTTGAAAATTGTGTATCAAATAAGCTTGCAGTATGTATCAGAAATTCGACTACTAGCTATATAATATGTATTAGTAAATATGATATTATGAAAACCATGTATTAATTTACTTGGAAGTATGTATTAGGTTGTTATATGACTAATTTGCTAGGTATGTATCATTTTGACCATATACTATGCATTGATGAACATCATGTTCTAGAAATTATATATCAATTTAACTAGATGTGTATTGATTTGCTGAATAACTAATTTACTTGATGTATATTATTTGGCCAGGTAGTACATATGTACTATAATTTTTTTGGGTTTCCTCCTGTGCTTTAAAAGAAACATGGCAAAATAGGAAGCTCAATCTATGTTTTTTTTAATGAGCAGCTCTTTGCAGCCGTGTGATCTTCCAAACAAAAGGCACATGAAAAGGTCCACTCTCTTTTTTTCTTTCCCTTGGTGATCCTTTATTCCTCCATTGGGACCCTTCTATTCACATGCACTCTACATTATTATAATCCATGTAGTTAGCATATCACTATCTCGTACACATATAAACCTCCTACCCCCCACCCCATCTCTTTCTTTTATTACTGTCATTCTCTCTTCTCTCATGTCCATTTCCTTCAGCAGAACCACAACAAGAAGGCAAAGGGATGGATGAAGGGAGAGGGCTAGTTGTGTGTCGAGGACCTGCCAAGCTCCTCTCGAGAATGATGGTGAAAAGAAAAGGTGGTGGGTTGCTGCAGCACCATCTCAGGGTTATTGGCCTAATGGGCCTTGTGGGCCTTTTCGCGGTGGCCGGCGTCGACGGCGGCTATCCGTTGGTGGGCGGCGCCGCCAAGCTTGGCCTCTCAAGCAACCCGTTTCGCCACCGCGAGCATGCAGTTCGTCGAATGGAGAGCCTCAAGGCCTCCCTCACCGCCGTGCCGTCCCCTTCGCCGAGTCCCCCGGTAACTCCTCTCTCTCCCTCTCTCTCGATTCCTCTTCTCTTCTTTCTCTTCTTCTCTTCTTCTCTTCCTTAGTCCTCTTGGACTTCTTTGGTTGTGTTTGGTCCGCGGTCTCCGCGGCGTGGTGTCATGAAAGACTTCTGCTGGGGTCATCAATGTTGGTCTCATCATAGACCATTTTGTCGCCGGGAAACACGGTTCCCATGAACTATTTATTCGAAGTTTCTTTGGTTCGGGACTGGAACAGTATAACCCAAGCCATCTCTTTTTCTCATTTCCGCCTCCCAAGATCGTTTCTTTAATTGCATCTCCTTAGTTTAAATAACTAAAATTAAAATATCATTTAAATAACTAATATTTCTATTAGTTTTATGAATCCATTTGTTTTAAAGTTTCTTTGTGAATTGTGAATGATGATGGTAACGAACGGTGCAGATTTCATCGAGATCGCGAGTGTACCATGTGACAGACTACGGTGCCGACCCGACCGGGAAGACTGATTCCAGTGAAGCCATCGGTAAAGCCATCTCTGATGCCTTCCGAGACCCGTCTGATCGTGTTTTGATGGCCGGCGTCGCCGATCTTGGCGGCGCTGAAATCCATTTAGGTGGGGGCTCATACTTGATTAGTTCTCCTGTAACATTGCCGGCCACTGGAGGTGGCAATCTTAAGGTAACATTCCTAATTCATGTCCTTAGTTTTCTTCTTCAAAAAATTGTGCACTTTTTGATGCTTTATTTTCCTTGAAACTACGCAAGACTCGATGTTAATTCGACTTTAATTGGAGCAGATCCACAGCGGATCATTACGAGCGTCCGATGACTTTCCAACCGACCGTTATCTAATTGAGCTATGGGCTTCACGCTCATCAGGCTCAGACTCCACCAATGGAGACTCCAATGGCTACAAATATGAGTACATCACCCTTAGTGGCCTGATGCTGGACTCCAATTTCCGTGGCGGGGGCACCGCCATCGAGAACTCCCTCCGAACGACGATCGATGATTGCTACATCGTCCATTTCATGTCCGATGGCATCCTGGTCCAATCAGGGCATGAAACCTACATTAGAAATTCATTTATCGGCCAGCACATCACCGCCGGAAATGACCCCGGTGAAAAGGATTTCTCCGGCACTGGGATCAATTTGATGGGCAACGACAATGCCGTCACCGACGTCGTCATTTTCTCGGCCGCAATAGGAATTCTAGTCTCCGGCCAGGCCAACACCCTGACAGGGGTCCATTGTTACAATAAGGCAACAGGATGGGGAGGAACTGGCATTTATTTGAAATCGCCCGGGCTAACTCAAACTCGAATCATTAACTGTTATTTAGACTATACCAGTATCGTCTCAGAGGACCCGGTCCAGCTCCATGTATCGGGTTCATTCTTCTTAGGCGATGCCAACGTGGTGCTCAAATCAGTGAAAGGTGTGATCAATGGCGTTGATATCGTGGACAATATATTTTCTGGTGGTGGTAATGGTGTCGATATCGTCCAATTGGATGAATCGAATGGAAAATTTGGAGACGTTGATCAGGTAATTGTGCAGCATAATGTTGTTAAGGGTATGACGTTACGATCGACGGTGGCGAAGGCCTCAATGGATGGGAATGCGAAGGTGTGGACCGTCGATTTCTCACCAGTGCTGTTGCTCCCGGACCGGATCCAGCATGTACAGTACACGCTGCTTGCAGACTCAATGTTTCCAAACCATGCGCTGCGGAACACGTCAGGGAATCAGGTGGTGATCGAGACTGAGGTGGCAGTGGCGGCGAGTGTCCACGTGGCAGTGGATCAGTGTGTAACAAGTATTGGGTGAATTCTAGTTTTAAGCGGCATCAGGGATAGAACACAGCCATTCTGATTAAATTGTTTCTGTTATTTTCTTTGTTCCCACAATTCAAATTGAAAATAACAGTAAAAATCCTTACTGAAGGAAAATAAGTGATGTATTTCTTTGTATACATTGATTCTTCCTTCATTTTATTTTGGGATTTGATATAACAGTTGATGAGGTTCTTTCCATGCTCATTCCCCTGCGTTGTTTCATGGACAATGGCAATGCACTACAACCACTGCAATGGCTAAGATTGTGTACTGTTACTGTTTGAATATACTAAAACTAATTTGCATGTTAATCTTAAATGCATACATCTATTATACAGATTTAAAATATAAGTCATCTATACTTAACCTATTCATACCATCTTCTGAACTTATTTTGATGAGCCATTAAATGTCATTATATTATCTGATAACAATCGATACATTAGAGCAATATTTTAGTCCTGAAAATTATATTAAAAATAAAACAAGCTCCAAAACCATTATAAATAACTTCATGGTTTGACCCCTAAATGTGATTTGAGAGATTCTAGAAACTTTACCATGGTACCAGCCTCTGTTTCACTGTCCGGCTGATCCTATCAAACAAACCACTCAAACAGGCTCAGTTGATCCACATGAGAAGTAGGTATTGTTCAAGAGTTGGTGCCTTGGTGACTTCAGAGGTGACCACGGCAAAGCTATTCTTTTGGGTTAGAGCCTGAACCTCACAAAGGATATGGATGTTCTGAGTAAAAGAAAGAGAGGGAAAGAAAATGGCATAATCAACTATAACACTGCTAAATTTGGAGCAGGTATGAGGCTGCAAGAGCGTGTCGATCGATCTCCGTCCTTCTGATCCCATTCACAGATCTAATAGTAAGAAACTTGAACAGATGAATTTTATTTCTTTTCCCCTTTCCTCTTTCCTTGATGACAAGAAGTTACCCAAGCGTGCAAGAAATGTGCAGTGGAACATTGGAAAATATATATTTGTAGTATCTTGGCTACCAATCAATTTGAAACATATACCTTTCAAATTAGCTTCTCTTTGTTTTATTTGTAGTAACACAATGATAGTTGTACACTACAATGACCTCTGGTCCACAATCAACTGCAGTGATGGTGTTTCCAATCACCGTTCCTCGCTCCATGACAAGCCTCACTCTGAAGAACCTAAGAGAAGAAAGAATGAAACTTCCTTTAGCCTCCATCACATTTATCAGGTGTTTAGCTTTACAAATGGGCAGACCATCTCTGCTAGAAAGAGACAACAAAGAGTCATAACTTGAGCAATCATCTTTCAAAGTTGTAACCAGGAATAACAGCTAAATTTGAAGCTACCAAGCAAGTGGAAAATGCAATGCAATTTCCCATGGTAGGAGAGCTAAGTCCATCAGGAGTCAAAGTTTCAAAGAGAAAATTTATTAGGTACAATGTTGTTGGTAGACAAATATGGACTAAAGAGGTCCTCAGCGTGGAAATTTCTGTCAAATACATGGAAATCATCCAAACATCTGATTAATTAAAAGAGAATAAAAGTAAAAGGGCTCATGATTGGTCCAAGCTTAGAAGGATCAATCCAATTTGGATGCTGTCACAATTTAGGTTCACCTTCCTCTGGTGTTAACTTACAGTATCCTGACATCTCTAAGGTAAAAATAAATATAAAAATAAATAGTTATCTAGTATTGCCCATCAAAAACTAAGCTAAACAACACTCTAAACAATCTCATTATGATAAATTGTCATCTTATGCTATCAGATGGTTGTTTTAGTTGACTGAGATTTGATTCAGCAAACTGAGAATGACAGCGGGAACAGCAAGTCTTGAGCAGAACTAGAATGCCTCCATGCAGTATACAAAGTCCAAGGTTTTGAAATCAGTTGCAGCCAGTGGAGAGGTGTTTGTCAACAATTCCCATTTTATTGGGTGGTGCGGTTGGACAAATGAAAGGTTAGGCTGGTAGAGTTGTTGAGCCTCTCTTCCAACAGAGCTAAGCGGAAAACCACATAGAAGACAACTACTGGAGATCTACCACAGAGATATCTCCATAGTAGTTCACAGAACATGGTCAAAAGAGGCCTATGCAACCAAATGTCTTTTTCTCCTCTCCTCATAGTTGGAAAATTAACATCATCAAGAGATACATGTAAAAAATGGACAAGGCACATAGGAGCTAGTTTAACTATAGAAATTGAGGTCACCTTATAACAAGTTATTCTCTGATCTTTTAAATCAACATAACAGGTTGATTACCACCATCCATCACATCCATCATTAAAGATAATACTTATCGACTTCACCATGTATGTAGAACTAGATAAATACAGCTCAAAACTGGGTACTTAAAAGATTTATAAGCCAACATCATTGGAAACTACATGCAACAAATGGATGGAGTGCATTCAAAATAATCTCTAGAAATTGAGGTCGCCTATAAAAACTCTTTATTCGGTCTAAAGCACAAGAACTCCTCTCAACTTTTGAATCAATACAACTTGTCGATCACTATCCATCACATCCATCATTAAAAATCATACCTGTCCATCACACTGAGTGTGGAACTAGATAAATACAGCTTCAAGTGGGTGATTAGTGATTTATAAGCCAACAAGCGCTGACTGAACACATTTTGGAGGGTCCCTGTGTAATTAAATGTTTCCAAGATTTAGTATTTATCGTTGGAACTTACATGTTATTTATTAATATTAACTACTCAAATAGTTAATACAAGTGCTTCACTCTGAAGAATCACCCTCCAATAAAAAGAAGAGGGTTAAGTAATCTTCAAGAAGAAACCAAGTTCCTAATGTTAAAAGAAACTTGCTCTGCTTTCTGCAAGACCTTTTTACATCATTGCCTTTTCGCATTCCAACTAACATATATCTACTATACGAGAGTAGAATTGATATCATTGGAAAGCAAGCACATGTGTATGGATAAACAATAGATTGCGTAGAATCATTCATTTTAAATTTTCTTCAGCATTATAAGTAGATAATTTTGGTGTCCCCCCCATAACTCGTTGATAGAATCTATTAGTATGAAACATTTTCAGATTGCCTTCTACTTGTCTCGTGTCAGAACTTGATGTCTAATCATCCATAGTACTGGGTAAGTTTTATTTCTATGATGATTAATATTATCAGAATGCTCATTTTAACAACACCCAACAGAAGATATAATGTCATATTAACATGTAAGTTTGTTCATTACAGAACCAAGTCAAAGTAGGTTTGAGTGACTACAGCACTTTCCATTGGGTTCGTAAACCATCAACACTGAAACAATAGGAAAGAAGCTTTTGTACCAGATGGCAATAACCAATTACAACATATCATAAATCAAACTAAAGCACCGCTCAGTTTTTAAAATTAAATCATCATAGTCATCAGATCACCCCAATGGCACCCCTCCCACTACTCCAAACCATCATGCTCAAGGATGGCATTTAATCATTTTCCATGTACAGCATCAAAACTGACCATAAAAAACTTAAGGATGCAAAAGTTGCAACAAATTGTAGCTAACTCTTTTAAAATAAAGTACTAGCCTCATTATACCATTCCACATCATGTGAAACCATGGTGTCATGGATTTCCAATAGACGCCATATGTTCTTAGGTCCTGGTGGGACCGGACCAAACTTTCACACCCTTTCTGAAATCAGATAGTGGCTATTGTATTTCAGTTGAGGCTACCTGCACTTACATGCTAACCATCTCTACAAGGATTTTGCCTCCTGACAATCAGAGACTACTAGATCCCTGCATTTTAATCATTAATATTATTCAACTAGCATTGCGGCAACTCTCAGATTTGAAATTACTATTCATAATTTTCAGCCAATCAAACAATCTTTTCCAACAATCAAATGAAAAATGTCACACGTGTGTAAATTCCCAATCAATCATCATCATCATCATCATTATCATTATTATTATTATTATTATTTAACTGGATTCTCAAACAAATGAATATGTTAGAAAATTTGCCAACCATGTGAATCCTCCACCAAGTGGAATAAAAATATTCTTAACCAGAGAATGAATATGTTAGATGATTTAGGACTGCGTAGATCCGAAGTCACACATAGAGCAATTCATAACAGATGTGGCATCCTAATTGCAAATCACATATAAACAGTTAAGGATATCTACTACTTAAGGCTACTTAAGCATGCATCAATAAATGATCACGAAGGTAATGTCAATGTACTATAAATTAAAGGATCTATAGATACATGATTCATGAAAAGCTTCATCAATAAATGAAAGACTATTACTGGGAATGTGATGTAAAAGAAAATTTTTATGCATCACTTGTTTTCAAGAAGTTCCTCAGTATATTTAAACAAAAGAGACCCTTTAATAAAGATGGGAAAACTTACACCCAAGCGAATTGTTGATGAGTCTAAGATCCTTTATACTTCTATCACCAAGATTAATATCTCAGATCAAATCAGGATCCTATGTCGACTCATTTCTGAAACTTGTCTTGCCAATTTGGAAGGTCTGCTAATCAAGATAGCTGGTACTCATCCATTTATAATGCAAGGGCAAATGGCCTGGTTGATGCCTTTAACTTCAGCACAAGACATACAGTGGCAACAAAAAAGTGGCCAGAACTGCACCTAAGATTGTATAAAACATTTAAGTCTTACTGAACCACATATCAGACCCCAACTCAATCTATGCCTTATATTCTTTAGCGTTTGAGGTCAAGGAAGTGTTTTCATTGGAGATAGGAATTTCTCTAGGCATCACAGTGCAATATGGGCAAACAACAGATAAGATGCTCAATTATGCTTCGATGAGCTTGATGTCTTTGATAAGGCTGCAAATGGGTCAGGTTGACCCGTGACCAGACCCGACCCGACCCGCTTAGACCCGATCCGGCCCATTTTAAAGGATCCATGGGGCCGGCTCGGGCTCTAAAATTGGACCCATTCTATTTCTGGGTCGGATCTGGGTTTACTGAATTCCGACCCGACCTGACTTATTGTTTTTTGAGTCAATTTTGGATCGTTTACTCTACGACTTGATTTGACCCAAATCTGAATATACCGTTAGGGCCCGTAGGCTGGTAGGGGGTGTCTTAATCTCAGATTTGTCATGCGTGAGATCATGACTCCATCTCTGCAACTCCGAATCCGTGACCGTGAGACCGTGAATTCGTCCCAGTCCCAACCTGACTTCAGCCACATCCCTTGATTCCTTCCAATTTTCCATTTCCCAATTGCTCTCTCCTAGTCTCCTTAGTCTCCTAGTTTTGGTAACTTTGGACACCTAGAGATAACATTGAAACCATTCGGGAGAAAATGACATAAAAGCAACAGAAACATGGTTTCTATAATATTCTGGTTCGAAATATATTTCATTCATTTTGGGTCCTTTGAGAACATCTAATTAAGAGAGAACACAATCGGTAGGCTTAAAATTCTTGAGGTTTAAAATAGCTTCTTTGAATTCCAGCGCTTCCTTGAGTTCTCTTAGTCAACTGCAACTACATTTTTTCATATAAATATAATTATGGTACTGTAGGTTGCATTATCTTTTCGTATCTTTTGTGTGAGAAGCTAGTAGACATTTGCAGGTTGCAAATCCAGTTGTATCTAATATCTGGGTGCTGGTTGCATTCACAAATTTTGAAGAGATACAAGTCTACAACCCTTGGAAGAGTTTGCCACACCTCCTTCAAGCCCCCAAAACAAGAGTCTTGTAGTGCAACCATCAAGCTCCCGGATTCAGTGGATTAGGGCACATACTGTTAGTCCTACTCCACAACATTAGGACGTAGTAGCCATGTGGCAGATATCCAAGATCCTTTTGTGATACCACCTAATTACACTTAGACGACACCAAATGCAAAGAAAAAGAAGATGCAGGAAGGCAAGAGCATATCCAAGAAGAGAAGAGGCCAGAACCAATGATTAGGGGATAAAAGTGTGAACTTTGTGAAACATGTGCACTGATGGATGCTTCTACCCATGATCAGTTGTCGAAGCTTTCCAAGGCTGTTTCAGTAAAAGATGACTCATGATGCCCAATTCAGGTTGCAAGCCTGGGTTGAACTTGATATGAAGTGAATTTCAAAAACCTTCAGAACTGGTGATGCAAATTGTCAGGAACCACTTGTAACCAAATTCAATGTGTTTAAAATTTGTTGGAACATTCTTTATCTCTTGTTAACCCTGCTTTCAATTTTTTGAATCTTTTGATGTTCACCATCTGTCTTGAATTTGATAGAATTCTTCAGAGAATTATTTGGCGCAGAACTGCCATAGATCTTATGCATGGGTTTTAAGAATATGAACTTTTGGTCATGGTCATTCAATCACTGTTATTTGATTAGCTTAGTCATGGAAAGTACATATAGTTGCGTAGATCTTGTGGCATATGGTAATGTCCCAAATTTGAACACTGAGTTTTAGCTTCAGTGTTTATTTTCATTTTTGTCCTAGTTCTTCAAGTTTCTAGTCTCTTGATGGCTGGTTAAGAATGCCTTGGCCCTTTTCGGTGACTAGTTGCTTTGTTTCCATACCAAAAATAGGGACAAGACAAATTTTTGGCTGACCTCCTGACCAGCATTTTCTTGTGGCTGGATTCGAACCAGATTTAATTTTTTTGGAGTAGGACCGGATTATACATGGACCCGACCCGAATAACCTGTTGGGTCAAATATTGTAGCCGTAGAACCAATGCGACCCGATTTTTTATTGGGTTGGATATATGTCCAATGTTAGGATCTGAACAAGGAACCGGGTTGGGTCGAGGTCACTCATGACCCGGTCCGACCCGACCCATTTGCACCCCTAGCCCTTGATGAAGACAACTTAATGGTTCATCAAAATCAAGAGTTGTGTCAAGCCCAAATGGCAAAAGCTTACAAAAAGTTGACCTGAATCTGAAACTTTGAATAAGGTACGATTGTTTATCTTGAGAGGACTTGTTACTGCTAATTGCTATGCATACGGTACCAATTGTTTGAAGGCCAAAGGAAGTAGCCTATTCCACCTATGCATGGAGAATTCCTAAAGAAATACTATGCATAGAACCCTATGACTCCCAAAAAGGTGGAGGACAAGAAACCTATTTAGTTGATGGGAGTAATACATGAGCAACTCATGAACTTGGTGAAAGTCATAGAAGGTAAAAAGGTTCAAATCTTTACCATGCTTTATCCCCAAAAGAAAAAAATAGGGACCTTGTTGTAGGAAATATCTAAAAGAGACCAATAGGTGAAATTAAAAGGTTTAGATATGGCGAAAAACCAAGTTTGGACCCCAAACCAAGTAAATTAAATCCATCAATATTGATTTGCTTATGAAGGAACATTTTGTACACTATACTGGAGTACTTGATCAAGTACAACAAGCCCATGTGTCTCTCAAGATTAAAAAAAAATAAAAAGAAAGGATCTAATCCAATGGTATTGGTGATATGCTGTAAAGTGCTATAAAGGCATGAATGTTAACCATCTACAGCAATATCTCAAATTTACCATAATCAAGGTGGATGATGTTAGGTCTTGAACACCGTAACTCTAAAAGTTTTGAAAAAATTTGGTTGCAATTGTATTGTCCATTGACAATGATTACCCGAAACTCCAACAATTAGTAGCATGATTCTGTACTGGATTATTACATCATCGGTCCAGTCTTGAGTCCATCCACGTTGATGCATCCATGTATTCTACACTTCCCATTCCATCCTGGCTGACTTCAGAATTTTATAATCCAAGGATTCTGAGTTTCTAACCCTTTCTTCTTCCACTCCGTTCTTGTGATTTCATAATTTTATAACCCAAGGATTCTAAAATTTCCTTTCTTTTTGAATGTACTATGATCCGAAAAGTATAAATTCCTCATTTCCAGTGCCATAATATCGTGTGGTACAGCAGAGAGCAAGAAACTCAGGCCTGTTTAAGTAAATATCACCATCATGAAATTGAAGTCTAGAATAATGAATTGTATGTTTGGCAAAAAGCAAAATATCCCTCTTGGTACGCCAGCATCAAAATCATGAGGATCTACCAGAGGCTCCGCTAACCTGTCTTTCATGATCATTGAGAAACTATCAGCAGTATTCTCCACCATCTTTGTGAGGATCAACCAAGATAAGGGGCTCAATGGAATCCCAATGATAAAAATATTGCTACAGATCCATAGGCTGCTGGAAAAAGGATGATGATAAAAAGAGAGAAAAAAGGTTTTCAGTGCTTGTATTGCTGCCATGTGTAGGGATAACCACAGAATGACATCCCTGTGTCTCATTTGTCGCCTACTAACTGTTTCCTGGCCATAAGCCTTGCAGTTCTTGTGGTGTCAACAACTCTGCATGCCACCATGTTGAGCAAAGTTGACAGCATGGCAGCCCCCAGGCCTTGTTCATATCTGTTTGCTATGTCCCAATCATGAGCCTGGTCATTAATGTCAAGTTCATGCCTGCTTGCAGCCATGCCGAGAGTAGAGTAAGCATAATGGCTCAGCATCTAATTCACCACTACCATACTGTCTTCTGTAAGCTTCACCATTCATCACCACTGTCATTAACTCTCCTTGTTGTTTGACCAGACCATGATTGCTATATAGCTTCACTCGCCGTGGTATCATAATGTGTTGCTCTTCCATCATGTATAATTTAATCAAACTGTACCACTGCTGCATTGCTTTGGTTCAATCCTCGTGCCACTACTATAACTTCTTTGTCCAAATGTAACCATGCTAAACCACTCCCTTTCTTTATAGTTGATTAACTTATGAGCCACAAGCCACACCTTCATGCTCCAATTCTTTGCTCTACTATCAGTAATGAATGAGAGAGAAGAAAGTACCATGGGCCTTATTACTCTGTTTTAAATCCAAAGGCAAAAACATATGGTTACCAGCACTACACCTGATAGCCATGGCTTACCATATGGTGTTTGCTGCCGTCATAAATTGTGCCCAGCTTGTCATATCATCTCACTGTTTACCTCTCACAGTATTGCACAATACTAGATGTTTTGTCATTTATTGAAACTTTACCATCATTATGTGCCATCTTTCCCTTCTGTCCTATAATTGATATCAAGAATTTTAACCATTGTCTGTGTCCTATAACTACATAACTGAGGGTTGTTTTGTTTTTTTTGTCTTTCTAGCCTATCAACATATCTTACCTGTTGCTCTTAGAATTTGGCCTTCTTTCAACTAAATTTGATGAGTCATATAAATAAAGCACTTGGCCTTCTTCCTGTGGTTCTAGCTGCTTTTTATTAAGTTCTAACACTTAGAATACCTTCATCTTGTGGTGTTAGCCTGCCTTTAAGTCTTAATATCTACTCCATCCTTTATTTTCTTTTTGTAAGATGAAAATAGAAGTAGACTTTGAGGAGGAGAAACAATAAAATTTGCACTTCACCTTAACTGGAACATTAAAGAGACTGAAGGAGAAGTCTTCTAGTTGGTCTTAAGGAAGGTGGGTAGATATAAGAAAATTTAATATTCCACCTCAGTTTGATTTAGCAGCGATCCATGATCACATTTAGAAGTGCCCAATTTATCAAAAAACAATTTTTTAAATAAAGCATGATTAATGCCTTATCACTCACATAGGCATTCCTTAAGGTGAGATATCAACCTTCTTGACCCACCATTCACTTCCACATTCATAGATTCAAATTTATGGGTGACTAGCAAATCTAATATACTAAGAAACCTCTAGAAACCATTCAAACACATGCTAGGGCATCCTTGATCTGAACTAATGTCTGACCAAAACAATCCTTATACCATGTAAATTCTGCATTCTGCATAACAGTCAGCATATTAGTTATAACTTTTTACCTAGAACTCAGAATCGAGTTCCATAAAAAGCATTGGACTCTTGACTTTATGCCCTTTCCAATAAGTACTACATTGCATATGTTTGGGTTCATAAAAAAAATTGAAACATTTGGAAAGTTTGATGTTGGTGTTAAAATGGACTGTTTTGGTTAGGGCATGCAACACGGTGTCCAAAAGGGAAATAAACACATGATTGTCAATGCATAATCGCCTACACAAGCATTCCTTAAGGAGAGATATCAACCTTCTTGATCCCACTCATTCACTTCCACATTCATCGATTCAAATTTATGGGTGATTATCAAATCTAATACACTATATGATCCTTGTAACGACATAGGACGTGATTTTAGAAAGATAATACTCTTAAAACAATTTAGACCATTTGTATACTTGAAATGTACATTAGCCATCTAAGAAAACTACACAAATAGAATAAAGCCCTCCAAGTATGGATATTTTAGGGCCCAATAAGTAAAAGAAAGACTAAAATGGAAATCTTATGCTACCAACCACTTCAAAAATCATCTTATTGTGCTACAACCTGCAAACCCCCCTACCCACCCTCCACCTACTTCTCTATACTCTCCAAATCACAAGCACATGCACAAGGGAACACACTGTAAATATGGTTGTGTGGATAATGATTACAGACCCATAAAACTTATGCACCAATGAGGTAAAAGAATGATCTTCTAAATAATCAAATATTACACCTTAAGGCTCCTAATATAATAAATATTAATTATTAATAGAAAGAAATAAGCATAAATAAATGATAAAGTTTAATATAGAAAGAGCCTGATATATGTCCAATGAGCACCAGTTGGACTAGAATAATTTAATTTTTATTTCAATAAAGCTGATTGAAATGAATAAAACTGATTTCTGTTTTTAGGCCACATTTGAGACAGAAAAAGCACTATTTCATGCAAAGCATAATGCACTTCAGTTTATAACACCAATGTTATTTAAGATAAATTCAATGGCAACATTGGAGTCATGATGAAGTTAAGGGCCTAGATCATGAGCTAAATGATTTTAAGCATAGATCAATTGCAAGGAGCTTCGAGGAGATATTAGCGCATCAATTTGACAGTCCAAAATTTTTCATGTAATAAACCTGTATCTCTCTCGTCTTTAAATGAGTTGCTGCAAGTCAGGCCTGAGCTGCACCCTTCTAGCAGCTTGAGTTACTGCACTAAATGAGTTGTAGCCCGCTAAACAGCTGGGCTGAGTTATAGCTGTAGCAGTCTTGCACACAGGTCCAGCTATAGCCTAGCAAGCAGCCCCTAACCAAGAGAACACTTCATGGAACAAAGGAACATTTTCCCTCCCCCATCTCCTGCCCCTAAATCACTTTATTTGCTCTCATCAGAAAAAGAGTTGGAAACTTTCAAAATCAGTATATACTAAAGGTTAAATAAAACCACTTTTAAAAAGTACATTATCCTTCTTATTATAAGAATGGACAAGCTTTACATGTTAAATATCAATTGGAAATATTCGTAAAAGGGTCCTAGTCATACTTTTAATCTCCTAGATTACCATAGGTAAAGCATTTAATAAAGATCAACTAAATTGAATGAAAGCTCTAACAATTTCAACAAAAATTTTCATCAGATAATACACCAAGGGAAAATAGTCCCCGCTTATTCCAACATAAAATAATTGTTGAACCCTTCCAAGATCACCTTAACACATATCCAGAGACTCCTAGCAAAAATCAGTAACAAATGGTAAGAAACCACAAGAGAATACTAAATACTCATCCAATTACTCCATCAAATTCAACACTCATCCCCTCTATTACGACCCAGAAGATCAACATCGTTACATGCCTTCAGTTTGCTTTAATACCCCTAAACACAATCTCAACCTCCTAGACAAGATTTTCATAATTACCTTGTAGGACCTTATATCATGGGCCTACTCCTCAAGAATTAGGGTTTAATTAACACATACAAGCTTCATTATGATAGACTATGCAAGAATATATCTCGCATCATCCATCAAGATATGTGAAAGGCTTAACAAAGGAGAAAACTTTTGTGGCTAAAAGGTTCTCTTCTCTAAATCCTTAAATTTCTGTCGGTGCTTCTCTAGTCTTGTCTCCCCTCCAGATCAACTGCTTCAAACACTAAATATGCATTTCCATGTCATCTTCTTTTGTGCTTGAACATAGTGCAATAGAAGTTCAAAAGCCCTTAGCATTTCTACTATTGTTTTCTTATTGAATAATTCTAAGAAAAATTACAGCTTCAATATTAGTGAAAAAAAGAAAACGGAAAATGACATCTCAATAAAGATGATAAATAGAAAATTCCCACAATAATTATTTCATAGATTTATTGTACCTGAAAAGTGAGAATTGGTAATACCTAATGAAGTTAAAATGGGTATTCAATTGTCACCTCTTGCCAGAAAGGCTTTCTTGTGAGGACAAGGGCTTGGTTCACCTCTCACAAGATATGGAAGAAAACTAGTCATTCCTTCCGATAGGGTATCATGACTGTCTCTGATGAAGTGAAGGAGAATTTGATTTGCTAAAGAAGTGTAATGTCAAATGGAGCATTGCTGTCAGGAAACATCACCATGTAGATACATATTCACTAGGTGAATTTTTGATCTACTTAATCCCATACTAAGCCATTGGATCATCTGCTTCCACATTGAGAGTCAAAGTTTAGAACAGATCAGTATAATGTTTTACAAGGAAGAAAATTCTAAAAAAAATGAATATCAACTCTATTGAAATAACTATTAACCATCTAAGACAACTAAGCAAATAAATAGGAAGACAAAGTATATTATCCCATTTGAGTCATAGATGTTGTAAGGTTAGATATTGATTGCAAAAATTTAGGCCAATATATGTGTGTTGAATGGTTGAAGAGAACAAGACAACATCATCCAATATGCAAAGGCTCCAAATACAAATATATTTTAGAAGTTAAAAAACCAGAAAACAGAAGCAGATATCCAAATTTAACATAGTAAGAGTCCATTAGTTGATACATGAAGGGTACACATTGCATTAAATTCCTCAATCAAGCACAATCTAAACCCTCATGCACTTGATTTGTTACTCAATGCCCCTGATTAAATATCAAGCAAAATGTACTTGTATTCGATCTTTGCTCCTATGTTGACCATGATATTGACAGTTCTGTCTCAGGTTTTATCTTTCAGGCTCAGTTAATGTTTACACTAGCTGTATGCTAAATGCTTTAATTTGTTTCAAGCGATGCTAAATGTAGCCAAAATTGCCTGAAACTGGTTGAAAGTTATATGTTCATGTTGGTCACAGTTTGCTGAAATGTCATGAGCTTCACATTCTGTATAGATTTGAAACCATTCAAGCTACCAAATCTGACAAAATTGGAACTTCTTGAAAGATTTACAATTCTACCTAGTTCAGTTCTATATGCAATCAATTAGGTTGAAAGATAACAACATAGAACCAATCCTACATATATGGCCTCAAAAATGGTCTGCTAAATGATTACTTCTGATGTAGCAAAAAAAACCCAATCACCAGTAATCTAGTCTTAAGAATATTCCCATAAGAATGATGCAATATGGAGACAATTTAGACTCCTTTAACAACTATCATGTTTGCAGAATATGAAGCTTTGTTCAAAATCAACTATTCGTGTGTGTGTGTGTCTATATATATGTGTGTGTGGGGGGGGGGGGGGGGGGGGGGATTGATAACCTACTCTCTGTTATGGTAAGTTATCAATTTACCCAATTTTCATTGGACAAAAAATACCCTTACTTTTTATGACTCTTGAGAATAGTTTGTCTTTTTACAATCCCGCATTAACTCACCCTCTCAACCCCCCAATTAATACTCTCTCTCATATATATGTGTGTGTGTGTGTGTGTGTGTGTGTGTGTGTGTGTGTGTGTGTAAGGAGAGAGAGAGAGTATTAACTGGGGGGTTGAGAGGGTGAGTTAATGCGGGATTGTAAAAAAACATAAAATACCTTTAAGAGTCATAAAAAGTAAGAATATTTTTTGTTCAATAAAAAATGGGTAGATTGATAACCTACCATAATAGAGAGTAGGTTATCAATCCCCTATATATAGAGAGTAGGTTATCAATCCCCTATATATAGGGGATTGATAACCTACTCTCTCTCTCTCTCTCTCTCTATATATATATATATATATCTTCCTTGAGGTAAATCATAGTGGTCACTACTTTTCCCACCTTCAACATAGACTTCTTAACAAGTTGGAACAAGAGAAGAATTAAAGACTAACTTTCTTCGAAACTTTCATTTTCCAATGTCCTTTAAAATATGAAAGAAGCAGGATGACTATTTCAAGGAAAGCTGAGAAGCTTGCTGCTTCTGAAAAATTTACTAGCTCTAGACAAATGGATTTATGGCTTACAATTTCTAATGGTAACTGAGGCAAGAAGTCCTTATAAAGAACAAACAGAAGCAAACTCATCTAGTGCCATTAATCTTTGAATGAGATAAAAAAAGAACAGTTTCTTCATCCCAAACTAAATAAATTTGAATGTTTCTCATAATAAACCACTAAAATGTTGTAAAAGCAATCGAGATTTCTATATTAGCCATAAATTGAGCTAATAATCATCAGATCACTGCATAAAGTTACAAACAAGATAAAAAGGGAAGGTGAATGATACAAGGAACTATACTTTCCATGTAAACATGTAAGCTTGCATTACCGTCCTATTAAATCAGACAAGGAAGTTCACAACTCAGACCTCTTATATCACATAGATTTCCCAATATAATACATTTTGATATCATGAGAACTCACCCTCGATATATACATCACCAGCTTTCTTCCAATGCCCAAGCTATGAACAAGTGACAAAACCCTCGATACCAATCCCAAACAAACCTTGCTCCTCTTGCTCCAGAGTTCCTCTCACCGCCTGATAAAGCTTCGCCCACGAGCATGACCCCAAAACACCAGAACGCTCCACCGCCTCCCCCCAAAACGTCAAATTGGGACTCAGAGGGCATGTGGTAGCCACCAAATCCATCACGGTCACCGTCCCGACCGCCGCCCGGGGAAAATTGAACGCCAAGTTGTCAACTTTATGCTCATATATCTTCCCATTCCGATCCAGTCGATACCTCGACGTCCCCTGGAATCTTCCCCTTGCCTCCCACGGCACCCGGGGGACCCCCTGCAGCTCCCAACGGATCAAGATCATGTACTCCGATGGCTGCCAAACCCGGAAAATCTCAAGCCCAATCTCCCGAAACAAAATCCGGCCATGCAATCGGAGCGCCCAGAAGATCAATTTATAGTTCTCGATCCCATGAAAGGTATTGAGCGGATCGACGAAGGTGATATCATCCCTGAAAAATCAAGAAAAATCCCGAAAAATCAGGAAAACGGGTAAAGATCCGAACTTTAGGCCTAGTGGTGGGGTGAAGGCTAGGGTTTATACCGGTAGATGTCGTAGTTGAGGTCTTTGGAGAAGAGGGAGGGGAGGTCGTCGCGGAGGGTGCGGACGACGAGGCCGAGGTTGAGATAGGAGTCGCCCTTATTGCTGTTCTTCTCGCTTTTCTTCTTGGTTTCGTGCAACGCGGCGGGGGGCTTGCCGTGCAGCGCCGGGGGCTTCTCGCGCGTAGCATCGTGGACGGGCGGGGGCTCGAGATTAGTTAGTGATGAAGAAGAGAGGAAGGGCCTCGTTGGGGAATTTTGGGAAGGGCAATGGTGAGGAAGGAGGGGAGAGGACGAGATTTTGGGAAGAAACAAGGCCATTTTCTTCTCTCTCCTTTTCCTCTCTCTTTCTTTTTTTTCTTCCCTCAGGCTTCCACGGCTGTGAGAAAGCGAGACTCTTTTTCCTTTTTCTTTCTTTTTTTCCTTTTCCCATCGGGCTTCCATGGCTGAGAGGCAGAGAGAGGGATTCGTGGTTTCGAACGTTGCAACGAGTAGCGTTAGGCCTGTTAACGAGCCGAGCCGAGCCCGGAAGATTTGGGCTCGGCTCGTTTCACAAAATCTCGGGCTCGGTACCGAGCTCTGTATTGGGCTCGGGCTCGAGCTCGTTTGGCACATCAAAGGCTCGGGCTTGAGCTCGTAAAGCCCGTTTCAATTACAAGCTCGAGCCCGAGCCCGAGCCCGAGCCCGGGGATGGGGATGGGGTCCTGGGGATCGGGATTGGGCGAGCGGGAGAGAGGGTGGAGGGGTGGACGAGGTGGAGGAGGGAGAGACGGGGGCAAGCGGCGGCGAGGGCAAGGAGGGAGGCGTCGTCGACGAACTCGAAGTAGTGGGGCTACGGGGGTTGAAGACGCCGGGGGCGAGGAGGTGGCAGAGGTTGGGGCAGGCAACAGCGATGGCAGCGAGCTCGGAGGCGCGGAAGCCCTCGGCGAAGGAGGTAGAGGCGGGCGAGGGAGGCGGCGGCGGCGGGGTGGGCCTAGAGGACGGAGGAGGTCGAGGCGGGCGAGGGAGGCGGTCGGTCCAGGGGGCGGAGGCGGGGCGGCGGAGAGGGTCCTGGGCCTGGGGGATCTGGAGGAGGTCGTCGAGGGAGGCGTGGAGGAGGTCGATCCGGGCGAGGCGGGGCGGCGGAGAGGGTCCTGGGGGATCTGAGCTTGGGGGCGCGGAAGCCCTCGGCGCGACGGCGACGACGTCGAGGGAGGCGTGGAGGAGGTCGATCCGGGCGAGGCGGGGCGGCGGAGAGGGTCCTGGGAAATCCGAGCTCGGAGGTGCGGAATCCCTCGGCGACGACGTCGAGGGAGGCGTGGAGGAGGTCGTCGGGGCCCTCGGGGGAGGCGGGTTGAGAGCAATTTTCAGAGGAGAGAGGTGGCCGGGTGGGGTGGGGGGATCTCGGGGGAGGGTCAAAAATGGTTTGAGTCACGAGCATGGGGGGGGGGGGGTGTCACGAGCCCGTTTGGGCTCGTGAGCTGCTCGGGCTCGGGCTCGGGCTCGAGCTCGAGTTTAAACGGGCTTTATTTTGGGCTCGGGCTCGGGCTCGTTTGACTAACGAGCCGAGCTCGAGCCGAGCCCGAGCCGGGCCCGAGCAGCTCGGCTCGTTAACAGGCCTAAGTAGCGTAGTGGTATCGGAAGGCATACCGCGGACAAGGCTGCGTGGTCGGGTTGACCCGTGACTCCACCGATCTAACCCATTTAGATTTGATTTGATCTGTTTTCAAGGATCCCTAAAACCAGAAACGGATCCGTTCTAACCCATTTAGATTCGATTTGATCCATTTTAAAGGATCTGTAGAGCCACGTCGGATTCTAAAATTGGACCGTTCTATTTTGAGGGCTTTCTTGAATACTGACCCAACCCAATCCGACCCGATCCATTTGAAATTTAGACAAATTTAGGTTTCAACTTTACAACACGATCCGAACCGAATAAACTATTTGGGCATATGCAGGGCGCATCACATGTTTTACAAAAGCATCACATGTTTGCTGCACTGGTTTGGTATTCTGTTTGATGCATTTTTAATGCAGATCAGGTATCACTATCCTGCTGCTTTCTAGTTTATGGAATTTTCGAATTTAAACTGTTGTTTTGCTCTTAGTAAAGAGAAGGCCAACCAATCCAGTAGGTGAAAGGACTAGGAAAACTCATGTAGTTCTGTTTCAGTAGTTTTATGGCCACTTTTAGACCTTAATTACACCGTCAACAGTTATTTAGATCTATGTTTTTTGTTTTAGAAAAGGTTTTAGATCCATACTGAAGACACCATATGCATTTGGTTTTGAATTATGTACCCGTTCAATTTACTTTACTGTCCATAAATTTTTCGGCTTCGAGTTGTATTAGACTATTAGGTATTATAGACTATCAACTTTTGTGGAAAGGATCAATTACCATTTACCAGCATTTGGATATGAATGATATCGGTAAGAGTGTAGTTTCTATGAATCAGGTCCAAATGTTGCTTATGAAGCATCTATTTAAAAATTGAGTCATTACCTAAGGAAGTTAATAAAAGTTCTTGAGAGCTGTGCAGCTTTGATGAGCACCGGCAGGAGCAGGCCCAAAATCATTTGAAATTTTAGGAGTGTACCTTGAGAAGCGTCGTGTGGGGTCATGTCTCAATAAGTTATGAACAAGATAGAAGAGCTACCAACATTTAAGACAAGCATGTCATTTACTTATATGATTTAATTTGAGAAAGTGAATATCCGTTAAATAAGAAATCACAACTTCAGCAAAAAGAAAGATGGTTGGGGCTGGACTCGAATCGGACCCGTCCCGAACCCATCTTGAACCTGAAATTTTTAGGTTCGGACCAAGTTATACAAGGATCCGACCTGACCCAAATGACCCATTGGGTTAAGATTTGTAGTTGGAGATTCAACCCTACTCAATTTTCTATTGGATTCTATTGGGTTGTGTGTGGATCTAACATTAGAACCCAAACAAAGAATCGGGTTGGATTCGGATCACTCATGACCAGTCTGACCCAACCCATTTGCATCCCTAATTACATATTAGATGGGATTTTGCGGGTTAGTCCTTAAAAGACAAATAATTATGGGACTTAACTCTCACTTAAAATCTTGTATTTTCTTATGTTTTAAATCTCATGCTATTTTTAAATTTTCCGAAGGTCCTTCGATCTCTTTGGAAAAAAAACAGGGCTGGCTAAATCAATGTTGTGCCTGTGAGAACCGGTAGGTTGGATTGTGTTAAGAGTGGACCATAGGAGGATGTTTTGGAGGCTAATTTTTCCTAGTAGGTGTAGCTAGGGTTGCTTGGATTAGGCTAGTATGGGCAAAATCTCGACAAAACATGGTTCAAAATTTTGATCTAGCATGAACCTATTAGTCCAATATTAGACCCAAATCAGTTTAGGCTTGGAACCGGTACAACTTGGTTTCCGGATCAATCCAAGTGGGTTTTGGGCTAGTGGGTCTAGTCGCTTGATTAGATCGGATCTAAGACGAAATATGAAATTGGATTGGATCGGTTCTCGGTAGCTCATCCAAGTTTCAGGAAAGCGACTCAGGCTCTGTTTGGAAGAGCTGTTGGCAATAGAGCTTTTAAAAGTAGAGCTTTCTGAAGTAGAGCTTTTATAAAAAGTTGTTTGTTATTTGGTAACTATATTTCTAAAATGCTGTGGCACTTTAACATGTATTTGGTAAAGAAACTGAGAAAGTACTTTTGTACGACAAAATTACCATAAAGCACATTGCATAGTATTATACAACAGAGCATAATAAAATATAACATATATTAATACATAAATGTATGATATAGTAAAATATTATTGTAATGTAATATAATATTATTATAATATAGTAATATAACATTGTATACTATAGCATAATAATTTAATATTATATTAAATTATTTAACATAATATATCAATGTATTATGATGTAATGTAATATAATATTATAGTTATATTATAATACAATAATAAAGATACAAAATATTATAATTATTAGCATACATTAATTTTTCATAAGATGACATAATATTAAATTATTTAACATAATATATTAATATATTATGATATAATGTAATATAATATTATATTTATACTATAATACAATAATAAAGGTATAAAATATTATAATTATTAGCATAAATTAATTTTTCATAATATAACATAATATTAAATTATTTAACATAACATATTAATGTATTATGATATAATGCAATATAATATTATATTTATAGCATGATACAATAATAAAAGTATAAAATATTATAATTATTAGCGTAAATTAATTTTTTATAATATAATATAATATTAAATTATTTAATATAATATATTGATGTATTATGATATAATGTAATATAATATGAAGTCTGATCCACGGCTATGGTTCCTTATCAGGGCTCTAGCAGATTTTTAAGTTTATAAAGAGATAAAGTACGTAATTGTTATATTTTATTATAGGTATTTTTGTCAAAAAAAAAAACTTCCTAACAAAGCTCAAAAAACTTTTTTTGAAAGCTCTAAAATGAACCTTGAGGATGATAGTGGTATTTTGATGATTAATACAATAATCAAGAGTATGTTACAAGTTAATTCGATACATCATTTATAAGTCTGTCACTCTCAGTACATTAGTATAATAAGATAAAGATGCATTTCATTATTTATATGGATGAATCTAACCTTAAGTTGCAGCAAAGTGTGGATTGAGTCGACCCCAAGATTGATTGAGTTGATCCTGGCACATCAAGAAACCATCTGGCACACTTCTGCAAAAATGGCACGGATGAACAGTAGTTGGGTCGACCCAAGTAAAGAATGAGTCGACCCAATCCTCAAGCCTCAAGAAAACAGTTCTCTGGAAACCCTGAGAGGGTCGACCCAAATGAAACTTGAGTCGACCCAAACTTGAGTCGACCCCAAGTTAACATGAGTCGACCCAAAGGCAATGACATTCAAAAATAGGTTCTCTGGAAACCCTGAGAGGGTCGACCCAAGTAAAAGTTGAGTCGACCCAACTGAACCTTGAGTCGACCCAAAAAGATGTTGAGTCGACCCAAGTGAAGGAAGGCTGAAATGCAAGGTTCTGTGGTTCTGAGAGGGTCGACCCTAGTAAATGTTGAGTCGACCCAAGTGAAAGTTGGGTCGACCCCAGTAAAAGTTGAGTCGACCCAAGCACGGGTCTGCAGAAGTACTTTTTGACCTTCCAACAGTGAGTAACGGCTAGTTTTTGAATTCTAACCATTGGGGCTTGTCCAATGGATGAAGGAAACTATTTAAAGTGACACTATTCATAAGAGGAAAGGGACTTTTGCAAAATATCAAAGCTTACACAAGAAAGATAAGTGCCCTAATCTTCTTCATCCAAGTGCTTCATTCAAGACTCAAAAAGGAAGTGGTTGAGCAGACTCCAAGAAATATCAAAAGCTCCATCCACCCTTGAAGAGTGAAGCATTCTTGACAAAGAAGAGAGAAGTCTAATCAAGTGATAACTATTCTCTAAACTTTTCCTTGTAGCTTATAAATGTTATATTTGCTCAACTAGGAGCTTCAAGTTTCTTCTTTCTTTTATTAATCACCTTGTAAAGGTTTGTTGGAGAGCCCGTAAAACCAACGGTGTAGGTTTATTGGTGAACTCGTAAAACCAATTGTGAAGGTTCGTTGGTGAGCCCGTAAAACCAACATAGGTTCTTGGTGATCCCGAGAAACCAAAGTGTAAAGGTTTTTGGATTGTGAGCCCGAAAAACAATCCAACTGTAATCCGCGGGATTATAGTGAATTCCCAAAGAGTCGCTTGGGGAGTGGATGTAGGTGCTTAGGAGAGCACCGAACCACTATACTTCATGTGTGTTTGTATTGTGCTTTGTTCTATTTCACTAACTCATCAATTGACATAAGTAAGATAGTAAAAATTAAGAGAAACCAATTCACCCCCCCTCTTGGCTTGTCACCTTGGGCAACAAGTGGTATCAGAGCAAGGTGCTCCTAAAGTATTTGTTGATCTCACAATCAAGAGTCAAAGATCATGACAACCCAAGTGGAATGTTCTATGAGTGAGGGGCAATCCACAAATAGACCTCCTGTATTTAATGGCACAAATTACACATACTGGAAAGCTAGGATGAGGATATTCATTCAAGCTCTAGACTATAAATTGTGGTATATTATAACTAGAAAACCTCACACACCCACATTAGTATAGAGGGCACTATCATACCCAAACTAGAAATGGATTGGAATGAAAGTGATAGAAGACTAGCACAATTAAATGCTAAAGCGATTAATGTACTTTACTGTTCACTAGATGTAAGTGAATTCAATAGAATATCTACATGCATCTCTGCAAAAGAAATTTGGGATAAACTTGAGGTCACACATGAAGGAACTAATCAAGTTAAGGAGTCAAAAATAAAGATATTAGTACATAAGTATGAATTGTTTAAAATGGAATCCACTGAGTCCATAACTGAAATATTTACTCGTTTCACTGAAATCATAAATGGGCTAAAGAGTTTAGGAAAGTCTTATACTAACTCTGAATTGGTGCGAAAAATTCTCAGGTCTCTACCAAGAGTTTGGGAGACCAAGGTAACAGCAATTCAGGAAGCAAAGGACCTCAACACACTGCAATTGGAGGAACTTCTAGGATCACTCATGACCCATGAGTTGACCATGAGGCAAAATTCAGAAGATGAGGTCAAGAGAAGAAAGACCATTGCCCTAAAGTCTACCACTCCAAAACAAAAAACTGAGTCGGAAGAATCTGATGATGATGATGAATTTGATGAAGAAGGAATGGCTACGCTTGGAAGAAAATTCAGAAAATTTATGAGAGGTAAGAAGAGATTTCATAAAAAGAAACCCTTCTTCAAAGGTAGCTCAAGCAAAGAAAAGGGTAAGGACAAAGAAAAGGAAAAGGAAACACCTATTTGTTATAAGTGTAACAAGCCCAGGCATTATAAGATAGATTGCCCGGAATTAAAGTGGATGGCAAGAAAACTTAAAAAGAAGAACTTCATGGCTGAATGGAGTGAAAGTGAGGAGTCAAGTTCGGAAGAGGAAGATCATCAAGAGACGGCCCAAATATGCCATATGGCCAATGACGATGAGGTAGATTCTGAACTTGAATGTGATTTTACTGTTGATGAATTACATGATGCATTTTTAGAACTCATGGAAGAACACAAAAAACTCATCAATAAAAATAAAGTTCTAAAAGAAGAAAATCAATCTCTTATCAAAGATAAGCTGAAACTATCTCATAACTATGAAACATTAAGTAGGAGACTCACAAATGAAACCAAGAATCTAATTGCTGAAAATGTCAAGTTAAAAGAAGATGCTGAAAAATATAAATCCTTAGTAGACAAGTTTACACTTAGCTCAACCAAATTAAATATGATTTTTGATAGTCAAAAAGCTGTATATGATAAGGCTGGATTAGGATATAAAACAAATAGGAAACAAAAATACTTAAAGAACATATTTGTAAAAGCTAAAAATGAAAATATTACTTATCATTGTTACAATAAATTAGGACATAAAGCATATGAATGTAACTATAGAAAGTCTAGCCACAACAAATTGAGTAATATTATAAGCTTAAATTCAAGAAAGTTTGGGTTCCAAAAGGAACATCAAATACTAACCCTAAAGGACCCAACATAGTTTGGGTACCTAAAGCTCATTCTTGATCTTGATTGCAGGGGTGTCTTGCAGCTAATAAGGTGGATAAACGATAGTATCTAGATAGCGGCTGTTCAAGACACATGACCGGTGACGTAGACCAATTTGTCACCTTGGAGTCTAAGAAGGGTGGAGTAGTAACCTATGGAGACAATAGAAAAGGGTATATCATTGGAAAGGGTAAAATTTTCATTACTCCATCTACCTTCATAGAAAATGTCTTATTAGTTAATTGTTTGAAACATAACCTACTTAGCATAAGTCAATTTTGTGATAAAGGGTTTAAAGTCACGTTTGAAGCATCAGTATGCATAATCACAAATCCTAAAGATAATAGCATTGTACTTATAGGACAAAGGCAAAGAAATATCTACATGGTAGATCTTCATGAATTAGGCAAGAAAAATGGATTATGTTTAAGTACCAATGAAGAAAAGAAAAATGAAACAAGTTGGCTTTGGCATCGTAGACTAGGACATGCTAGTATGGAATTGATATCAAAACTAGTCAAGAAGGAATTAATAAAAGATGTGCCAAAATTGATCTTTGAAAAGGACAAAATTTGTGGACCATGCTCATTAGGAAAACAAACAAAATCATCCTTCCAATCAAAGAATATAGTATCAACAACTAGGCCTTTTGAACTTATACATATGGATCTATTTGGACCCACTAGAACTGGGAGTCTAGGAGGGAAGAAGTATGGACTAGTTATAGTAGATGATTTTTCAAGATATACATGGGTTTCATTTTTGGCACATAAGAATGAAGCATTTTCAGCATTCTTGAAACATTATAATTATATCATAAATGAAAAGAAGCTCACCTTAATAGCAATTCGAAGTGATCATGGAACTGAATTTGAAAATCAACACTTTGAAGAATTTTGTAATAAAAATGGTATCTCACATCAATTTTCAGCACCTAGAACGCCTCAACAAAATGGGGTTGTTGAAAGAAAAAATAGGACCTCGGCAGAAATGGCACGTACGATGTTGTGCGAGTCAAATCTTCCAAAGTACTTTTGGGCTGAAGCTATAAGCACTGCTTGCCATATTCTAAATCGGGTTTTAATACGACCTATAACCAAGAAAACTCCTTATGAACTTTGGAAGAATAAGAAACCAACCGCTAAATATCTTAGAGTATTTGGATGTAGATGTTTCATCTTAAACAATGGCAAGGAGGATCTAAGTAAATTTGATGCCAAGTCAGATGAAGGTATCTTCTTAGGATACTCCACATCTAGCAGGGCATACAGAGTGTTCAATAAAAGAACTCTTGTAGTCGAAGAGTCAGTTAATATCATATTTGATGAGTCTGATAGTGAGTCTGCTAGGAAAGAAAATATTCTTGATGATGATACAGGAATTATTAACTTTGAAAAATTAAATCTTGATGACGTGCCAATTCAAGATAAGGAAAATGATCGCGTGCCACCACAATCTCAAGACTTGCCAAAGGAATGGAGGTATGCATATGGACACCCTAAAGACTTAATCATTGGTGATCCATCTCAAGGGGTAAGAACTCGATCCTCTCTTAGAAATTTAAATGATTATCTTGCTTTTGTTTCAAGTTAGAACCTAAGACTTATGAAGAAGCTGAAAAAGATACCAATTGGATAAATGCTATGCAAGAAGAATTAAATCAATTCAAAAGAAGTAATGTATGGACATTAACTGAGAGACCAAAGCATAACTCTGTAATTGGAACAAAATGGATCTTTAGAAATAAATTAGATGAAAATGGGGTAGTTATAAGAAATAAAGCTAGAATTGTAGCTAAGGGATACAATCAAGAAGAAGGGATAGATTTTGATGAAACATTTGCTCCCGTAGCTAGATTAGAGGCTATTAGATTACTTCTAGCTTTTGCATGTTTCATGGATTTCAAATTGTATCAAATGGATGTAAAAAGTGCATTCTTAAATGATTTTATAGAGGAAGAAGTATATGTAGAGCAACCTCCTGGTTTTGAGAATCATGAATTGCCAAATCATGTGTTTAGACTACATAAGGCATTATATGGATTGAAGCAAGCACCTAGGGCTTGGTATGATCGATTAAGCAAATTTCTACTAAATAATGACTTCAGTAGAGGAAATGTAGATAAAACACTTTTTCTCAAAAGAAAAGACGAAAATCTGCTAGTGGTACAAATATATGTAGATGACATAATATTTGGTGCCACAAATGATAATCTTTGCAAAGAGTTTGCTAATTTAATGCACGGAGAATTCGAGATGAGTTTGATAGAAGAACTAAGTTGCTTTCTCGGATTACAAATCAAACAAACTAAAGAAGGTATCTTCATTCATCAAACTAAGTATACAAAGGAAATATTAAAGAAGTTTGGGAATAAAAATCACAAGAGAGTAAGCACTCCAATGAATCCTACTAGTAAGCTAGACAAAGATGAGAAAGGAAAGAGTATTGATAGTAAGCTTTATAGAGGATTAATTGGATCCTTGCTCTACCTTACTGCTAGTAGACCAGACATCGTGTTTAGTGTATGAATATGTGCTAGATACCAATCAGATCCTAAGGAGTCACATTTAAGTGCTGTTAAAAGAATCCTTAGATATTTAAGAGGAACTACAAACATAGGATTATGGTACTCGAGAGACTCCTATCTAGATTTGCTTACCTACTCAGATGCTGATTTTGCTGGATGCAAATTAGATAGGAAGAGCACTAGTGGAACATGTCAATTTTTAGGAAATAACTTAGTATCATGGTTTAGCAAAAAGCAGAATTCAGTAGCATTGTCGACGGTTAAAGCTGAATATATAGCTGCCGGCAGTTGTTGTGCTCAAGTACTATGGCTTAAGCAACAACTAGAGGACTATGGAGTTAAACTAGATAACATTCCTATAAAGTGTGATAATACTAGTGCCATCAACCTTACTAAAAATTCGGTTCAGCACTCTAAAGCCAAACACATTGAAATAAGATATCATTTTATTAGAGATCATGTGCAAAATGGAAACATATCTATTAAGCATGTATGTACTGAGAAACAATTAGCTGACATATTCACAAAACCTTTGAGTGAAGATAGATTTTGCACGCTTAGGAGGAAATTAGGCATATGTGATCCTTTTTATTGAGGAGATATAAAAGGGAGCCAGCAGTCTCATGATACACTCCTCCCATTTCTAAAAACCCATGAAACATTAGTCAAACTAGTCATCTATAGATTTCTTACTCATGTATCATTATTCCAGTAAGAATTTGTAAGGATTGGAAGAAAGAAAATTTTTAAAAGAGAAAAGAAAGAGAAAGAAAGATTTCTGAACTTGGGTCGACCCAACCCAGAATAGGGTCGACCCAATGTTGAGTCGACCCAAGAAAAATCCAGGGTCGACCCAACGACGGAACCCCACTGTTAAAAGGGAGACCCGTGAGCAGTCTAGGGCACTGTTTTCACTTTGTCCTCTTCCGAAAACCCTATTCCCCACTCTCAAATCTCCTCCAATCATCTCCAAACAGTAGATTACATCAAGATTTTGAAGAAATGGGACCCAAGAGAGCCGTAGCCAAGCGATCCGGGAGGGTTTCACGGATCACCCGTGCGGATAGGGCTGCTACAGAGCCTTCTACAGTGTCTCCACAAGGTGAGACACGTGTAGAGCCTCCCTCCCCTTCAGTTCAACTTGCGAAATTTGCGGGGAGACCGGTTACCACGGGGAGAAGGATCCACTCCGAGTTTTTGGATCAAGAAGGGTTCCGTTTGGGGGAATGGATCCGAAGGCAAGGATGGGAGTATCTTTGCTCCCTAGATGTGGTGATCTACCCAGGATTGGTCCGTGAGTTCTATGCCTTCCTCAAAACTGGAATGGGAGGGCTTATATCTGAAGTTCGAGGAATAAGTGTTAGGGTTTCCGAAGAGAGTTTAAGTGAGTTGCTTCATCTCCCCTGCGAAGGAGCAACTCCAGAAAAGCCCGAAAACAAGTTGAGAGTCTTGCAGTTGATTCTTGAGAATGAAGACTTCGATTATTCTGAAAATGTAATAGCAAACTCTCTTTCAGCTGAAATGAGGTTGTTGCACAACTTCATAGGTCGGATTTTATTTCCGAAGAGCGGGAGATTTGATCTCATTTCTGAGTGAGATCTGGTTGTCATGGAGCACATTATTCAGGGCATTCCCCTGAATCTCCCGGCTATGATACTCAGGCAGATGAGAAAGGTTATATGCAACTCCAGAGTCTCCCTACCTTATGGTATGATACTCACCCTGATCTTCCGACAACATGATATATCTGTAGAGGGAGAGATCTCCAGGCATCTACTATTCACTGACACATACACTGCACGATCCCTTATTCACATGAGTTATGAGAAGGTGAACGGACAGTGGGTACGTGCTGGAGCTGGGATTCAGGGTGATGCACCAGAGGGTGATGCACCAGAGATTGGAGACCCCATTCCTGAGGATGAGGAGCCTACGGATCATCCTACAGCACCTTCAGAGGCTGGACCTTCGTCATCTGTTCCGGCGGGATACACAGATGAGTTTTGGAGTAGGATGACTGAGCTTATGTCAGCTCAGGCGAGGACTATCACTGATGGACTGACGAGCAGACTGGATATTATGACTGCTGAGATCAGCGATCTTAGAGAGCAGATAGGAGCTCTACGGAGAGAGAGAGATGTTCATGGACCATCTGTGCCTCAGGCAGCTGAGTCAGAGATTTTGGCACAGAGTCATCCAGCTCACCGAGCTCCACGCCAGACTCAGTCCCATCAGGCTTGACCTCCCCTCGCCACTTATGCTAGAAGGATGAGGACTAGATCACAGCCATTAGATACCCCCTAGGCTGATATTAGCATTCTGATTAGAGCCTACGATATGTATCTAGTTCTCATATGTATTTTGTGTTGATCATGTACTTTGTACCTTGATTGAGGAACATTGTATTTATTTTGTTTTGGCATTATTGTACTACAATGTTCCATTTTGATCAATAAAACTGAAATATTTGTTAATTATTGTGTCTATTCCCATGCACCTATTTGATGATAACAAAAAGGGGGAGAAGCAAGGAAAGAGAAATAAGTTGACAAACAAGTTGAAAATTATAATAGGAAAGGTTATACATTTAAGGGGGAGCAATTTGTAACAATGAAAATGTTAAAGTCTAAAATTTAAATCGAATTTCAGAATTTGGCACATAGAGTTTCAGAATTTGACACATACCTTTCACATTTCGATACATAATCTGAAACTCATGCTTTATCTCAAATTTTTGAAGTTTCATCCTTAATGAAATATAAAAGAAAGGGGGAGTAATTCAAAAGGTCAGATTGGAAACATTTGGATGAAATAGGGGGAGACTTCACTCTCAAATTTGAAAAGCTGAAATTCAGCAACTTGAGCCCTTTTAAAACTAATTTTAAGATAAGTATCAATAGGCTCATACTCTATATTTTGTAATCATCAAAAAGGAGGAGATTGAGGATGATAGTGGTATTTTGATGATTAATACAATAATCAAGAGTATGTTACAAGTTAATTCGATACATCATTTATAAGTCTGTCACTCTCAGTACATTAGTATAATAAGATAAAGATGCATTTCATTGTTTATATGGATGAATCTAACCTTAAGTTGCAGCAAAGTGTGGATTGAGTCGACCCCAAGATTGATTGAGTTGATCCTGGCACATCAAGAAACCATCTGGCACACTTCTGCAAAAATGGCACGGATGAACAGTAGTTGGGTCGACCCAAGTAAAGAATGAGTCGACCCAATCCTCAAGCCTCAAGAAAACAGTTCTCTGGAAACCCTGAGAGGGTCGACCCAAATGAAACTTGAGTCGACCCAAACTTGAGTCGACCCCAAGTTAACATGAGTCGACCCAAAGGCAATGACATTCAAAAATAGGTTCTCTGGAAACCCTGAGAGGGTCGACCCAAGTAAAAGTTGAGTCGACCCAACTGAACCTTGAGTCGACCCAAAAAGATGTTGAGTCGACCCAAGTGAAGGAAGGCTGAAATGCAAGGTTCTGTGGTTCTGAGAGGGTCGACCCTAGTAAATGTTGAGTCGACCCAAGTGAAAGTTGGGTCGACCCCAGTAAAAGTTGAGTCGACCCAAGCACGGGTCTGCAGAAGTACTTTTTGACCTTCCAACAGTGAGTAACGGCTAGTTTTTGAATTCTAACCATTGGGGCTTGTCCAATGGATGAAGGAAACTATTTAAAGTGACACTATTCATAAGAGGAAAGGGACTTTTGCAAAATATCAAAGCTTACACAAGAAAGACAAGTGCCCTAATCTTCTTCATCCAAGTACTTCATTCAAGACTCAAAAAGGAAGTGGTTGAGCAGACTCCAAGAAATATCAAAAGCTCCATCCACCCTTGAAGAGTGAAGCATTCTTGACAAAGAAGAGAGAAGTCTCATCAAGCGATAACTATTCTCTAAACTCTTCCTTGTAGCTTATAAATGTTATATTTGCTCAACTAGGAGCTTCAAGTTTCTTCTTTCTTTTATTAATCACCTTGTAAAGGTTTGTTGGAGAGCCCGTAAAACCAACGGTGTAGGTTTATTGGTGAACTCGTAAAACCAATTGTAAAGGTTCGTTGGTGAGCCCGTAAAACCAACATAGGTTCTTGGTGATCCCGGAAAACCAAAGTGTAAAGGTTTTTGGATTGTGAGCCCAGAAAACAATCCAACTGTAATCCGCGGGATTATAGTGAATTCCCAAGGGGTCGCTTGGGGAGTGGATGTAGGTGCTTAGGAGAGCACCGAACCACTATACTTCCTGTGTGTTTGTATTGTGCTTTGTTCTATTTCACTAACTCATCAATTGACATAAGTACGATAGTAAAAATTAAGAGAAACCAATTCACCCTCCCTCTTGGCTTGTCACCTTGGGCAACAAAGCTTCTCCCAAAAAAATGTTTTTAGCTTTCTGAAAAAACTAAAACAGCTTTTCGAAATTTTTACCAAACACCTTTTTGATCCAAAAGTGTTTTGGAGGGCTAGAAAGTGCTTTTTGGCCCTCCAAAAGCTCCCCCAAGCCCCATTTGGGAAAGCTGTTGGCAGTAGAACTTTTGGAAGTGGAGCTTTTGAAAATAGAGCTTTTTGAAGTAGAGCTTTTATAAAAAGTTGTTTGTTGTTTAGTAACTACATTTCTAAAGTGTTGTGCCACTTTAACATGTATTTGGTAAACAAACTTAGAAAACACTTTTGGTATGACAAAATGACCATAAAGAGCATTGTATAGTATTATACAACAGAGCATAATAAAATATAATACATAAATATATGATATAGTATAATATTACTATAATGTAATATAATATTATTATAATATAGTAATATAATATTGTATGCTATAGCATTATAATTTAATATAATATTAAATTATTTAACATAACATATCAATGTATTATGATATAATGTAATATAATATTATATTTATATTATAATACAATAATAAAAGTATAAAATATTATAATTATTAGCTTAAATTATTTTTTCATAATATAACAAATTTTCTAGCTTTGTGATAAAATTGGTTAAACAATTATTAAAAAAATATTTTGTGTAATTGTTATATTTCATCACGGATATTTTGGTAAAAAAAAAGCTTTCCGAACGAGCCTAAAAGTGCTTTTTTGGAAAGCTCCAAAATGGAGCTTCTCCTAAAAACCTGTTTTTAGCTCTTTGAAAAAGCTAAAATAGCTTCTCGAAATTTTTACCAAACACCCCTATTTCATTTAAAAGTACTTTTAGAGGATCAGAAAGTACTTTTTGGCCCTCCAATAGCTCTCCCAAATGGAGCCTTAGAAGCTCCATTTTGGAGCTTTCCAGAAAAGCACTTTTAGGCCTGATCGGAAAGCTACTTTTTTGACCAAAATATCCGTGATAAAATATAACAATTACACAAGATGTCCCTTTAATAATTGTTTTTAATAATTGTTTAACCAATTTTATCACCTAGCTAGAAAATGTTATATTATGAAAAATTAATTTACGCTAATAATTATAATATTTTATACATTTATTATTGTATTGTACTATAAACATAATATTATATTACATTATATCATAATCAATTATTATGCTATAGTATACAATATTATATTACTATGTTATAATAATATTATATTACATTACAATAATATTATACTATATCATATATTTATGTATTAATATATATTATATTTTATTATGCTCTATTGTATAATACTATGCAATATCCTTTATGGTCATTTTGTTATACAAAAAGTATTTTTTTAGTTTGTTTACCAAACACATGTTAAAGTTGCACAGCATCTTAGAAATATAGTTACCAAACAGCAAACAGTTTTTTATAAAAGTTTTACTTTAAAAAGCTCTACTTCCAAAAGATCTACTGCCAATAGCTTTCCTAGATGGAGCCGTAGTCATCCCGGTGTTGTAGCAAACAAAACACTTGGAAGTAAAAAGTTTCAATATTTTAGGGTAACTACGGTAACACAAATAAGAGTCAGCTTCCATTTTTTGTAGATAGTGGGTTGACAAATATAATATAACTAAAGTAAACACCAAACAAAATCATCCATAACTCACAGTAAACTGGTGGCAGCACACGAGCTGACAAGTATAAGATTTGGGTGGGTATGGTCATGTGGGCTAATTTCAGCTAAGATATCCTTTTCGTGAGCCATTTTTTCTAAACCCACACCGCAAAAGCATTGTAATTTATACCTAATATATGTTGGCTACTCTTCTTCCTCATCCTCATACTGCAACAAGCTGAAGTCTCTTGATTGCCCCCTCTTCAAGCTCCCCTGAATTCTTTCTTTGATGGCCGCACCCTAACCAGACCCAACAGAGTAATCAATACAAAGGCCGCATTATAGAAAAACTGAAATTATAGCATGTAAGAGAAAAACTCACCATTGAGTGACACCCTTCCTCAAACTTCTCAAGAAAACCAGCAACCCAGCGATCTGCATTTTCCACCCACTCATCGTGCAACAAGCTTGCAGTTTTTGCAACCGTTTGCAACTGAGGGGAACAAAAAACATGAGTCAAATGCACATAAATACTGAAATATTTAATCAACTGATCAGCACATAAATCACCTGCAAAACTTTGACAAATGATGGATAATGAATGGAAATCTGGAAATTCCCAGAAGGTCGCAAAAGGCTAGGCATGCTTTAAAAAATTTAGTGCACAATTTACAGGTTCCATAATGAATCTACAAAACAATGGGGCTGGCCCTAGGGCTCCGATGGAAGTTTGCTTGCAACCACATAAGGTAGGAAGTGATGTGACCATCATAAAAATAATGGAACATTGGAATCAGTCTCTGAACTGTAAAGGATCCAAACATCCAATATGCAGTATCTAGTGCCCACTTCCTTATCAAGGTGATATTATGCAAGAACAGAGCCTGCCAAGGAACCGGGAAAGCTAGTTGGGATGTACGGAAACTAACCTTATTGGTTATACAGTTTAAGCTCATGCAACCAGGAAAAAACTGCAAGACATTACCAGGCCCCAGGTAATAGCAGAGAAAAAAGA
This sequence comes from Phoenix dactylifera, assembly GCF_009389715.1. Taxonomy (NCBI): domain Eukaryota; kingdom Viridiplantae; phylum Streptophyta; class Magnoliopsida; order Arecales; family Arecaceae; genus Phoenix; species Phoenix dactylifera. The sequence goes on from NC_052403.1 coordinate 8,996,099, forward strand.
AATACAAAATTCAATAGTATCATAAGAACCTCGAGTCCTAAAACATACAACAACTCCTTGCTTGTTTTAGTTAAACATTGGATTGGACATGCCAAATTTCAAGTCTTCTAACCTTTGGATTCCTCATATCTGCATTAATATGAAAAATCTTACAAATCAATACCTACCTACAAGCCTGTGTCAGATTTTAATTTTCTGAGGTCCTCATAATTAACACCGTGTATCATGACAATGTGTTCTAGATCAAACACTTGCCAGTAACTAATACACAAATTATTGAAGAGCTGGAACCTAAACAAATACTCAACAACTGCTGGAACTATTAAGCATGAAATGCAATGAAATCATGTTGTCCAAATGGCAGTCTTTGCTCAAGACTCAATGTAATTGTGAAAATCAAGATTGTTTATTTGTATTGAACCAGGCTCATGTCAGCAAAGAGTGGACAACTTAAACTATGAATTGCAAACAATTTACGAGTTTTATAAGCAGATAGACAAGCAAAAGAGGCTCATCATGACTAATAGATGACAACAGGGCCTGCTCCTACCAAACTTCTATCTATATGGGCCAAGGCCAGAAGAAGCTGGCAGTGGTTTGATTGAAACAAGTCATAATTAGACTGGTGCTGGGCTTTTGCCTCATACAGACCCAGCACATTCAAAGTACTTTTTCTTTTCTTTCATTTTTCCCTAGGAATCTAAATCTTCTAACCTATATATGCAATGTATTCTCGTCCATATGGAGGATAATACCTTCTCCTCTACCTTTTCTCGCTGCTTCTTCATATTATCCTGCAAGTTTTTCAAGCTCATGTTCACTCTCAACCGCTTCTCCTGAAAGAAAATCCAAATTATAAAAGCTCAGTTACCTCATCCATGTAAAAGTTGCCAGAACTTGTAATCAATAGATAAGAGGCACTTATGACAAGAACATAGTCATCAGAGGAAAAATAATCATCTATCTTGACAGCACATGATAATAGACATTTCAAATATAACATGCCTTCACATAGCTGACCCCAAGGTCCTTCCTAGTGTATCCTCGGGCCAAGTTGCGCATTACATACTGGTTGTAGTCTTTAACTATTCTCATTATAATATCAGATGTTGATATCCCATCTGTGCGTTTTGTCTCCTTAAATTTACCAACGGACTTGACCTGCCAACCATAGGCCAATCTAATGATGTTTAAAAACAGATCTTAAGTGATGATAGACACATAGACTTCATAAAAGAGACAGATAAAATAGTGTTCAGATGCATATAGAAAAACAGGTCACTCGGAAAACTCACATATTCATAGACATCCTTGCCAGCTCCACTAGCATCTGCATATCTAATAAAAACAAAGAAAGTGTGTCTTCTCATTAAAATATTCAAGGAATGGATATAGATGATTAGTTAGCAACATTACATCATATACAGGCAATTAAACAAATAGAATAAACCAAACACTCCAAGACTCCTGCCATATATGCCTATACTATACAAGCATATAGAAGCTCTAACAATTAGGAAACAAGGAGGAGTATAATTAAATTTCATAATACATAAAATGCATCAGTATTTAGTTGCTAAAATCCATTAACAAATCATATAGATCATGCAAAATGCATTTGGGTTGAATGACCTTACGGGAGGGAGTCATGTGCTACAAAATCAATCTTGTGCTTCTCTAGGAATTCCTTTGTGATCACCCAAGGAGCATCAGGAATAACTTCATCAACCCATCTGAGGAGGAAAAAAAGGAAAGAAAACAAGATGAATAATTATAACATAACTGCTTCTAGATTCCTAAAAATGCAAAAAAGAAAAAAGTTTTCCTCTCATTATTCAATTGCTGAATTGAAAAAAAAAATCGGAACATGTCTTTCATCCAATCCCAGAAGAAGCTGTCTAACAGCCCCAATCTGAGTGCTACATCTTTGAATTGGCAAGTTCAGTAAGAGCCCCTAAGATGTAAATACAACAAGAAAAAGAGAAGGAAATCAAAGCAAAAATAACTTTGGAATATGGCATACAATTCATATAGTCTTTCCACTTCCTTTCTTTTTATCTCTTGTTTCTTGGTTCAATTTTTAGGTTTTATCTGCACAGTAATTGCACATTCAATGTTGTTGCCCTTTAATATGGAAGTTGCTCTGCAAAACCTTCTTTTTATTTGAAGAAGAAAAACTATTAACTTTTGTGAAATGCAAATACCACTGTCACAAGTTAATAAGAAAATATCCTTAGTAACATAAAAAGCAGCAACCCATTGAATATCGATAAGTCTTGAGGAAAACATTATAATAAGTTGACATCTTATCATGCTGTTATCTGTAGAAAAACTCCCCCTCCAACATATTTTACAAGCATGCCTCTTATAAAAAGCAATAGCACGATTCTGGAAGTTGTAAAGCTAAAGAAGTAAAGGCAATATCAATGTCACCTACAATCAACATCCAATTACACAAACAATGGAAATTTGATTAAATATTCTTAGATCCATATGATTAATATGGCGGCACTGCACCTGTGCCATGTCTGATATACATATAAATCAGTTTCTTTGATTAAAAGTTCATATTACAAATAAGTTTCAGTTGAAGATGTAAAGTAACTATTTAAAGAAAACCAAGAAAACAACATCAAGTGAGTGAGCAATCCGGCCGCCCGCTCACCAGAGAGAGAGATTAAAATTCATCAGAAGCATTGATCAGAGGGATGAAATAAAAGGTTAAAAGAAAGAATCAGAACATAGTTAACTTTGATCCATGGGACAAAAATATAAGGTAAGTGAAAAACGAAAGTTCAAATTTAAAGTTCTTACTAGTCAAAGAAATGCACCATAGAGGCCGCATGCCTAAATAAGTACCAGACAGATTTTATGGAAGGGTCATAATACTTAATAACATTGTTGTTGAAAATTTCCAATCAACTAGAGGTGAACAATAACCAGAGTTCCAACAAAATATCAAAAAGAAATTATATGAACGAAGTACTCATGTTCTACAGTTCTTAAAACATCATTAGAACTGAATTCATCTACTTTTGGTAATTCAGAGCTATTGGTTAGCAAAAGTTTTTTTCCTTCTATTGGTGGTAAACTATTCATTTATGCTGCATTTTGCACCATTGCTAATTTTTGTTCTATTTCATTTTTCTGATTGTTCTGGTTTTGTTTTGGTTTTGTTTTCAATGCTATTGGAAATACATTTGGTAGTTAAAAATGTTTTTAGTTTTAAAATAAAAATAAAGTATGCTTAATGATAGTATAACCAAGAATGGCAATAAAACTAGCACCGGTAATAGTGATGTCATGACAGATGGCAATAGGGCCAGTAATGATGGTGACAAAGGGTTGTGGTGGTGATAGCAACAGAGGGTGGTGATGCCAATGACAATGAATATAGTTGTGGTGGTGATGGTAGTATCTGTGGTTATGATGGAGAGGCGATGGAGGTTGTAGCTATCGGGGCTTATGAACTTGGCAACAACAATGGCAGCAACCTGGCAGGTGGAGGAGGTGTAGCCATGTAGGTGGTGGTAATGGCAATCAATGTCGGCAGAATCGTCCCAAACCACCCAATTCGGGACATACTAAGCTATATCAATGGCGGACCGGGATGGTTCTGTCCTTCACATCGAGAAACCAGCGAGGAAGGGGGAGAGGAAGAAGGAAAGAGAGGAAGAAAGAGAGAGGGGGAGGGAGGGAAGGAGGAAGAGAGGGAGAGAGAGGGAGGGTGGCGGATGGACGACGAAGGGCCAGGAAGGAGTACAAAGGGCCGGAGGAAGGGCTCCACCCCCTGATTTCCCTGTTTCATTCGAAACAAGGTCCCGGAGGGGCCCTCCGCAGCCCTCCCCCAACCTTCGTCGGTTGTCCGTCACCCCTCTCTCTCCCTTCTTCCCCCTCCCTCTCCCTCCCCCTTTATCCTGTTCTCCCTCTCCCCCGCCCTCTCTGTTGTGTTGGTACAGCTCGGCATGAAACGGCATAGGGGGCGTGCCGAACCATGCTGCTGGGCAACCGATACAAGCCTCAATACTAGCACAGCTGGACAGGTGGTAGCTGCATAGGTGATGCAGGTGGAGGTTGAGGCAAAGGATTGTAATACCTTATTGTGCTATTTTTGTTTTCAAAAATTTTGAAAGTCCAGGGACCCATTTGGTATTGCTCTTGTTTTCTTTTTGGTTTTCAAAAGCCCAAGAAAAATGAATTAGACTGAAGAACATGTATGATGAAACCCTTTTTTTCAAATTGTTTATGTAATACTTAATACTTTCCAAAGCAAAGATTTCTTGCTTCCAAAAAAGAATGAAAGGAAAAGCAAAGGAGAGCAGAGGTTTCATACAAATACTAGGTTCAACATCAATCTTCATGTGATATTTCACTAATTTATAAAAAGACAAAGATAAAAAATACAATAACAATGCCAAAAGGCCCCATTATTTTCATTTTCAAAAATTGTAGTAATTTTTAAGATAGTTTTCTCAAAACATTTTTCTGCCTGGATTTCGTTTCTGTTTTGAAAACAAGAAACAGTAAATGACAAAAATCAAACAGGCTACCAGCGATTAATACAAGGACTGGAAATGAGGCAGGTTTGCACTGGGCCACCCCCCGACCAGATTTGGTCCAAATATGCAAAGCGAAGCAAACTATGTAAAAGCCAGGCCCGTTTGGTCCAAAAAGGGGCTGTGGAGAAGCAGGAATGGTATTGGCAGTGGTGAAGCAAAAGAAGTGAATTAGGCATAGTTATCAGAATTGAACTTGGCATTTATCCAGCCAGTTCAGTGGTTCAACTGCTATGTAACTGGCCAAACCACAAGCATATTAAAATATTAAATTATATTAAATATAATTATAGATATGTTTAGAATAAGTAATATACTATTACAGTATCGTTATAACTCAGTAACATGTTTCAGTGGTTAAGATACTAAAGTTGCCTTTATCAGGTCCAGGGTTCGAAGCAGCTATTTTATATACCATATCTGGGATTAAAAAAGCTAAAGGAAAGGACCAATCTGGGTCACTAAAACTTGCCAAGTCAGCTGGATCATGTGAAACACAGCCAAATCTGGCAAGTTTCATGAGGTTGATGCGGATCTAGTCTTTCAAAAAACCTGAACCAGACTAAGGCTCAGTTCACCATGTTTCTGATCCTACTAGCTGGTACAGTCTGGGTCTAGTTACTGTGGATTAGAGTTATAATTTTTTTAGCATATGATGCATGTGTTATATAATGCATAACAGTATATATCATATTGCAATTGGGCTTCACACTGGGCCAGGGCCAAGCTAGGGTCCACCTAAGCCCAGTCCAAAGTCATCATGATCCAGACACATTTCCAGGCCTTACTGGTAATATCTTCAAAATACCAAAAATCTGGCTACTAGGTACTTAAGACATTGTAGATCATCATGAATGAAATCAGTAAAATCATCTGGATGTTCTGCAATATATTTTTAGTACAAAGCATAACTAGATTGGCTTTGCCTTGAGTACGTTCAAGTATAGTATTTACCAATTTAACACTAAGATCATTCCACATATACTTAAGCAAATAAAAGAACAGGAGAGTGCCTTCCAAATGGCAGCTTGTTAGGTGGAACCAAACTAATAGTAGAAATAGACTCTTGAAACAAAAGTAGCTTTCCTAGGATAGATCTCCCCAATGTCCTCTTCATGATGCTTACTGCCATGGTCAATTTCCGCTATCACTGCAGCATGAGAACTTTCAAGAAATCCTCTTCCAAAATTAAAGATCCTCCTGTTGTTTCTAAATTCCTCATCCCATAAAAATTTGAATCTCCATCATCCCCCATACCAAAAAAAGAAAAAAAAGAGAGAGAGAGAAATTAAATGAGAATATTTTCCCTTACCTGTCTGCTCACCGTTAACATATGCAAACATCACATAACCCATGGAGCTAAACATGTTGAAACTAGTTGACTTGCCATAATACATTTTGGTTGAAAAATAGTTCGATTAAATGCAATGTCTAAGTTTTGGCTTCTCAAGCTCATTAAATGTAGGATTTTAAACATTCAGAATATTTTAAAGGAGAAAATAATCAAGAGAAATAAATAAGTTGAAGATAGATATGCATGAAAATTGATTATTAAAACATAAAAAAAAAACAAAGCGCATGACAAATATGGAAGTTCTCTATGAGCCAAATATGCAAGAACAGCCCTACAGCATTTTGAGGCCATAAACATTGAAAGACTATTTATGTAATGTTTTTAGAAAAATATTCACCATGAAGCTTTTCAACTATGTACAGATTCCCAAATAATCACTTTTAAGAACATCACTTCAACAAAAAAACTAGCTAATTGCACAACCTATCTATACTTTTTTCCAAGATTCACAATCTCGATACTGGATTGTATTCCAATGGGAGACCAGTATAGTATGGTACTAGAGTTGTACCGTAACATACAGACCTGTACTAATATATGAAAAAAAACCCAGTTTTTTTCTTTTTGTTTTCAACGTTTTTAAGCTTCCTTAATTAGTTTTGAGCGGAAAATAAGATTTTCTAAGTTCATTTTTATGTTAAAATTTAATATACTTTAATGTTTTAAGTTACATGCCTAAAGAATAATGTGACTATATAATACATGTTAAGTTAACCAAGTATAATATTGAAAATGTTGGATACTTATATTAAAAAATTGAAAAAACAATGTTCATGCATATGCTAAATAAAATCTTAAAAATTAAATTTTAATTTTGGCTAATCTAGCCTCTGATAGGAGGTACCACATATATTTTTTAAGGCCATATTAAGCACTAATAGAATAATTAATCTAGGAATTTCTTCAAAATTGGACTTTTATTCAAGAAGCAATTAATATAACAAGAGTTAATCAGATTATTGTCAACAAAAGATAGCAGATAGCATGCTAGACCGTGAGCATGATACTAATTCTGAAATCTAACCTCTATTTTTTATTATTTTTAAATATATTTTGAATAAAAATAAAATAAATATCAAAAAATCAAAAAAGTTATACTACTAAGATCTACAATACATCATGAAATCATGTGAAACAAAATTTTGACATTACTTCCCCATTTTTTCAATTTTTGCCTATTTATATGATTAAAAAAAATGAAAAGAGAAATCTAAGAAAATACCTTGGGGAACTGAGGATCTGAACTCCTTGCTCACCATGCCAATCCCCCCCCCCCTCTCTCTCTCTCTATTTTACTTCTTCTTTCTCCTCTGTTACATTGCTCATGAGTGAAAAAGAGGGAGAAAAGGGTGTGGTGACCTTTTTTTCCCACGATTATTATGAGGGAGGGGTTCACTGGAACCCGAACCAGGCCCTTACCGAGCTGAATTGCTCGATACTACTTATTTCTAAGCGATTCAGCCCAATAAGGGTTAGTTCACACCGGTTTGGACCCCATTTCATGCCAAGACCACGAATCTTCCCACTTCGTGTTCGGCAAGGTACAATATCGACCAAACCAATTAGTTTGTTCTGTTGCCATATAGCATGCTTTTTTCTAAGTCATGCCACAAGTCAAATGGCATGTGATTACTCATGGGTCTACAAAGTCTAGAAAATCTCCTAAATTATTCACATTGCTGTCATTTACTGCAAGTAGCATAAAGTTTCTATAAATTTCAAGCACAATCTCTCCACAATCAATTGAAAATCAAAGTTCATACTTCCACCACAATCAATGAAAATCAAAGTTCATCAAGGAAAGTGACATCCATTCAGCAGCAAATTCCTACCTGATAATGGATCTCACATTACGACATTCTTCAATTAAATTGTGAAACTTGGCTTTCTAGAGAGGTTAGGATAAAAGTTCCCAATGTTAATACGAGTTCTGGATATTTTTCTTTTCCTTTAACATCCAATATCAAAGCATAGAAGTTAAATAGCTAAGATCAGGCAATTCTCTGTACCTCTTATTATTGTCCCCTTAACTCTATGGTTACCAAAACTGCACAAACAGTTCCAATAAACAATCACCACCCAACTCTAGCTATGAGGCCCATGTATCCACCCATGACAACATACTCATCATTGCGCCCAGCTTTATGGCAACCTGAGTCTACCTAAAGGCAAAAATTTATTATGCTATGATGCAATGTTCACTAAAAACAGCAAAAGACATAGCCGCATTACTAGTAAAATGTTAAAATGTCAATGGTGCATGCAGAAGGAGTGCAACAAGGCATGAAAAGAAAATCCCTAGCAATAGCAGAAGATATACATGCACTTTTACTGATTGAAGGTAAGAAGCTCTTGGTGCATGGAAGAATTGACGAGCATGATAACAAGCAGAAAAAGGGGGGTGGGGGAGAGGAGGGGAGAGAAGCATCTTTTTAGCAGAATATTCAAATTAAAAACAAGTTCATCAAAATGACCCAGTACGAAATCTTGATGTAAGCTTCTAAAAGAATAGAACCAGACAAATTACTTGCAATGACGAAGAGATTCATAACGCTCAGCTTCAGTCATGACAGTCTTCCCTTTATATGTGTGTGTCAATTCATCATTGCAACAACCAACAAGTAGATACGTGTTTGGAAACCTATATCATAAGAATAATCAATTAAAACTCAAATGTGTTTTAAAAGTCAAACATCAAGAATCTAAAGATTATAGAAGATGAAATTCTGAGAATTTACCAAGAAGCATTAGGCAAGAAATTACAGGTGATTAGCTGGTCAATGTAACAAATTCTCTATATAATTGAAAATATTTCTACAATTCTTTTTCTTACTATACCATCATAATTATAACACGCATTCTAAATTATAGTATGCACTACAGTAGTTCAAGACAAAGGGGCCATACAACCAATTTTTCCATAGCTTTTTTTATATCAGTTTGCTAATCCTCCAACTTCGTTTCATTTTTGAATAATCCACAATAGTTTCATAACTTGCTCCTGAAAAACCTCCCGAATAACAGTATTCATCCCTTGTCTCATTAATTTGGATCTATGACCATGACTAGAATTAAAATTTGCAGAGTTAGCTCATTTTTTTGTTTTCAACAATAGAAATTGAACTTTAAAATGCAAAAGAAAAGTCTACTGGACCCTATTTTGGCTTCAAAAATATTTCTTTTCTATTATGTCACTGCAGTAAGTTATTTTATCTTTGGCTAGGAACCAAAGGACTCAAGATTGGTGCAGAAGTACTAAAACAGGGTCATAATGTTGCACCAATTGGTTTCAGGTTTTCTTTTGGTACGACACCTTCTAAAGGGGAAAAATCAAGAAACTATATGTATTACCCTATTCCCAGTTCCTAAACTGCACATTTCATATGCATCAAACAAATAAGTAAAAATTTTTTTAGTTATCCAAATATAAAGTCATGTAACTATATTATTTAGTATTTGAGTGCCATCTAAAGCCCCTTCTAATTTCAATTATTTTCAGTTTCAATCATAAGCGTATTGTGAAAGAAGTTAATGTCCATCAAATCTTCAAAATTCTTCTGTATAATAAGTAATGGCCACGACAAAGATGATTTTTAAAGTAGAAAGACATTTACTTCATGTAAATATGGAGTCATGAAGGCAGGCTTCTATGATGAGGATCTAAAGATCGTTATGCCCAAAAAAAATATATGCAATGCAATTAAATTATAAACAATGTCCGTTGTCTCAATTTCGGACCCCATACCGGTGCCACACTAGTATAGTATTTGAATAGTATGGTATGAAATTTTTTTGACATGCCGAATGTCGGTACGCCACCCGTACCGAGTACCGGTACCAAACCGGTACGGTATGCCCTATACCGTCCGGTTCGGGCCAGTGCGGCGTACCACGATTATAAAATATGCACACAATAATTAGTGCCCAAGTGACAACTGCATAGATGAAACAACAAAATCTTCATAGCTGTTATGTAGTTTGATAATGTCGCAAGAGAACAACTAAATATTGTTGTACACTCAGACAATATGGAAATAAGAAGGTCCAAGGAGTTTTCAAAAGTTGTAAATGTGAAAATACCAATATTCGACAAGCATCTGAGTCTTCATTCTTCTAATATAAGATAAGAGTTGGACTAATGTGACAAATAAGAATCTCATTTAGGCTTAAAGCAAACTACTATTAAAAATCAATTTTGTAAGAAAAACCCTTTTACTATCTCTTATATATATTTTCAATTTTGTAAGAAAAAGAAAAACCCTTTTATTATCTTTTATATATATTTTCAGGAGGTGAGACTGCAAGTTTTGAGCCAATTTTGAGAGCCGACATTACCAATTTCTAATTCAAGGAAAAAAGAACTTTTTTTCCTTTCTTTTGGGGTGGGGAGTTTTTTTTTTTGGGGGGGGGGGGGGGGCACGGGGGGGAGGGAGGAATGTAGTGTTACTAAAAAATAGATGAAAAACTGAAATTATCATGTTTTTAGGAGCTCGAAAGCAATGTCTATATGAGTCCAACAAAGCTTTTACCTTAAATCAGGCAAACCAAAGCCAAGAAAACAAAGCATGGAGCACCTTCCTCCCCCCTCCCCTCTCTCTTTCTCTCTTTGGTCAGGTTAGGGTTTCCCTCTCCCTTCCTCCCTCCCTCCCTCTCCCTCTCTCTCTCTCTTCCTTTCTCCTTTTCTCCCTCTCCCCATCCCCATCCCTCTCCAGCTCACCTTGTGTCAATACATCCCGGAATGGCATAGTAGCGACCCGTACCATGCTAAACCGGTTGTTGGCCGATACCCTCTCTGGTAACAATTCGGCAAACCTTGTTTGGGAGACTAGAGTCGTCACCCATCATAACTATCCCTTCTTCAAACTAATATTGGGGAAAAGCTATTGACCAAAAATAACACTAGCTACCCAAACGAAATGACCCTAAAATCATAGAAATCATTCAAATGATTCTATTTCAGCATGGCGGTAAATTTCAGCCAATTTCAATCAAAATTGGATGAAACCACTAAAATTAGACCAAATTGGTTGGTTTTTGATCCAAACTAACCAAAATGACAGTCAGCATAAGTCCAACTAAAATTAATCAATTTGAGTCACATAGCTTCAATTTTAGTCCAAAATTTACTCCATAGTATATAAATAATCCTTATTAATCAAGCCATCAATCAATAAGTAGTGAACAGATTTTGGGACTTGATAAGCACTATTGCCCTGTAATTTTAGGCATGAGTCTAATCTGATAGTTTCCTTGTAAACCAGTTTGAGATAGGAAAAAAATAATAAGAATCTATTTGCTACTCAAAAAGTGTTAGGCTAGCCTGATTGGATGATCCAAGAAGATCATTGGACTCGATGTGAACCATTTTGGCCACTACGAATATTTAGGAGGATCACCAAACTCGATGTACATCACTTTGGCCACTGCGAGTATCCAAAAGGATCACCAGACTCGATGTGGAACACTTTGGCCACTACGAGTATTCAGACGTATCACCGAACTCGATGTAGAACACTTTGGCCACTACGAGTATTCAGAAGAATCACCAGACTCGATGTAGAACACTTTGGCCACTAGAGCATTCAGGAGGTCACCAGATTCGATGTGGACCACTTTGTCCACTATGGATATTTAGGAGGATCACCAAACTCGATGTGGATCACTTTGGCCACTACGATATGGGTTGGATAGGATTCAATAATGAGATCCATCACATTGGAAAGCCGAATTGCAGCCAAACTTCCGAAGACCATAATTTGGTCATACGATGCCCGATTGAGATGATTTTTTTTTTTGAAATTGGGTATCTTTTCGAAATCTACAATTTTGGGCCAACGGTTGAATCAGACTAAAATTCCATCATTTAGACCTTAAAATGGGATGGTCAAAGCGAAAGTTTCTTTTTTGGGTAATACTTTAACCAGACGTAGCTCTCAATCCGATAAAAATCCGGCAGAGCGACAGGAGGCAGAGTTAATGTAGAAGTCGAGATCTACCTCCTCGAGATTTTTAGCTTTTTTTACTAGAAATGTTTATTTTAAAAAAAAAGTTCTATTAGAATTAGAAAGAAAATGCGACCTAAATTATGTTAGGACGGACCTCACATTATAAAAAAAGGCCATGTACCTCAATTTTTTAAGAATTAATTTAAAAAAAGACTTAAAGCCCTACTTTCAAGATTTCTCCATCTTCTTCTAGTTATCTTCTGAGAGATTTGAGTTGAGCGGATTAAAGAAAATTGTTCTTCTCTCCAATTGGATCAAGTTGGTATCAGAGCCATAATCTTGCTAAGATATCTTCCACAGTGTTCACCTTCTTTAAGTTGATAAATGGCCCTAATCGCACCAATTGCAACTATCAAAGATGAATTATAGGAAATACTAACAACACCAATTTGGAAGTTCTTCACCATCCCATGCATGAAGTCTTTCAGAAGAAAACCGGACCCCAAATTAAGCTTGCATGCAAGGGGATGGGATCTTCAAACGCTTAATGAGGTGAGCTAATTTTTAAGAAAATAATGGTAATAACCACAAGTGCAGCTAAACACCTCACAGCCAAAACAAAATACACATCTATCTGTACCGACATATATGTATCAAGCAATCTAGGAAGAAAGCAGCCAACTGGAAACATGGAATCACCAAAAATATGCAAGCAAAATCCCAATTCCAACAAGAGCTCGGACCGGCAATCTCTTAGATTTCTTAACAAGACACCAAAACGAACGAATTTTCCCACGAAAAACAGTATAAAACCGAAAATTCACGAATCATATAATCACAGATTACACATAAAAACATAAACCCAATTCTACGAAACCAAACATAAAAAAAGAAAACGAACTTTCCCATCAAAAACGTCATGAAACCAAAAACTTCGAATCCTATAGTGAGGAAATCAGAAGGGAACGGGAAATCGAGAAAACAAGCGAAGGGGGTGAGTAGGGTTACAGTTTCTTGGCCTGTTCGAGGGATCGGGCGTGGCCGAAGTGGAAAAGATCGTAGATGCCATCGGCGTAGACTCGGACGGGCCTATCCCCCTCGCCCTCCGCCTCCACCTTCTTCTCCGGCGTCGGATCCGCCATTGGAGTTCTGAAGCCGAATTCCACTGCGAGAAGGGTCACGGAGACGAGTTCTCTGCCGCGTCCTTTGACTCTTTTTTTATTTATTTCGTAAATAGTTAGATTCGTGGGAGCTTCTTTGAAGAGCTCGGAATAACGTTTTTTCCCCTTTCTTTTGCTTTCCCTGCTTTTGCCTTGACGAAGTTTCTGCGAAGCCAATTGGATACAGCATCAAGAGGAGAGAGATGCAGAACCAACTGATAAAGAGGGTGGAGTTTTCTGAGTCGAATCCAAATCTTGAATGCTTAGTGGAGGTTGGGATAGAACCCAAGTTCTTCCCAACGAACGATGGATTGTTTTAGAATTTTTTTTTTTTTAAGAATACTTTTCTAAATATCAAATTTTATATTAATATTCTTTCAAAATTAATATTTGCATGTATACCTTCGTAAAATTTGTTATTGTACAAATGTCCGTAATATAACAGTTGTTCTAACGGTGTTAAAAAAAATTATATTTATATTAATTAAAAATAAAATAAATTTTAAAATTATGCTATTGTCCTTGTCTTCTTCTCCTATCGTAATCACAATTTATTTGTATGTCTACCCAGGATATTTTAGTCATTTTAATTTAAAACTGTTAATTTTTTAACGTCATTAGATAGCATGGATATATATGCAAAAACAAAAATAAAAAAATAGAATGGCAAAACAAATGTTTTACAAGGGCATACATGCAGATATCAAATTTGGAAGAATATTCATGCAAAATCCGATATTTAGGAGGGTATTCATGCAAAAAACCCTTATTTTTATAAGGGAGATGCTCATATGGTTACAACCTGGTGCATCCTTTTTAATCTAGAATTTGTTTGGTTCTAATATATATATATATATATATATATATATATATATATATATATATTAAAATGGCTAATATTTAGTTGAGTATATTTTAAAAAAATACATAAAATATATATTATATTTTTAATGAAGAAAAAGATATTGCTCTATTTTATTTAAAAATTTAAGGGTATTTTTTAAAAAAAAAATTATCTTAATTTTTAATCGCCAAAAAAATTGACTTTTTTTATGTCTCATATAAATTTTTTGTTTTCAGTATATAAGAAAATATTTTTTTATAAGAAAGTTATTTTTCTATCTCTCTTCTTTGAAAACTCCAGCAAAACATAAGATATTTCAGGAAACAATACTAAAAAAATTTAAAGATGCTAAAATTATTTAGTAAATTATAAAATAGTTTTAAAGACTTTCTACATAACTCGCACAATATTATGGCTATTGATGATAATTAATAAGAGGTTCGTATCAAATTTTTCTAGATGAAATTTAGCAAAAGATAAGAACGTGGAAGATAGTAAAAAGGAATTACCATGAAGTATGTTTCGCTTGAGTTGTTGAGAGACATAAAGAATAAATATATTTTTTTTCAAAATTTGAATGAATACTTATCCAATACAGAATTTTGTATTTTAATTTTGTGCATATACATAATTTATATGATAAGAAGGCTAACAACGAGATTACTCCATCTAAGGATAAATCTAGTAGACGAAGATCTTTAACTTTTTTTAAGCAAATCATGATACATGATTACATGAGCAATGTGATACATTATTTTTCTTTCTTGAGGAAAAAATATGATAAAGCAAATTAACATGGACAATTCTATGGTTTATCAAACTATGTGTGCTGCTCAACATGATTTTTTATTATGATATTTAAAAATTTCAAATGGATTTTTAATGATGTATGCCAAAATTTTCCGTCCTCATCAAATTGAGTTTAGCATGAAAATTTGCATTACTAACTCCATAAGATTTCTCTAGAAAGCAGCTCTGGAGGCTTTTTGATTGGTCATTATATTATTATTTAATCAAAACTTCTAAACTTACAAACTATCCAACTCATTTCACAATCTATTAAAATTTAAACTTTCCTTTAAACAAGATAATTATAAGTTATTCTACTAAGTATTCTAATTATATTATTATATAACTTTATTAACATTCAAAGCAAATAATGTTCGTTGGAACTAATATTATGAAGGAAGTTCTATAGATTTGTTACATGACATAAATCTAAGCTATGTTATTGAAAGAGAGGTATATTATTTGTTAGATTCTGTCGATTAATTTTTGTGATGAAATGCTCTTACTTCGAATCTTTATGAATATCTATGAAAAAGATTAAGATGTTAGAAATATAGACTATATATCCATCTCTCATAGGGTGGCAATTCGGCCGAATCAGATCAGATACGGGTCCGGTTGGATATGGGTCAAGTCAAAAATTCATCAACCTAAATCTAATATGTTTATTAAACAGGTTAAAATTTTAAATTTGAATCCATCCTATTTATTAGACAGATAACCCAACCCGACCCACATAACCTATTTATTAAATAAGATAAACAAGTTAGACAGATTTTGAAATAGGTTAAACAAGTCAAGCAAGTTGGGTTAAATAGGTCAGAAATAGATTAAACGTATTTCAAACATGCTAAACATGTTTTAAACAGGTTAAACAAGTCGGTTCATAACTTAACCTAATTATTAAACAAATCAAAATAGATTGAACATGTCAAAGATTTAAACCTGAAACCAAACTATTTATTTATAAACAGGTTTAAACGGGTTAACTCATTTACGACCCAAATCTATTTATGTCAAACCCAAACCTACTTAAAGCAAGTTGTTTGCGAGTCAAGTTGATGGATCAGAGTCCTAAATTACCACTCTTAATCTCTCATCCTTATGTTTTCTTTATTATGAAAGAAATGATAACCATAATATATATATATATATATATATATATATATATATATATATATATATATATATATATATATATATATATATATATTCATAGAAATAGAGGAAGTGATTTATTTATCTCCTGTCATGATGTTTGACTGATTTCAAATCTGCCCATAAGAAGACAAGGTGGTGAAAGAAAAAGCTTTTTGACCAAGAGAGGGACTTCTACTCTTTTTTTTTCTTTTTCTCGATTGGGATGTCCAATGGATATACATACGCCCTTGTATATAGCCAAGACTAGGGACCCTTCACTTTCTAGAATAATCTTTACATATTCCATCCATCAAGAAATATGAAACATTTCTATACAAAATTAAATATATACTTAAATCTACATTAACTTGATAAAGAAATATTTACCAAATATTTAATAGCCTAATAAGAACTTTTAAATGGCTAAAATAAAATGTGATAATGTGATAATGTAGACCACTTTAGAGAAATTATCTTTATGAAATTAAATAATTTTTTACATTCTCTCACTTGGTCTACATAGCACATTAAAACCTATAAAAGAAATGGTAACCTGAATATGGCCAAATAATTTTATATTTCTTTAAATTGTGGATACTTCAACTTAGTTAAGAAATATTATACACAAACCATAGCGGTAATGCTCTAATATGAGCCTTCCATTCCCTCAAATAAGCACTTTATGGGTAAAACGTTATAAATGACTAACAATTATCATTTGGGTCCTACTTGATCATCTTGATGGATTAAATGAATTCACTATTTGATTACGCAATACTAAAAGTGAATTCATTATCATTCTCCGCAAATCAAAAGATACAAATACAGCAAGAGAGAAAATTAACTACATAGCCCCATACTATCCACATGACCCCTAAATTGATTTACCGGTTATCCTTTTGTCATGGGATCTGCAATCATCAAGTTTGTATTGGTGTGCTCAATAATCACCACAGTTTACTTGATGTTCTCTCTTATGCGGAGATACTTGATGTCGATATGCTTACTCCTACTACCAGTTTTATTATTCTTGGAGAAGAACACTGCAGCAGTGTTATCATAGAGAATCTTTATTGGTCTCTCTATAGTACCAATAACCTTAAGACCATTTATAAAAAATTTTAACCATGATGCCTGTGTGGTTGCCTTATAGCACGCAATAAATTCTGCCACCATAGTAGACGTAGCAATAATAGTTTGCTTAGTGCTCTTCCAAAATATAGCTCCTCCAGCAAGAAAAAATATATATCCAAAAGTAGACTTTCTGGTGTCTACGCAATCGACAAAATCAGAATCCGAATAATCAAGCACTTCCAACTGGTGAGTGTGTCTGAATGTTAATTTGTAGCCCTTGGTTCCTTGCAAATATCACATTACTTTCTTTGCAGCTACCCAATGTTGGAAACATGGATTGCTTTGATAGCGCCCCAATAATCCAAGTGCCAGACATATGCCAGGTCTAGTGCAAACCTAAGCATATATTAAACTGCCAAGCACAAATGCATAAGGGATATTTTTTATCCGTTTGTGTTCTAATGCATTTTGAGGGGGGACTGATCCTTACTAAATTTATCCCCTTTAATAATGGGTGCTATAGAAGGTTTACAACCTTGTATGCCAAATCTCTCCAAAATCTTTTCAATGTAGGCCTTCTGAGGCAGTCCCAAAACTCTTTGTTTTTTATTTTTGTGATTCTCTAAGCCAACAACATAAGAGGCTTCACCAAAATCCTTCATTTCAAAGTTTTGGAAGAGAAATTGTTTCGTCTCATGTAGCAAACCCAAATCACCGCTTGCAAGAAGAATATCTAAATATAGGATTAAGAAAATGAATATGCTCCCACTGTCCTTAAGGTATATACAATGATCAACAAGATTCTCAACAAAGCCATATGAAGAAATAACCTTGTGAAACTTTAAATACTATTGTCGGGATGCCTATTTTAATCCATATGTAGACTTCTTCAACTTGCAAACCTTCTGACTGCCATCATTAAAACCTTCAAGTTGCCTCATGTACACCTCCTCTTCAAGATCTCCATTTAGGAAAGCCATTTACACATCCATTTGATGTAACTCTAGATCAAAATGAGCTACTAAAGCTATGATTATCCTTAAAGAATCTTTCTTTGAAACTGGAGAGAAAGTTTCATGATAATCGATGCCTTCTTTTAAAGTAAAACCCTTTGCCACAAGCTTGGCCTTAAATCAATCGACATTACCTGAAGTATCTCTTTTGGTTTTATACACCTGATAAGGAAAAAAATGGATCGTCCAGCTCACAACTAAAAGGCCACCCAGTTTCGGCCCAGTAAACGTCAACAACAATCAGCTAAATCTTCACTTCGGCCCAGAATCAGCTCGACTTCGGAACTCCGCCAAAAGCTCCACAACTTCAGATATTCTCCGACTCTCCCAACCAAGCTCAGGGTACCTTTAGACATTCGTTGACCCGCCCCGACCAAGCTCGAGGTGCCTACCCCAGCAGTACGCCCTAACCCTCGAGCTCGGGGCGCTCCACTGAGCACGCCTCGAAACCCGAAAAGTCGAGCTACTCCTAGCACCCGCCAAGCCGACCTCGTCAAACACATGACAAGACTACTTAACGAGCTCGACCTCGCCAACGATCGTATCCATGTACGGGCCTACGCCCACCTACGTGGCCGTACTTTACAGCACTATCGTATCACGTCTCCATAACCGATCTTCAGCAGTCAGACGACACCTTGACTACTCTGGCCATACCCTGCTGCGACTGTCAACATCCTGCCGTTCTCAAGAACGAGCAGTACTGCACGCCACCAGCCAGCTTAAGCTGCGCGCCATCCGGCTCAGAGCCACGTCCCCTTATGATGAGGGCTGATAGTGCTTCTGCCACTTGGGCCACTCCACCGAGACTGTAAATAGCTCGATCAGATAACTTCTAAGAAACTTTTTTCGACTAGACCAAATTTTTATCACTCTAACTTGATCGTCGGAGGAACTTCACCAGGAACACCGGTGAGGCTTTGTGCAGGTCCGTGGCCGTCGTGCAGGAGGTAGCTCTCGTCTTCCCCTTTCAACCATCGGTGGCTCCCTCGACTCCACCGGCGTGGTTACTCTCGGGTCAAATTTGAACCACAATATTTCTGGCGCTAGAGGAAGGGTTTGAGTCGTGATCATGAGGCTAAGGAGTAATGGAGCTTCGACGCCAGCGGATCAGATCCCGCAAATCCAGCCAAAGCGATTTGGCCTGCTCTTTCAGCAAGTTCAAATGCTGACTGCAGCTGTCCAGGATCTGCAATGAAGTGGGGCCCAATCTGCACCCCTCTCCATGGGTGTGAGTCCGCAGGATGTCACCTGTGGCGTCGCTCCCCTATCAGACACCATACGTCGGGCGAAAGGGAGCCCCGCCATCGTCAAAGTCCCCAACAAGTCCAGTCTTCGAACTTTGAGAGCTCACCGCGCCGTCGTCTTCCTAGAAGCCGGCGCCGAAGTCTAACCCTCCGGTCGCAGGAGCAGCCGTCGGAGGCAGGGTCCGCCCCGTGTCGGGGCGCCTGCAGTGTAGACCAAGAGCTAGGAAGGCCCCACCGATCACAAGCAACGGCGTCCCCACCGGGACTCAACAGGAAGGTCGAGGAGCTGGAGCGACATATCCAAACGCTCCGAGACCAGGCTCCTAGGTGCGATGTGCACGTCGACTTCACGACCGAGTCTCCGTTCCCGCGCTCGGTCGTAGACGAGCCGATCCTCCAGAAATTCAAGATGCCACAAATGGAACCATATGACGGTTCGTCCGATCCTCTGGACCACCTGGAGAGATACAAGGCTCTCATGGCTCTCCAAGGAGCCACAGATGCCCTGCTTTGTAGGGCCTTCCCAGCAAGCCTTCGCAAAATAGCTCGCCTCTGGTTCTCTTGGCTGAAAACCAGTTTGATTCAAATAGTTGGGAAGGCAACTCGCCACCCATTTCGCTACTAGCCGGCGTCAGTACCGGACTTCAAACTCCCTCTTCGCTATTAAGTAGAGGGAAGGGGAGCCTCTGAAAGATTACATTGATCGCTTCATCTCGGCTACATGGAAGGTTCGCGATCTTGATCAGTCTATCGCCATGTTGGCGTTAAAGACTAGAGCTTGATCCTACAAATTCCTCTTCTCTATTAAGAAAAGTTTCTCCGTCAACTTTGCAGAAATGTTGGCCCGAGCTCGGAAGTACGCCAAGGCCGAAGAAGCCATGGCCTTTCGACGAGAGGCGGCCGAGCAGCCAGCTAAGATGAAGAAGAAATGCCTTAAGGAGCGCTCCCATCCAAGGAGCCGATCTTCTTGGTGTGAGAAGAATCCTCTCTGGCCCTGGAGCCCGGTTGGCCTGAGGTCTCCGGCCCAAAAGTTCAACAAGTATGCTCCCCTTCCGAAGTTCGGAAGGTACACTCCCCTTTCTTTCACCCGAGCAGAGATCCTCATAGAGATTGAGGATCGAGGCTACCTTCGACCCCCGCCAAAGATGCGGTCCTCGGCTCCACGAAAGTGCTCGGACAAGTATTGTCGCTTCCATAAAAATTACGGTCATGATACAGAGGACTATTATCAGCTTCATGATGAAATTGAGGCGCTCATCCGTCGTGGATGACTAAGCCAACTTGTTACCGACCACCTAAAAGGAGGGGGCCCGAGGAGCAGAACCGTGAACTGCTCGAGGAGCAGAACAACAGTCGCCCCGCCGCGGGCGTTATTCACACCATTGGCGGAGGACGGCCTAGAATGCCTGAGACGTTAGGCCAAAAGAAGGAGCCTCTTCAAAACGTCCGCGCACTGTGGAGGTTATCTGCTTCTCCAATGAGGACCTAAAAGGTGTTGAAACTTCCCATGATGATGCTGTAGTGATTTTCCTTACCATCGCAAATTATGATGTAAAAAGAGTTCTGGTGGATAATAGAAGCTCTGCAGACGTCTTGTTTTATGATGCCTTTCAAAAGATGAGAATAACTGAGGAACAGCTTGAAAGAATGAGCACCCCTGGTCAGCTTTACAGGAGACTCTGTGGTCGTCGAAGGGGTTATCAGCTTACCAGTCACGGCCGGAAGCGCGCCCCGAAAAAGTACTATGAAGTTGAACTTCTTGTGGTCTGGGTCGCTTCGCCCTGCAACGCCATCCTCGGTCAACCAAGGCTGAACGCCTTTCGAGCGGTGGTGTCAACTTATCACCTCTTGATGTAGTTTCCTACAAGCAAAGGGGTCGGCGAAGTTCGAGGGGATCAAGCAACTGCGAAGCAGTGTTACATGACTGCGCTCAAAGGCAAGCAGCCAGCCGAGTTCCCTCCTCAAGCACTGCCCATTGAGGGGCTAGAAGTGATGGATGAACCGAGACAGCAACGAAGTGAGCCGGGCAAGCCTCTCCTTCGCATTCCCCTAAGGGATGACAGACCCGAGCATATTGTACAGATCGGGTCTGGTTTGAGCCTGGAGATTCGAGCCCATGTAATCGAGTTTCTCCAGGCCAACACGGACATGTTCGCTTGGTCATCTGCCGACATGCCGGGAATAGACCCCTAGGTGATGGTCCACCACCTCAAAGTACAGCCGACCCACAAGTCGGTCAGACAAAAGAAGCGGAGCTTAGCAACTGACCGGCAACAGGCGATAGCCGAAGAAGTCAACAATCTCCTCAAAGCCAGCTTTATCAGGGAAGTCACCTACCCTGATTAGCTCGCCAACGTTGTCCTCGTAAAGAAAGCTAACGAAAAATGGCGCATGTTCGTAGACTACACCAACCTAAACAAAGCTTGCCCAAAAGACAGCTTTTTTCTTCCAAGGATTGATCAACTCGTTGATGCCACCTCCGGACATCAACTTTTGACCTTAATGGATGCCTTCTCCAGATATAATCAGATCCGACTGGCATCCGAAGATGAAGAAAAAACTGCCTTCATTACTGACAATGGCCTCTATTGTTATAGGGTCATGCCTTTTGGACTGAAGAACGCCAGCGCGACCTATCAACGGCTTGTCAATAAGATATTTAAAGATCAAATCGGGCGGAACATGGAGGTCTACATCGATGACATCTTGATAAAAAGCCAGGCGGCCAGTCACCATATTGCTGACTTGGGAGAAACATTCTCCATGCTCCGAAGGTACCAAATGAAGCTCAACCTTGCGAAATGCGTCTTCGAGGTCACTTCAGAAAAATTTCTTGGCTTCGTGGTGACGCAACGAGGAATTGAAGGTAATCCAGAAAAGATTCAGGCATTGCTGGAAATGACACCGCCGAGGACAGTCCACAAGGTGCAGCAGCTCGTTGGTCGGGTGACGGCTTTTGGAAGATTCGTCGCTCGATCAACCGAGCGGTGCCTCCCCTTCTTCAAAATTCTCAAGAAGCCTAAGGACTTTGTATGGTCCGAAGAGTGCCAGCGAGCCTTTGAAGAGCTCCGACGTTACCTCGCCACTCCCCCTTTGCTTACGAAGCCCCAGCATGTGGAGGTTCTCTTTCTGTACCTTGCTGTCTCCTCAGCGACAATAAGCTCAGTGTTGGTCCAAGAAGAAGGTAAAAGCCAGAAGCCCATATTCTATACCAGCCGGATCTTACGAGATGCGGAGACCAGATATTCCAAGTTAAAAAAAACTGTCTATGTGCTCGTCACCTCGGTCCATAGGCTCCGACCGTACTTTCAGGTGCACCCCATAGTCGTGCTGACTGATCAACCCATCAAGCAAATTTTGCAGTGATCTGATCGTGCCGGAAGAATTACAAAGTGGGAGGTTGAGCAAGGGGAATTTGGTCTGAAGTACCGCACCAGACCGACAATCAAAGCCCAAGTGCTCACCGATTTTCTAGTAGAGTCCACATTGCCGGACGACTCCTCAGTTGTGCTCGACCAAACATAAGAAAATGCATCCAAGCGACCGTGGATTCTGCATGTCGACGGCTCCTCGACATCGGTGGGCAGCGGCAAGGGTCTCATTCTCACCAGCTTGGAAGGAATAGTGGCAGGCAAGCCCTGCGCTTTGAATTTCCCGCTTTCAATAACGAAGCGGAGTATGAAGCTCTAATTATTGGGGTTAAATTGACTAAAGAACTTAATGCCCCCAGCTTAAAGGTCTTCAGTGACTCCCAGCTCGTGGTAAGCCAAGTTCTGGGAGACTTCGAAGATCGAAAGCCATCAATGGTAATATACCTACAAAAGGTGTGGAGCATCACTTGAACCTTGAACAACTACGACATCCAGCATATTCCCAGGTCAGAAAATGCAAGAGCCGACCTGTTGTTGAAGCTGGCGACCTCCACCTCGGTCGAGCTCCCAACAAGCACCTTTCATGAGTGCTTAAGGATGCCAAACACGGAAGAGCCCGAACTGGTGCTGTGCGCAGAAATCGAACCTAGTTGGATGGATCTCCTAATAGACTTTCTACGAGATGGAACCCTCCCCACGGACAAGCTTGCGGCTCGACGACTCGAGCGCTCGGCCGCCCATTATATCATACACGAGGGCAAGCTATACCGCCAATCTTTCACATCACCACTCCTCAGAAGTCTTCGACCCTCGAAAGCGGATTACGCGATGCAGGAGGTACACGAGGGGATCTGTGAAAGTCACCAAGGCGGCCGAGCCTTATCACACAAAATTATGCGGCAAGGATATTACTGGCCTACTATGCGGAAGGACACGACGGAGTTCGCTCGAAAGTGCGACCGGTGCCAATGCTACGCCAGCATTCAACACAGACCTGCGGAGCCATTAACGCCGATCAACTCCCCTTGGCCTTTTGCCTAGTGGGGATCGACATCCTGGGACCCTTTTCCTCGGCCATAGGATAATGGAAATTTCTCATTGTCGCCATCGACTATTCTACCAAGTGGGTCGAGGCAGAACTCGTTGCCTAAATCACCGAACCAAAAGTACAAGATTTCGTCTGGAAGATGATCATCTGCCAGTTCGAACTTTTTCGGATTATCATATCTGTCAACGGCCGCCAATTCGATAATGCTCGGTTCGCCGAGTTCTGCTCCGAGCTTGATATCGATCATCGCTACATGTCGGTGGCCCATCCACGAGCTAATGGGGAAGCAGAAGTTGCCAACCAGGCCATCCTGAAAGGGCTTAAAGCCAGGTTGGACCAGGCAAAGGGGCAGTGGGTAGAAGATCTCTACAATATCCTCTAGGCGTACCGAACAACCTTCCGAGTTCCTACTGGAGAAACCCCCTTTAATCTATCTTATGGTACGGAGGCAGTCATTCCTCTCGAGGTCGGGTTGCCCTCCCACCGAGTCGAAAGCTTTGACGCCACCATGAACTCGGCACGACTTCGAGGCAACCTGGACTTACTTGAGGAAACAAGAGAAGCCGCCCAGATTCGCATGGCAAGATACCAGCAAAAAACAGCGCAATATTACAACTCCAAGGTCAAGCCCAAGACATTCAAGGTCGGCAACCTCGTCTTGAGGAAAACCGAAGCCTCCCGACCTCTGAAAAAAGGGAAGCTCGCCCCAAATTGGGAAGGGCCATACCAGGTCATTCGAATCCAGCCGGGAGCCTACAAGCTGGAATCCCTAGATGGCAGTCCGATTTCTCGGACTTGGCACTCTGAAAATCTCTGGATATATTATCAATAAAGGCGGCTATTGAAAGTTGCCAAGTATTTCTAGAACGGCCCGACTAGTTCGGCGTATTATGGCCATCTTCGCGACAAATTCATAATCATAATGCAAAAACGGGCCCGGGCACTCCTTAGAGTCGACTAAAAGCCAGAGAAGCCCCATCAACTACGGAAGCAAAGCGAGCCCCTGGTATGAGTGGGGGGCATCTACAAAGTCATCCCCTGAGCTCGGCTCGGGATGTCCTGCGGCGTCAATGGGGAGCCAAGGAAGAGCACCCCCTCTGCAGGAATCTACAAGCAAGCCCCTGATCTAAGTGGAGGGTATCTACAAAGTCATCCCTTAAGCTTGTCTCGGAATGCCCTGCAGCGTCAATGGAGAGACGAGGAAGAGCACCCCACTCCGCAGGAATCTACAAACGAACCCCTGATCTGAGTGGGGGCATCTACAAAGTCATCCCTTGAGCTCGGCTCGGGATGCTCTACGACGTCAACGGGGAGCTGAGGAAGAGCACCCCCCTCCGCAGGAATCTATAAGTGAGCCCCTGATTTGAGTGGGAGGCATCTACAAAGTCACCCCTTGAGCTCGGCTCGGGATGCCCTGCGGCGTCAATGGGGAGCCAAGGAAGAGCACCCCCTCCGCAGGAATCTACAAGCGAGCCCCTGATCTGAGTGGGAGGCATCTACAAAGTCATCCCTTGAGCTCGGCTCGGGATGCCCTGCGGTGTCAACGGGGAGCCGAGGAAGAGCACCCCCCTCCGCCGAAATCTACAAGCGAGCCCCTGATCTGAGTGGGGGATATCTACAAAGTCATTCCTTGAGCTCGGCTCGGGATGCCCTGCGGCGTCAACGGAGAGCCGAGAAAGAGCACCCCCCTCTGCAGGAATATACAAAGAAGCCCCTGATCTGAGTGGGGAGCTTCTACAAAGTTATCCCTTGAGCTTGGCTCGAGATGCCTTGTGGCGTCAACGAGGAGTCGAGGAAGAGCACCCTCCTCTGCAGAAATCTACAAGCAAGCCCCTAATTTGAGTGAGGGGCATCTACAAAGTCATCTCTTGAGCTTCCGCATCAACGAGGAGCGAAGGAATGGCACCCCCGTCCACAGGCTTTTTATGAATCATCCCCCAATCTGAGCGGGGAGATGGAAAGTTTGAGTGCGACCTAACTCGGTTCTAAAGGTCCTTTTTAAACTTGAGGAAATCCTCCAAAGTTGGGAATCGTCAAAGTTCGCGACAGTCATCCGTATTGAAAGTATCATAAGCTACAATACGAGAGCTAAAATAGGGCTGAAACTCGATCCAGGTGCGCCAGCGGATGAGCTCAAGAATAATGGACCACGAAATTAAAAACAAACGCTGATCACAAAACAAAAACCTCGGTGGATATCTAGCATGGTTCCTCTAGCATGGGCCAGATATGAACCTAAGCACCGCAGTTCGGTTTTCAATGACCAGACGTAAGACGAAAAAAATTTGAATACATGGTTAAGTTTGTAAAGGCAAAGCCATGTGAATTCTAAAACTCAAAGACAGAGGAATCGAAGGAGGAAAAACTTACATTATTAATACCAAAAGGCCTAGGGCCAAATACAAAGAAAGTTGATCTCAAGGTCGGACAAAATACAAAGGGCCTCCCAGGTGGCCAACTTTACAAAGAAAAAAGGAAAAAAAATGTATACTTAAGCCAAAGGCTTAACCAGCCTGTTCCACCTCAGGCTCAACTTCGAGAGAGGTTTTCACTCTCGGCCTTGGTAGCGGCCGCTGTCGTGGCCTTTGCAGCAACTTAGACAAGGTCCACCGCCCCAACAGCAAATCCATGCATTTCCGTTGACTCGCCCGCCTCGGCATCGTCGTCCAAACACGGGCATAAGCCACTGAGGTCAACTCCGGGACATAATTTCTAGGCTTGATCCCGGCAATTGTCGAAACCCCGGACCATGGCGTCCGCCGTCGCCTCCGCTAGCTCGTCCATATACTCTTCAGACTCTCGAAAGTTCTGGACAGCCACCGAAACTTGCTGCTTAGCGAGCTAGCCGAGCTCCTTGGCCTTCTGCTCTAGAGCTTTAATTTTGCGCCCCTAGTTGGCTAGCGCAGACTCCAACTCCGAGATGCGACCCTCGGCGGTCGATTGCACTTGAAGAAGCTTAGCCTCCATCTCCCGAATTCGGGCGAGTTCAGTCTCGATGCGGGCCTCGGCCTCTTCTCTCCATTGCTTCTCGGCGGCTACGTCCGACTGTAAATCCTGAATCTTTTTCCAGGAGTTGGTCATGGCAATCCCTAATATATCGACCAAATGCGTTATCCGGGACAAAATAACAAAAGTGAGCCAAGGTCAAATACCTATGCAAAAGCAATATCACTTACCAAAACAACGGTAGTGTATGCCTCGTCAACAACCCCGGGTAGTCCGAGCTCCACCAACTCAGCCCAATCGCACGGGAGTGAGGCCCAGCGCACGACCTCACGCGCGACCTCACTTGATTGCAGTGCTGTGTCATCTTCGAACAATTGGCAATCATGATGGAATGGCCTCCTTTCGGACTCCGGGGGAGCGGGCTGAACCCCGGACGGAGCCGCGGCCATGGAAGAAGCCCGAGCCTTAGCCCTATTCCCAGCGAAGGCGACCGAGCGACTCACTTGGCGCTACGAGCTTTAGTAAGTGATGTGACCGCCTGCTTTCCTGCACCCTTCCCTGCCACCTGCGATGGTGGCCTCGCTCCAAGTGGAGTAACCTGCTCAGGCTCAGGTCGAGCAGGTTTAGCAATGACGATTCCAAGCCGGCGCCTCTCGGTGCCGGGTCCCGAAGCAGCTCGGGCTTTCCTCTTTGGCTCAGGCCAAGCTCCATCAGAAGCAACCACCTTATTGCGGTATTTGGCCATTAGAACCTCGGAATCAAGGCGCATCCCTACAATTTCTGGCAAACAAAATTTTGTCAAAATTCAACAATAAAAAGAGAAAAAGAAGAAAGCAAAGTAAATATTTCGCCCTTACCCCTAGGATGGGCCGAGCTTAAGCCGACGTTTACTAGGACCTCCTCAGTAAGCATGTCGGGGAGTTTTGGAGTTTCGTCCAAACCGAGAAACATATCTAAGGTTGCCTGCTCGAGCTGCGACAACTTGGACAGCTTGTTATTAACGGTAACCTACGACGTATCCCAGGCTGACTCAAAACTCCACGGCTGCTCGGAGGAAATAAAAAAGAACTTGCACTTCCACTCGTAAATGGAGGAAGGCCCACCTCGGAAGAGTGAGTGGCCTCCCCGGGGAGAGAAATACCACCACCCTTTGCCTGTGGAGTTAGCTTTCAACATGAAGCACCTCCGGAAGACATTAATCGAGGGAAGTAGGCTATGTGCAAGGCACAAATCGAGGAAGCCCACTATCATCCTCCATGAGTTCGGGGTGAGCTGCACTGGGACTAAGTAGTAAGCTGCCAGAGCTCGCTCACAAACCCATGCAAGGAGAACATCAGTTCCGCTCAGAGTGTATCCGAGTACACCCCGATCCGACCCTCAAGAGGATCGTCAACCCGAGCCCCAAGACCAGGGAGTTCAAAGGTGAACCTCGAGGGAATGAAAAACTGTGCCTGAACCTGGGACAGCTCTTCCCCAACCATGCGTGAGCTAAGCCCATACGGGTCAGGGCTCCTATCAAGCTCAGCTTCCTCCGACAACGAAGAAATTCGAGCTTGAGATGGGCCCGCACCAAGCACAAGGGCCCTCGAGGGTGACCCTATTGCCTCGCCCACAGTGAAGGAAGAAAATAAAGAAAGAAAAGCCTCTTCGAGCAATCAATAAGGGGTGAGAACACCTACCTAAGGAACTCATCGAAGAAAAGAGACAAAAAAGGACTGCCGAAAGTTTCACCGAGAAACTCCGAAATGCTCTGCAAACTTTCAAAAAGGTTCGAAAAAGAGGTGATGACAAGTAAAGAAAGGAAGAAAAATAGGGATCCTGGAGATCTCCCACTCAAGGCTTTATATAGCCTGCTTCAGCGGCTCCGATCGACTTTCTAAAATGATAGGACGATCAAATTTCGCCACGCGGCGACCTTCGGGACTGTCATAGCAAATCTTCCCCCAGACTGTTATACTAAAAGCCGATCATCATGGCGGGCACTTTTAAAAGCTGGGCATTGATGAGGCCCCTCGCATTCCACCCAACGACGCTTTGAAAGGAAGTGCGCACGCAAGGCATTAAAGGGACTCTAGTAACCCCTTCCTCTTCAGCTGACGTGGCGACCTAATCCACCCAAGCTCGCTTCACAAAGCGCGATCGGAAGGGATCAGCCCTTGACATGCATACCCAATTCAGTACACACCTCTTTTTGCCTATGTAACTGAAGCACTGGACAATCAGGAGTCTGCCTACTTCCATCGTCCGAGCAGTGAGGTAGCTCGACCTCGGAAGTGGGGGGCAAGTGATAGGAGGAAAAATGGATTGTCCAGCCTACAACTAAAAGGCCGCCCAGTTTCGGCCCAGTAAACGTCAACAACAATCAGCTAAATCTTCACTTTGGCCTAGAGTTAACTCGACTTCGGGACTCCGCCAAAAGCTCCACCAACTTCAAATATTCGCCAACTCCCCCGACCAAGCTCGGAGTACCTCTAGACATTCGTTGACCCGCTCCAACCAAGCTCGGGGCGCTCCACCGAGCATGCCTCAGAATCCAAGAAGCTGAGCTATTCCCTGCACCTGCCAAGCCGACTTCGTCAAACGCATGGCGCGACTACTTAACGAGCTCGGCCTCATCAATGACCGCACCCATGTGTGGGCCTACGCCCACCTACATGACCGTACTTCACAACACTACCGTGTCACATCTCCATAACCAGCCTTCAGCAGTCAGATGGCACTTTGACTACTCTGGTCATACTCTGCTGTGACTGTCAACACCCTACCGTTCTCAAGAATGAGCAGTAATGCACGCCACTAGCCAGCTTAAGCTGCGCGCCATCCGGCTCAGAGCCACGCCCCCTCATGATGAGGGCTGATAGTGCCTCTACCGCATGGGCCACTCCACCGAAACTATAAATAGCTCGCTCAGGTAACTTCTAAGGAACTTTTTTTGGTTAGACCAAATTTCTTCCACTCTAACTTGATCGTCGGAGGGCCCTCACCGGAAACACCGTTGAGGCTTTGTGCAGGTCTGCGGCCGTCGTGCAGGAGGTGGCTCCCGTCTTCTCCTTTCAACCACCGGCGGCTCCCTCGACTCCACCAGTATGGTCACTCTTAGGCCAAATTTGAACCACAACAACACCCATTTGCAGCCAATTGCCATTACCCCTTCAGGTAAATCGACGAGATCCCAGACTTTATTACTAGCCATAGATTTTAACTCATCCTTCATGGCATCTAACAAGAGTGTGGAGTGTTCTCCATTCATGGCTTGTGAAAACGTAATGGGATCTTTTTTACGTCTGACATCAAAATCAGACTCTATGAGGTATACTATGTAATCATCAAGAATAACAAGTTTTCTTAATCTTAAGGACCTTCTTAAAGTCACATCTTCACCACTTTGAGATGACTCAATTGGCTCGGACTGTAATGGCTGATTTATATCAGGTTGAACCCCTTGTTAATGAACAGGTTGTACTAAATTGGGTTGTACCTCATGATCATTAGATCCATTTTCTCTTATTACAACCAAAGGATGTCCATTAGGAGGTAGTACAACTTGTTCTCGTGTATCCTCAAGTTCAATCCTGCGAGGATAAACACTTCCACTAGGTTCAACATCCTCAAGAAACCTTGCATTCATTGATGCAACAATTCTAGGGCTGTGTGAGGGACAATAAAATCTGTATCCTTTAGAGTTTACTGGATAGCTAATAAAAAAACACTAGTTGTCCTTGAATCTAGTTTCTGTATGTGAGGATTGTAAATCCGCACTTCAACTAGACAATCCCATACATGTACATGACTTACACTAGGTTTCCATCCTTTCCATTGTTCAAAGGTATCTTGGACACAGCCTTGAATGGGACCCTACACACTGCGGTTTATAAAGCTTCACTCCATAAGGACAAGGGCAGACTAAAATTACTAATCATGCTCCTTACCATATCCGTAAGCATCTGATTTCTTCTTTCTGCAACGCCATTTTGTTGTGGCATGCCGGGCATAGTGTATTGTGTAATTATGCCTTCACCTTCAAGAAACTTTGCAAATGGATCCATTATTTGTCCTTTTTCTGTGTACCTACTGTAGCACTCCCCACTTCTATCAAATATTACGATCTTGATTTTCTTTTCACTTTGATTCTCTGCTTCTGCCTTATAGGTCTTGAAAGCATCTAATGCTTCAACCTTTTCATTCAGAAGATAGAGATACATATATCTTGAATGGTCAATGAAATAAAATACCTCTGACCATTCCAACAGAGAGTAGAAAAAGGTCCACAGATATCTGTGTGCACAATC
Organism: Phoenix dactylifera; assembly: GCF_009389715.1. NCBI lineage: Eukaryota > Viridiplantae > Streptophyta > Magnoliopsida > Arecales > Arecaceae > Phoenix > Phoenix dactylifera. The sequence goes on from NC_052403.1 coordinate 9,026,875, forward strand.
TCAAGAATTTTTGAGCTCCTTCTAGAATCTTTAGATGATTTGTTGGTTTGCTTTCCTTTTATGAAGTTCACACGACCTTTGAAGCCAGTGAAATCGAGTGTTTGCAAGACTCCTTCTTTCACTAACCTCTTTATCCTCTCCATAAAAATATGTCCCATTTATGCCATAACATATAGAAATTTTTTATCTATAAGGTTCCTTTTATTACCAACTGCATGCATAGACAAATAATTCTGCTCAAAATAGGGATCTAAATCAATTTTGAATAAATTATCAACCATAGTACCAAAACCAATAGAAATTTTATTTTTCAAAAGTGCCATTTCATTTTCAAAAAGAAAACAATATCCTTTTACAACCAGTCTGGAAATAGAAACTAAATTCCTACTAAAATCTAGAATATAAAAGACATTAAATAAATTTAAAGCATATACTGATTGCAGAATTATTCTCAAAATCCCAACTGCCACAACTCGTGAGGATCCTTTATTTCTTGAGTAGACCCATTGTTCACGTGTTCTTGGCTTCTTTCTATTGAGAAATCCCTGCATAGTATTTACAATGTGGATTGAAGAACCGGAGTCAACCCACCAGGAATTCTTAAGAGCATTAGTAAAAAAAGATTCATGACACACAAAAGAAGCAGATTACTTTATTGCCATCAAATTTTGATAGCACTTTATGCTCCCTCTTTGTATGTAGGCCATTTATGCTTTTCTTAATTTTTTCTTTATCATGAACGACCATGTGAGCACTTTCTGATTGATCATGCTTCATCCTTTCCTCTTCCTGAACACACATGGCCAATAGTTCATTTATAGACCCGTCTTTCTTATGTGTGTTATAAGAGATCTTAAACGGTCCATACTTAGATGGTAAGGAGTTTAGGATGAAGTAAACCAAGAATGGCTCAGATATCTCTATCTTTAAAGACTTAAGTTGTGTAGCTAAGTCTCTTATTTCCATGATGTGCTCACGCATGCCCTTGGAACTATCAAAAACCTGTAAATTTCTTCATCAGGATACTAGGCTTACTAGCCAAAGCTTTATCTGAGCGAACAAATTATTCTTCAACAGCCTTTATAAAGGCTTTGAGTGTGGTACAATCACTGATAGCACCTCTAATCTCCTACTAACTTGAGACTTTATGAGTAGTAGTCCCAAGCGATTACTTCGCTCCCACTTATGGTACTTATCAATAACTTCTTGCATATCTTTATCCATGGGAACGGGTGGTTCGTCTCCACGGAGCGCAAGATCAATGTCTATGTACCCTAAGGTAAATTCAATAGCATCTTTCTAGTCAAAAAAATTGTGACCATCAAGCATTGGAATATATTCAGCACTTTCAAGAAACGATTTTGAACCACCTGTAGTAATCAAAAATAAAATTGCTATGATACAAATCAAAGTAAATTCTAACCTACCTATGGGCAAAGGTTGCAACAAGCATAAATTTACTTTACTTTAGTAATAGGATAAGTACTAACAAATAAAAATTATCCACACCTGTAGATAAGAGGTCAACATTAATGTTAATTTTCTTTTATATTCTAATTAATTCACAAATTTAACAATTTATCTGTGAGGTAAAATTATTAAAATTTATAATTTAATTAAAACATAGATACCAAATCCTTATGAAGTTCAACTAGATGTGATTTTCAAATTTAATTAGGATGTTGTGGCTAATCCAAAAGAAATCTGAAAAAATCACTACAGCATGATATCTAAACTTTAAGGTTCGAGAGAAATTGAACAGACATGAGGTATAAAAATAATTGTTGTGGCTAAGCGGTCATCTCGATGGACATAAGCTGCTGTGTGCCTAAAAGCCAGTTCTTGGATTCAAGTCCCTAGTAGGCGCCCCTTGTCTCTTTTTTTTTTTAATAAATACAGCAATAGATTTTAATAAGAAACAAAACAAGGATGATAATGGGTATTCTACAGATTCAATGAGTATTCTATCAACGTAGATCTTTAATACATATAACTTTTTACAAACAAACAAGCAATTAAAAAATCTATAGAAACTATGAACAGATTTGAAATTTTCATAACTTTTGTAAACATCAAACAGTGACATAGAGGATAGGCTCTGATACCACATGAAAGAAATGTTAGCCATACACTATATATATAAATCCATAGAAACAGTGGAAACGATTTATTTACCTCCTGCCATGATGTCTGACTGATTTCAAATCTGCCCACAAGAAGATAAGGTAGTGAAAGAAAAAGCTTTTTGACTAAGAGAGGGACTTCTAGTATTTTTGCCCTTTTCTGGATTGCGATGTCCAATAGAAATACACAAGCTCTTGTATATATAGGCAAGACTAGTGACCCTTCACTTTCTTGAATAATCCTTACATATTCCATCCATCAAGAAATATAAAATGTTTCTGTACAGAATTAAATATATACTTAAATCCACATTAACTCCATAAAGAAATATTTACCAAATCAATAATAGCCTAATAAGAATTTCTTAAATGGCTAAAATAAAATGTGATAATATAGATCACTTTAAAGAAATTATCTTTATGAAAATAAATAATTTCTTACATATTAAACATCCCAAACTAGTTGGACAATTTTAAGAACAAGTTGTACCTATCTCTAATCCATATCTCCAATCCATCGAACTCTTTTTAAAATTTAAAAATAAGAAAAATCTCTCTTATTTCTCAATCCCTTGAATTATTATTAATATTTTTTAAATGTACATTGCATATATTTGGTTGCTAGTATTCTTTAATATAAGGTGCAAGATTCTGTACCCCATACAATATAAAAAAGTTAGGAAAATCAGTAATATTTTCCGTAAATTGAACTTAAATGGTTATTTTCCTCTCCCATCATATAAGTTCTTTCCTTTTTATTTTCTAATGATTTCTCCCAACAGTTTTAATGTTGACATAGCTCCCTGTTGAATAAAATCGAGAAATCACTTGCATGATTATTTGAGATATTGGAAAAAAATAAATATTATTATTATGCCTTTAAATCTTAAAATAAAATATTATGCCTCTAAATCCTAAAATAGAAACAAATAAGATATTGGAGTAATAAATTAAGCCACAAGCATATCAATATCTAATATGAGGTGGCTGGTTACCCTTTTTATTTTTGAGTTGTTCATATATTCTTATGTGAATAGTTTTTTACTTAATTAATTTTCTCCTAGAATATAATATTGGTACTTCCCTTCTTTCGAAATATCTTTGGGTTGCATGCATTAATTTCATTTTTTAAAAAAACTTGAACATGATTATATTAGGGATTATAGTATTTGCTGAATTTTCTTGTTTGGAATGATTCAGTGGTAAGGTATTTAAATTCTGGAACACACTAATTAACGAATATGCCTACCATTTTTTTACAATTAATTCATTGGCTATATTTTTATTATTGTTTTACTAGCTATAACTTCTATTATTATTCACTTTCTTTAATTATCTTGCTAGTATAATCTGTCAGCTCTATGTTTTTCTTTTTTTTTCACTATTTAACAAACCTTGAAAAACCCAACATGAGAATTTCTACTATTTCTTTACTAGAAGGAACAAGACTTTGAGAGAAGGTGGCATAAATCACAGAGTTTTGCGATGGGCCCAATGAATGGAGATATAGTAAATGGAGGTTGTGAATTGGCAAGCTTACACCAACCAAAATTCAATGCATAGTTTGCTAATCTGATTTTTCTAAATATTGTTAATTATTTTTGATTTTTTTGATTTTTTATTTTTAGTCAATCACAATGCTAGTGGTGGATCTAGTGAATGAATATATAGCAAATGAAGGTTTATCATATTATAGGAACTGTGCAACCTCTTCTTGTAGTGCAACTAGTTTTGCACAAGGGTAGACAATGGCTGGCCCATTCAAAGGAACAAGCTCTTAATCATTACAAGTTGAAGTGGAAATTGGCTCAAACATTGGAGACTGACCTGATGATGCCACCACCAACGGGTTCATTTAGAAAACCTGTCCTAGTTGTCAATGATATTGAAGTTCGAAATTAAACTCCTTGTAACTTGGCCTAGACTATTTGAACCATTTTTTTTCTTTATATGTAAGCATCTCTTATACAAAATTGAACACTAGTTTTGTGGTGTCTATTTCATTCAAGCCCATCAAATTTCAATTTGACCAATTATAGACCAACATATAAATTATAGTCTATAAAAAATTAAAAATAAAATTGAGAGTATATGCAACTCATTTAAAAATATATAAAAGAAAGGAGAAGAAGAGGAGGAGAAGAAGAGGAAGAAATTTGGGAAGGTGAGAGGAAAAGAAGGGAAAAAGGAGGAGGGGAAAAAAAAAGGATGATCAGATGTGACCAAATCTAGATGGGCTTGAAGGAAAAGAGGAGAAGAGGACTTGTCCCAACATAGTTATGTGAGAGGCAAAGAAGGGGAGGAGAAGAGGAATACAGAAGAGGAGGACAAGAAAATACCTACGGCAGCTCGAGATCCTATTCAAAAAGATTGGTCAGAATATATTATTTGAATTTCTTAGCCTTGTATAAGTATCCAAGATCTATCCTATGCATAACCAATGTAGGAATAAACATCTTGCGTAGACCTTTACCCACTCTTCCTGTTTAGGCTCTGGCATCCTTATCAAGCTAAGAATCTAAATTCAATCATAAATACTATGATCGGTTTGTGGTCAATTTAAATGAGCTCGTATTGCAGTATCTTCTATTCCACATGAGCCATAGGTCGGATCCGCTATAAAACTAATTATAAAACCCATTACCTCACCCAAAAAGACTAGCCTGAAGGTATTATCTGAGTTCCTTGTCCCCATACAAGTATTCAAGATCTATTCAGTACATAACTAATGTGGGGCTAAATACATGCTTGTACGAATCTTCACATACTCTCCCATTTTAAGCCTTTACATAGTTTTTCATTTTAAGCCTTTACATACTTTTTTATTTTAAGCCTTCGCATCCTTGCTAGGATAAGGATCCAAATTCATGCAAATTCATTCATGAGTACCACAAATCTAATCACAAATACTACGATCAACTCGTTGTCAGCCAAAATGGATCCGTGTTGCAATATTCTTTAGTCTACATGAGTTATGGATTGGATTTGCTCTAATGCCATTTTGTAACAGCCCAAGACGTCACCCAAAAAGACTAACCAAAATGTATTTTTTTTGGATTTCTTGGCTCTATATAAGCACCCAAAATCTATCTAGTACGTAATTGATGTAGGAGTAAACGCATACTCACACAGGCCTTCACAATACCTAAGTAAAAGAATTCACTGCAGCTTACCATAATCTTCCATAGAGATTATTAAGAAAGCATACCCTCAAAGTGGAAATAAGAGATACATCACAAGGTCCCAATCCAAGAAGTAAAAGGTAAATAAAACTTATTTCTCTTTTAAAAAAAAGTGAGCCATTTTAATGGTTTCCATTTTTTTAATACATTAGATTAGGGTTTCTTTTGGAACAAGAAAAAAACTATTCTGCCAAACACTTTTTTTTCTTCTTGATTTTCGTGTTTTAGCCCGTACAAAATTGAAAAATGCAATGATGCCTCTAAATTTCCCTCAGTTAATAAGCATAAATAGGCTACGAAGACAAAATTAGAGCCATTATTATGTACTATTCTTTTTTGAAATGCCTTTTTTATCTTTTTAAGAATTTGATTTGACCTAGATGCTCAAATGAGCCCTAGGTGGAGACAGAGTGGAAGTAAGTTAAATGACCATTCAAACATAATTTAAATGTTTAATCTAACTTGTTATTTTACTTATATATGTCCATCATGTTGTGTATAATTCACAATTTTATGTTTAAAAGGAGAATAACAAAAAAGCTTATATATGAAGTAGAGGATGAGATCATGACCATCCATCTCCACATGCATCACATGTGCAAAAATTAATTATTCCTAGAGCCGAAGTCTTAGAACTAGTCACATATGGCAACACTAAAGCCTTAATTTTTTCAAGTTTTCCTAACTAGTGTATTTTCAAAATTTAAAAATCAACACAAATTTGCATGAATACCCTTCTTAAAAACTCAAATTTGCGTGAATACTCTCTTAAACTTTATATTTATTTCTGTATCCTCATAAAATACTATTTTTGCACAAATGCCCATAATATAATAGTTCTTCTAACACCATTAATAAAAATCATATTTATTTTAATTAAAAATAAAATTAAATTTTGAAATTACTTTTTTATCCTTCATTGCGATCGCCTTATAAATGTTTCTTATCGCACATCTACCCACTAGGAATATTTTACTCATTTTAATTTGGAACTATTAATTTTTTAATGGCGTTAGATGGTATGGGTACATATGCAAAAACAAGGATAAAATGGGGTAGAATAGTAAAATAAGTATTTTATGAGGGTATATATGTAAATCTTAATTTTGTGAGGGTATTTATGCAAAATTTGATATTTAGGAGGATATTCGTGCAAAAAAAGTCCATTTTTAAAAATTTTTCTAACTAGTGTATTTTCAAAATTTAAAAATCAACACATTTCCACGTGTCAATTATTTCTTTATGTTTTCTTTTTTTGAGTAGATTGCTGTGCTTTTGGTCAAATCTCATTTCCACCGCCCCCCTTATTTTTTTATAATAATATTATGTTAAATAAATGGCATAAGTCTCTCGGGCTTGACGGCCGAGAAGCCTAACCCTAACCCAGAACCCAAAACCTAAAACCTGCACCGTATAAAACTAGGGTTTTTCCGGCCTCTCCTTTTATCCCGCCGTTTTCCTCCGTCTCTCTCTCTCTCTCTCTCTCTCTCTCTCTCTCCCGTTTTAGGTCCTTCTCCTTCGTTCGATCATGGCGGAACAGGTATTATCTCTCTCCCTTTCTCTCCATGGCTTCTCTTTTCTCTTCTGTTTTCTGGCCTGGTTGGTCGAAGCGCTACGGCTCGATCCATAGGCCTCTATAGCGGGTTGATTTCTCACGGAAATGGTTAAACATAAGCAATTGTAGTCTTTTTATAGGGGATTTGTGCATCAAATTTAAGATCTTAGAGGGAATGAAGTGGCTTTCTGAATCGGATATTGGCTCCCCAAGAGTGGGGTAGAAATGGGCTCCAATTCGTCATAAAGGAAGTAGGTCACCTTTAAGATTTCTTGAGTGTGGGGATGCGCCTGGTGTAGCTTTTAGATATAGTTTGGATTGAATAGCCCGTCTCTGAAGTTGTTTTCATTCAGGAAAATAATCCTAGTTCTTGCTTGCATGCGTGTTTAGAAGCTCTTTGTAGTTTTTCATCAAGATTGTTGATTTGGGGCTACGTGCAAAGAATAATTAGCAATCTCAATCTAGACAGTAGATGATATTTGATTGATTCAGTGTAAAGGAGAGGTGATAATACATTTCTGACAAGCATCCAATGTTAGAATTTAACAAAGAAAATGGTACATCTTGGTTGGAAATCTTTGATGTTGAATCTAGACAAGGGAAAGAAACGGATTTTTCAGTTGGTATAAAATTTGAATTTTTGACCATAATAGCTTCTTTAGACCGATGCTTTGAAAGAACGCCACCTATACATATGTCTTAATGTTTTGCTTCATCTTTGAGTATGGAAGATGAATCCCTTTATGAACTAGTATCAGACATTACCAAGGTGGTACTCTCCATTGACTTACTACGTAATAGCTTTTTCAGTTTGCTATTTTTGGGTTGCCTTGACCTCTTGGCTCCTGCCTATCAGTTTTAGATGGTCCCAGCCACTCATCCTACCACCTACAGTCTTTCAAACGTTGGTTTTATCACAATTGATGTATAACTGTTTCCTAGAGGAAATTTTAGCTGATGTAATTTAACAACCTTACTAGCTGAGATGCTCTCCAATATTATATTAAAGTTTATAAATGTAACATCTAAATGTCTAATGCGTTGGCTGTAGTGGCTATGTGGCATGTAACAAAGTTCCCTACTAAAACCTTAAGTCTATTTGCCCCTCACCTTGTTTTTAAATCTATTTGCCCTGAGTACATTATATATTCTATCTTTCTAGAGGTAATGAAGATTTTTATTTTTTTATAGGACATCTCTTTTCTTTTCAATGGTTTAACTTTATCTACTTGCTATAGAGAAGATCATTCTTCTATTTGTTTCATATCTTATTCTTTTCATTTAATGTGTGGGCAAATCCTGCATATGGATCCAAGAAAGTAATTAGGATTTTATAATATTTTCTGATTTTTGATGCTTTGCATTCATGGATTTTAAATGCAGACTGAGAGGGCATTCCTTAAGCAGCCAAAGGTTTTCCTTAGGTAAGAAACCTTTCTTCCCTGTTGCTCACTTTTTACAATTTTATATGTAAACATGTTCCTTTGACAAGTGCTACGGATGTTGCAGCTCGAAGAAACCTAGTAAGGGGAAGAGACCTGGTAAGGGTGGGAACCGCTTCTGGAAGAGTATTGGTCTTGGATTCAAGACTCCTAGGGAAGCTATTGAAGGTCTGACTCCCTAACCTTTCTTATATAAATTTCTCAGTTTACTTGCTGAACTTGCATTTTAGTGAATGCCATTTGCATTTGGGAACTGGTAAGTGCCAAACTCTTTGTTTTATATCTCAGTATAAGATATTTTTCAATTTTTTCTTTTAACTGGAAGATCTCATCTGCAACAAATTTTGATGGTAAAGATACAAAATTGAAGTATAGTCCTGCATAAGGAAATGAAAATGAGGTTTTATACCACAAGGAACAAACTGAGAATGTGCACAGAGTGGTACTTTTGTTTCACCTTTAAGCCTGTCACATATCTCAACCATTATTCTTTCTTTTTTTTTTTAAAAAAAAAGTTTAAGATTCACAAGGTGCTACATCATGGAGAACCTTCTCATATTATTCTTGGTTTAAAGGTTAAGCTAGCATTTTCCTTTTCTCAGTTATCCCAATTACTGTTTATGCTCACAATTTTTCAGTGGTTTGATTATCTTTCTGTTTTGGTTTCTTTTGAAAATCTTTGAAGAGATGAGACAAGTTGATCCAATGGACGTTAATGGACCTTAATGCCAAGTGATGCTTGACTATTTGCCAGTTATTAGTTGTCATCTCCAACCACACCAAGCAAGGATGTTTCTGCATTTGCTTGATACCAATATCATTGCAAAGCAGCATACTACATAAATACAACCTTAGATCAATCCAGATAGGCTACATATGCATCTAGCTGGTCCTTGGATATTAAGTAGCACTTGTTATCTACAGTTAATAAGCAAGATCCTCACCTCTCTATAAACTATAAACGTAACTATCGATTTTTCTATCCTAACATGCATCCACCTTAGCAAGTTTTGTTCTTTTCCTGATAGTGGCCATAACCTTTTCTGTATGGTGATCTGACGTAAACTAGAGAACATATAACTTTAGGTTTTGATCATGTACTATGTAATATCTTATTACACTATAGCATGACACGTGCAATGCATGTGGTTTTAAAAGAAATGATAAAAAAATAAATAATAAATGTGAGCTATGATGGTTTGAACCCTTGACATTATTGTTAAGAACCACATGCTCCGTGCTACCACAACAGGTGAGAGGTGATGCTGGGAAACATATGAATATATAACAGGGTATTTTGGGAACTGAAATTTGGAGACACACAAATGGAGCCACATGAGCAAAGGCATTGCGGGAGTTTCCTTGTAATAGTAGGATAGATAAGGGTAAATATGCGTCTTTTTCATTTTATTTTGTTTTCTTAACATTTTACCTTACGTACAACATCTATCTTTTAGTCATTCAGTATTTATCTGCGGAAGTATGCAGTGATGCAGGACGGCTACAGGGAAGAGAGGAAAGGAAGAAGAATAAGAGAAGTGGAGGAGGAAGGAGTGGAGAAAGAAGAAAAAGAGAAACGAGGCTTTTCATTCAATCATTCATTAACTCTAATCAAGTGCATGGATCGTATATATAGGGTCACAAAATAACAAAAAGACTCCTATAAAGAAAACAATCCCATAAAAGCCCTAAAATGACAATATGCAAACAAGCCTAATCAACATAAAATAAAATAACATAAAATCAAATCAATCTAGCCACAACGAAAGTGGCTGGACTATCCTCCTGCGACGATTGTGGCCCCGCGTAACAGGCGGTTCGGTACTGGTGTCCGCACCAACTTCCCCCGGGTGGGAAGAAGTCAACCTCGATGAACGTGGCTCGGTGTAGCTTTGGTAATACTCCAATAGGTCCGGATCAATATGCTGGAATTCCTCCCGTGTGATCCAAGTCGAATCGGATTCCGGTCGGCCTCTCCAATGAACCAAGAAGCGCTGAATGCTCCCATCACTGGATAAAATGGTTTGCTCGTCTAAAATGGCATCAATGAGTTCTTTTTGTGCTGGTGGGAGAGGCAAAGGAAGTGGAGATCGTATGGAATCAGGGATAGGAGAATCAGCGGGCTCAAGAGAGGGCTCAGCAAAAGGGTCATCAGGGATGAATGGTGGACCCTTGTAAGCAACCAGATCTTCAATATTAAAAGTAGAGCTGATACCAAAATCAGATGGGAGGTCAATAACATATGCATTCGTGCCTACCCGTTGCAATAGCTGAAATGCCCCCGCACTACAAGCATGTAGTTTCTTAACGGTTCCATGCGGAAATCGCTTAGGCCGAATACATACCATAACATAATCCCTTAGTTGGAATATCTTATCTCGCCTATAGGAATCAGTTTGTAGTTTATATTGAGCATATACTTGCATGGATGCGCTTTTGGATTTCTTGATGTAACTCATGAATGTGTTGTGTTGTGCAAATGCATGTGCAGACTCGAAAATCCTAACATATGGTGACATGGGTAAAAGATCTAAAGGTTTTCTAGCTTTGTAACCATGCACGATCTCAAATGGACTCATGCCTATGGACCTATTGGCTGAATTATTGTATGCAAACTGTGCTACAGGAAGAACTGAATCCCAATTACGATTATGTTCGCCCACAAGGCACTGTAAGAGGTTACCAACACTTCGGTTCACTACTTCTGTTTGGTTGTCAGTTTGTGGATGATGAGCAGTGAAAAATTTGAGTTTCGTACCATCTGAGTACGACAAAGTTTTCTAGAAGTAACTCATGAAACATACATCCTGGTCGGACACGATGGTTTTTGGAAGGCAATAGAGTTTGATAATCTCATCAAAGAAGAGTTTGGCCACTTTGGAGGCATCTGAGGTTTTCGAACAAGGGATAAAGTGGGCCATTTTGGAAAAACTGTCCACGACTACAAGAATGGAATCATGTTTCCTGACGATACGGGGAAGACCAAGCACGAAGTACAAACTAATGTCATGCCAAGGACGATCTGGGACCGGTAAAGGGGTATATAGGCCAGTGTTCTATTTTCGGTGTTTGGCTAATTGGCAAGTTCGACATTGGCTAATGATTTTAGCAACGTTCCTTTTTAGGCTAGGCCAGAGGAATTGATGTTCCACCTCTTTGATGGTCTTATCCCGTCCGAAATGCCTGAAAAGCCACCTGCATGAACTTCCCACACCAAGAAATTTCTTACTGATGTCCGTGGGATACAGAGCTTTGCTGCTTTAAACAAATAACCATCTTGAAAATGAAACCTATCGATCGAGGATCCTCGTCCATCAGCGAGGGTTTATAGAGTTTCCCAAAATCAGGGCAACGTAAGTAGTCCTCTATAAGCTGTCAAAGCCCGTAACAATCACAGACATGGTCAAGAGTAGGGTCACTCAATGGCTCAGTGCGTCAGCAACTGTGTTGGAGGCACCTGAGATGTGTTTGAGGACAAAAGTATATTCCTGGAGAAACTTAACCCATTTGGCATGCCTAGAGTTCAGTTTCTTTTGATACCAAAGTTGATGCAGGACGGCTACAGAGGAGAGAGGAAAGGAAGAAGAAGAAAAGTGGAGGAGGAAGGAGGAGAAAGAAGAAGAAGAGAAAGGAGGCTTTTCATTCAATCATTCATTAACCCTAATCAAGTGCATGGACTCATATATATATATAGGGTCATAAAATAACAAAAAGATCCCTACAAAGAAAACAATCCTATAAAAGCCCTAAAATGACAATATGCAAATAAGCCTAATCAACATAAAATAAAATAATATAAAATCAAATCAATCCAGCTACAACGAAAGTGGTTGGACCATCCTCCTGCGACGACCGTGGCCCCGCGTAACAGGCGGTCCGGTACTGGTGTCCGCACCATGCAGTTTCCATTTTTTTGTTATCATGAGAATAAAGGTGTGTTTTTATTTTGTTTTATTGGTTATATAAATCATCGTTGGAGCCTATGGTACCAAATTACCAATCACCTGTTTGGCTTCTAATGAGGAAGCGTTATCTTACCCATGGAGTCATGCTGTTTCTATATGAGTTGTTAGCTTTTCCCTCTACTTGGTTTTCCATATTTTTTATTTTTATTTTTCTATTCATTATATTTCTTAAATAAGGAGCAAGAAAGGTTGGGTAGAGCTACTAGTCTGGCGATGGCATTTTAACAGATGTATGATAAAAGATGAGGTAGAGTTTTCATGTCTGATCTATGTTCTATAGGTTACATGGCAGCTTCAAAAATTAGAAACAGATGCTATATTAGTCCAGAAACATCAGAAATGCTGACTTAGGTGCCTTTTCTGGTCAATAACTTTTTTCTTGGATCTTTGGGCTAGATAGGCCCACAAAAGGATTGCCTACGATCTCCAAGTGTTGACCACTCTTACTATTGTGTAATAAGCTGTGCGGTACACCAATTTATCTTTGCCTATGGAACATCATGCACAATACAGATCCTTAATCTAACATATATATATATATATATATTTTGTGTAGGAACATACATTGACAAGAAATGCCCATTCACTGGCAATGTTTCTATTAGGGGCCGCATTTTAGCTGGCACATGCCATAGTGCCAAGATGAACAGAACTATCATCGTCCGTAGAAATTACCTCCACTATGTGAAGAAGTATCAGAGGTAGGCCAACTTGTGGTGGGTTTGTTGTGTTTTCCCTGCTACTTAGTTCACGGTATTATAATTAAATGACTATTTTGTCTTCCAGGTATGAGAAGAGGCATTCAAATATCGCAGCACATGTATCCCCATGCTTCCGTGTGAAGGAAGGAGACCATGTTATCATTGGCCAGTGCAGGTAAGCCCTATGATCTACCGATCATAATGCTTTTACGGTTTTAAATGAGCTCACTGCATTTACTTTAGTTCAGCTACACTAGTACAGGAATCTATTTTGTTCTACTAATCTGTCATAGGGCTGGTTTAGTGAAAATGTCTATAACATGGCTCTTATAAAGTTCACCTTTACACATATGTCAACTGTTTCGAATGTCATGCAAATAACTTTTTTTGTTCAGGCCATTGTCCAAGACTGTGAGGTTCAATGTTCTAAAAGTCATTCCAGCTGGATCAAAAGGTGGTGGGAAGAAGGCGTTCACCGCAATCTGATGTTTTTAACATTGTGTTCTTACATATTGCAGTTGGATGAAGTAGGTCCAGGTTTGAATTGAGCTCTTTGAATGAATTAAATGCCACTTGAACAGAGTTAGCCCGTTTATTGCTTTTAGAAACTCTCAACTAGTGCTGTTTAAACAGAACTCAACACTTTTCTCTCGCAAAAAAATTATCTTTTTGGATTTCGACTAAATACCAGGTTTACCTATGAAATTACATGGGCAAGCCTTTCTAGGACTGTTGCATGGTTTAAAATGCTGACTGCTTGCAGACTACCAGTACGAGGCAATACTGTTCAATATTGCATGGTGACAGTGTTGGGACATTGTTTGGCCTTGGAGGCCATAGTGAGTGTATCAAATAGCCATGTTGGCCATCCTGCTCAGCTCTCTTATGATCAATTCTGGTTAGGGTTATCATCCTGCTCATCGGTTGTGATATCAACATTGCTCATATGGTATTCTCTTCGAAAGTTTCGTCCATCGTTATTTTTCTTTGGTATTCTATCTCATTATGTTCTGCTGAACATGCCAAAAAAATGTTTTCTGAGAAATTATTTTGTGGTTAATAATCTTGCTGGCATGCTAGATCGGTCAAATTGATCACAAGAACTAGGTTGTTATGGGATGAGGATCATATAGCCTTAATAGAAAGACTTAAGAATTTCTAACAATATGAGAATATTGCAAAGAAAAAATTGATAAGAAAGTAATAACTCTCATGTAGAAAACAACAAAGATTTGATTGCATGAAAGCTTGCTTAGTGGTTTCCAAACAACTATTCTCTAGGGTGGAATGGTTGTTGGAGATAAAAAACTAGACAAAGTTCAGGGTTCTCCTAGTGGTCCGCTCGAGATTATGAAGCTATAGGTTGTTGCTTGTCTTTGCTTTTAAATTGATAACTGCAGAACCAAACCAACTTGGATCTCTCCTATGCCCATGTTTCAATAGCTGATTTCTATTTTGAAACAATTTCAGAGACTTTCACGGGCTAATTGCATGCTAAAAGCATGCTAAAAACTGATGCTTGATGGGTTTCTAGGTATAATATAATCAACATATATTTAAGATGTGGCTTGAATTATAATGTGCCTTATCATTGTAAGGTTGTTACTTTATACCACAAATAAATAAATTATAGGATAAAAAAAATCAATCTTCTCAAGTCTTTTTTCGCTTGCATTAAGTTAATGGGTTAGGTTTTATCAAAAAAAAAAGCCTTAATGGTTTAGGTTCATTATGCTAGGCAAGGGGCCATGAGGAGGTATTAACTTCATTTAGAGAAACGCTCATATATACTTGCTTCCTCGTTTTAAGTTGTACCAGTTGGGTCCGCTAGAGGAAACAAGAATGAAACGAGGAGAATGGCGTAGGGTTCTTAAAACTAACCAAAAGAAAACTCATATATTGGCAGGATAATTAGAATGGCATGGCTTCCAAGTTCTTAAAAAAATGAGCTAGAACAACATTCACATATCGCTAAAAACAATTTCCTCTTGCCGACTCCGATGGATCCCATATTAAACTGATAAGATTAGATACTGCACTTGATCTTAGCCAGAAGGCTTCGAAAGGTATGCCCAAGATATTCTTCTTTCTGCTGAATTTATGTGACATGCTAATATTAAGACAGAGTCGCAAGCTTGATGTGATCCAAGAAGATTATCAAATATGGTGCGGATCATTTTGGACACTACGGACTCAAAATAAGATTCACCATATTGGAAAATTGAAACCCATGCTAAATTTCGAAGGCTATAACTTGTCCAGACGATGCCCGATTGAGGTGCTCTTTTTTTTTTTGCCGAGCCCTATGACATTGCTCCACCTCTTAAGGGTGTGGTGTATCAAGCAATCAAGACTAAATTCCATCATTTGGACCCTATAATAGGTTAGTTAAAATATTTTTTTTTGAAAGACTTTGATTAGACATATCTTCTAATCCGAAAGAATTATAAGTGATTGAAGATAAAATCAATATATAGGGCGAGATCTGCCTCCTATAGAATTTTAGATTTTTATAATTATTTTTACTAGTCTTATCTATTTCGAGAAAGTTGCTTCTTTTTTCAACTAAAACAGGAATTCGGTTTGAATCATGTAACAATGAAACTCACTAACATAGATAGAGACTATATGTTTGTTATTCATTAATGAAAGAAAAAAAGGACCTAAAGTTTACTTTCCTAATTTTTTTCTACTTTTTCTAAATTTTTTAAAGAAATTCTAGTTAAGTGAGTTAAGATATTTACTTCTTTCACCGTGATCAGATTATCCAATAAAGAATTCAACATCTTTTCGCTTGATTCCTTTCTTATATACTGTAGACAATCAAACTCTATGGATATTTTATTATATTTGTTAATGTTTTTCGAGAACAATTATATTATGTTATGTTGATCCTTTCCGTTGGGCACATCTAACTTATGAACCTCTAAGCTCAGGATTTATGACTATTCCAACAAAGTTCTATAGAACACCATTTGAATCTTCAAAAACCACATAAACTTAATTTAGACAAAACATCTATTTCATGTAGGCGAGTAAAATCGAACATTCTCTAGGATCCTAAGATTGGGGTTCCAAGAAAAATCTCGAGAGTTTTCTTCTTGGCAAAATGGAAATGCACTAGAGGGAAATTCCCAAAACAAGAATCATGGATAAGTTTTTTTTTAGGGAAAACAAGATCGAGAAGACAAGAATGATAAATCACAATACGAACCCAGAATTCTCTCTCTCTCTCTCTCTCTCTCTCTCTCTCTCTCTCTCTCTGGGACAAGATTGGACCTGAACCCAATCAAATGGCATTGGACTGCACTTCAACTCAGACTTGACGCGGACTGACAAGCCTATTCGTGCCATTATGTTATTGTATAAATGGAATCCATTCAAAGAAGATGTTTGAACTGGTGATCTCATGGCTTGAAAGGAAGAACGCTCCGCCAATTCAACAAACGCTAATTTATGGACATTTGTGGGACTTTCAGAGTGAGCTGCGATGGTAACCACCTCACCTTCACTTTTTTGAACACATGCTTTGACCAATATACCCCGTTGAATGCCGGCCATTGTAAAACTTGCTCATGGCTCTCTTTACAGGGTAAATTTCTGCTGCTCCCAAGCAGGCAAATTTGCATGGTCACAGATCCCTGCAGTGCATGGATTACACTTGTTATTCAAAGATAGATGGCTATCAAATAAAACGGTCTTATATATCATATATGGTGGGGCACTATCGGTAGCCATCCATCCTTTGATAGCGGTTATCAAAGTGCTACATAGCATTGCGAATCTGGATAAATTACATAACTAAAAAGTCCAAAACATGTGTTGGGACAAATGGGACTCCAATATTTTTTTAAGCCATTTAAAAAACTATATGTAAACTAGTCTACTACAAATACAGTACGGCCTCATCCAAAAAGACTAATTAGAAAGTATTATTTATATTTCTAAATTTTGTATAAGTACATAGAATCTACCAATCGTATATCTGATGTAGGTCTAAACATATTCTTGCATGGGCCCCACTTATACCTTCTATTTAAACTAGAACATCTTCTCCAGATTCATATTTATTCAAGTCTTCTAATCTATATTGATTATGAGTTAAACGTGTACCAATGTTTGGGTTCCTAGAAGATGACAAATTCGGTGCATGACTTTAAACTTTAAAGAGGGTTCCTATCTCTTTACGGAAAAGAAAAACAACAATTTGTCTCATCAAATCCAAGGACTAATTCAAACGAAGCATTAACCAGCGTGCAAGTTGACCGTAGCATCGGGAGTGCCACCCAGGTGGACTCCACCAAAGTCTCCATCCATGTCCCCTTCTCCACTCCATCCCGGCAAGCACGTTTTGGAAGGACAAATGTTTGGCCCCTTTGGAAACAACTCTACGACAGTGAGGTCTCCTTCCAACAATTTGAAAAAACACATCCCAGAAAGACTCCATTTACCGCAAGAGATATAATATTATATCATAATAATATTTACATGGGTCAATATGCTTCTCTCTCTCTCTCTCTCCCTCCCCCTCCTCCTCCTCTCCTCTCTTACAAAAGCAAAAGGTAACCTCTCCCAAGTAACTTTTCCTCATGAAAAGAATCCATGGGTCCTGCTGTCAGTGGAGGCTGGCCTTGGCATCATTTGGCTGGAAATAGTCTCCAAGAAAAAGCCATCCGTCACCTCCAAGTTAGCCCTTGGGTTGCTCAACCCTTGAAGAAAAACACCATCATTCCTTTCATGATTGCCTACCGTAAACATACTACCATCGTATATTTGCTGTTGCTGTTGCTGTTGCTGGCCCTGCGGTTGGTGCTGCAAAGCTTGCCCTTGGAATTGATGCTGGAGGTGTCCAAAAGGCATCACGGTGGCTGTCTGACGAATAGGATCGTTGAAACCAAGACCAAAACTTGTCATCGGTCCGTTGCCGGGTTGATAGTTTGAGGAATACGTTGCTGAGGGGATGCCGGTGAATTGCTGCACCATTGCCCGGAAATTGGTGGTGTCGGTGTTGAGAAGGGTGGTGGGAGCCCTTCTGGAGGCCCTGGATCGCCGGCGGGCAGACTTCCCCACCCGGCCCTCGATGGCCGGGTGCGAAGCCGGGCTGCTGCTCGATCCGGTGATAGCCGGGCTCGATGTCGTGGTGACCACCGTCGAGTCGGCTCCGGCCGACACGCCGCCGGAAACGGCCGGCGTGGCCGCCGGGTGCGGTCCGAGGCCGTGCTGGTAGAGCTGAGCCCACTCGGCCAGGCTTGAGCTCGTGTCGCTGACGTCCATGGATGGGTGGAATGGTGGAGGGGGAAAAGAAGCAGAGGCCGGCCGGGTATATATATAGAGAGAGGATGACCATGGGCTGCTGTCAAAGATGATGATCCTAGATGAAATCTTGGCCGTCGGGCTTTTAGAGGGTTCGGATCAAGGGGCTGCGGGGATGCCGCGTGGGATTTTGAGATTCCCCATGCGTGGGCTTGGCGTGACCTTCTCGTAGGAGCTTAGGTTCGAGGAAGCTTCGTTGATCAATTTCTGTGACGTGGCGGTTTCTGAGTGGTTATGTCATGGGTTGGTGACTGACCTGTGTGAATGGGGATGTGGTGTTGGCTTGGCTTAACTAACAGTCTAAATTCTAACCCTCTCTCTCTATCCAACTTCTTTAATGGTACAAAATGTTATTCCATGCTGCTGATCTACACTTCAACAGCATCAGAGATGGAAGCATTTTTTTTGACTTGGATTCAACAATTAGAGATCAGTCATGATTTACTTTCTACCTTTTTAAGAGAAAATGGCCACTTAGCCATGTTTTATTTAACTTTGCTTTAATTTCACATATACTTGTATTTTGTTTCTATACACAAAAGCAGATCTCCATCATCAAATCACCGCCAACCGGAGGATCGGAAGTTGAGTTGCCTGAGTTTTCATTTGGTGAATCATGGAGGGTTGGACTTCGGAGCTCAAGTCTTATATGTGTGAGTAGAAGATAGAGTTCAATTTCTGTTTGGCTAGGATGACAAGCAGAGGAAAAAATTGTAGGATGGATTAAAGAGGTTGATAGGCCTTAGGACTTTTGAGATTACCACAATTTACCTTTCAAATAAATTGTGATACTCCGGACATAAGGTGTAGTTGGAAAATCCAATTCATCTGATGAAGCAAAGGTTCTCTTATCCACATATTTGATTATTATTATTGCTATTATTATTATTATTATTATTATTTTGTCTCCAAAGAAAAACCTCATACAAGATGTTGTAAACCATAGGACATCTAAAGATCCTTGCTAAGATTACAGTATATCATGAGAAAAGCAAATGAGTTTATCTAACAAAGAGGCTAAGATGTATGTAGGATTTCCACGTCTTTTTTATTAGTGTAAATGAAGCATCGTAGATATAATTCATTTGTGACTGATAAGTTTTTCTTTTTACTCGGTGTTTTTTCTTGTCTACTTCATTTGATATGATATAATTCAAAGTACTTACCCCCTTTGGAACCAAATATAACTGACAATATAGGAATCTTTATATCCCTTTCATGATACCAGTTTATGCAAAATCTTCTATGAATTTTGTTATGCTAATGTGAATTTTGTTATACTGAAGGATCTTCTTATCCTCGTATATATTGAAGTAGATGCCTATCATATAAATCATTATCAACAATTTCAAACTATCGAAAAATTTGTTAAGTATGTCTTAAATTTACAAGTTCTACAAGATTGAGTCTACATCACTTTTAGAAAGTTAACTTTGGATATCAGTTCAAGTCCACATCGACTTAAAACACCAATTTATATTAGCCTAACCCAATTATTCTAGGAATACCCGTTCGAGTCTAAATCGAGTCACTCTCTCTCTATATATCTCTTGTAACCTCAAAAAAAGAGTGCAATTGATTGTCTAAGAGATCGGGTTAGTAGGGGCTAGACTTTGTGAAATAATTTTGTGCTCTGTAGTCTCTATTTTTTTTTTTTTTATGGTGAAGCTTTTGTATTGTCTCTGCCCGTGGATGTAGGTTAATAAATGTTCTTCTCCCTTTCTTCACTTCTCTCTTGTTATGCAATAATATAAACCATCAAAAATTACTTTTTCAATAGATTCTTTCTCCTTTAAAATTCACTTTTCATAGAAAAACATTGAGGAAGCACCATGAAATGTCCTTCTTCATGTTTCATAACTTATGCATACATAGGCTACACACACTTGTTTTGAATTGGGATAGAAACTAAGATGCATTTCAATGAGCTAAATGATTCTCTTCTTAATTGGGATGGCTAGCTTGTTATCTAGTTTTTTTGGTTCTTCTTACAAATTATAGTGAATGCATGCAATAAGAAAAACCCAAGAAGTCACCAGAAATATATGACAAGTTAGGGGGCATTGAGTTGATGGCACATACATTTGTGACTCTCACTTCATACAACACAGTAAATGCATTTTAAGTATGGCACAAATGCCCTGGAATTTGTATTTTCAGCAAAAAAAAGTTTGCCTTTAAATGGCCATTTTGTATGGAAGGAACAGCCTTATGCAAGATTTATTTAAATTGATTGCAAAATGTTGATATGAGAAAATAATGCCAAATTTTTTCTTATCGTGATTCATTCTTTTTATGAGAACATCTCAACTATTATTTTACCAGAGAAGATAAAATACAGACACGTTTAAATCTGGAAGGGAAAAGGAAGTCCACTTGGTAGTGGATTTCTGAGAGTATGGTCAAAATCCAATACTACAGGTAAGTTGCATCTTTACTTTCTTTTTGCCCCTTTTGAAGAATACATAACTACATGCATGTCAATAGACCATGAATCTTTTTTACAAGCTACAAAATGTTATACTGCTACTGTTGAAATGATGACAGTGGCATTCTCTCATCATAATCTCCTTGGTTATTAACACTTTCTGAATTAAATAGTTTGTAATTATGATAATTCTCACTATATTTGTCAAAAGTTATTTGTTTCACAGCATGAAGATAATCACAACATATCCTCTTAAGACTAGCACTGCAAAGCTACTTGATAACTCAAGTACCACTACACATTCATCTTATCATTTGGTGTCAATAGAGTTGAGCTGCCTAAGATACCTGCCCCACCCTATGCTGATTTTGGCATGCATTATTCTCAAGAAACAATAAGGGAATGAACCTCAAGGCTTGAGCTTCTTTATTCCACATCAATGTTTGAAAAGCATGTCCAACATTATATCATCCTTAATGTTAAAAAGACAGATCAGCCTTGGCAGCAACATCCAAAATCATAAAATATTTAAGGCTTGGTCACTAATACAACCCGATGATTCATGAGGACCAATTGCATCAAGTAAAGTCTACTTTGAATTTATACTGTAGCAGTTTTAGCATGATTAGTTCCCAAACAATGCAGTACCTCATGGAACAAGGGAAGATCGCCATAAAATAGGGTTGTAATTGATTTGATCAATATAAGGCATTTTCTTAATTGCAAGGATTCCTAAAAGGATAACTTGAATATATTTTGGAGGTTGGCTTGTATGTTAAGTCATGTTTGAAAATCTAAACGAGTCAATCACCGTCTACCTCTCCTTATCCTTTTCTTCTTCTTTTTCTTTTCCCCCTCAAGTTCGGCTACCAACCGAAAGAGTTCTTCAACATGCTTCTATACTTGTGATGTAACTCGATGAAAAACAAGCTAAAAGATAGATGATCTCTCTCTCTCTCTCCAAAATATATTAATTTATTAAATAAGTAATTTGCTTGGTGTGTATTATCTAAATCATCTAGTGTATAGCGATAAAAAGTATATTCTAAAAATAAGAAAAAAAGAGGATGCTATAAATTTTTTAATCACAGGACTGAACTATTAACTCTATTAGTAAAAAAAAATCTTTAATTTTTAGATTTTTTTTGAAATAAACACTAAAAAAATGGCAAACTAAAAAAATTATTGCATATTTCTTCTTCCGGAGCCGGCCTCATATAACTTTTGTTCCTTTTTTCTCTGGTGAATAATAGGAGGGGAGAGAGAAAACCTCACCCGCATAGCAGTCTTTACTGAGCCCTCCTTCTACCAAATAATGTTTGATATAGGTAGAATTTTTTTTTGCTCTTAGTGCCAGTTGGACCGAATAGCGCTCCATGCATTTCGAATCTAAACCGCGCTGATGAAAATAAATTTTTTTTTTAACTGTGCTATCACCTTGATGGCTAACTTTTGTTCCTCGAAAAGTATACATGCATGTCCAAATTTGCATGGATCCTTCGCTAAGAAGAGTCAACAGCCTTTTCCCACTGCAACAAGCTTAGCCCATCCCGTCCCTTTCCAGTAGAAGGTCCGGTCAAAGTCCGCAACCTAATCAGCTTGATACCTGACCTAAACGCGCACATGCTCCAAAGTTCCAAACCGAATCTCCTCCACATATTTCAAGTGCACGTATACCCAATTCCACACTCGAACACGCCACCATTCTATTCATCCCACGGCCGACCCACGATAATGCTTTAATTTGCGTGCATCGCTCGAAAAATGATGCCAACCGATTCGTCTTATCCATGGAAGCGGTTTAACTAACTTGGTGCCGAGGGGCAGGGAGAGGGGAAGGGGCGGTTCGCGGAAGACGGCGCTGCTTGAGTCTCCCGCACGGCGCCGGCCGTGGGGCCCGCCGCACCGAAACCCGACGAGGCGATGACGTCGGGGATGATGGGAGAAGGAGGGATAAGAGTCAAAGCTATGACCGAGAATTTATTATTATATCTAAAAATATATTTTAATATGTAGTATTCGAGGCTAAGGCAGAGAGGATTATTAAAATATTTAAAAGGCATGGCTTTAGTTAGGGGGTTTTGGTTGGGGTGGATCCCACTCGGTTCTTGACCTTTCCACCCGTGTGCTTGATTAGCGGGCAGGAGGAGCAACCGGATAGCTAAGGTTGTCATACTCGTAGACCTAGTCTGGAAGTATGATAGCATCCGGAATAAGAGAGTTATCCCTCGGTTACTTTGATACCTATTTGGAGAATAGGATAAGAAGTGGGATAGCAGAGTTAGCGGCGGCAGCTGAGGCAGTCGCCTAAGGCCCCATCCCCAAAAAAACTTATCACAGGAAAGACTTCAAAGACAAAATGAAAAAAAAAAGGCTCTTCTGTAAGTTTGCCTTAGGTCGGCCCACTGTAGAAAAGACCTCAAAGACAAAATGGCCTTAGGCCCCCAAATACATTGGGCTGCTCCTGAGTTAGCTCTCCTGACTGGAAATAAATGAGAAACATGATATTTTGATCCTGAAATTGTTGATCTCTTAAGAGTTTGGTCAGCCCGGGGATAAGTGGTATTTACTCTAGAATTTTAGTTTGTAGTTATGTGATAAAATGATGGCAGGAATTTAGCTATAAAGCAGAATTGGGTATTGGCTCAACCAAGTTTGCATCGGTTGAGAACCAAATTTGCAGGAATTCAGTTCTAAGAACCGATTTTAAGCATGTGAATCTTGAAGTAGTTTTGAGAACTGATCATAAGCACGCGAGTATCGAGTTGGTTCCAAGAACCGGCTGCAGTTGAGCCAACTGGAAGACTATTTTTTATGTTAGCCAACTTTTCGACATCTACGCTGTGGCACTTCAATATGATGAAGATGGCATAATTGTTCGAGGTTGTTTTCTTATGATTATCAAGTATAGAAGAACGAGTTCATGTTCGTAGGTGGGGGATCATCGACATCTTAATGCAATTACCCTATATTTGCATGGAGTCTTCCATAGAAGCATCCATTAACTCTTTGTATCCTAGTTCTCTAGCATGACGAAGTATTCAATCCTGCATAACCTTGTATGTATTCAAATACCTCTTCATATTATAATCAACTTCATTGGAAGTTTCTCTTATGTTATTGCTATCTTTATTTCTTTTATTCCTTGTGTATTTCTCATGCTGCTAGAAATTGTGAAAATCTTGTTATTGAGGCAAGATCAAATCTACCGAGAGGCCAACGGAGCAGCATATTGAGTAGCCTCTTATATAGCTGATTATTCTGAAAAAACCCTTTGGCTGGGAGAGAAGATTATTTAGTGCATTTCAAAATTTGTTATTTTTTTATTTTTTTTAAATATATTCATATCTATTATGTACGATACATCCATCTGAGAGAAAAAAAAAGAAAGCAAGACCAAATCCTTGTTGGGAAAAATTTAAATGCGCACGCGGCCCGAAATTTGGCCGCGTGCGCGTTTGAGAGGAAAAAAAAAAAGGTAACGCCCAGCGGGCGTTACGCATTTCATTCTGGAAACGGCCGCGGCCGCGTGCTCGTTTGAAAACGAAAACGCTCGTTGGCGTTTTCGTTTGCATTAAATGGGACGCGTGCGCCCGTTGGCGCACGTTTGCGAGAAGAGCGCGGACGCGTCCGCGGAAGGCACGGACGCGTCCGCCGAAAAGACCATATTGCCCCCGATTAAATCCCTATATAAACCCCTCCATTTCATCTCTTTAGGGGTACGAAAAAAATATAGAAAAATAGTGGAAAAACTCTGGAAAAATTCTTCTTCTCCTTAGCCACTTCCGATTTTCATTTTTACATTTTTATTCAGTTTTATTTTATTCTTTTCATACTGCTCTTTGCTGGATCTGCAAGTCCGATCGGGTTCGTTTTGACTTCTTCCGAGACGTGCCGAAGAAGAGGTTGTAGGGTCGTCGTATCTCCGAGAAGGATTGCCGGATGACCCGTACGTGGGGGCAAATACTTCTTTGGGACAGCGTCTACGCGCTTCGACCTGCTTTCAATCAGGCTACTTTCTTCTACCTTTATTTTTAATTTAATATTAGTAGATTGGTAGGATTTGAAATTCTATGATATAAACTTATTAAATGCATAGATTTATTTTGTGCTAGAATAGATTTATTTTGTATTAAAATAGAATTATTTGGATGCCGAATGATATGCATGTATATTATTTCCTTTAAGATTTTTATTAATTGAATTTATAGATTTATTTATTTAGTTAGGAGATATATTGTTAACAATGCAAAGAAGTATTTGTTTTTTGTTAGTAATATATAATTAATTAAATTCTTTATTACAATTGTGGCATATTAGATTTTAATTGCAATAATTGTTTTTGCTAGCACATCATTAATAATAAATTATTCTAAAGAGTTAATAATTTGGTTAACCTCCAAGAGGTTTATTATACCTCCATTTGGACTCCTCAAGGAGTAATTTGCAGATCCCATTCAAACGGAAAATTCGGAAATTGGTTGATATATAATAATTAATCTATTGAATTGACTTATTAGATCTTAATCAATTATTCTAATAAAGAAATAAATCTTTTAATTCATCGAATTGACATCTTAATTACAATAATTGATTTGCTACAAAATTAGTAATTAATTATTCTAATAAGAAAATAAATCAATTCTACTATATATAATTTATTGAATTGATAAATTAGATTTCAATTACAATAATTGTTTTGCTAGAATTAAATTTAGTAATCAATTGTTACTAATTCGGAAAGGTCAAACAAAAAAAAATCAAAAATTAGTTAATTCGTTTAAATTTGCATTTAGGTTATTTTAAATATTGAATTTGTGTGATTTCTAGTGATTATATCCACTAACTAATAGTGTCTAAGAAAAGCTTGTCAAAAAGGCATACGTGCCTAAGAAAGGCTGGTACTTAAGTGAGCCTAGTGCTCCACCACCGATCTGGAGCTGATCTGGCTATTAGTTTTTAGATATATCAATTAGACATCCAAAGTTCAATATAAATATTAGTGCAATCTTTTGACATAGATTTTTTGCCTTCAATCAGGTTTCTGTCACTATTCTGTAACCCTGATCCTATGGCCTCAAACACTAGTGACCATCTTAGTGCCAAACCTGAAAAATTTGATGGCCATAACTTTAGGAGGTGGCAGAACCAAATGCGGTTCTGGCTCACCACATTAGGGTTAATCTCAGCCATAGGTGAAAGTACGACCGAAGTTGATAACGGATCCAACCCAACTACCTCTTCCAACACTGAACATTCTGCCTCCACTAGCACACCCTCTAGGACACCTGATGAGATAGATTATCATTGTATCCATAGAATCCTAGGTGCTCTTTCTGAGAGGCTGTATGATATCTATTATACAGCCAAGAGTGCCAAAGAACTCTGGGACACTCTAGATAGCAAATATGGTCTTGATGATGCTGGGGTAAAGAGGTTCAAGGCCTCCGATTTCAATAAGTTTAGGATGGTGGACTCAAAGCCTATGAATGACCAAATTCATGAATTTGAAACCCTGATCCACCAGCTTAGGGCTAATGGAACCAATTTGGATGAATCTTTCCAGGTAGCCTGTTTGATAGATAAACTACCTACTTCCTGGTCTGATTTTGCTAAGACCCTGAGCCATACCCAAGGAATTCTCACCCTAACCCAAGTCTTAAACTCCATTAGGATTGAAGAGCAGCATAGGCTTAGAAATAATACCTCTACTGGACCTAAAAATAATGCATGTAATGTAGAAGCTCCTCCTAAGAAAAATCAGAACCGACCCTTCCGTAAGAATTTCAAGAAGAAACCCTACAACCCTAGAAACCCTAACCACCACTACAATGGGAAGCCTATTCAATCCCAGGAGCAGAAGAAGAAGAAAGAGGAAGGTGGTGCTCGTTTCTGTTATGTGTGTGGTCGGACCAACCATTTGTCTCCACAGTGCTTCTATAAGAAGACTGCACCTCTTCAATCTAAGAAGAAGGGTCCACACACATCCAGTGCTCAAGTCAACATGGTGACTTCCGGCGCTGGCTCCTCTGAGACAGCTTTCAGGTCTGTTTCCTTCACTCCTGAAGTTAACATGACTTTACAATCACTAGATTGGTGGATTGATACCGGAGCTGGTATTCATATTTGTTCGGATCGTTTCTGGTTTTCTTCTTACCAGATCTCAAGTGGAGGAGCTGTGATCATGGCAAACAGCTCGGAGGCACGTGTGTTAGGAGTAGGACGTGTGGACTTAAAGCTTACCTCTGGAAAAGTCCTGTCACTGCACGGCGTCCAACATGTTCCAGTTGTTAGGAGAAACCTCATTAGTGGTTCTTTGCTTGTCCAGCAAGGCTTTCGTCTTGTTTTTGAGTCCAATAAGGTTGTAATTTCTCATGGTGTTATGTTTATTGGAAAAGGATTCCTTAGTGAAGGATTGTTCAAATTGAATGTAATAGCTCCTTCAATAAATGAAAATCCTTTGATTATGAATATAGAGCCTCCTTCTATTTGGCATGGTAGATTAGGTCATATAAATTATAATTCAATTAAGCAACTTATGAACCTAAATCTAATACCAAAAAGTGATCTCAAGAACCATGAGAAATGTCAAACTTGTGTAGAAGCCAAACTCCCTAGGAAGCCTTTTAAATCTGTTAATAGGGATTCTGATCTATTAGAGTTGATTCATAGTGATGTTTGTGACTCTGGTAGAACTTCTAGGGGAGGTAACAGATACTTTGTAACATTTATAGATGATCTATCGAAGTTCTGTTACATCTACCTAATTAAAACCAAGGATGAGGTGCTCAGCAAATTTAAAATTTTTAAGATTGAAGCTGAGAACCAACAGGAAAAGAAAATTAAAATTCTTAGATCAGATCGGGGAGGTGAATATACATCAAATGACATAACTCAATTCTGTGAAGATCATGGAATCATTCATGAAGTGACTGCACCCTATTCTCCCCAATCAAATGGAGTAGCAGAAAGGAAGAATAGGACTTTAATGGATATGGTGAACTCCATGCTTATAAGCTCAGGAGTGCCAGAAAATTTGTGGGGGGAAGCTCTTGTTTCAGCCTGTTATATCCTTAATAGGATTCCCTCTAAAAATAATGATCTAACCCCATATGAAGTTTGGAAACATAGAAAACCTAATCTTAGCTATTTAAAAGTGTGGGGGTGTTTGGCAAAAGTAAAAATACCTGATTTTAAGAGAAAGAAAATAGGCCCTAAAACAGTGGATGCCATATT
Source organism: Phoenix dactylifera (assembly GCF_009389715.1). Lineage (NCBI taxonomy): Eukaryota > Viridiplantae > Streptophyta > Magnoliopsida > Arecales > Arecaceae > Phoenix > Phoenix dactylifera. Next base: position 9,054,820 of record NC_052403.1, read on the forward strand.
CATAGGTTATGCAGCCAATAGTAATGCCAATAGATTTCTGGTGATAAGTTCAGAAGTAAATGATATTAGTAACAACACTATCATAGAAGCTAGAGATGCAACATATTTTGAAGACACCTTTCCACTTAAGACTAGAGTAGATAGCGGTATAGCTAGTAGCTCTAGTAGAATAAGGACAAGAGAAATAGAAGTAGAAGCAGAACCTAGGAGGAGTAAAAGATCCAGGGTAGAGAAAACATTTGGAGATGATTTTTATACCTTCCTAATAGAAGACTCTCCAACTACCTTTGAGGACGCAATGAAATCTTTGGATTCATCTTTTTGGAGAGAAGCTGTGGACAATGAGATGCAATCAATTATCCAAAACCATACTTGGGAATTGACTGATCTTCCTCCTGGTTGTAAAACAATAGGATGCAAATGGATCTTTAAAAAAAAAACTTAGGCCTGATGGCTCTGTAGATAAATTTAAGGCTAGATTAGTTGCCAAGGGTTTTACTCAGAGACCTGGTGTAGATTTCTTTGATGTTTATGCACCTGTAGCTAGGATTACTACTATTAGGGTCCTTATAGCATTAGCCTCTATTCATAAATTAGTGATTCATCAGATGGATGTTAAGACAGCTTTTCTAAATGGAGACTTAAATGAAGAAATTTATATGGACCAGCCAGAGGGATTTAAAATCCCAGGCCAAGAAAATAAAGTTTGCAGACTAGTCAGATCTCTTTATGGTCTTAAACAAGCACCCAAGCAATGGCACTTGAAATTTGATGAAACCATAATGACATTTGGATTTGAAATCAATAGCACAGACGAATGTGTATATCATAAGAGAGTTGGACACAAATTTGTGATCTTGTGCCTTTATGTAGATGATATACTGATCTTTGGGACAGATCTTCAGATAATTGATGAAGTAAAACAATTTTTAAGTAATAAGTTTGATATGAAAGACTTGGGACAAGCTGACTTAATTTTAAATACCAAAATAATTAGAAGTGCAAAAAGTATTGAGTTGTCCCAAAGTCATTATGTTGACAAGATACTTAATAAATTTAATTATTCCGATTGTCATCCTGTCTCTACTCCATTTGATCCCTCTACTCATCTTAAGAAGAACTTAGGAACTCCTGTCCTTCAAAGCCTATATGCTCAAATCATAGGCTCACTAGGATTCCTAACAAACTACACTAGGCCAGACATAGCATATGCTGTAAATAGACTTAGTAGATATACTGTTAATCCAAATAGAGATCATTGGACAGCATTAGAGAGAATTCTTAGGTATCTTAAGGGTACCAAGTCCTATAGTTTGCACTTTAGTGGGTTTCCTGCTGTTCTAGAAGGCTATAGTGATGCCAACTGGATCAGCGATACCTTAGATGTTAAATCCACCACAGGATACGTCTTTCTCCTAGGAGGTGCTGCTGTGTCTTGGAAATCCACCAAACAAACCTTAATATCTAGGAGTACCATGGAATCTGAACTGATAGCTTTAGACACTACTAGCACTGAGGCTGAGTGGCTCAGAGATCTACTTATAGACCTTCCTGTAGATGAGTCACCTTTACCACCTGTCTCCTTACATTGTGACTGTAAATCTGCAATAGATAAGTGCAACCAAGAAAATGCCAATGTAAAAATGAACAGGCACTTAAAAGTACGTCATAAATCATTGAGATATAAATTGAAAAATAATGTTATTGCCTTGAATTTTGTAAAATCAGAAAATAATTTGGCTGATCAGCTTACAAAAGGTTTATCTAGAACAGTGGTTCTAGAGTCGTCGAGGGGGATGGGGCTTAGCCCATAAAGATAGATCACCACGGTGGGAACCCAACCTTAAAAGGTTCAATGGGTAGAAACAAACCGAAGTGTGACTAAGAGGAGCACTATTTTATGTTGTCCTCATCCCTATGGCGCTAGTGCTCATAAAAGCAAGCGGTAGGATGAGTTCGTTTGTATAACTCTTAATGAGTCCGAGACCCAAAAGGCAGGAGCTTCCTTGCTAGCATCCTTATTAGGACTCACCTATATGTGCAGTCGTGAGGCCGCGATTATGGGAAATGGGCGATTCCCTAAAAAGCACATGAAAGATACCTGCGCATGGCCATAATAGCGCAACCCGCTTAGAACCCAGATCGGGCTATATTATGTGTGCTGTTGATTTAATCTGAGCCATGGACCGAGGTTCAAGGTTAAGACCACCTTGGCTCCACAGATGTAATCAATTGTCACTAAGTGAAGGTTCAAACCGAAAGGTACCTACACCTATTACATAATATAAGATATCCAGCATTTTATTTTGATTTTAAAATTATTTAAATTTTTGTGGGGGATTGTTGGAAAAAATTTAAATGCGCACGCGGCCCGAAATTTGGCCGCGTGCGCGTTTGAGAGGAAAAAAAAAAAGGTAACGCCCAGCGGGCGTTACGCATTTCATTCTGGAAACGGCCGCGGCCGCGGCCGCGTGCTCGTTTGAAAACGAAAACGCTCGTTGGCGTTTTCGTTTGCATTAAATGGGACGCGTGCGCCCGTTGGCGCACGTTTGCGAGAAGAGCGCGGACGCGTCCGCGTTCCGCGGACGCGTCCGCCGAAAAGACCATATTGCCCCCGATTAAATCCCTATATAAACCCCTCCATTTCATCTCTTTAGGGGTACGAAAAAAATATAGAAAAATAGTGGAAAAACTCTGGAAAAATTCTTCTTCTCCTTAGCCACTTCCGATTTTCATTTTTACATTTTTATTCAGTTTTATTTTATTCTTTTCATACTGCTCTTTGCTGGATCTGCAAGTCCGATCGGGTTCGTTTTGACTTCTTCCGAGACGTGCCGAAGAAGAGGTTGTAGGGTCGTCGTATCTCCGAGAAGGATTGCCGGGTGACCCGTACGTGGGGACAAATACTTTTTTGGGACAGCGTCTACACGCTTCGACCTGCTTTCAATCAGGCTACTTTCTTCTACCTTTATTTTTAATTTAATATTAGTAGATTGGTAGGATTTGAAATTCTATGATATAAACTTATTAAATGCATAGATTTATTTTGTGCTAGAATAGATTTATTTTGTATTAAAATAGAATTATTTGGATGCCGAATGATATGCATGTATATTATTTCCTTTAAGATTTTTATTAATTAAATTTATAAATTTATTTATTTAGTTAGGAAATATATTGTTAACAATCCTATCTCGTGATTGAACCCATACTCCTTTATCGATCGCTCTAGGACGAACGACTCCTGGAATCCTATAGGATCGAGGGTTATCGTAGGATTTTGTCGCACCTGCATTTTTGAAATGATAAAAGATTGTTTAATTAATAAAAAGTATTCACAAAGCAGAGTGCAATTTTTTCTTTTCATCCCAAGCCAAACATATTCATCTTGCCGTCAGCTATAGTATAATGCGGCATTTCTTTAATTTTATCCCGTTTCCAAACTCCAAACACTAAAAAGCCATACAAAAAGGATGGAATCACTAATCCACGATATTTTGGTCAAACCAGCGATAAATGAGAATCAGCAACTCCCTAGTCTCTAGAAACGCAGTTATCCCTACTTCAACTTTATTCCGACTAATCTTGTATCATGTCGATACCGGCTATACCAACCCAGAATAAGTCTCGGAAGTCTTAAACATGCACGCACACCTTCTCCGTATCTCTACCAACTTGTGGTCATGGTCAAAAACTATTTTGGGGCTTTGTGACACCCCTATCTATAAACTATTTTGATCAATCTGGGTTGGTCTGTGTGGATGAAGATCGGTTTCAATAATATCGGACAAAAAAATTGGTTGTCATCCAAGCAATTCCCAAGATTGTTGTTGCCAATTCACAAATAACACTATGGAACACCAATTCTGCACAGAAGAAAAATTTCTTTTGCTATGTGGCATGAGGGGATTGATGTGTGATTTGTTAGAATTAGTGAGATATAAAGGTGTGGTGGAATCCAGAGTTGCCAAGATAGCATTAGGTTAGCTTGAGAAACTTTTTTGTGTGCACTAATGGGTGTCCCAAAAAATTTTCCTTTCTAAAGCACTTATAATGCAGACATCCATGATTGATGTTGTTTGCTGCAAAATCCAGAAGGCATGATTACAGAATAGCTGGGTGCAATTTAGAAGTTGTTGAAGAAATGTTGGTGCTCAACCACAACAAGCAAAGATATTGTTGTGTTGAGCTGTTTTGTATTCAATTTAGATTTTTTTTTTCAGAAAAAAACATAAAATAGGTATTTGGATCTAGTTTGCTGGTGATGCCCGTTCACCTCAGGACGGTAGCTATTGCTAACTTTGAACCTTTCTCATCCTGTTGAGGCAGGATTGTTCAAGTTTGAGTGCATATCTTCAGTCTTTTGAAGTAAGACATGTTTTTAGGGAATCTAATAGAGTTGCGGATTGAATGGTATCATATGTTACTGCTCATATGGGATTAACACTGAGGATGTTTGATTTTCCTTCTCAATTGTTAGATATTTTATTTTCTGATTCCCATGGATACATTTACTTTAGATTAGTCTAATGAATTCTGGTTTACCAAAAAAATAAAAAATCTTTTCCATCAAACATCAGCAAGATCTAAGACCTGCGCTATGATCTTTCTTTCAGGGACTTTCTTAACTTATGTTAGGCCGCCAACTCCAGGCTTAAATGCATAAGATAATAGATGCCTCTAATTATGAGTAGCTAGAATGTCATCTCCCATTCATTCAGGGTGAAAATCTAATGGCTAACTACAAGCTTGCTCTACACCATGTGTCAACCATTGCGGCAATATAAAGTATAGGTATCTTCAATTTATTATTGGACATCAGCATGATGTGTTGCTACTCATTGCAACTTGCTTATTTCTATATGGTGCTGAGGACTAACCTGTGATTCCAGGAATAAAATATAATACTGGTTGATAAAATCAATCTGATGGTTTGAACTTTAGGATGGAGGTGATACTTCAAAGGCAAATACTTAAAACTAATTTTGAAATTGCATAAGAGTTTATTTTTTAAAAGCTCGTTAGTTTATATAAATAGAATAATATCTAAAGAGCAAGAAAAAATGCTCATGAAATATATGAATTATAATGGTACCTCCACAAAAGTGCATGCAGACTTATGCCACAATATTAGGTTACAGAAAGAGCTACAACTGCACGGGCCTAAGATCAGCTCCTTTTCCTTTCCGAAGGTAGTTAATGTCCATTGTAAAAATATTGCTAAGTTAAAGCAAAAGATGCAGTGGAATTCTATGCATTTTATGATCAGTTAATCGCATATAATGATATTGCTAAGTTAATTGCATATAACGATATTTATTATCATAATTCACCTTCAACATTTCAATTAGCTATCCCTTTTTCCTAATTATATTTTTTTCCTAAAGCATGTTTCCCAGATCCTGTGGCCTGTTTCTCAACGGCTAGGTACTCCCAGAAGCAAGTATTCAGAAATCTTTTATGACTCAAATTGGATCATTGTAGGCTGGATCACTAGTGGTGTCATGAAAGTGGAGAAAAATGGGAGTCTGAGCTATACAAGCGTACCAATCAGCCTTTATTTCTTGACTCAGTAATTCTCTTCTACCACATAATTTAGTGGTAGGTTTTATACTTCATATGTTATTAATTTGACTCTTTCAGCCTTCTTAATATATTGCCATGGAGCACCTGCAGACTTCTTCAAAATGGCCCATTCTACGTGCCACTTTTGATAAAGTAAATCCTTGGTCTTTGATTCCCAACAGAATTGTTCATTTAATAGAGTAGCATGATCCTTGATCTTTATTAATAAAGCAATATGATTCTCAACAGTATTGTTTTATTCCTTTCTTTTACATTCACACAACTATGTATAATATATTTCACATCACATAAGGGAGGACCTATGTATATTTTGGCCACTGCCACAAGATGGTGTTGGTGCATCCTTGCAACAACACTTGCTTCTCAGGTTACAGTATTTAAACTAACTTAATGAGCCCATTCATGAACTTCTAAGCAAAGATATTGCTCATATCAACTATATTACGACATGATTTTTGTTTTCACAAATTTAAAGAACAATCGAACAATCAAAGGCACCATTCCTTTTCTAATTAATCAATTCTTTTGGATTCTGAAATTAGTTAATTAATTTAAAAATAATCTAATGCATGCAGGGATACCATGTCGGTTTGGTAGGCTCCTCTTTTAACTCAAGTTGCCATGGCCAGAAATCAAGAACTAGTTCATAACATGTAGAGGGTTGAAATCAGGTTGACAGTTGGTCATAAAAATCCGCTTAGTCCTTCCAACAAATCTTGGCTTAAACTTTTGTTCCATAGCTGATGCCAATTTGCTTGGATGATAACAGTAATGGCTATAGGAATTTTAGTCTATATTTTATAGAGTTTATAACATTTTCATAATGAGCATGAACATGAACATAGGGTGACTTAACCATATTTCTTTCTATACTTCAGCATAGGATGATTTTGTGATGGAGACCAAGATCAGAAGGCAGCATGACTTAAGGATTTCTCTTGGGTTTAGTTTTAGTTTTCAGTTTGCTGTATTTTTCCTTTTTTTTATTTAAGTTAAACTTTTATGGGTCTTATTGAATGTATGCTGAGATTAAATTATCTCAAAGCCCACTGGATAATTAGATGAAGTGGTGACATGGCATGAATTAATAATATAAGCCATATCAGTTGAAATAGGTCAGTGGTAGTACAATTACTGTAATGATTACTGTTCATGATAGAAACCATGAACAGTAAGTGATGCATTACGAGGGGTATTTTTGGGAGTTAGAAAATGGGTTCTTAGGGTCTTTTGTTTCTTTAAATATGTGAGTCATGTAAGGGACTTTTATGCATCAATTGAAAACAACAAGTTGACACATAGCATCCACCAAAGTTTGAAGATACTGCTGCCTGAAATGAAACATATGCTGATAATTTTTATATCCTTCAGGATGATATCATGGTGGACGAAACTAATTGATGGAAGGAGGGCTGATTCAACGCAAATCATGATTTATTTGACTGAAGAACAATCTTTTTTTTTTTTTTTTGATGGGATCACATGTCAGCTGCAGTTCAAGTTCTATTTGGAGCATCTTGTGACATCCAATGTGGGGCATTCATGACCAACTTAATCATCAGTTGGTTTGTCAATGAAACTCGAGGCAATTAGTTCTTGCACAGAAGAAGTGAATGATGGAGACAAATATCACAAGGTAGCCTGACTTAGGGATTCATTTTGGATTTGCTTTTAGTTTTCAATTTGCTATTTTTTTCTTCCGTTTTTTGTTTAATTTAGCTTTAATGGGTCTCAATAAGTGTATAGAAGATAAGATGATTCATCGAGGCCAAGCTCGTATTATCAATTAGAAAGAGATGAAGATATTGGTAGAGGAGAGGCATTTCCTGCCCTATTACAAGACTGTCCTACATCACTTCCAGGATAATTGTTCATCTAATAGTACCATCCAACTCAGTTATGAATATTTCGTAGTTATTTTGATAGCTTTTCGCTACTTAAGCATGCTTCAATATTAAATGCCTTTTGTTAGATAGATTATTGGTAGCATCATACGAAGCTCAATGATATTTCTTAAAAAATGATATTATTTACCTTTTTATGCTTCAAGGAAGTTTATCTGAGGAAAAGAATCTGATATTCTCTTATATAGAATAAGAATTGTCGACCCCTATGATAGATGTTATATTATTTTGGAACTGTTAGCTTATCACATACAGTATGTATTTCTCTGAAAATTTGGGCTGTATATAAAGTGGTGTTATCCATATTTTGTATCTTACAGATGACTATATATTTGTATACTTATTTCATATGATATGTGAGGGGCCATGGCCTTCTGCAAGTGCACATTTTTGGGTTACTGCAACATTCCAATGCTTGCCTTTTTAAGTTGCATGGCATGAGAATTACAAGACAATTTCCTTGTCCCATTACAATAGCTTCAAATCCTTCTTGTGTAAGATGGGATCACACCCATGGCTATTCTTAACTAGGCATTGTGATTGCAGCAATTATGTGATGACCCATGTTGCTGCACAGATTATTTGACTTTAACACCTTTAATTCAACTTTTGCTTCACATTCTTTACCATCAATCCTCTTTGACACCTTGATTCTGACTTTCGCATAATATATTCACCTAATCCTCTCTATTATGGTCACAAAAATGCTATCCAAGTACCAAATAACCAGGTTTGCTAGTATATCACAAATCAAGACCTTCATGAGGACTCATTCTACCTCCCACTATAGAGAACAATTTAGCAAGCATTTCTTTATGCTTTTGAGTTGGAGAGAAGTTTTAGAAATTTGATTTGCGCGATTATAACTATATTTCGCATGACCAATATGTATAGTGATTTTCATGTCATAATGTGATGGGATGAGTATGTTTGGCTCTTGCCCCCATCTTGCACCATTTCCATCATTTCAACAATCCAGAAGCTGCTTCTCTAATTACAGCTCTTGAACCACTTTAAGAGTTCATATGCAAAACCCTTGCATATAAATAGTATTCATACTCATGACACAATTCTGTTTCAAATATTTTTTTTCTTCATATTTGAAAAGAATATTGGAACAAAGCAGGTTCTAATGGAACAAAGATCTACTTGCAGTACTGCCGAATGCATGCAGGAATACCATGTCATTGCAATGGTCATGATCTTGAGGCAAGTTTACACATCAAATGATTCTCCTGATTTTTTCCTCACTGTATCTCCGTTTCACATATATTTCACATTCAGACAGTAAACAGAGGGAGTCTGGGAACATATATATTTCATCACTGAGGGTTTTAATTTTTTGGAACTGTTCTCTTTCTTGTTAATGGACAAACCTAGATTTTTCTATAATGATTGATGGAGGAAATATTGGACACCTCAATCTTGGACCAAACCGATCTCGACAACCTCAGTACAAATTGAGGTAGGCAACTTGGGCCTTAGACGAGGAGCAATTTGACCGAGGAGCCAACCGATCGAAGTGAACAACTTTGCCACCGACCAAAGGACCAATCAACACATGCCGACAAGAACAGACAGTCCGGGCAATTGGCCATAATGGCAGTTTTATATTCGATGCGCAACGGTATTATATGCCACCCAAATCCTAGCCGTACTACCGGCCGTTACCTGGAGACTGGTGCACACCACGCCGACCCAGATAATGATAAAATCGACTCTCTTATATAAAAGGGTGATTTGGAAAATCTCAAGTATGCAAGAATAACACAATATGATACTTTCCTTTCACATTATTGCCACCCTATTCTGACTTAGGCATCAGAGGATTCTCTGCCGGAAACTCTTCGGCAAGTAGACTTCTTGTGGGCCAATCCAAAGAAGACCAGCTTTTCTAGACCTTGGTTAGCTAGTTCAGGTCGGTCCCCACTAACCTCAAAGTTAGCCGAGCTGCGCTTCGACCTTGGTCCAGGATTCAGCAGTAACATATTGGTGCTAGAGAAAGGGTCCCACCCCTGCTATATCGATATTGATCGAAGGGAGAAACCACCAACATGAGGTCACTAAGAGCCCGTGGTGCATCGCATGCTTCGCAACACCGTGCTTCGACCATCCAAGGGTCATTGCAGAGCTTGGAACCTGCTCCACTGAAACAACCCTCCGCGCTTGTGGGCAATGAGCACTTTAACCTGATCATTGAATAGGTATAGGCGCTGATGGCAGTGGTATAGGGCTTGCAGCAAGTGGTGGCATGACCAAAACCGGTCCACACAGAATCCAGTCAGCCTAGGCACCACTTTCAATCTCCGGCACACTACATGCACTTGGTTAACCACCGCTCTCGAGGTTGAGACTCGGAGCAGCCTCACTAGAGTCAACAAACTCAGCAGAGGAGTCTTGGTCGGGATGGGAAACAACGCACTCCAAACCCCCATTCTAGCAAAGACCCCATTTCGAGCATCTCGCCTCCTCGCCATGCGGAGCCTCCACCCTAGTGGGATGTCGACCTCGATAGGAGAATCGAGGAGATGGGCTAACAGATTCAGCCCCCAGGGGACAGGCTCCAAGGGTGAGTAATAAGCTCAACTTCTCTTCGAAGCCCTCCATTACCAGGTGGATCATGGAGGAACTGATCTCACCTCGATTCAAGATTGTCAGGTAGAGATGTACGACGACACCTCAGATCCTTTAGATTACCAAGATAGCTTCAATGCTCTTATGATGCTGCACAGAGCCACCGATGCCGCACTTTGTAAGGCCTTCCCCACAACCCTTCGCAAGGTGGCTTGGCCTAGTTCCTAGGGTTTCGGCCCAAATCTGTCCACTTGTTGAGCAACTTGCCCGCCTCTTCATGGCACACTTCACCTCCAACCGAAGAAGACGCTATGGTTCGAACACACTGCTCGACATCAAGTAAAAGGAGAAAGAGTCCCTTAGGGACTATGTCAGCTGCTTCAATGCAGCGACTCTGGATGTTCGCGACCTAGATCAGTTGGTCGGCAATGAAGAGCGGCTTATGGTCATCGCGCTTCCTTTTCTCCTTAGAGAAGCGTTTTCCAGCCAACTTTGTCGAAATGTTAGTGCGAGCAGACAAGTATACTATTGTAGAGGAAGCTATGGCATCTCATCACAAGTCTGCTAGCGATAGACCTCCCCGAGGAGACAAGAGGAGGCGTGAGGAGCGAAAACAGTCGAGGAGTTTTTCACCTCGGCGTGAAAGGGGCTCAAGATGAGTCAAAAGCTCCTCTCTAATGTTCGAAAAGTACACCCCTCTCACTATCCCGAGGATCTAGATTTTCATGGAGATCGAGGGTTGACGCTACCTATGCCCTTCGTAGCAAATGAAGGCCTTGACGTTCAAGAGGGACAAAAAGAAGTATTGCCGCTTCCACCGAGACCACGACCGTGACACTGAGGAGTGTCTCCAGCTCAAGGATGAGATTGAGGCACTCACCTGATGTGAACGGTTGGACTGATACGTCCACGCTCGGCGTGACTGAAAAGCGCATGCTTCAATCTTTAATCCACCGCCCCTAGAACCGATTGACAATAGTCCTATTGCTGGAGTCATCAACACAATCGATGGCAGCCCCGTTGGGGTCCCAAGCACCTTGGAAAATTGAGCTCGTCAAGAAATTGAAGGCGACAGAGCAGCCGTAGATCCTACACGTAGATGGGTCATCAAGCTTGGGGGCAGCGGGGCTAGACTCTCACTCACCAACCCGAAGGGAGTGATCACAGAGTACACTCTTCGGTTTGAATTCGTGCCCTCAAATAACGAGGCCAAATACGAAGCATTAATAACCGACCTCAAGCTTTTCAAGGAGCTCGAGGTTCAATAACTAAAGATTTTTAGCGACTTACAATTGGTAGTCTGCCAAGTGTGAGGAGAATTTGAGGCTTGGAAGCCATCGATGATCAAATATCTACAAAAGGTAAAATACATCACCTCAACCTTTTGTAACTTCAACATATATCAAATTTCTCAGATGGAGAATGCAAGGGATGACCTGTTATCAAAATTGGCAACCTCAGAGATTGCCGAACTGACCAAAGCGACCTATCTCAAAATTTTGGAGACACCGAGCATCAACAAGCCTGAGGTCGTGATGAACACCGCCATCGAGCCAAGCTGGATAGTCCCTCTCGTCGTCTTCTTGAAGGACGAAAAAGTGCTTGTAGATCGAGCTGGGGCCTGCTGAATAAAGTGACAAGCCTTCCACTACATCCTCCTCGACGATAAGTTATATCGGAGATCGTTTTAGTTTCTGCTCCTCAGGTGCCTCTATCCATCCGAAGTAAATTATGCGCTTCAAGATGTACACGAGGGCATTTGAGGCAACCACCTAGGGGGTAGATCTCTGGCCTACAAGGTCCTGCAGTAGGGATACTACTAACTGACCCCGCAAAAGAATGCAACCGAGTTCATCAAGAGGTGTAATCAATGTCAATGCTATTCAAACATCCAACGGTGACCAACAGTGCCACTGAAGCCAAATAGCGCCTCTTGCCTATTCGTGCAATGGGGGATTGACATCCTCGGATCTTTTTTGATGGCAACTGGGCCGCACAAGTTTCTTTTTGTAGCAGTCAACTACTTCACCAAATAGGCAAAAGCCAAACTAGTGGCTTGGATTATCGAGGCAAAAGCTCAAGACTTCATCTGGTCAGCCATTAGTTACAGGTTCAAACTCCCCTGGGTCATCATGACAGATAACAGAGTGAGTTTGACAATGCCCGATTCAAAGAATTCTGCACCAAGGTCGGAATCGACCACCGATTTACTTCTATGGCACACCCCTAGTCTAACGGAGAGGCCGAAGTGACCAATCAGACAATACCGAAGGAACTAAAGGCGGGACTGGATTGAGCAAAAAGAATGTGGGCCAAAGATCTCCCCAATATCTTGTGGGCATACCGAACAACGTCTCAGTTCTCTACCGGGGAGACACCTTTCAACCTTGCCGTTGGAATGGAGGCAGTAATCTCATTGGAGATCGTACTTCCATCGCTTCGGGTGGAAAGCTTCGATGACTCAACAAATTTAGATCAGCTTTAGGCAAACCGCAACCTGCAGAAAAAAATCAGAGAAGCTTAAATCTGCATGGAGGCGTACCAGCAGAAAGCAACTAGATATTTTGAGTCAAGGGTCAAAGGCAAACTCTTCCGACCTGGCGACCTCGTCTTGAGAAAGATTGAAGCGTCCCAACCAGAAGAGCTCGAAAAGCTGAGCCCAAATTTGGAAGGCCCATATGGAATAGCCGAAGTTGTACGACTTGCCGGGAGAGCATAGATGGAGCAGCTCGATAGCACTCTGATCCTATAGAGTTGGAACTTTGACAACCTTTGCGTCTATTATCAGTAAGGCTCATTGTAGTCTGAGCTTATTTTCAATAAAATACATCTTGTTGTGTTTGCCTTTCAGGTCGAATAATTGTAACAAGTGTACTCGACTCGGGACACCTTGAAAATACCTAGGCCTCGACCTAAGACTTCTGAGATCAACGATAGTCCGGCAATGCAACCGACTAAAAGGAGACACCTTAGGCTGACCTGGAACCTTCTCAAGCCGAGCTCACTCGAAATCCCTTTGAAGCAAGACTCTAGAGATGACTAACAAAGGAGACACCCCAAGCCGACCAGGGACCTTTTCAAGCCGAGCTCACTTGGAATCCCTCTAGAGCAAAACTTCGGAATTGACCAAGAAAGGAGACACCCCAAGCCGATTTGGGACCTCCTTAAATTGAACTCACTTGGAATCCCTCTGGAGTAAGACTCCAGAGATGACCAACAAAGGAGACATTTCCTCAAGCCGATCTCACCCGAAATTTGTCTAAAGCAAGACTCTAGAGATGCTCGACAAAGGAGACACCCCTGGCCGACCTGGGACCTCCTCAAGTTGAGCTCACTCAAAATTTCTTTGAAGCAAGACTTCAGATATGACAAAAAAAGAAGACAACCCGAGCTGACCTGAGACCTCCTCAAGCCAAGCTCACTCAGAATTTCTCTAGAACTGAAGTTTGGAGAAGGTCAGCAAGAAAGACATCTCGAGCTGACATGGGACCTCCTCAAGTTGAGCTCACTCAAAATTCTTTGGGAGCCAAACTTCAACAAGATCGACCAAGAAGCTGAGCTCCAGACCGAACCTTCCTGGACAAAATTAAATGTAAGGGGAAGAGTTCGGTGTGCAACCCAAACTCAAACAAAAAAATGAACAACAACAAGTAAAGGCCAAAGTCAGGTACTTTGAAAAATTCCTTTACTTTCATTGTTCTTTGGTATATATGTTGACCTCGGCAAAAGGTAAACAAAAAGAGCTACAAGAAAAGGTCGAAGCTTGGGGCAACGACCTAGACTCAAGCAAAGAAAACAAACAACAAAAACAAAAGCTGAAGTTAGATATTTCGAAAAATTATTTATTTTCATTAGTTTTGAACTTTTACACTGACCTTAGCAGAGGCCTAATAAAAAGAAAGTACATCAAGGACATTGTATGACAAATTACCATAAAGGACATTGCATAGTATTATACAACAGAGCATAATAAAATATAACATATATTAATACATAAATATATGATATAGTATAATATTACTGTAATATAATATAATATTATTATAATATAGCAATATAATATTATATACTATAGCATAATAATTTAATATAATATTAAATTATTTAACATAACATATCACTGCATTATGATATAATGTAATATAATATGATATTTATAGTACAATACAATAACAAAGGTATAAAACATTATATTTATTAGCATAAATTAATTTTTCATAATATAACCTAATATTAAATTATTTAACATAACATATTAATATATTATGATATAATGTAATATAATATTATATTTATAGTATAATATGATAATAAAGGTATAAAATATATTAATATCTAACTTTTCAAATATTAGTATAAATTAATTTTTCACTTTTCTACAAATTTTCAAAATTATAAAGAAATATTTTGTGTAATTGTTATATTTTATTATGGATATTTTGATTAAAAAAAGTTTTCCTACAGATCCTTAAAATGTTTTTTCGGAAAGCTCCAAAATGGAGTTTTTCCCAAAAAGCTATTTTTAGCTTTCTGAAAAAGCTAAAACTGCTTTCCAAAATTTTTACCACACCTCTATTTCATCTAAAAATACTTTTGGATGGCCAAAAAATATTAAAAGTACTTTTGGAGGACCAAAAGGGTCAAAAAAATATTTTTTTGGCCCTCTAAAAACTCTCCCAAATGGAGCCTTAGTGGTAAATATATGGTATAATAGTCAACTAGAATAAGGCCTTGGTAGCTGACAATGGTGAGAATTCGGCAGTGGAACCTCCTACGATCATGCTGCATTCTTAAAGCAATCTAGCAATCCAAAGGAAGGCCAGTTAATGCCAACTTGGATTATCAAGCATTGGATGTCGACATGCTTAATTTACCGAGTGCAACTCCAGGTGTAATTGAAAATACAAGCAGCTTCTGGTCTCTCTTTCACCATGATTGTGATATTCCAGACAGGTCTGGTTCTTTAATGTTACATGAAGTCTTTCCACAAACCAATTTGGTATTGTGTCGACCAAATTGCAAACAATTAGCATGATAGTCAAATGAAATGATATAGCATTGAGAGAAACGGGTAACAAAGATTAGTGAATTACATATGGACTATTGGTTTCTCTCACTGCACAGTATTGCACCCCAAACCAAATATGCTAAAACTTGATTTCAACTATCAACACTAACAAGTAACGCAGACACTTCAGGAACCGTTAACAGGAAAAATTGAATAAGCAGTAAGAATCACACATCTCATTAAAAGTGATAAGACCAAATCGCATCCAAGTTGAGGGATCATATGGTGTTGTACAATACATTTTATGTTAATTTCAAGGATAATCCGATGCTTGTATTACCAGAGAAGGCTGGCAACTCAAAAATTGGCTGGCAATTACTCCGCCTAGAATGCAATCTCACATGGTGCATGAAACGTTCTTCCACGGCATATAGCTTCAAGGTTCTCTCCAGCATATGAGCATAGAGGTGAGATTTCCACACCTGAGAAAGATATCTATCAAATTGCAGGACTGCGTTTTTACTAAATTTGCATAGGAAGCAAAGTCTCACACAATAGTAGAATATGCTTGTTTCAAAGCCTAAAGGCATCCACCACAACATTATTATTATCACAGAATAACAACTATAGTCAATGGGAAGATTACCAGTTAAATATAGTGGCACTGAATGTGTTAAGAAGCCACCTGCAGCAACCACCCAGCGGCTGTGGAGGCGGAGAAGCATAAGCCGAGCACTATCAGGAGTGTCATAACTTGCCCCATTAGCATTTTTAACTGGTGCAAATTCCTCCTCCCGGACGACCTGTTTTCAAAAGCAATACAGGATGAGAAAAGATCGCAACTTACATCATTGTTCTTTCATTTCCCACCACTAAACTGTCTTCCCCAGATATTCATCAAAGCAGCAATAACAAGTCATAATGCATATAGCCATACTAATTCCCAATGAAAATAAAATTACTTCTCAACAGAAGAATGCAAACAGAATGTATAGAAAGCCAACCTCAAATAGTGCCGTTGATGGAGCATATGCAAATGCATCAAATATAAACTGTTCAAGTTTCAAACCTATGGTACATCCATGAATAGAAGGAATCTTTTTTTCAGCTAGGTGGTAACTGCATTCACAAGGCACTCCATATATATCAGATGCATATTACATGAAAAAATGCAGTAATATCAGTTCATCCACATCGTCATATCAACAAGTGACCAGACAAGGGGTTAAGCATTTCAGAAACATATGATATCAGAAAGAATTAGTGACCAAAATGGACATTATACCCTCTGAGAATAGTGTCTACAAACATGTGTCCAACAGTTATCAGTTATACTTGGGGCGCATACAGTATTTGGTAGAAGTAAAAAAGGTGCAATAGCATTACAAATTGGTGCTGGCATTTAAAAAGGGGGGAAATGCCAGAATGTAATTGCTGACAAGTCAATCTGTTAGTTTCTCCAAAGTTAGCACACATGACCCCTCACATCCATATCAAGAACAGATAGTTATTACAATCTACACTACAAATCAAGACAAATAAGGTTCCTATTTCTCCGCATCTAAGCAAATAAAACCTTCATATTGGCAGATAAAAGAAAAGAAAATACAACATGGTTGAACACTGTCAACAAGACCGAAAATGATAGCACATGCCAAAAAAGCTGTTCTTGTAAATAATTAGCCAGAGATTTAAGTTTATATAAAGCTTTACCATGTAAGGCAGATGATTAAAGTAGCATTAAACTACAGATGTTTATACTGAAGATCGATGGACACTGTCACACCTATAACTTCGTTATGACATGATAAATTATGTGAAATAGTATAGTTCCCACTCTACAAGTGTGAGATTGAAAAGGTAAAAGGAAAGAGACATCCAAACTGATCTAAACCATTACCAACCTGTAATTCATATTAAAATCATGAGCACCGACGACATATATCTGCAAAAGTAACATAGCTTATAAAGTGAAAAAATCACCCCATGCCTAAACAAGGGCATTGTTGGACAACTGCAAGTCATGCTAATTTATATGTTGGACCTTGTGTATAACAAATCTGGTATTCTTCTGCCTCTATGTGATTGCCTCCACATATTTCTACCTGAGTGAGAATGCACACAGATATTATACACTTAATAGCATTATTTTTCAGATCAATATTATTGTATTGCCTCTGACAATGTCATACAGAGTAAGTTTAGGAGATATCCCTATCGGACTCACGCGAGTTCCAAAATCCCAACATATCAGATCAATTTTGGTCATGCTTTCCATGAAACTAGTTACCATTCGGCGGTGTCTTTTGGCTGATGAAATCTTATATGAACTATGGATGCCACAGCTAATGGTGGCTTTATTATACAGAGCTCAAAACGATCTCTTCTGTTGTCCAGAGTACGTCTGGTCTCAGTAAATATCTTTGAGGTCTTCCTCTAGCTTGTTTACAGATAATATAAAAAAGCTAGGAATCTAAGAATACCTTCTGCAAGTGGATTAAAGGGCAAACCTGATCAGTATGACAATTCATAAAGCACATAAAGGTTAGTGCACTATCAAAGAATGATAATTTTGTATCCCTAACTGTGACATTTTGAACCAAGGTTTTAAATACCGGTCGGATGGTGGGGCACCCCACCATTCTAAGTGTCGAGATCGGATGACTTAGGAAATGGACTAGGATGGTACAGAATATCTACTATCCAAGTACTGGGACGCAGGGCATCCGTTCCATGCAAGGTCCGCCGTACTGGTCCGGATCGGCGTACCGGTGGCCGGCCAGACCGTACGGTACCGGTCCGGACCGGTACCGTACCGGCCGGTACCGCGAGCCAAACTTTTTTTTTTTAAAAATGTTGTCTCTGTTGGATCTTAAATTAAATAAAAATTGATGTTTTTTTATTGCTTTTTTCATGATTTTTGATGTTTTTATATTTAAATTTAGGGTTGAAATTTGAAACATATATGATGCATGATTGCATGTTATGTTTTTCTCCCGTTCCAAATGATAAAATCATACACATAAAATATCTTCAAATTAAGATACAATCATTTACATACATTTAAAGTACTCTAGGATATTTAAAATCGGGACGAGTGCCGATGGCTCTCGTAGATATCTGGATCATAAGTATAATCAGGAGGAGGCAAATCAACCCAATCAGAAGGAACGCGCGCCAGGTTATAAGAACTGTCGGATCTCTCGCTCACGCTTTGGCTCTGAGAGGTGTCCTCTGATTGTGTAGGGGCCCATCCAAATATGGGGGAAGCAAAATCCAATGCACCATATCCATATTCGTCAGGCTGAGGCTGTGGATAATAGAATCCCTATCCGTATGTTGTTGGATCTGCAGTCGTATCCTGTCTTCCTGAACGACCTCGAGGAGCCCGTCTTCTATATCCAATAATATCCTTACGAAATCTATCAGGTGGTCGACCGTGGTCCGTATCCTGTGTAGCACCCATAAATTGGGACTCACCGGTGAAATAAAGACCACCCTCCGGCTGTGTCTCATGAGTACCATACTGTCCTCCGCTCCCTCCATGGCTAGAAGATCCATCACCACCAGAACCTTCATCACTGCTAGTCCAAATCTCTTCCTCGACACTCTCCATTGGGATTCTTTATTTTTCTTTCCTGGCCCTCTCTGTCTGGCTCCCCTGTGCCTGCGGTTGATCAGCTCTGGGAGTGCGTGGAATATTGCGCTCAGCCCATTGCTCTGGATCGACCCCAGCTTCGGTGGCTATGAAGGTAGCTGGTCATGGAGGCGATCCTGGCTCGTCAAACTCGGGCTCCTGCTGCTGGCCTACAAGCCAGCCGAGTAGTGGATCATCGTCATCAGCGGTGAAGGACCCGTAAATCGGATCTGTATACTTGAGCTCCACTTCCTCCTGGATGCACTTTAGCCTCAACCGCAAATTGTAATGCACATAAACAAGGTCGTTGAGGAGCTTTTGCGTCAAACGGTTTCTTTGTTTGCTGTGGACAAGGGCGAAGGTGGACCAATTGCTCTCACATCCACTAGAAGAGACTGACTGGGAGAAGATCCAGATAGCTATCCGCTTTAGATTTCTTGCGGATCCGCCAAAATGCACCCACCGTTCAGCTGCAAAAATATTTATGAAAATTACATATATGATAGTTCCATAATAGTAACTAAGTAACACCAGGTGAATGTTTTCCTGATGTGTCATGTACCTGGATTCATATTGTGTTTGCTGACGACAGCCGCTCGTTGGCCAAAACTGTAGCTGCCCTCTCTAAATAATTTGCTCTGTGAAAAATAAGCATAAGAAAACCATGTTAATAATTGAAGATGCCGATATACTTACACATACTGGTAATTACTAAATCATAATTACCTCTTCAAGACATAGGGCCGCTTTTTCTGGATCTGCCTCCATCTTGTAAATCACATTACGCAAAGCATCCAGAAGTGTTTCATCCATACCAATTCCATCTATGTTGTACTGAAACCGGGGGTTTAGGTAGTATGCTGCACATATACGAGACTATCTTAGCATAATTATATAATTATATCCATCACTATAATTGTCACTATAATTATATCTTAGCTTACCTGCTAGATGTAATTCCGTACCCATTTGCGTTCCCCACCATTGCTCAATGATGTTGATGTATGACCGGCCATGTGCTGGATCTGCCTCCATAATCTGATCCTTTGCCTTGACCATCATGTGATACAAAAACCCCATCTGGGGGTAGATCTCGCTATCTACGGCCCGCAGCACTTCATATAATGGTTTGATAGCTTTGACTATTGTAGTAGCCCACTGCCAGAATGGCTGTCTCGTCACCAAGTCTTCTATCTTGCTCCCTTCAGTGCCGGCATAAGAATATCTACTATCATACCACTCGGAACTGGCAAACATCTGACGTAGGGCTCCTCTCTTCTCGAGTATGCTATCAAGTGCGATGAAGTTGGTAGCAAACCGTGTGACTCCTGGTCTCAGAATCTCTCCCCCTGCATACTTTCTCATCAATGAAAGGACCCAGTTATGGTTATAAATATACCTGGTAATGCGTTGGGCTGTCTCCACCGTTTGTTGCACCCTACGGATCTTTCCAATGTCCATCAACATAAGATCGATACAATGTGCAGCACATAGGGTCCAGAAAATGTGTGGCCACCGCTCCATCAAAACCTGCCCGGCAGCCTTATATTGCGGCCCATTATCAGTGACGACCTGCACGACATTCTCCTCTCCTACCAGATCAATCACATCCTCCATAAGTTTCAGCATGTACGAGGTGTTGTGCACATAAGCCGAAGCATCAATCGACTTGTGGAAGAAGGTCTTAGCATCACAGTATGTCAGAAAGTTGATGATGCTCCGCCTGGTCGGACCGGTCCAACCATCGCACATGATGGTTAGTCCATAAATGGGTCACTTGCTCTTGTAGGAGTCAATCCAATTCTCCAGCTCCTCCTTATTGTTGTCAAGAAGCTCACCGTATATGTCCTTCGGGCCTGGAGGAGCTACACCGGGACCGGCAGCTTGTATGGCGGCAATGGCAGACCTGTAGTATGTATTGTCTGCCACATTCGCTGGGATGTGGCTGAAGTGAAACCAGGATCCAATAGCTCGCCACATAGTTTTCTTCTTATCCTTCATCCACATTGTGTCTACCCTCTGCTGCCTTGAATCTCTACTGGAGAAAGCATGCGGATCTACATCATGAATTGTCGCACCTTGTGGAATTCCTCTAGATGACTTCTTTCGGCTACCAAAACTACCCAGCATAGATGCAATTCGGCCACGTTCTTTGCTGACTGAAGTTGCCCTCAAGAACTCTGGATCTTGTCTAGTGCTCCCAGAACCGCCGCCCGACTCGTATGCAGAGGGCCCAAATCGAGTCTTATGCCTGGCCACCTCCTCCTGCTGCCACTGATCATCCAGACTTGCATGCATGGCCGCCTGAATATCTGCCTCCTCCTCATCTAGATCCTCGACTTCCTCTGGCTCCCTAGAGTGATAAGAAGGTGGCTCTGCCGCTTGGCGATCGACCTCCGCCCTCTTCTTGGAAGCCATCTCCTTCGCTTCTTTGGCCTCAGCGAGATTCTGCCTCATCAGCACACGAATCTCGCTAGGACAATTTGGGCACGTAGCAACCTCACCAGAATTTCCGGCTAAATGTTGCTTCAACCTGGTTACCCCTCCTCCCTTGAAAACCTTGTCGCAAAACTTGCATTGAAACTGGTGTTGTTGCCCCTCACTTCCAAGTCTTTGCCCATAAGACCAGCCAATATTACGCTTTGCAGGGTTCGTTTTTATTGATAGCTCCATTTCTATCATAAAAGGACAAGTTATCAAAAAAATTTTAAGCTAATAAAGTAAATTTTTGCATTATGTTATTATTTAAGTAATTTATAAACTATTTTTTTAAATAAATTATTAACAAAATTAATGAAATAACATAGGACAAAAAAACCGCACCTTAAATAGTCTCCGCTGGATTTTTTGGGCAGGACCTCCTCCTCAATTTGTGGGCTATCTTTCAAATCTTTCCATCTCTGATTACTCTTCAGAGGCTCATTCCTGGATTTTAGTTATTCTGGAGTTATTAACAGAGCCTCTCGTTCGGTTTTTATAACCAAACGAGCGAAGCTGTCAACTCAAAAAATTTATTTTTTTATGGGAATGAGTGGCCGGAGGCCACTTCCTTTCCCATCAAAAAAAAAGCTGTGGCCTCGGCCACAGCTTTTTTTATTTATTTATTTGACAGAAGTGGCCCACGGGCCACTTCTTTCCTTAAAACCACGCGCCACGCAGTGGTTTAAAAACCACAGCGCGTGGCGCTGTGGTTCCCCCTAAAAAAAAAATTGCAGGTTTTTTTTTTTTGACGGCCACTTCTTTCCTTAAAACCACGCGCGGGCGCGTGGTTTTAAAAAACCACAGCGCGTGGCGCTGTGGTTCCCAAAAAAAAAAAAAAAAAACCGTACGGGTGCGAACCGGCCGGTACCGGCCAGTACGGGCTCCGTACCGGCCAGTTCGCAGATGAAAACCGGAAAATACCGGTGTTCATCTGTTTCCGGTACCGGTCAAGGACCGGACCGGTACGTACCAGCCCGTACCGGCCGGTACGGCTTTCCTTGGTTCCATGAAAAACCGCAATAGCCTTGTCCCACCGAATTTAAAATCTTGTTTTGAAGAGTTCATCTAGAAATAACCTAAGGGACCTCTATTCTATAAGCTTTTCTAATTTAATCCAAAGTCCACCTGCAAAAGAAATAGACCACAAGATACATTCTTTATTGCAATTTGCTTTCCTAAATTAAACCTACATTGAGATTGAGGGCCGAAAATAAGGGTTCACATGCCCAAATACAAGTTTATTTTCAACCAAATGATGAGAACAATATTCGAAGATAATGTTCTTTCCAAGAATAGAGGAATTTCATGGAATTTTGTACTGGCCTAGGTGTTTAGTGGTTACCCCTAATAATGTTATTATTTGTTTCTCAATAGACTATTTTATGTTCCAAGTATGGTCAAATTGATGTCGTGCACCCAGCATACTATTTGAAAGCGCTTAATTATTGGTCATGATTGCAAGTACTTTGGACTATGAATTTCACATAAAACTATATGCATTATTTAAGCCATTTACTTCTCCAATATCTAGAGAACCATATTCCAGCTGCTAATGGCATGAGTGGAAAAATATATAAAGATCTATTAATTATTCCATCAAACATAGGTTTGTCTTTTTGCAAATATTATTGAGTGATGGTGAACTACTATGGGTAATATGCCTACGTGCAATAGACATATATACCAGTAACAGGTAGATAATCCTTCTTTCTTTCTTCTTTTTTTTTTTTTTTTGCTGCAAGGGTGGGGGCAGAGTGATAATTGGGTCAAAGAGTTTGGCAAGTTTAAGGGGGAAACATCAACTTACACTGAATGACAATTGAGGATATGAAGGGGCACAAACATCGTGAAGGCTATGACACTAGACAAGAATAAGAGAAGGCTTGCAAAAATGATTGCAACTCATAATTTATCCGAAATCTTACATGCCCAATTTTTGTCTTTTGGTCTTGAAGTTTGTTCCTTTTCTTTGAGCATTGCTGGTTTCCTCCTGTAGCTACCTAGCACTATATATAGCTACATTGTGTCTTGGAGTCTATTTTGCTATTTTTTAGCCTAGTGAGTATTTGTAAACTGGTCAATTTCGTGTTCCATGCTTCTCAAGCTTCATTTTCAACTTTACTGCTTGTTAGCAAGTCTATCACCCTAATTTCATTACTATATGTTCTCATAGTGATTCTGTCATAACTATCTTTATTTTGTTGATTTTTATGAGCACATTAACACCAACAATTTTGGATGATCCTTTCACCATACAAGCCTATTTCATGCAAGGAAATATGTGCCTAAACACAGACTTCACAAGTACTACCCTGTAATGGTGAAGCACTTTGTTAGGAGGACAGAGCCATGTTCTTAGGTTAAAACCATGAGATGAGATGAGAATGCAGTGCTTCCAGTTAATTGTTTTACAAGTAAATTGTACAAAAACTAGGAAGATCGAAGTAGACATGATTCATCTATAAGAATTAGACCATAGAAGATAAGTGTGAGATGGATCTGAGGAAGGTTCTTATGATGAAGGCAGCAGCTATGAATCAGGACAAATGGCAAGATGATTCTTAAAGCTAACTTAGTTTTACATTTATTAAACCAACAAAGGTCGAAGCTTCACTAGAATCACTAAAACCTCCGAGGATTTTTTCTGCCACGCTGAATCTATCATTAACGGAGAAGCTGGGTACTTCATGTCCAAAATATCGCTATAATATGAACATCATCTCATTTCATACATATCTTGCTATATAAGACACTATGCAGTATTTTGAAGGGAACATTGATGTTAAAATATGGTTAATATCCATATCTAAAAAAAAGGAGATACATACAATGAAGTCTTTAACAAGGTTCACAAACTCGGTACCAAACCCAGTACCGATATCATGCTGATATAGTATCTATACCCCGATATGGGGGTTGGTTCGGCGTACTGAGACTTGGCGTACCGAGACTTGGTTCAGAACAGGTACGGCATGGTATGCCCGACATAGGGCGGTATATAGCAGTATGGTGAGCTTGGTCCTTTGTGTGCAACACCTAACTTTGATGTAGATTAGCTGTTATACAAAATGATATATCGAGGCAGAAAACTTTAAATAAATTTGGTATAAGAGGATATGTTGGGCTTCTCTTTACAATACCACAATTATGCAGCATTTGGTTTGGGAATAAATTACGCACAAGAATAGGACTTATGCCTGTCAAACAGCTTTAAAAGAAAGGCATACCCAAGGAATAAGAATTATGGTCAAACCTGCTTCTGCCAAGCATAAATATTCCACAGAAAAGCTGTCATAAGCTATTCCTAGCATAGGGTTCTCACTTATATCTGCCACCTCTTCTTGATGGACAAAAACACCCTCACCCTAGAGTTGTTCCAAAGATTGTTGCCAAAAGGGAGAAAACAGCGCGGGGGGGGGTTGTAGAATAACTATTACAATAAGCACAATTGTTCCTATTCCGTTTTTTCTTATTCCCAAACCAGATACAACCATAGTGTTAGGACTTTGCTTCTAATGCCATGCATAGTGTGCTCGACTTGTCATATTGGTTTTAGCTTTACTCTAACCATTTTTCCATTATTAGCCAGACCCCTTATATCCAACTGGCTAGTGATCTAATATGTTGATAGAGGTCTCATATCATGACTCATATAATTGATCTGGTTTCTCCTTTTATTCCACACCTTATTTGCCACCTTGTATTTGTAGGTGAATCTGCAGTTACATTCATAGATACTCTTAATTATTAACCATTGTTGAATTGGGTGATACTAGCTCATTGTTAACTAAATATGACATTATACATTGGCTAAACCAATTATCATGTACATGTTCACAACACAAAATCCAATTTATTTTAGTCTGAAGAATATAAATCTTAGCACATACATAAATTGGACAAATAGTGCATCATAAGCCAGAAATAAAATATATTCAAATATATGACTAATGTAAACTAAAGGTATGGAAAGCATCCAGTTCAATCTTACAACATAATCATTTCCATAAACTTTGTAAACTAAAGGTAATTAATGCTCATTTATTCAAAGTTTCAAACTGAATCTGATTAGACAGATGAAAATGCAGGTTACAAATATAATATGAAGTACAGCATAGATGAAAATTAGAAAAATGATTAATGCGATATAAGAAAAGAGAGAGTCAATAGATTAAGGTGGAGTTAACCATGAGAAGGGAGAATACGAAGGATTACTAACATGCTGTCTTTCTCAAGGCCATTTGCAACTTGATTTAGAAAATCCAGCGTGAACATATGTAAGCATATCTAAAATACACGTGGAAGATGTAAGAGTGTAAATACAGCTTCATTCTCCAGAGTGAGAAATAAGAACAAGATGAGAGGTAACAATGAAATCCAACAATGCAGATTAAGACAAATTACAATGATTTTTCTAAGCAAATGGCTACCATTGAAGAGATGATTAGTAGATGATGCCACTAAGAAAATCTCACAAACTATGATTCTGCCCTTGCAACTTTTGTTCTAACATCTCAACTATTCAAATCTTTTAGTAATAACTTTTCATCTGGTGTAGATCATTGAAAAATTGTGATCCAACCATGATGCTTAGATTACAATTTTTTTTATGGTGCATCTAAAATAGAGTGAATTAACTAATATGATTAACTTCTCTTGGCAGTCATATTGATCAAAATGAGCTCTTCGGACATACAAGGCACAAGCTTGCTGAACTATATGATGGATATTTTCGCTTCCTTTTTGTATCCCTATTTTTTACATTAGGCATAGCTAGAAGAACCATGAATTCCAGAAGCAAGTCCTAGAACAAATATACATGTAATCATTGGCATTCTCAGGTCTAAATAGAGCAGTGATTTAATTCTCAAGATCAGCATAAAGACAGCTGAATCAAACAAACAAGTTCAAGAAATCTTCATTAGATTTAAGCATTCATACAATACTGAACACAGATAATAATAATATTATGATTTTTTAACGAACATTTGAAATATGATTCTCCTCATGAAAAGAAAACAAGTTTTTTGATGATAACTTATGAGACTGAACAATATTATCCTATGGAACAAAGGAATTGAACTCTTCAATCTAGCTAATGGAGGTGGCGATCGTAGAATGGAGGAAGCAATCCAGAAGTATACCATACTTGCCATTGCCACATCTTCAAACCCAAGGCAAAACTAGGAGCAAGCAGGGTTCAAATATATGCAGAAAGAGGTCTTCTGAAGGTAACATAAGCGATGGAAGATTGTCAAAGCTCAAGAGGTTAGCATGGCTACACCAAAAACTGTGTTTAAATAAACTTGAAAACAGATTCCTTGATATTCATGCTATGATTCACTAATAGGATGGAACACATTCTGGCCATCCATCTGACCTCTAGTATGACTCTACGGAAGGATACAAGGTAAGACTTGACTCACAAATATCTAACGGCACGTTTTTGAAGATTAAGTTAATCCACATGAAAAGAGCAACTTTATGCATATCAGTCCAAAAGGAGGTTTCACTAGTATTAGCATGATTAAATTCGGATGAAATTAATTGCAGTACGTCTTTTGAATTGTCTAAAATGGAGTTTGGATGACGGAGATATGGCCCATTTATAGAAAAGGTGCCCATGCAGATGAATCCAGATATTTATGAAATTACCATTCCATGCCATAATAATTTAAGAACGATTTTTCTTTTATTTTTACCCAAATTTTCTTGCTTCTTTCTTCTAGAAACTGATGTTAGATGAGGTAAAAGTCCAACACAACTCGGTAAATTGTTTTATACTATTTTTTTGATATTTATCTTTTTATTTTCTTTTAGGTAATTATATCCTGTAGAAGTTAGGAAAAGCCTATTGGCCTTAGAAAATATCTGTAATAAAAATCCCTTCGTTGTACTCAGTAATCAATCAATCAATTCGATTAATAAAATTTCTTTTATGATTTTTCTCAAATTCTTGTGCTGAGAGGCCGCTTGAGAGCACGTGGTGCACGGCTGTGGTTCGAAAGGAGATACCAGTACCGAACTCCGTACCGGTGCCGCATTAGTATAGGCATACCGAGTGTCGGTACGGTACCGTACGCTCGGTACCGACCGTACCGACATTGGTGTACCGATACCGGTATCCATCGGTATGGGTACGGTACGCTCGGTACCGATCGGTACCGACCGGTACAGCGAACCTTGCCTGTAACTGATAAAAATACTGTGTTATGATTCATTTATATTTTGTTACACGAATTTCACAATCATGAGATTTATAAAAAATTAGCGATGTTATGTTTGACATAGCAAGTGCCTTCAGACCATAAAAGAAAGAGACAAAAAGAACATAGCAAAGAAGATGTCATGAGTAAATGTCTTGAAATACTACACTTTGTTACTGTGTTAACTTTATTGAGAGAAAGATAATTCCTATAACAGACACTATATAGTTGAGAGAGGATTTTTGATCAACTTTATGTTCAGTATGTTTTCTGATAACTAAGTAATATTTAAATTTTTCCCAGAAGAACAAATATGCAGAATCAATGAAACAGTGTTGACGCAAAACCTATTAATATTAATATTAAAACCTATTAATGTAATCAAAATTTTACCTATTAATATTGCATCTGGTTGAAACTCTGAGAAAACTCCGAAAATAATGTCACACGGAAGTGTAATGTATTGAAAATCATAAAGATAAAATTGTTTCATTAGCATGTTACAGTGACTTTAGCTAACCAATTTTTTATTTGCACTGTAACTGATAATAAACGATTCTAGATAATAGATACTAAAACTAATAAAATGAAATCCATTTGACATCTATGCTTTCAATATTTTATCCCAGAAACTGATGTTTTCAATACATATGCAATCCACAACTACAAGCTTTGAGCTGAGATATTAGGTACTAAAGAGCATAGTAGTTTACATTACTCCAACAAAAGCGAAGGCGCCCGGTAGTCTGATTGATCTCAGAAGCCATTGATGGATCCATTTCACCATATTCAATCACGGTAAGAGGCCCACCTCTACCCCGCTGGACAAAGACCCCAACCTTCTCTTGTGGGTAAGCCTGAATTTAAGTCCAAATTGGAAAGTAGATTCTTAGTAAAAGAGTGATATAGAGTGTAGAGAGGTTTATTCTACAAAAACATTTGTAGAGCCAAGAAGCCAATCTAAACAAGATAATGAAAGTAGGACATATTTTGGCATACATGCAACACAACCTTTTGGCACAAAGTGATCAATCCATAGCTGCAGAAAAAATCTAACTTCAATACAAATAACAAGTCTCGCAAATCATGCACCGGCTTATTTCAAGATCAATGAACTCAGGGGCATGGTAACATATTCACATGGCTCACCTAATGAATGCACCACAAATAAGACTTTTGGGATCAAAGCCTATACATAGTATGAGTTTACAGAAACGTAGTATCAATATAAGCTTAACATAATCTTCTCATATTAGTAATTTTTCTTATTAGAAGCTCTTAGAGCATTACAGGTTTCTTCTCTCCTCTTTCTAGGTTCTTTCCCTTTCGGCTTGTTCTTCCTACCGAAGAAGATCTGCTCATCTGCTGTCTTCCAGCAAAGATCGTCGTTGAGAATGGAACAAACATCATTTCAAATCATTCCCGCGGCGGCCCCAGTAACAGGGTAGCGCTCTTTTTTTTGCCTTCTAGATGAAACAACCCATGGAAAAAGAGAAAAGGGATCTGCTGTTTCGACGCCTCTGTGGATGCGGGATTGGAAAGGCTTTTTGTGGTGGCCTCTAGTGCAAAAAAGAAGGAATGCAGATGGGGCATTTCTTATTGTTTTAAAGCAAAAAAATAAATTTTTTCAGTTTTCATCCTGATGCGGAAAAGAGTAAATAAATAAGAGTTGAAGATGGCTTAACATACCAATAAACTTTAAGCCGTATCCTGTTATAGTAGCTTCAATTGAGCACTTTGTATTGGAAATACCAATAAACTCTAAATCTAATTCTGGACCTTTTAAAACATTTTTCTAATTTAATATATGCAAGCAGTGGTGACACATGGCTATGTAGCATGGAGAATTTTGTATGGTTATTTTAGATCAATTCATTTAATGTTTGGACTTTGGATATCTTAACATAAAAGATACAGTACAAGAGCACATAAAAAATAATCTATTTTGGTGCTTGAACAGCTGCTTTAATAATTAAAATGATGGTAGGGAAGTTCAAGGTAATCTCAAATTGCAACTGCAATGCAAGGTTAATGTCAAGAGCAATATTTCAACAAGTTACACTTTTATCATTCATATTATTTTTTACCTTGCGAACAACTTTTGCTGCAGCAGTTACACCTTTATCAATAAAGTATCCCAAGAATGGTGGATCTGCGACACGGACCTGCCCTCAGGGGATAAATTAGTATACTACACAGGAAGACAGTTCACTAGAATTTTTCAGCACCATCAGATCTCACCAGAGCATTATCAACTCCATAGACATCCACGTATTTCACACCTCTCATAGCCATATCTTCCAGTAATCTTGAAGACCTTAGAGCTGAGAAACAATATTAAAAACCAAGCAAAGGAAAATAGTTATTGCAGAAAGATAGAACTGGCAATCAGATATTATTAATTAAAACTAAAAACCGTACCAGCATATAGTCCTCCATTTCCATCAGAAGCCTTTGCCACCTAGCTTTACAAAATAAGGTTGTTATGATTGGGTGAAATAATGTCCTTTAATGCCATGAGATCCAAGATAACAAAACATGAGAATTACAGAAGTCAATTACTGACAATCCTAGTGAAAGAATATCAAGGGTTTGAAACATTAAAAGTTAACTAACATTCAAAACCATAAAATATCCAAAAATGAACAAAGAAAACAAAAAATGCAGTGAATCCAACCACACTAGTAGCAATTGGAAATTGTTATATTGATGAAATCAACATCATTTATGCAGGCCGAAATGTCAACAGCATCCAACATTACATTTTTCCAACAAGGAATATGAATCTTTTCAAATCTATATTCATATATCCAATGACCATTAATAAAAATCCATCTATTGTAGAACTCCCGGAGAAGCCAGTAATCAGATTTTTATACTGGAGGAATTCAACACAGGTTAAATTCGTTAAACTCTAGATAGTAGAATCTAGAAAAAAGTTTATATGAATATAATTTTGAGTTTATATTGATTATAATAATACATATTGAGAACATTCAAAAGGTTACAAGATATCACTTGTAGGGGTGTTTGGATCAAAGATTGAAGTGCTGATCAATGCTATAAAATATCCCTAGTGTTTTCCACTCCAAGAGCTTATGGGCATAGTATAATGGTCTACCAGTGTTGTACGCTTGTACAATATCAACAAGCCCGTATCACTGTGGATTGACTAGTATTGGTGGGCATATAAAGATTGAAGCCCGCATGAGCATCCAGTTTACAAGTTAGCATCCAACAAGAGAAAACAATGACTAGTTGTCATAGCAAAGCTAAATTATTAGAAAAGAAACAGATAATCTTAACTTGAGTTTCAAACCACAAAATCCAGACTTTAAACAAAATACAAGAACTAAAAGCTAGAACATACCTTGTATGGAGTCTCCATAATAAATCTACCATCTCTAGAAACACATGGAAGAGTACCTTGTTGAAAAAAGGTGACCTGCATCAAAAAATAATTGTCAGCCCAGAAAATCCGAATTCCAAGCTCCAAGGATATGTTAATAATTTTACCTGATCAGCTTCCAAACCAAAATACTTATGGCTCTCAAAAAACTTGCGTGTAGCTTCATCAGTAAATGGGCTAGTCATTATGTACCAGTGTATTGGCACAGTACCTGCTGAACCTGCTAGTAGCACAGGTATAAGGTTAAGCTGACATATTGATTGTGGTAAAACAAATGTTCAAGTATATATTTCTTACCATCTGTGGACTGAGCTGCAAGCCTTTGGACACACAAAATTCTCTCAGCTTGAAGCTGAAAAAGTGACTTCCCAGATGGAAGACCAATATCTAAAGCAAAAGATAAAATAACAAGCATGAGTAACTTGGCACATGTTAATTGTTATATAATTACCATATGTGGTAACAAAACTTGGAATTCTAGAAACATAATAGCCAAGGTCCTGCAAAAGTATTTGTGTGAAATTATAACAAAGATGAAGGAGCATAAGCCAACCAATGTTTTTGACATTGCATATAATATCCACTAAGTTGGTCACCGAGAGACCATCTACGAACCCCAACAAAGGGAAGTAATTCCTGATCAGAAGAAAGTGCAGAAATGATGCCAGTTAAGATTGGTGTACTGCACATCTCTACAAAACACTGCAAGACTAGATAATTGCAGGAGGCAATGAGGATCATTTCCATGAATGCACTCTCAAGTGTCAACTACAAAAATCACTCCTCTTGATTCTTTCTCTGGAAAGGTTCTGTGTTCACGTGTGAGTGAGCAAAGAAGGGAGGGAAGGGGGGAGGAGGGAAGTACATCAACCAAAAGTACAAGTGTATTTGGTAATCTAAACAAAAAGAAAAAAATGTACTGTTGAAGGGCAAACGACATTTCACCAGTTGATGAAATCGCAACCTTTCCCTAATTACTCCTTCCTATTGAAACATTCATGTCCATTGCAACTGTCAAGTACGAGATTTTGTTGTTGTTACAAAACAGGTTGCTGCTTATGGTAAATCTACAGAAGTTAAAGAACAACTTATCCCTGCTGTATCACTACTCTGCTACTGCATGGACACATTTTTAATGTTGTCATGTAAATAGTGTACAAGAAGTTCAAGAGAATTGCTGTTTACAGCCAAATATGAATTTGATGCACTAAAGTGAATTTTTCTCAAAATTAAATTTCATCATACAAAAAGTTAAGTGGTAATTATGAGATTGAAGTTACTAATTCAAAATTAATCCTAGGAGAGGATGAGGTAAAGAGTTGATTACTTATAGAAGGAAAGTAGAATGTAATTAGATCTGATAGAGGATTGGAGTTGACTATCAACAGGACATAAAAAGACATTAATCAGAAAGGAAGATTTTTCGCAACAGAAAAGACTGAGCAGCGTTGCACATGAAGCTTGGCAAGAAGCTAAGAGGAAGAAAAATAAAGGCACGGGGAAAAAGATTTGAGGAATATATGTAGAATCTGCATGAAGAAACAATTTACTTAAAATAATCCATTAAACATGCATTGCTAGCGACCTTACACAAAGTTCTGTTATAGACATCTCAGAAGTCATAATTTCTGACAATGCTATCTAATCCCAAAAGACTCGGACTTATCTATAATGGATCTAGGGCCCAAAATACGCAAAGTAGGACTCCTGGTCAACCTCATCTATAACTCACTATATCAGAAAGTTTTAAATTTCATGGATACATATCATTTCAGACTGATAAACTCAACCAAAATTAAAGCAGTCTTAAATTTCTAAGCTTTCTATAACTATCTAAAATTCATCTATGATATTTTTTTTTTTTACTGCCCAAGTTTTTTCCTTCTAGGTGAAAGAGGATTAAGTAAGAAAAAAGGCTGTCACTGTTCTCTGTCAGATAGAGGATTAAGTAAGAAAAAAGGCTGTCACTGTTCTCTGTCAGATAGTTTATTCCATATATAATCATTATATTTTCTCTGGTGCAAATCATAGGTAAGTTACAAGATGCCCATGTAATGTTTGTTCTTACACGTGAAACTATCCAAACAAAATAAATTGTTTTAGATATTCATTATTTCTGTGCAATGGTACCTTTTGACCAAACTAAGACTGCAATATTGACAAAAATAACAATAAATCAGAAGAAACTAAATAGCATCAGATGGCATGGGTAGCTCAACAACTTACTAAAGCATCCCTTGGGATCTGAACTTCCAAGTCGGGTTCCCTGCATCATTTAGCATATAAAAACCATAACTGCAATATTCATTTGGTCCGGAACAATCTATATAAAACATAAAAGAATAATTATGCACTAAAATTAAATCAGTAAAGATGAAAATATATGGAACAAAGAATTTAATAACAGAAACAAACAATTACATTTACAGCGATACAAAAGTGCATATGGGTGAATATCAAACATATTACAGGTATTAAAAATTACTAACAATTTAATGCTAGTTTACGAAGCTTCTGGCCCAAGCTTTTGGAACAACCTAAATCATAAGAGAGCTGAATCTGTCAAGTTTAAGACACTATCTTGCTAGCTGTCCTGGGGCCAGTTGATCCAGATATAGCTACAGTGAGCGAGTTATTTTAGTAAAGAAGTTGTTCTACGTCAAGGGGCAATGCCTGAAATTTGTTGTCCAAAAATTTGGGTGTCCGAAGAATAAGACTGAGTAGTGCAACACAATGTATATGAAATGAGAATTAACTACCGAAAGAGTGGATACACATTTAAGTAATTTTTAATGTTACTTCTTTACTGTGTCTCCCAGTATTTGTTAAAGTGAGACATGGTTTTAGATTTGGAGACCTATGATAGGAATTGTGTTTCAGGCATGTGCATGAAAGATATGGGAATAGCATCTCTGGTTTTTGGAGTATGTGCATGCAAGACATGATACAGATTTATGAGATAAGTGCTGTAAATTTTCATGCACGTTAGAATTGAGATAACAGCACTAGCATGCAACGGTGCAGCCAAACAAAATAATACTTTTGTGGGTCCCATGAGATATTTGGCATGGGAACCAAAGAAACTGCAGAAGTGTTGTATGAAGCGTGTGTAGAGGTCAACTGCATACCCGCACATAAAAAGAGAAAATTTACAAACTGGCCTGGTTGGAGAAGGAAAATAGAGGCACACATCAAGTTGAATGAATTAAGACTGAATCTAGTATGATTTTTGTGAAAGATGGGGATGTCAAAAAAAAAAAAAGATTATTTCCAAAAAATGCTGAACAAGGAATACTTCACAAATCTGTTTAGGTTAATTACTACCAAGGAGTTGTCATGTGTTTTGTTACCGAGAAAGTTCCATTTGGGAGTTATAGAGTGCTGACAAATTTTCACAATTCGACATGACATGCCATGGCACAATACTTGGTGGCGCTCCAAAAATGAAGCTTTCTTCTTAACTTGGCTAACGAGTTGGCACATGGCAGTCCTTTTTGGAGACAACTGAATTTTGAACAATGCTAATACAAAGCAATATCAACTAAGTGTCTAGGTTGTGAAATATCCCTGATGGGATCCAGTGCAGTAGTGTTGGTATGATCACACCCCTAGGTTGTGAATTATTAACCTACTTGTTTTTGAACTTCTTAATGTTATGGCATAAGTATAAATTTTCTTTAACTGACTCTGATATTTATGATCTTATCGTATGGAAGCAACTATGTTAGGATTTTTTGGAGTTCAAAGATTCGAACAATTGGGATATGTCAAGTAACACATCAGGTGTTCCATCATCTTACTCCGAAAAAAAAAGAGCACAAATATATTTGAAGTTGATGTTGTCTAAGAGTTTTTTTATGAATATCTGCAAAAGGAAAGGAATAGGAAAACATGAATCAGAAAATAAGGGTGGTTTCACAACCATTACAAAACCATTTCTAATGGGACAAAAAAAATAAATTACTCTCCCCTTTCTTGTCTTCTTCAATTGAGGGATGATATCAAAATTTACTTTTGTTTGGTTACAAAGGATGTGAGTAAATAAGAGTCTTGCCCCAATTGAAGGAAAGAACTTCTCAAGAGATAATCAAGGTTTTCAAAAAGAAGCTATGTTGTTCTAATTTTAGTCAAGTTTTGAAAAAAAAATATTTTTATTTTGTTTTGCTTCTTCCCTCTCTTACTCTTCTTTCAGGTTGAGGAAGCACCTATGTGGATTGAGTTAAATTTCTAACATAATTTTTGTGCAATTTCAAGATAATTTCAAATTTTCAATAATTTCCGGTCTAAACTAAAATCAAGAACAATGTATATTGTACAATCAATTTTAACATGAACCTACTCTAGGGTTGAAGCAAAAGATATGCCATAAAGGCCATAATGCATACATTTAAATTCTGGAAATCATGAAAGAAATAAGGTCAAATTGGTTAGTATTTGTGCCAGAAAGATGTAAAATCAATGATTGAAAGAAAATCGCCATTGTACTCGTTAGTATACATAAATAGGATGCGCAAATTGATGGATCAAAAGTATAAGCCATGCTATCAAATTAGAGGAGAGGTCAATGGAATAATGATAAAAATAGTTAGAAAAAAGAGGAAGAACCTGCACATGGTATACATTGACTTGAACAATATACATACAAACAATAACAAACAATAATTTAATGTGCACAATGAAACAAAGATATGTACCAATGTTACATTAAATTTGTTTAAAGGGATGACTGTCATGGTATTGATCGGCGTCAAATATAATTATATAACAACAAGTGAATTTCCAATCAAGGCGGAGTGGTACCAAAAACAGGCACCGAGCACAAATAACTAATATTGAAAGAAGCATAAAGTACTCCTGGAAACACTATTGACACCTTGGGTTGGAGGCAAGAACAAATAATAATCACCACAGTAGAAAAGAAGGTCAACAAAACTAACAGAATACCTGTCCGCCAGACAGAAGGACAACAGCTAACTTCCCTTCCGAAATGGCTTTCAGCCCCCTCTTCCACCACCTCTCTCTTTCTTCAGGGGTTCTCTCTTCCACTGTTGAGACAGTAGCTTCTGGGACAGGCTCAATCGCAGGCAAAGGATGGCCTATGTTTTTCCAAGACGCAAATCAAAGAAAAAGGATTTAAACATGGCATTCATAAAAGAAGACCTTTGCATGAATTAATTCAAGAAAGTGAAACTACTCACCTTGTGATCCAAGAGAACATCGAATGATTCGATCAACCCTCGGAAGATCTAAGCTCTGTTATCAACGTGTTACGAGAATTAAGCATTTCACTTATTACAGGTGTGCAGTTTCCTAAAATATCTACAATATAAACTAAAATTCCGATAATAATTCTTTTCTTTGCACTAAATTCCACTATTATCAAAATACAAAAAACTTATCAAGACAGCAAAACAAGTCAAACAGAACCCGTGCGGATCCAAACAAACAAGGAGAAAAAAAAATCTCTTTTTTATCAAAAAGCTACAGCCCAAACGGGGAGAATGAATCCATACTCCTTTATGAAAATAGGAAAAACATTAGATAAAAAAGGACACTACTTGAGCAAAAAAAAAAATCCCATCAAATTTAACAGGAAAAAACCCCCCAAAACCCAATTTCTGAGATTAAATTCGTTAAACAGTACAATGGAGAAGGGAGGAGACTAGATCTAGCTGAAATAGATCGAGAACCGAGGAACGAGGGAACTTGGAGGACGGGAGGGGGACCGACCTCGATATCCTTGACGACGAGGTCGCGCTCCTCCGGTAAGATCTCGTCCCAGAGGGCGAAGGCGTCCTCCTGGCCGTAGTCCTTAAGCCTCTCTAGCAGCGCCTGCGGCGGAGGCGGCGGCGGCGTCGCCCTCCGCCCCGCCTCAGATCCCACTACCATCTCCTTCATATCTCTAATCTCTCTATGCCTCGCTCACTCGCTCGCTCGCTCTCCAACGAAACAGAGCTACGGCATATAGAAAAGCCCCCCAGCACAAGGCAAAGGGAGCCGTTTATATATATTCCCTGGTGTCCGGTGGAATTTCTTTGGTGTTGTGACCATAACCGCAGATTTTGTGACTTACAAAATCCTGACAAGTGCTTGCCACCAGATAGGACCATCTTAAATTGCGATCGGCAGAAAGTGCACTGAGTTTGGAAATTTGGAAGCCACGCGCTACTCCGAAGGCTTCATTTGAGACAACCACGTGTCCATGTCTCAGTCCTTGTATAGTTTTTTTTTTTTTTTCGAATTTTGTTAAATAAAAAAGAAAAAAAAAAAAGAAGAAGAGGAAGAGCGAGAGAGAGGATGCCAGTGTTTGGTGAACCTCCGATATGCTTTCAATTCTTTGGGACCCTTGGGAGTGAAGAAAGAACCCACTCAACACGCTCATTGCAAAAAAAAGAAAAGATCACATGAAGGGTGAAAAAGGCCCACCGCAGTGAGCCGCCCATGAGGCCCTGTGAAAGCTGAACAGAAGTCGCCAAGGCTAGGGGCTACGGTCCATGGCTGGTCTGCTCCACCACCAGCTCATGCCTTCAAGACGACAACGGACAACGGGATAAGACGTGGGAAAGTCGCCGACTCGCCGTCCCAATCGCATCGCAGCCAGAGCCAGGAACAGGGTTACAGGCGAACAGAGAAGTCAGAAGACTAGGCTCTTCTTCCTTCCTCCTTCGTCGTCCTTGGTCCCAAATCCTAGTAGCTCCCTTCGCCGTTCCCAAATCCCACTTCGGCAGTCCGGCGTCTTCTCGTCTGGGTCGCAGGACCCAGGAGCCAGGAGCCTTCCGCCAAAATCACATTTCCCATCTCTTTCCCAAGTCCTCGGCCGCTCCCAATCCCATCTGCTGATCCGCGGTGGTTGCTCGCTCTCGACGGCTTAATATCCAGGATTCCAGCCCACGACCCTAAAACTTGGGGCCCAGTGTAGATCGTTTCTCGTTAGGCCTGAGAACAAGACGAATCCACCGAAGTCGAGGCCACTCGCCCCGGATCTGATTTCCGCTTGCAAGATATGCCATTTTTTCTTCTTGTCTCGTTCTCTGAACTCTTTTTGTGATAACCATTCCTCCATGCAATGGCCAGGCCGAGGCTTGGCTTGGCTTTACTTGATCTCACGTCGTGAGCCTTTTCGTGGTCCAACAACTGTTTGACAAATTGTGTGAACGAGTTTGATTTTTTCACTTGGATTAAAAATCTGGATTGGTATTGCTAGGTTATAAATTTTATAGATCAATGATACCGCAAGATGTCTTGCCTCTGGCCCCCGCGTTCCCTAGTC
Organism: Phoenix dactylifera; assembly: GCF_009389715.1. Taxonomy (NCBI): domain Eukaryota; kingdom Viridiplantae; phylum Streptophyta; class Magnoliopsida; order Arecales; family Arecaceae; genus Phoenix; species Phoenix dactylifera. The sequence goes on from NC_052403.1 coordinate 9,092,895, forward strand.
ATCAGGTTAACATTTCTCATGTGACACCGAGATGATTCAATTGTTTATATTTAATTGAATTTGACCTCTTAGTTCACTCTTTCGTTAAATTTTAATACATAGATTATTCTCTGTTTAATGGTTAACTTATCGTACCGCAGATTTTCTGGTATTAGTGTTCTCTGGGAGTAACTCAGGACATATATGCACACATATATGTATAATGGCTACATTAAAGTAGAATCTTTGTGTACTTGATTCGAATTCAGGTCAATATTTTTGGAACCTAATTGGATTGCAAATTTGATATCTTTGAGACGTGTTTAAAATTTCTAGTTGGATACTGCTGCAGTTGAAATCCAGCCTAATCTCGGTGCTGACTAAGCTAGATGGTTGTGGAAGATCAATAGTTATCCATTTAGGTCGGCAAGATAGGCCCGAGTTTTCTGTGCTGGATCCAACCTATGACAACAAATATTTGGAAGTCTACTTCTCAGAGAGTGTCCAACGAGGAATCCTCCAATACCTAAGTTATGCACTAATCTTAGAAAATAACAGAACTTTAGAGATAGTAGAATGGCAGTATGGTAATAAAATTCTAGAGAACTTACCTAAGGGTCCCCCGAGGTGTGCTTTATATAGTCGAAGATCGACATTCGTCGCCGAGCAAATTAGACGTATGCATTGGCCATTTTGGTAACAGCCTGTGTATCTCGCTCGAGCATCATGCTCATGCATCTCAATTGTGGATTCTTGCACGTTGCACATATAAGAAAATCGCATGCATCGTGGTCCAAGTTGTCAACAACTAGAGAAGAGTTTGAATGGCTTTATATGCATTTTTTTGGCCAGCCATATTGTCACGCCTCTGACCCAAGATCCTAAGCCGGAAGTCTTATCAACCGTCGTATACTCATAGAGAACTCTCTCCCACAAGCATGCAAAGCATCTCAACATGATATCACAAATAATATTTTAATTAAAAATAATATTTTAATAAATCTTGAGTACAAAAGTTTGATTAGTAATTTTGCAACTCAAAAAGCTAGATGAATAATTTTTAAATAAATGTTTAAAGTATGTTGCACTTATTAAAATTTTTTTATTATTATTATTTAAAAAAAGCCCTCCGTTTGTGAGTTCGCCTTAGGCTTCCAAATGCATTGGGCCGCCTCTGAGAGGGTATTCATGAGTTTAGCAATGGGTGGTTGAGATTGGAGGTGAGAGGTCCAGATTGGTAATGGAGTTTTTTGAGGGAAAGATGGTTTGGTCCTGTTTGTGTCCAAGGAACAGGTTAATGTTAGATGGGCAATGCTCCTAGATGCTATTGCTCTGGTTAAATTGCCGCAAACTATGCATATATCCGCATTGATTTCTGCCATGTTTAACAACTAGAGGCTTAAAATTTAGGAGACATTTCATCCATTGGAGACCTTTTCAACCTAAGTGTGATTCACAAGAGATAGTAGCATGATGCTCGCTCCTTCTATTGCATATACATGTTGCCCTTGTATCATAGGAGATAGTATAAGAGAGTGAAGATTCAGATGATATTGAGGGTGATAAGGAGGTGGCTTTAATTACTAGAAAATTCAGAAGATTCATGAGAAGGAGAAAGATATAGAATGAGAGAAAGACCATTGGCTAAGAGAAAGCCAAGCAAAAAAAAAAAAAAAAGCTGCCTCTGATATGCTATAAGTATAAATTTTAAAAAAAATAGTAGTTTGTGGTTTCTATTGATGAATTTTTCTTTTCATTAACTAAAATTTTTTGAAGGTCCTCTGTGACTTATAAGTCCCTATTTCGTAACTGCATGGAGTTGCACTTTCCTATCTCAATATTCACATGACAATACAAACAAAGATCATTCAGTAATTTAAATGTCAACTATTTTCTTTTTAATAGTACCATGCATATTAGATGTTTCTCTTTATGAGAAGATTCTAGAGGCGCTCATTTTTGTAAAAGAGTTCATCCACTAGCCATTTGAGATGTACCTTTTTTAATAGTGAATTGCACATGCCACATCTCAATATTACAAGTTCACTGATAATGGCTACATTGTGGTCTCAAGAATTAGTAAAGAGGGGAATAATGGGTAAGAATAGTCAAAGAACTATATTTCATATATTTCTTCCTGAGAAGCACAAAAAGTTAGATTATTGAATATACTATATATTCTACACACTATAGACAATAAGGTTTGTACATCATAATATGGTTGGATCTTGTCTAATTATTCTCTTGAGAATGACCTACACTTTGACATAATTAATGGAACCAAACTTCACTTTCTCAGTTCATTATTCTCAAAGTAAGATGAAGCATATATCACATCTAGGACTCAGCTAACTAATAAAATTTTAAGTGATTTTAAATATTTTGGATGCTTCTAAATTTTTTTTAGTGGGATCGCCTCAATATTTAAGAACAACTAAAAGAATTGTAGTCAAAGGCAACTACTTAGTAAAACAAAAGGAAAAACTTTTGACAAGTTACCTAAAATTATAAGAAGATAAGAAAAAAATATTGACCATGATTTAGCTATTATTTAATAACAATATAGTTGTAATATCCTCATGAATTTAATCTTTTCTTGATGAATAAAAATTTCTCAAAAAGGGTGAGAAAGATCTCTAAGAATGGTTGTAATAGCCCGTTTTATTTTGGGCTAGTGGGCTGGCTTGAAGAGGCCAGGCCCATTGGCACTTGAGTGTGCCTGTGGCATGCAATGGGTGGAGGAGAAGTCTCCCGATCGAAGTCTTCTTCCTTCCCTGATGTTGCCGGAAGCCAAAAAACTGAGGGCGAGCAAACCTTATCAAAAACCCCGGGATTTCCATCTATTTAAGGCCTTCTCCTCCTCCTTTGAACTCCATCACTAGTTTCTCTAAGAATCGCTACCGATCTCAATGATTCTTCTCCGAATCTCCTCCGTGATTCATCGCCGGAAAGGGGTGTCGGAACCTTGCCGGACTAAGGTAAGTGTTCCTCATCTTCTTCTCTTCATATCCTGGTATTTTAGTTATGATTTGTTATGGATTTGAGCCAGCAAATCGCTAGAATTTCACCTAAAACAGGGGAGCCCTGTTCAGCCTATTTTTGCTCGCCGCCGGCCTTGTTCACCATTGTCGGCCTCCGAGGTTGGCCAAGCCTACCTGGCCACCTCCTACCACTGGCAGGGTTAGCTACCACATCCGCCCTTGGGTTCGATCGAGCAGGAGGGGGAACGGATCCCCTATTTTGGAGAAGAGAAAGAGAGAACCTCTCTTTCTTCCTTCTCTCTCCTCCCTTCTCTCTCTCTTTTCTTTCTTGTTGGACTTTCTCTCTCTTGATTCATGGCTAGACATGTTGATTGATTGAGGTTGACTAGTGACTCCTGATTGAACTCGGATTGAGATTCTCTCTCTTCTCCATCCTTTCTTTCTCTATAATGTTTTTCACTCTACTAGACTTTCTCTACTCTCTCTAGGGTAGTTGGATCTAGTAGAAATATTCATAGTGATTTTGGATTGATTTTGGTGAAAAGCCCTAATCCATAGTCGTCGGCAGCGTGTCGGCCCCCACCCTGGTCCTTGCCAACGTTATTAGATTTGATCACCTCCGATTTCTATTGAACCATCTGTACCCTAGTCTGAGTATGATTCGATGAATATCATTTTGATCAGACCGACCCAAATGTCGGACACTATTGCTTGGTCAGCCAAGTGAGGATATTGGAATTTAGGGCTTTTATTTTAATTATGATAAAATTTTGATGAAAAATATAATTTTGGAATATTAGGCCCTAAGAAAAATTTTCGGGATTGATTAGATCTATTAGTTGGATTGCATTTGTAAGGTAAGTAATAATCTGTCTTTTCTAGATTCTGCATTCATATAATATTATTTTATATCGAATAAATTATTAATGGATTTATATGTGATTTAAGAATTTTATGAGATGGTAATTTGAATGAAAAAATAGATATGTAATATCAGAGTAATACTTTTCGGACTATTATTATATTTACTGAATATGCATATTTTGATCAGATTATGATATATATATTATTTTACAAAAAGAACTTTGATGTGCTTTAGATTTGGAACTCTCAGACTAACTATGTTCTGAACCCTACCAATTGGAGGTTATGCATTGGCAATTCTGGTCCCACCATAGGGTATAAATGTGGTATTTTGGCCCACTCCACGAGATAAGTGTAGTATTTTGGCCCCCTCCACCGAATATAAGTGTAGTATTATGGGCCACTTCACAAGGTATAAGTGTGGTATTTTGCCCACTACGCAGGGTATAAGTGCAGTTCTATTTCTATCCTAGCCACATAGTATAAGTATGGCCGTAGTTAAAGATTATTGAGTCGAATATGATTTGTTTTGAATCAGATTTATGACTATGCATATGGATATTTGAGAGATAAGAATTTCAATGAATTTATATTTTGAAATAAAATTGATTATGTCTTTATACCAATTCATCGTAATTTGTATTTATATTACTATATGAATTGTCTAGTTAAGGTATTTATTACTTATTGGGCTATCTAGCTCATTATATGATTTCTTAATACTTTTACATATCTAAAGAATTAGCTCGATTCAGAGTTTTTCAATATAGAATAGCAACTAGAAGAATTGTAGCACAAGTTATCTTAGATTAGAATTTATCTAAATTGATGTATTATCTTATACTAATTTTAGACTTGTAACACATTGTAAGTTGAGTCTGTAAATGAATAAAGATTGCGTATTATTAGTTTAAATTATTTTGTTGCATATTGATGATATTATGTTGAGATGCCTTGTATGCTCGTGGGGAGAGTTTTCTATGAGTATGCAGCGGTTGCCGCGACCCCCAGTTCATAATCTCGAATCAGGGGCGTGACAATGATATGAATAATAGAGGTTTTAGACAGAAAATTAGTAAGTAAGAACTTGTTTGGTATTTCTTATATTTATTATTTTTATTTCAAAATAAAATTATAGAAGTCAAGAGAAATATATATATATATATATATATATATATTGCTATTATTTTTATATGTAAATTTTAATGCCACTTTCATTAATTTACCACTATCAATATCACCTCCATCGCCGTTGCAACTACCTTAACTACTACCATCATCCTCTATCACCTCACTATTATACTGCTACCACCATCACCACCACCTCCATTGCTATCGCGGCTCTTGGTGCACCAACATCGCTATATTCACCACTATCTTTGTTGTTGTCTCCAATACAATGTCAGCACCCCTCCACTACCACCATTTGTTTCACCTTCACTATACCACCACTACCATCGTTGCTACCTTCTTCACATCTCCGGCACCCCCCACTGCCACCGCTATTGTCGCCACTTCTACGATACCACCACTACTATTCTCATCTCACCTATGCCATATAGTTTGGTCCCACTAGTCATTATTTCTGCTGTCGCTGCTTTTGTTGCAACTATTGCCACCAATACTTTTGCCTCCGCTACATCTGCCACTGTTGCTACTACTATTTCCTTCGTTACCATTCTGATATTCATATTTTTAGAATAACTAACGCATCAAATATATTTATCTTCTTAAAGTTTTAAAAAAATAGAAATAAAAAATCATTTTTAAGTTTAAAAAAAGAAAATAACGCCAAAAGGCATAAAAAAGAAGCAAGTTAATGATGCGGAAATTATTATTTTTATTTTCATTTCAGGAAAAGTTTGACTAGGGTTCCCTATGTCATGGCCCCACCTCCTTGGTACACAATCAGATGTCCTGCCAAGACTAGCAGGCTGTCATATACCTCTCAACGAGCGCCACTTGCCGGACCCATATCTTAATTATGAGAACTATAACTCTTGTTTGGATATTGCCCCACCCACATTGGACACGTGTTGGGTTCCTGTTGGGGAAAATGCTATTTGTGCTGTGAGTCAGCTAGCATTGAGTTCACAATCCACTTGGCCGTAGGTACTGGCCGTCAACCAGATAAGGGTTGGTAGGTCCTTTGTCATTGATCCCTGTTCCTCAACAACCCAATTACTAAGAACAAAAATGAAAAGGATCACACATTAGACTCACATCACAATTCACAAGGCGTAGTGTGATCTGATTCCCTTGCTTGTTTGGTGGGTTTCTTATTCTCGTCGCTTTAATTATTTTGATGTGGATGTTTTATCTTCCCTTATTAAAATAAGCCCACCGTGGATGATTAAGCTCAAAATCTTATAAAATTCGTAGGTTGGGCCAGTATAACTAGCAAGATCATGAGAGTATATGTCAGGTTAGCCGTATATGCACTCCAAAGCTATTTCTAGGTATTTATAATTATAGATTTAGGCTCCTTTTGGCAGAGCTGCTGGTAGTAGAGCTTTCAGAAGTAGAACTTTTTAAATTAGAGTATTTATAAAAAGTTATTTGTTGTTGGTAACTATATTTCTAAAGTGTTGTAAAATTTTAACATGCGTTTGACAAATAAACTGATAGAGTACTTTTGGTATGATAAAATAACTATAAAAGATATTGCATAGTATTATACAATAAAGCATAATAAAATATAAAATATATTAATATATAAATATATGATATAGCATAATATTACTATAATGTAAAATAATATTATTCTAATATAGTTAATGTAATATTATATACTATAGCATAATAATATAACATAATTCGATATCATATAACATAACATAATATATTATAAAATAATATTGTATTTATAGTATAATACAATATTTTGCTATAAAATATTATAATTATTATCATTGTATATTGATATTTTATTAATATAATATTTTTAGGAACTAATTTTTGGAAAAAATATAGAGGCACACAATCATACATGCAAAAGTGAGATTTTATGATTCTTTTCTTTCAATATTTTACTTATTCAAAACGATGGATAAATAAATGGAGACAAGAAATAATACCTTAGTCACCTGGTAAGGGAGAAAGCTAAGGCCGATTAGGGTTTCTTATTTGTTGGAGCTTCTACATATTTCTTTCTTTGTGCATAATAATATAAAAGGACACTTTCTGTAATTATATGATTTTATTAAGGGTATTTTGGTCTAAAAAGAAAAATTCTAAAAACCAAAATAGCTTTTCAATGCATTCTAAAAGTACTTTTATGAAAAAGCTCCATTTTAGAGCCAGACGTTTTCAGTTTACTGACAAAGCTAAAAGGCTTTTTAATTTTTTTACCAAACACCCTTTTTTTTCATCCAAAAATATTTTTAGAGTTCCAAATGAGGTGTTAATCCCGTATGTAATTCTATGACCTTACCGGTTGTACTGGTATAACCCATAAATTTTATAAAATTTTGAGCTCAGTCATCCAAGCATGCTTTGGGTAACTTTAAAACACTCACAGAGGGTACATTTCTTCGGATCTCAAAATCTTATGGGGAAGACTGAGGGCATATATTTTAGTGTTTCATTAAAGACAAAGTTGAATATGGGGTATCAGATTTTGTCCTAACTGCAGTTGATGGACCCCTTTGGTTGGACTTGGGACAATAACCTTGCAAGCTGTTGTTTACGACCTTTTGCGCTGGCCTTTAAACTCGGGTTGGTGGGAGTTGGCTGCGAACTCGTTAAGGTTTTTGTACTGCAATCTATGGTTAAAGTCTTGCGAATCTTAGACGCTACGTCCATAGGAATATAGGATGGTCCCGAGAAGGAAAGATAACCACACCACCGGTAGTGGGTCGGAAGCCTCCCCTCCAATGATCGCGAAGGAGAACTTTTCTAGCGATCGCCCGGGGACCACCTCGGAGGACCTCGAGCCGATCGGGCACTCCATTAAAGGAAAAAAAAACGAACGTCCCTCCTATACTTATTGGTTGAGATAATTTGCATGAGAAGTCAGGATGGCCGAGTGGTCTAAGGCGCCAGACTCAAGTTCTGGTCCTCGAGAGAGGGCGTGGGTTCAAATCCCACTTCTGACAACTTAGGTTACCCCCCTGTACATTTAACCATATGTTCACTTCAATAAATCTTTTTTTTTATTTGTTATAAATTTGATGGGTAGTGCGATGGAGATTGGAGCCCAATCTTCTTGTTAACAAAAGGAGCTTATCATAATTATTATTTTAATAATAAATAATTTGAAATAGCATGTATTAGGATAGATAATGACTGTCATAATTATTATTATTCAATAAATTAGGGTCAGGGAGAAAAAAAGGAGAGAGAAAGAAAGGAATAGTATAAAGAAAAAGAATAGAATGATCCAGTTTTGAAGAGACATTTTATGTCTTCACTTCAGTAAATCCATTTTTTGTTTGTCATAAATTTGATGGGCAGTGCTACGGAGCCCAATCTTGTTGTTGACAGAAGAAGCTTATCATAAAAAGAAGAGAGAAAGAAAGGAATAGTATAAAAAAAAAGAAGAAGGATGGAATGACCTCAGCTTAAAAGAGAGGAATAAAAGTGTAATAGAGTCGTATTTTTATAAAATTTTAATAAAAACCAATTATATGAGTAGGGTGAATGATAGGAGGAGGGCACGGATGAAATTTTAGCATATGTTAGATCTCAAATTCAATATGTAATAAAATTTTATGGAGGAAATCCTTGATTAGCCACCTCTTCTATGAAAAATTATGTCATAGCTCTTCCTTCATGTATTATTGATCCACTATAATAAAAGAGGTTATTAGTGATAAAAAAAATTTGATGGCAAAAGAAATTTTGTTAATAAAAATATAATGTTGGTGATGAAAATTAACTTTCGTCATGCTACTAGAGTTAGTAATTTTTTTATGATGAAAATTATTTTTATCGAAAAAACATATTACCAAATATTTGTTGCCAATTTTTGTCAAATGGAGAAATTTCTTTTGTGACGATTTATACTATATTGTGACAAAATTTATCGTCGCTAAGAATTAATAAATCTTGTACTGAAATATCTTGGGTTACTAAATATTTTGACTTTTGGTAACTTAAATTTCTCATCTCCTATTCTTATTTCATTTATAAAAGTAAAAATAACCTATGATTGCTTTCATAAACAAAATAACAACATCACTAAGCATCTTGTGCCAATTCCTGCTATATGAAGGGATCTTTTTTGGTGATAATTCTTGCTATATCGTGATAAAGCTTATCGTCACTAAGAATTTGCAAATTTTGTGATGAAATATTTTTAGTCACTTAATATTTATACTTTTGGTGGCCTAAACTTTTCATCACCTATTCTTATTTTATTTTCAAAATTTAGAAATTAGCCATGAATACCGTTCGTGCCAAAAATAATAGCATCGCCAATAATTCCAAATTTTGTAGTGATAGTAAAGTTTTGTCACCAAACAATTGTTTGTAGTTTTTAGTGATAAAATTTATTTTCATAAAAAAATTTCATCATCACAAGTATGATGTGAATTTCATGCAGAGACGGTTTTTGTATAAGGATTTTTATTATACTGTAACAAAATATTGTTGTCATTTACAACTTGCATAATTCCTGATAAAAGCTATTATATCAAAATATATTGCTATAATTATCATTCAAAATATATAAAAATATTGCACTCCTTGACCAGATATTTGGTATATTATGTATCTCGGTGTTTCTCATTATTTCTATCTTCCTAACTATGTGTTCATGAGGCCAAAGCATGTCCTCAAACTCGACATAATTGTAATAATTTCGGACTCTTCATGGGGCAAAATTGTATCCATTTTTTACAGGGTGCTACTCCTGGCATTTCTTCTTATTTCACATTTGTCTCTCCCTCTCTGGGCAATGTAGAACAATTACGCCAAGAATTTGCTGCACCAGGAGTTTATCCAACAACAGATGAAGTGGATTTATACTGAACTTTGGTTGTCCCCAAGTAAATTTCATGTCTTTATGTGAGGTTTTAAACAATAAGACGGGCTGGATTCATATGTTTTGCTACCCATAGTTACCTTGCCTTGGGGTGTTCACACTTTTCTCTTCACACGCACCCACAATTTCAAAAGAAAAAGGAAAACCACTTTGGTGGAATGGTTCACAAAAGGACACTGTGGCCCTGGATTCACCAAGTCTAAGGTTGGGAATTGAGAGTATCAAGGAGAATATGCTCTTAGCAAGCTCAAGCTTCAAAGGAGTAAAAAACTCTTAGGCTATAAGCTAGTTGTGCTCCAAGTTCTAGTATGTTACTGGTTAACAACTCAAAGAAAGAGCTCAAGAGATTTGGTTATTAAATTCCATTCTTTCATTTAGCAAGAAGTGCATTCCTGACCTCCAGTTTTCTTGCATGGCAGCTTAGAGTCAAGTTTCAAATGCTGGAACAGATAGGCTGGAGGAGTGCTCATTGTTTGCTAAAATTTTTGCTGTCTAAAGTTCTGCGTGGGTACCACGAGAAATGGGCCCTTAGTCGGGAAGGTAGGCCGGATATGTGTAGCCCATGGGCCTGTGCCATCAACTTGTGCTGGGCCTCCTGTCAGGCCCATTGACAAAGTTTGTATGTACTTATGATGAACTCATCCCAAGCCCTCTGTTGAGGCTCCTACGCATACATTAAATGGGCCTTGTAAGAAGTCACAGTAAAGAAATGCTTATCTTGTTTTTTTTTTGGTCAATCCGATTTATTAAACCAATCTAAAATGAACACATCCATGGGAATTAGAAAATAAAATATACAAAAAATCAGAAGGAATATCTATTACAACAGTCTACAATATAGTCCCTCTATGATTGGCCATATATGGTACCATCCAGTCTGTAGCACTATTAGTTTCTGTATAAACATGTGTCACCTCATACGAATATAGAGTTGCTCCTATGCTCCTGAATTAGAGGTTGAGACCTAGCATTTATAGATGATGAGTTGGATAGCCACCTAACCACTGTCTAAGAATCCCTCTTACGAATAATATGAGAAACCTTTAACCGCTTCATAATATATGTTAAATCTTTCCAAGCAGCATGTAATTCTACCATCGTGACTGTAGTATCAAATAATCTGACATTGTTTGCCGCTACAAGTACACCACTAGCACTTCTAATAACGAGGCAAGCCCTACCAAAATCACCTTTCTTATGAACAATGCTTATCTTGGTTTAGCTCTTTAACTTTGGCTACCCACCAATGCACAAGGTGACAAGTGTAGTGCAAACAAGTCATCCATGCAAAGATGTTGAATCGTGGTTGACTCGCATCCGATGGATCTCTAACCAAGTCCTAAATGTCTGCATGATGAGCTTGCTTGTTTGAGGCTGATGAAGCGTTTTACTGCTTTGTTGCCCTAAGGATTTTGGAGGACCAAGTCTTCTCACACAGAAGATAAGAAGTGAACTTGCCAATTGAGGTGGCATAGAAATTGTTTCTCAAAAGATCAATACTCTGTTTGAGCATCCGCATGCAATAATGTTAATAATTTTTAAAAGATAAGTCACAAAAACTCCTTTACCCCGTTTGAGAAGCATTGGCCTATGATGCAAAGCAATGGTTTCTCACAGAGAGTTATCAAAATCTACATGTGAAAGTAAATGCAATAAAATTTAGATGTCATAACTAAAAATATCTTTTCGAAATCGAACATTAAAGCCCGACTGCTTTTCATATCAGATTAACCTTAACTATCTTGACAACTTTTCTTCGACTGGGGCCTAGCATGAACCGTTGGTATTTCTTTTCTATAGTTTGAGAAGATAAGGGGTTCAAAGTTCAAACCATTTCAAGATGCTTGAGAGCTTTCAAGCAATTGTAAATGAATTGCTGATGAAGATGTGGATGATTTGATTCACACAATGCTAGTCTATCATTTATTGCGATATGTAGTGTGTTGGCCAAAATAATATCTATATCTGCAAACATATGATAAGATATAACTTGATGACTTTGTTTAATTAAAAAAAAAAACCTTTTTGGTAGAAGCAAATTGCTTGAAATGCTCTATGTAGCATTCTTCCTTTAGCCTCATAAAAGTAAGGGCCACCAACAGGTGAGGAAGGCCCAAGTAGCCCAATGATCAGACCAAAAGGCTCGCTTGAGGGGAGATTAGGGTTTTAAGTGCTCCTCAACCCTAGAAATTCCAAACAGTTGCAGGGCAGTTAATCTAGCCTTATATATTAGTGTAAAATGAATGGGGCCTGATTTGAGCATGGTTCCGGCTCAGCACCGGTAGAGCTCGAGTTCAAGCTTTCAACCCTGAGCTGAACTTGAACTTGGGAGCCCGAACCGGCCTGGCCCATCGATATCACTTTCTTATGTATTTATGTATAGCAAATTTTAAAAATGATATTATACTCATAGTGATATATTCTAGGAGAGAGAGAGGCCAAGAGAGAGAGAGAGAGAGAGAGGAAGGGATGCAAGCCGTTCCATGGCCATGACAGCTGCTATTAACAATACCCAAAGCAGGAATCAAAACTTTTACCATGCTATGAGATAAATGTAAATCCTTTATAGAGACTGTAAGAACCGAGAGAGAGAGAGAGAGAGAGAGAGAGGGACAAAAAATGGGAGACCAATGGTCAAAGTGATGTACAATGATAGGGATCTGAACAGCTGAGGGCTGCCTCCCTTTCTCCTGCAAACAAGAGGCCAGAAGCAGTGGGGGCCCAACTAAGGTGTGTCCTATTCCTTTCACCAGCATTATTGGGCTTGATCTAAAAGAAAGCAGATTAGATATCTTTCCTCTTGTTTTCACCTTTCCTTTCTCATCCCACTTTCCAAATCAAATATCCTGTCCTTATCCTCATACACTCATTCCACGGCACCCTCCAACACTTGTATATGTGTAATGGACGACACTGTGCAACAAAACAGCATCAATGACTCAATAATGGAATGACCCTTTTTCCTACAATTGTCTCCTTTGTGGTCAAAAAGGTTGGAAAAAGGGAGTGAACTGGGATCAAGTAAGTCCCAAATGAATGAGAGAGAGAGAGAGAAAGAGAGAGAGAGAGAGAGAGGGGTGTGGTTCCATGTGAAAGCTGACAAGGGGAGGGAAAGGGATGGATGAGACCTCCCAAGTCAGATGAGGTGTAGATTCCGCAGGTTCATTGAGAGATGGAGCGGCATGTTGGGAGCTTCGGGGCACGTATTGTATTATGATTCATTGGTTTCCTCAGCAACTCATCTAGTGGCCATACATGTAGGTGGATCTTAGTCAAGGTGCTCCAGTCTCAAGGATACGGAGATATTTTATATTTGCAGTGCATGGAATCAGCTAGTAGACCAGTGAGCCAATAATCCATGGATAGACAGACAGACAAACATACAGACAGTCACACACACACATAGAGAGAAAGATATGTTGATGGCTTGGAATTGGAAAGTAAATCCTCGTGTGATTGTTGTTGGACTGGTGACTATACAATGGTGTTTGCAATATAAACTTTTTTCTTAAAAAAGAAAGAAATGAAGAGAATGGTAGTATGAATAATGGTTGTGGTAATGGAAAAAAGTGAGCGGCTTGGGATCTAATCTTGCATAGTTATAGATTATTAGTAGTTATGTATGAATGGGTGCAGTTCTTCACCATTATATCCCTTCATCATACTTTTTCATTACAACCATTGTTATGTGTTTTTTATGGCATCTCTTTATTTCAATTTCTAATCAACCATCTACGTAGGAAGTCCCACACACAAATCTTCCATCTCATATACCCCCTTTTATAATATTTGGATGCAATCGTTTAGATCACGTACTAATTATAATACGATGTTATGTTATGCTGCTAAATGACACATAATTAGTATGTGTCTGAGTGAGAGAGAGTGAGAGTGAGAGAGAGAGAGAGAGAGAGAGAGAGAGATGAGTCAGATCAGGATATGAATTTTATAATGATTTTGTGACAATGATTCAATTAAATTATGGGATCTATTGTTTGATATAATGTAGTGTGGCTGATAGAGTACACTTGATTTTTTTTAATGCAAATATTTCTAATATTGCTATAATGCACCTATTTTCGCTTATCCTTGGGAAAACCACTCTCAGCTTTATAACCATCTTATCTTTTACTAAATATGTTTCACTTACTCTGAAGGAAGAGAAACAAGAAAAATGTACGTCTTGAAGTTAGTATATTTATCAAGTTAAAATTTAGTACAACAGCTCTTTTAATTAGACAGAAAAATGAAAACCATATTGTGCCTCCACATATTCAGTACTAGTAAATAAATAAATAAATAATGATGAGGCAGCAGTATGTTGGGAACAAGTGCAATACAAAATTTGGAATCATGGATCAAGTTGAATGTCAAGTGCGAGATTTTTATTTTTCATACCCCTTTTTTACAAAATTCAGATGCATTCAAAAGACAATACCTGCTTAAATCCACTTTTTATTACATGACCAAATTTTTCGCATGCTATATAACAAGGTGACAGTTCCCTAAGCAATCTATACCTTGGTTCTTCTCCTCCAATTTGGTTTGATCTTTTATTTATCTTTTTTTTGAAGAGAAGGTTAGATCTTGTAAGTTTTAGCTGAGATGATTCAACCTATATCTCTATATACAAATTGAATATTTCTTTTTAGAGAGACAATGCTTGCTTGAAAATAGTTAGGAAATAGTTAGGTATAAGTATCCAAAAGAAGATATCACTTCTAAAATATTATATATAGTTACATGTACCTAAGAAACAAGAGTGGAGCTAAATCCAAGCCCTTTTTTCTGTATGGACCCCAGTTTAAATAATGTAGGGTCCAAACAAAGGGAGCAATTGTAGTTTACTTGACATATAGATTGGTTGTATTAGCATGCATGCTTATGTTGGTGTAACATTCTTCAACTGCAAAATGAATAATGAAAACTTTCACCAAAGGAATATAACTAAAATAAATTGATGCCCATTTGTTTTCCAGTCTCCCTTGTCTTATACGTCGACTAAGCAAGCTAAAACTTTCATCATCACAAATGAGCTTGCAAGTAGCCCATCATATGAACTTACTTATAACCATTGTCAGCCCTTTCACAATTTCGAGTCACATATACATGCCATTTATTTTGAAGACATTTAAAGCGTTTACTAACGTCAACTAGGTCCAAGATTTGATCTGTAGATGCTTGCGAAAGCAGGACAAAGGCATGCATGCCATGAAGGCAATAGAGCAGATCAAATGGTTCCTATAAATTCATGTCAATTCAACTCACATAGAGTACATTTCAGAGAGCTCAATATTAATTACCAAAAAAAGAGAGTTGGATATTGCAAACTATCAGCTGTCTTAATGCATGAAAAACTCCAAATCATGTAAATCATGCATGCATTTCTGAATGAAATCTTCAACTTCAAATCATGTAAATCATGCATGCATCTCTGAATGAAATCAAGAATCAAATCAATAACAATCCTAATTAGTGCTTTGCATGTGGGCACGCACACGTGTTTGCACACGAGTGCACATGAGCAGGAGAGAGAGAGAGAGAGATGTACAATTTGTGTAGGCTTTTAGATCCATCCATTAGGGCCAAACCTCTTGGACAAACAAATTGTCTGGAGAAGTACCATATCATTCAGAACTACTACTGGAGATATGACCCACAAGACTTTCTCACATACAGTAACTTTGGGTAAATGCCCACGTTTCCTACCACATACACAGTTCAATATTCCAATTACACAGCTTTGATCAATCTCTTAATAAATTTTAGCATGGTAAATTGGACATTTTGGACCACATATCAGGCCTCGGGTTCGACAACACTGAATAAGAGATGTGGCCCTCAACTATGGCACAGATTGAAACCTTCACTGTGCCTTATAGTCGCTTACACTATATAGGACCACTCTAAGCAGCGTAAAGGCTAATGGGGGGGATGGTCATTGTCTTGACAGTCAAATAGGGTTCTTCTGACCATTTTCTATCCCCTGCCTGCTAGAATCTATGAGGTCTTCATGTGAGCTAGCTCACACACTCGTCATTTGAGCTGCTTTCAGTACTTTATTTATTGTATGCATATGATTGGAGATAACTTGATGGTGATAATTTGGGGTTGTGTGACCTAAAATCCATGACTTTAAAGTACTTCCAGACATGGTAGTACACCAATGGAGAGTTTGTTAAACATGTCGCTCATGATGTTGCAATATGTAGGTCTTTGCTATCACATGAGAAACCAAATGTTTGTTCTTATTATGCAATACCATTTTGCCCCCATTGTGTTAACCTGACCGGATTTAGTGAAGGTCAGGCTCGAATCCAGATCTTCGGCACGTCATCTGCAAAGACTTTACCAATTGCACTAATTTATGAATATGGTACATTAAGACAACTACTTATAAGCACTTCTATTTTTTTCCTATTTTTCTTCTTGTTTCAAACGGAATCTTGCATTGAAGTAGTCTATGTACATGACCTATTTGCCATGTAAGGGCATGGAGATGTACCACAAGGACAATGACTTTTATGTAAGATTTTTATAGACTAAGGTATCCATGACTTGCTTCTCTAAATGCCTATCAAAAATACTCACCCTTGAACTTCTTAGCTTGATCTGCTCCTTTGTCAGTTAACTCACGTTGGACTTTTATGTAAGCTTTTTATTTGACTCAAATGATAAGTATGTTCCCTTTCGATTGAATTTATTAGATGATTGTCTTTTCACTTTCTAAAAATCTCTCGTTTATTCTTGATTTTTTGATTTTAATATGGTTTTTTGGTAGGAATATGGTTTGCCATTTCATAAATGATTGCAACATAGGCTAAAAGTTCCAAAATTAAATACGCAATCATTTTCTTTTCCTTTATCTTTTAAAAAGTCTCACAACTAAAAGCAGGTCAGTGCACTCCGTTTCTCCTATAAAGCTTTTGGGCCAAGTAACATTCGTGCTTGTGGCTTGGTTATTTTAGATTTTGTTTGGTTGCTAAATGGGAGAAATAAATATATTGTCAAAAGAAATGTTATTTAGTTATACAAGAAAATCAAGGAAAAAGTAGATATACAAAATTGTTGTTTGATTGTGCAAGAGGTGGTTAGGCATGGAGCAATTTGTTGTTATCTTGACCTAATCTCCAAATTGTGATTTTCCTTTCTAAAATCACTGCCATTTGGCTAAAAAATAATATATAATACATGCATACATATATACATACGTACATATGTACACACATACACACATACACACATACATCTATGATAGACTATTCTTCTCTCTAGGGAAGAGAATTTCTACTCCTCTCAATTTTAAAATCTATAATGAGGCATTTAAATTGAAGATCTATATTGTTTAATATGACCTATGCTAATAAAAATCTCTAAAACAAAATGAAAATGGGTGATTTTTTATACTAATATATTAAAATACATGATAAAGCTTTTAAATTGAGACACCACCTCATTGATTATGATCTATAAGCAGTAAATATGTATAGATTAAAAATCAATAGACTATAATTCTTAGATCATAGGAAAATCTGGTCTTGCATCATTTTAACAATTCATTTTTACACTCATTTGATGCATAGGTTACAGACTACCGAATATATATATTTTCGAAATATTTTTAATTATACAGATCATAATCAATGATGTTATTTTCTATTTAGATGCCCCACTATTGTATACCCTCTTTTCTCACGAAAAGTATAGTCCTCTCTCTTTGTTCTCCATATCTATATAACATTTTGTTCTATTTTTAAATTTTTAATCCAATTTATTGTGAAATATTAAAAGAAGAAAGATTCCTCTAATGACTTTCACTTCTCATACAATTTAAATTACCAAATTCAATGCTTTCGATGGTACAATATAAAGTTACACATTGGAGATGACTTGAGCTAGCGATTCCTAGAGTGGTTTTTTTCTCTTTAAAGCATTTAGCCCTTATAGATCATAAATAATTATTTATTTTTTACTTTCACATCTTATCTTCAGATATAATAGTTTTCATAGGTAGTTGTATTTTATAATGGAGACTAGTACAAAACTATCAAACCATTATTATGAACTTTGCAAGATTTGCATTACATGTGCATGCATATATAGACACACACAAAGAGAGATCTTTATTTTAAATTATGGTTATTGATTATCTTCTTAGGCTATGTTAGTTACCAAATGTTAAAGAAAAAAAGAAATTATAAAGTCCAATATTAGGATCAACCAAGAAATGGGCAAAAGACCCTCCCTTTCTATTTTCCTTTTTTTTTTGGCGCCCTTTGAATCAAGTAAACCATCAACATCCATTTGACTGATCCTGCTAATCGATGGTTGGTGGACCTGCTTTAACAATTGGTGGATAATTGGACTGAAAGAATAAGACATAAACATCATATGGACAAAAATGAATCTCAAAGTTATATAGTAGGTTGAATGCTAAAATGGCTGCATAGGTTTGATGGTTGTTGTTTTGATGTCCAATGTAAGATCTAATGTCAATCACTATCTGGGTACATTTGTGTTTATAAATAAAAGGAAATATTTTCTTTTCCATTTGAGAACCTTGATCTAACTGGAGGTAATAACTAAATATGCTATAAATAAACTTTTATTATTGCATGTGCACATGAGGAAGAGAGAGAGAGAGAGAGTGGTTTCAGCTAGAGGATTCTTAGGCTCAAGGAGAATGTTCTTTAGGTTATCAAGAATTGAAATATGTTCTTATGGCAAAGACCATAACTAGGATGTCCAGGCGAAGCATGTGTTTAGAGAAGCCAACGGAGCTGCGAATTAGGTGGCCACTTACGTGGCTAACCATGCTGACGGCACCTTGTGAGCGGGGGATGAGGAGCTGCCTCGAGAGCTCCGTGATATTTTATTTTCTAATTTTATTGGGTGCATTCGTATACGTATTGTATGAATCACCCAGTCTAGCAAAAAAAAAAAAAAAGGCCATAACTATGCGAAAAACTGATAAATCTAAGTGAAGGTCATCACTTTGGCAAAGTGATAATTTGTGGTTTTTATCTTATACTAGGGTTTGAACTGTAGATCTCTTCCAAGATCAAAACTTTGAGAGGTGCAAACATAGGATCCAAGTCCTGTTGACCCCCAAATCTTAATCATGTATCTATGCTCTTGAAGCCAATATTCTATCTAATTAATGCAATAAATTATTTTGTAATCTTGAACCACTTTGTAACCCACTAATATAATCTTGATCCAAAAGCACCCTCAAATTTTATTCTCTGTACTATCGCTATGTTATTGTATTGCTAGAGTATCATAAGTTACACATACTACATAGTGTATATTATATGCATGTAATCCTTTAGGTGGCTAGTTCATCACCCGATTATTATAATCACCATGTATATATATATATATACACACATGCGCGCACACACACATGTGAACCTTTCTCGATATAATCAGAGATGAGAGAGTTCTCCTCTACAATACTTTTCTGTTGGCTCAATCCTAACCCGTACAATTTAACAAGCATATCCTTGATGCAACTATAATATGCTATGGTTCAAATAAAATTCTTTAGATGCGACAATAGCAGGCATGATTTGTTATCTATTTATTAGTGTTTTACTTTCTTATTTGGCCAATTGTATGCGAGGTAGCATGTGAGTGCATCTTCTTGCTATTTCACCTAATTTTGGAAAAAATGATACTATCTATGATTTTATTATTTTTCTAATGACTATATAACATTCATAGCATGGAACCATTCTCCGTCACCTTGCTCATAACACATTGGTTACTTGACCAAGAAGCTTTAAGAAGCTCATTTATGAATTATTTTAATTTAGTGATGTAACAATTAATATTAGTTGATATGATAATACATACTTGTAGCAACAAAAGAGAATACTCTCGTGGATACTTTATTTTTTCAGAAGTATAATTTTTATTTTTGAGCTGTAGATAGATTGTACTAAGAAGTCTAATTAGTGATAATGTTAGAATCTGGTTCTGATGGCAATTATATAACAATGCTCTTAATCACTGAAGGAGTTCAAGAATGAATTGAGACACTATGAAAGGGTCGCAGTGGCTGCCATAATGTTGCAACAATGGCCATTAAAAAATCATGAATGAAGATTTGTATGGGGACCACCTGCATGCTTTTTAATTATGAGTTATGAAAAGAAGCTTTACTATCCTTATTCCCTGTAAAAGAAGTACAAACTAATTAAATATGATTTAACTAACACAGCAATCTAAGAAATCATATTGATAAGACAAGCTTGAAAAAATTAATCAAATTAATGCTCTGTGAAACGTCCATGAAACCTAAGAATCTTTTCTGACATTGAACTAACATTGCCCCAAGGATTTGAAACTTTTATATGGCATCAGGGTAAGTGAGAGTGGGACTCCTTCGAATCCACCAGTATAAAAATTTGGGCGCCATAAAGTTGTGATTTGATTTAAAGCATGAGAACTAACGGTCGGGCCAAGGCGTGGATCCCACTCTTTGCTGAATGGTGACCCTTAGCTGATGGCATGACAAGACTTCTCCTCGTAACAGTCCATGTACAGCTCTGATCCTGCTGGCCACCTACCTTATTGGCAGGAAGACCCATGCCACCTATGACGTTTTCATTTCTCAAGCAATGCAAATCTCTTTTTTTTTTCTTTGTCGAGCCAGCATTAACAACCAAAATGATTAATCGAGAGATGCTTCACATGTATGTGTGATCCCAAAATTAATTATATTATATATAATTATGTGAATGTTTATTTAGAAGGAGTTGGATTTTAAAATAATAATAAAAACAAGTGACTTTCATTTCAGCTGTTTGATTAGAGGGAGTCTCATCCTTATTTCGATTTTAAGAAAGAATGTGTTGAAGAAAAATGGATTGCCCCGAAACACGTGGACGCATCACCGGCACGTGATGGAAAGTGTCCGACCTCGAGGCGCCCGACCTCGAGGCGCTCGACCTTGAGGCGTCCGACCTTGAGGCGCCCAACCCCAAGGCCCCCGATCTCGGCATCCCCGACTTCAAAACGCCGAGCCGACCTCAGAAGGCTGACTTTGTCGTCCACATGCTGCGGCCACGCCCTACGGAAACCTCACCGCACCATTCTTCGCTTGCCAGCTATGCCACGACATGTCAACCGGGGACTATGTCCTAAACGACTGCCAGCAATTAATGTGCATGGCCTCCACAGATCTCCGGCTTACTCAACAATAAATGTGCATGCTCTCCACGAATCTCCGGCTTACTCAAAATCTCAAGCCATCCACGGTAACTCGTTGACTCACTCCTCTCCGTTCAGTCATCTACGACAACTCTCTCCAATTTTCAGCAACAGTTGGCGCTAGAGGAAGGGCCCGAGTTGCGATCATGAAGCTAAGGAGCAAAGGAGCCTCCAACGCCTCCCGGCGTCCCGTACTAAGTTCTGGACACTCAGTCCAGAACTCGCCGCCAAGACCTCCGACGGATCCAGTCCCCCAAGTCTAGCCGGAACAATTCAACGTTCTGGTACAGCAAGTTCAAGCTTTGGCCACAGTAGTCCAAGGCCTGCAGCGTGTGGAGGCTCTCCCTATGCCGCCTCCACAGGTTCAGGCCCAGTCAGTCTTCCCTCCAGACGGATCGACGCCCCAAGGTCAAAACCTCCATGACTCTTCGAGGGTCAACAACGGAGAACAGCATGGCTATCAGGATTCAACCCGGGCGTCTCCTCATAGAGAACCACTAGGGAGGCACCCGGATAGATGGCCACAGCTCTCAGAGGCAGAGTCGGCTCTAGGTGAACTAGCGCCAGAGCAGACCACCGTGGCAGTCCCCCAGGATGGGGAACTCGATAGGAAGGTCGAGAGGCTCGAGCGGTAGATCGAGGCGCTCCACAGCCAGAAGGCAAGGCGCGAGGGTGACTTCGAGTTTTCCACCAAGTCATCTTTCTCCCGCCAGATTGAGGAGGAACCGGTCCCACCACGGTTCAAAATGCCCCAGGTAGAGCCCTACAATGGGACTACCGACCCCTTCGACCATCTGGAGAGTTATCGGGCCCTTATGGCATTGCAAGGGTCCTCAGAGACCGTGCTCTGCAAGGCCTTTCCGGCGACACTCCGAGGAATGGCTCAGCTTTGGATCTTCGAACTGAAGCCGAGCACTGTGTCCTCCTTTGAACAGCTCGGCAGACAGTTCGCCACCAACTTTGCTGCCAGCCGACGCCAACGGCGAACGTCGGACTCCCTCCTCGATATCAAGCAAAAGGAGGAAGAGTCCCTCAAAGACTACCTCGATTGCTTCACCGCCGCAACCTGGGAGGTCCGCGAGCTCGACCAGTCGATAGCTATGTCAGCGCTAAAGACTGGAGCTCGGTCCTACAGATTTCTCTTCTCTATTGAGAAAACATTCTCCACCGACTTCATCGAGATGCTGGCCCGAGCTTGAAAGTATGCGAAGGCCGAGGAGCCTATTGCCTCTAGGCGAGGTACGGCCGAGCAGGCCCCGAAGAGGCAGAAAAGGTGCCACGAGAAGCGCGGCCGTCCGAGAAGCTGGTCTCCCCATCGAGATAAGAACTTACCTCGGTTGATGAGTCCACCTCAACAGCGAGCGCCGCCTCGACCGAGATCTCTACCTCGGCCACGGATGCCCCCAGGGAGGTACGAGAATTACACTTCCCTCAATGCACCTCGGGCAAAGATCCTCATGGAGATAGAAGGACGAGACTACCTCCGACCACCACCCCCGATGCGGGAGACAGGAGCCCGATGCTACTCAAGGAAGTACTGCCGCTTCCACCGGGACCACGGCCACGACACGGAGGAGTGCTTCCAGCTCCGAGATGAAATCGAAGCACTCATATGCCGTGAAGTACTCAACCGGTTCGTGCGGAACCGGCATGAGGAAAGGAGGCCAGTAGAGAATGCCGCGCCGCCCGAAAATCCAAGTGACAACAGACCCATTGCCGGCATCATCAACACCATCGGAAGAGGCTCGGCTGGAGAACCAGTAGGGAGAAGAACCCCTCTGAAGCGTCCACGCACTTCTGAAGCAATCTCGTTCTCGGACGAGGACTTAGAAGGAGTTGAGACTCCTCATGATGACGCTGTGATCATCTCCATGATTATAAATAAATTTGATGTAAAACGTGTCCTGGTTGATAATGGAAGCTCAGCAAATATTTTGTATTACGATGCCTTCCAAAAAATGGGGATGACAGAAGACCAACTCCGAAGAGTGAACGCTCCGCTGGTCGGGTTTACCGAAGACTCAGTCTCGGTTGAAGGTGTAGTTAGCCTACTCGTCACGGTCGGGCTCGCCCCCTCGAGAGAGCACCATGAAGACGGACTTTCTTGTGGTCCGCCTGCCTTCAGTCTACAACGCCATCCTTGGGCGACCGGGACTCAATGCCCTCCGAGCCGTAGTCTTGACTTGCCATCTGCTCGTGTGGTTTCTTACTGAACAAGGAGTAGGCGAGGTTCATGGGGATCAGATGGTGGCCAAGCAATGCTGCATGGCCACCCCCAAAGCAAAGCACCCGGCTGAAGAGCCAAGCCGAGCAGGACCATCGACTGAAGCACCAGCACAAGCCTCAGACCAGCCGCTACCCATTGAAACTCTAAAAGTATAGGATGATTCCAAGGAGGAGCGAGTAGAACCCGCTGAGCTCCTCATTCAAATTTCCTTGAGAAGGGACCATCCAGAGCTAACCGTGCAAATCGGCTCCGGCCTGAGCTCTCACAAGCGAGGTCGCCTGATCAGGTTCCTCCAGTCCAATTTGGACATCTTCGTCTGGTCGCCTGTGGATATATTGGGGATAGACCCTAAGGTCATGGTACACCGACTCCAGGTGAAGCCAACTTGCAAGCCCATAACGCAAAAGAAGCGGAGCTCTGCGCCGGAATGACAGCGAGTGATGGTCAAGGAGGTCGACAAACTCCTCGAGGCCGACTTCATCTGAGAGGTCTCCTATCCTGAATGGCTCGCCAATGTAGTCCTCGTAAAGAAATCTAATGGAAAATGGCGCATGTGTGTGGACTACACCGACTTGAATAGGGCCTGCCCAAAGGATAGTTTTCCTCTCCCCAGTATCGATCAGCACGTCGACTCCACCTCGGGACAACAACTGCTGACCTTTATGGACGCCTTCTCGGGGTATAATCAAATCCGAATGCCATCCGAGGATGAGGAAAAGATGACCTTCATCACTGATAAAGGCCTCTACTACTATAAGGTGATGCCGTTCGGGCTGAAGAATGCCGGAGCGACATATCAGAGGCTGGTCAGCTAGGTCTTTAAAGATCAAATAGGCCGAGATATGGAGGTCTATGTAGACGACATGCTAGTGAAGAGTCGGACGGCGGAGCACCATATAGCCGATCTCGACGAAGCATTCTCCACCCTTCGAAAATACCAAATGAAGCTCAACCCCACCAAATGCGCCTTCGAAGTCACCTCGGGCAAGTTCCTCGATTTTATGGTAACCCAGCGCGGGATCGAAGCGAACCTCGAGAAGATCCGAGCACTGAAATGGTGCCACCAAAAACAGTCAAGGTGGTACAGCGGCTCACTGGACGAGTAGCAGCCCTAGAAAGATTTGTTTCCAGGTCGGCCGAGCGGTGCCTCCCATTTTTCAAAATCCTCAAGCGGCTGAAGAACTTCCTATGGTCGGAGGAATCTCAGCGAGCCTTCGAAGATCTCAGACGCCTTCTTGCCTCCCCTCCATTACTCACAAAGCCCCATCAAGGCGAGCCCATCTATTTGTACTTGGCCATCTCCCCGGTGGTGGTAAGCTCGGTCCTGGTCTGAGAAGAAGACAAGCTTCAGAGACTGATATACTACACCAGCCGGATCCTGAGGGATGCTGAGACTCGATATTTTAAGCTAGAGAAGACAATCTACGCGCCAGTCATCTCAGCCCGAAGGCTTCGACCCTACTTTCAGGCCCATACTGTGACCATATTGACCGACCAACTTATGAAGCAAATTCTGCAACAGTCAGATCGTGTGGGGAGGATCGCTAAGTGGGCTGTCGAGCTTGAGGAGTTCGACCTGGAATATCGCCCAAGGCCGGCAGTCAAGGCCCAGGTGCTCGCCGATTTTATTGTGGAATGCACTCTGCCGGATGATCCCGAGCCCGAGCTCGCGCCAATGAAGGAGACTACGGGACAACCATGGGTTCTACATGTGGACGGCTCCTCAACCTCAGGGGGTAGCGGAGCAGGCCTCATTCTCACTAGCCCAGACGGGGTAGTCGCAGAGCAGGCCCTACGCTTCAAATTCTCCGTCTTGAATAATGAAGCAGAGTACGAGGCACTCATCGCCGGGCTCAAACTGGCGAAGGAGCTGAGGATCGAGAACCTCAAGGTCTTCAGCAACTCCCAACTGGTTGTAAGCCAAATTTTGGGAGACTTTGAAGCAAGAGAACCATCAATGCAGAAATATCTCCAAAAGGTGCGAGACATCACATCCGCATTGGGCTCCTTCAACATTCAGCACATACCTAGAGCAAAAAATACAAGGGTGGACCAATTATCGAAGCTAGCGACCTCTCGCATGAGTGAGCTCCCGAAGATCACAACACTTGAGTATCTCCAAGTGCCCAGCACCGAGGAACCCGAGCCAGCTCTCTGCATCGAGTCCGAGCCGAGCTGGATGGACCCGTTCGTCGACTATCTGCAGAACGAAGTCCTCCCCAATGATGAGCTCGAGGCCCGCCGAATCAGGCGTCAAGCCTCCCGATACATTCTATATGAAGGCAAGCTTTACTGCGGATCGTTCACTTCTCCCCTCCTCAGATGTCTCTACCCGTCAAAGGCAAACTATGCCATCCGGGAGGTTCATGAAGGGATCTGCGGGAACCATTTGGGAGGATGAGTACTGGCCCACAAAATTTTGCGCCAAGGATATTATTGGCCCACACTTCAAAAGGATGCATTAGACTTCATCCGAAGATGCGATTGGTGTCAGCGGAATGCCAACATTCAGCGCCGACCCTCAACCCCGCTGACCTCGATCAGCGCTTCCTGGCTGTTTGCCCAATGGGGATCGACATCTTGGGATCATTCCCCCTAGCTACCGGATAGAGAAAGTTTCTCGTCGTCTCCATCGATTATTTCACCAAATGGGTCGAAGCTGAACCGGTGGCCCGGATCTCCGAGCCAAAGATGCAGAATTTTGTCTGGAAGTCAATAATTTGCAGATTCGGACTCCCCTGCATCTTTATATCTGACAACGGCCGTCAGTTCGACAACGTCCGCTTCAGAAAAATTTGCTCCAAGCTCGGCATCGACTATCGCTTTACCTCGGTCGCCCATCTACAGACGAACGGAGAAACCGAGGTGACGAATCGCACCATCCTTCAGGGGCTCAAGGCCAGGCTGGATCAATCTAAAGGGCAATGGGTCTAAGACCTCTACAATGTTCTCTGGGCCTACAGAACTACATTTTGACTTTCCACCGATGAGACTCCCTTCAACCTGGCATATGGAACGAAAGCTGTCATTCCCTTGGAGATCGGACTCCCCTCACTAAGAGTGGAGAACTACGATGCAGCCTCCAACTCCTCTCAGCTCAGGAGCAACTTGGACCTCATTGAGAAGACACGGAAGGCCGCCCGAGTCCGCATGGCGAGATACCAGCAGAAAGCGGCACAATACTACAACTCCAGGGTAAAGGCCTGTTGGGAACCCGCCCATGCTGCAAAAAATTAAAAAATTTCAGATGGCAGCGGAATTGGCATGCGCGGGATCAACGTTCATCTCATGAACGTTATTCAAAAACCGTTCGTAGATAGATTAGGATTAAAAATTTTTAATAACGTTAGGAAGATCAGATCTTCACCTTGTGAGGGTAGATGATCACCGCAAACTAATGATCGTGGTTTTGGAAGAAGGCTTGCTCGAAGCCGCACATGCGTCCGGCCTTTACGGGTATCCACACGAAGCAAAAACCGATCCAAGCTTCTTTATTTCCCCGGGGTGCTAGCTCACTTGCAGAGAAAACTTTAATGGCTGATGTCCTCCCTTTGAATCAACTCTTGATTGAGCTTGGGAGGAGGAAGAAGAAGGATGAAGAACCAAAGGCAAGACCCAACCTTTTTCTTTTTCCTATTTTGGAAGAAGGAAGGGAGGAGGAGGAGGCCGCCAAGGCCTTCTTCTTTTCTTCTCCATGCTTGCGGCTGAACCAAGGAAGAGGAGAGGGGGGCCACGGCTTGGAGAGGGAGAGGGCTTGATTGCTCTAATGTGCCGCCCCATACCCCTTTATAAAGGAAGTGGAGCTCCTAACTTTTAGGAGCTCCTTGACAATATTCCAACAGGGGCGCCTGCCCCTCTTGTTTTGTCGCACCAAGGAGGAAAAGGAGGAGGGGCGTACGCCCCTCCTTCTAGGTTAACCTAATCCTCCTCTAAGGAGGATTAGGAAGGCCACTTATGGTTAGTTCTTAATCTAATTAGGTTTAGACCAAGGATGAACCAATTTTGGGTTTAATCAATGCTAGTCCTAATCCAATTAGACCTTGAATGAACCATGATTCAATTGAACTCTTCAATTCTAACCCAATTAGGAGTCATGTTAATTCATTAGATTAATAATTAATTAGAACTTAAGAAATCCTAATCTCATTAGGACTTATTTAATTTTAGTTCTAATCCAATTAGGACTTTAATTTGAATCCGAAGTCCTAATCTAATTAGGACTTCTAGAAATCCTATTCTAAGTAGAAATCCATATTGAATTCAAAATCCTAATCTAATTAGGATTGTAGGAATCCTACACTAAGTAGAACTTTCAGTCCTAGTCCAAGTAGGATTTTCAGTCCTAATCCAATTAGGACTCTAGGAATCCTACTCCAAGTAGGATTCATTTTTTAAGTCCAATTAATCAATTCCCATTGTTCCTTCTTCAACTGATTATCAATCGAATTGATTACTCGTGATTCATAATCAAATTTCAACCATCGGATCGGTCAATACCTCTAGTGTGTGTGACCTCCAGGTTCTATTCTGACTGGTAGTGAGATGTATTGCGATCTCTATCACAATATCATTGAAAACTTCTTTCAATGGGTTGGAACAGTTCCAACTCAACTCATCAGGGTTTATCGATCATCAAGATATTTCCTGAGAGTCTCACCATCCACCAGTGACACCTAGCAGCATGTAGTGGCTACCCAGCAGAATGGAATGATGAACCTCTAGGTGCAGTTATCGTATGATTCAGTCCTACTATTATGGATCCCTACAGGACGGAGGTCATGGACAACTCATCAAACCCCATCGTCTGTCATATGTCAAGATTTATTCAACTTAAGTTTGAGAGTGGAAAATGAAAGTGAATCCTAGGTTATACGGTGTTAAGCATGTTGTTTTTTTTTTTTTAAAAACCATGGCTGAACCTGATCGGGTTGCCTACGTACCCCTTCATAAGGGGGATCAAGCCATACGTAGTTCTTTTTAAGTTTTAAAATACAGCGGAAAAATCGAATCAAACAATTTTATTCATGCATGCTTACAAGATCAAATCTAGAAATCAGCACCTTAAGAACACATAGAATTATGCCGGAATCGTTTAAACAATTATGCTAAAACTTTCATGCATGATTAACTATCAGATCTGAAACTTAAGAACTCTATTCCGATTAATCTCCGAATATCTATTGAATGAATTCTGGAGATATCTCCGTGAGGAGCTCCAAAAGAGGGTAAAACCTCCGGGAATCAGACCTAGACCCTGACTCCAAAATAAAATATTGATGTGGGATTAATACCTTTTATGATGGAAGAAACTTATGGATCTGATCCTTGACTTCGCAGCCACGCACACGAATGGCCTCTATGAGAAGTACACGCGAAGCCCTAGGTAGATCGTCTTCCGCGGGAGTGCTAGCTCGCGCAGGAACGCAGCAATGGCTGAAGCTTTCTCCTTCTAAACACTCAACCTTTGATTGTTCTTCAAGGAGATGGAGGATGGACGTGAGGAAGAAGGAGAAGAAGGGATGGAGGCCCTCAGGGAATTTTTTTTTTCAGAATTTTTGAAACCTCTAAATATGGTATATATTGAACCCAAGGCATGGGGGTCATTTATAGCCAAAAGATCCCCCCACGTGTCACACCTAATTTAGCCAACTAATTTGGCTGATAAAATTCCCAAAAAATTCTGGTGGTTTGACAGCTAAGAGAAGATAAACATATCCAATTTTTGTATATTTTGGATCCCTAAAAGATAGGAATTCATGCGTCCAAATTTCAGCCGCAGACCACCCTATTTCATGCACCATGCAATCCCTACAAATTAGAAAATTCATCTAAATCTTTCTAGAAAGATTTAAGGCGCCATTTTTATAGGAATTATAGCCCCACGCCTCCTCTCTTCTCATGCCAATTTTTGGCCAAAAATAAAAAGGATAGGCGTAGAAAATATTGGGAATAAATTAAGGTGTCATTCTTCTCCAAGAAGATAAGGATGGGTTCCTAAAATTTAGGGATTCTTCTCCTTATCCAATTCTGATTATTTGGACTCATAATCCTCATCAAATAGGGTCTTCTAATTGATTTGGATCAAGCCCAATCCAATTAGATCAAGTCCCATCAATTGGGTCAAGCTCAATCTACTAGGGTTGAACCCAATCCAATTAGGTCAAACCCTGATGCAGCCCAAATTGAATCCTATTCAATTTGGCTCAACCTAAGCTTAATTACTCAATCAAATTGAGTTCATTAGCAATCTAATTTCTAATTAATCCTCAAATAATTCAATAATTATTTTAATGCAACTTTTGCTTTGGATAATTTGTCAATCGAATTGACCAAATTACTCCTGAATGATTCTTAATCATCAATCAGCCATTTGATCAACCTAGAAACTTCTATGCGTGTGACCTCATAGGTTCGAACCTAAGCCGGTAGTATAGGAACGTCTTCCTATACTAATCGATGTGACCATCTAGCAATGGTACCCGACGTCCGGATAGGCCGAATATATGCGAAGCAAATATTCTGGAACCCTGGACTATGGTTACTGTATAATTCAATCCCTTTGACTCCTAATGCAAGGATGACTTAGAGCTCACTGTCAACCCTATAATTAGTATATCCATTATGTGATTAAGTTTAGATATCCCGTGACTCCTCACTGGGATTACCCTGGCCAAGGTTTTGCTAAATTAATCACAAGACATTATCTCCTATTTCTAGGAGGGGTCAATTCCATCTTGACTCACAACTGACTATGCAAGTACTTGACTGCACCCAGTGACCTTCCGTCACTGAATTAGAAATTCAGGTAGTCCGGTACCAAAGTACAGTGAGTTGCTTGCTAGTCACAGGTTGCGGTCTCAGGTCAGAGGGCCAAACTTATACCCATATCCACTCGGAACATCTCTCGACAGTAGAGCGTTCCGGAATTGGTCACGTTCAGTGAAATGTACTCCTACACTTCACCTGTATGGCATACCAGTGTCTCCACACTCCTTGGTTAAGAGGACAACCAACGTATATGTCACACAACGACCTAATCTCGATAATGTTGTCGTCCTAGTAACAACATATCATTTGGTCGCGAACAAGTTTAAGGACTCAAAGATAAATCCTCCTTTATCATAACATAAGTCCTAAGGACTTCATCATATAAGAGTTCATTTGAAGATGAAATGATGAATAATGCCAAATAATACTTTATTAATTTGTCAATTCATTTACAAAATTGAATCATCAATATGCTGACGATTGACATTTAGGATACAATTCCCAACAAACACTTTCTCCACTATTTTTACTGCCCTGGCCGAGGTCTTACGAACTCAGTCTTATAAATCACATAGGATTTCTCCTTATCTATCAAGGTCGATAGATTCCATATAGGTGCATACCCTACTCCTACAGTGAACCTATTGCCGCCAATCTACACTGCATGGACCCGTATGTCTAGAGACCATGTATATGTGCAGTCAAACTACAATAACCTCTCTGTGAGTAGCCGAAGCACCGCAGATCAAAGGACCAGTCGCACTACTGCAACATCAAGCAAGTCACTGACGAGTGGATAGACATCCAAGTGACTTCTTGTCTTGGTCACGCTCAGTACCCTTGTTCTCTAGCAAGCACCTGCACTATTACTTCAATGTCGCCACACCGTAGACTCGAGTCTCGTCCATCCACAAGAAAAGCAATGTGTGCACTGATCTCATCGAATCGATCACCGTCCTTGTGATGATCCATCGATCAGGAGCATTTAGAAATTAATCACCAATGATACATGGCTCAAATTCTCAACTCTTAAGAATATGCATCATCATCTTATTAATTCCTTGGACGATTCATAGACACATAAACAATATGAATGAAAAAGATGCCTTTTATTTATTCAATAATAAATAGTCAAGTATAAAATTATGTTCTAGAATTAACAATGTGTCAGCCAGATTGGCTTCTAGGGCATACATCTAACAATCTTCCACTTGCACTAAAGCCAATCAGTCATATATCTAAGTCTCATCTTCTCAAGGTGGGCTTCAGTTTTTTGCTGACTCAGCTGCTTAGTGAACAGGTCCGCCATGTTGTCTACGGAGAGGTGAAAGCACTGCTTTATATGCTTTGACTTCTGATGAGACCTTGGCTCCTTAGCAAGAGCTATGACACCATTATTATCGCAATAGAGTGTTATAGCATCTGATGACATTACATCCAATTTCGCAATGAATTTCTTGAACCAGAAGTCTTCCTTAGCAGCTTCAGAGGCGGCGATATATTCAACTTCATAGTAGAATCAGCAATGATCGGTTGTTTAGAACTTTTCCAATTTACCGTACCACCATTGCACAAGAACACATATCCAGATGTAGACTTTTTATCATCGATATCAGTCATGAAGTCTGAATCTGTGTATCCTTCTACCTTTAACTCTGATGCTCCTCCAAAGATCAAGAATAAATCTTTAGTTCTTCTTAAGTACTTAAGAATATTCTTCACAGCTGTCCAGTGCTCTTCACCTGGATTCGACTGATATCTGTTAGCGACACTCACAGTAAGGACTATATCAGGTCGTGTACACAGCATGGCATACATGAGACTCCCTATTGCCGAAGCATAAGGGATCTTGCTCATGCGTTGAATCTCTTCAGATGTGTTGGGGCACATCTTCTTGGAGAGATGAATTTCATGCCTAAGGGGTAAGAGACCCCTTTTGGAGTTTTCCATGCTGAACCTTTTCAGCATTTTCTCTATGTACATCTTCTGTGATAGGCCAAGCATCCTTTTAGATCTATCTATATAGACCTTTATCCCCAAAATATAGAATGCTTCCCCAAGGTCTTTCATGGAGAACTCTTTTGATAACCAGACTTTGACCGAGGTTAGCATGGGAATATCATTCCCTATCAGGAGGATGTCGTCCACATACAGTACGAGAAATACGACAGCACTCCCACTAACCTTCTTGTAAACACACGGTTCTTCTTCGTTCTTGATGAAATCAAACATTTTGATTGATTATATCCCTATTTGACTTTGATGAGCTCAAAGCATTTGAGTATATCTTATGTTTACTAATGAATTCAATCTAGTGTTTCAGTGAAATTCTTGTAAATTTATGGTTAAGTGTCTCTAGATTTGGTTCAAGACATTTTGGATAAGTTAAGAAGTCAATTTGAACCAAAGTCTGAGACTCGAGTCGACTCCGGGAGATTACGAGTCGACTCCAAGCATATCAGAAGCACTGGCACAGGCTCGAGTCGACTCCTGTACATTACGAGTCGACTTCGACTGAGAACAGACAGATAGACAGAAAGATCCAACTCAAAACCTGTCAACGAGTTGACTCCTGAAGAGCGCGAGTCGACTCCGATACTGCCGAGTCGACTCCAGGGTAGTACGAGTCGACTCCAGGGAGTTACAGACAAAAAGACAGAAGACAATATTTTCATCTCTGAGAGGCGAGTCGACTCCAAGACAGTTCGAGTCGACTCCAAGACAGCGCGACCCCAAAAAGACAGAAGACAGTATTTTCGTCTCTGAGAGGCGAGTCGACTCCAAGACAGTTCGAGTCGACTCCAAGACAGCGCTACCCCAAAAAGATAGAAGACTGTTTTTCGGATACTGAGAGTCGAGTCGACTCCGAAACAGTTCGAGTCGACTCCAGGACGGCACGAGTCAAAAGACAGAAGATCAGGAGTTCGGACTCTGAGCACCGAGTCGACTCCTAGAATTTCCGAGTCGACTCGAGTGAGCAAAGTTGAAGAATACATCTATGGATTTCTTGGAATGAGTCGACTCCAAAAGTGCCAGGTCAGCTCCAGACTTTGGGGAGTCGACTCCAGGTTAAGTCGAGTCGACTCCCAGTCGAGAAGAGCACTTTAATTCAAATTCGGAACAGTTGCCGAGCCGACTCCAGAAAAGCATGAGTCGACTCCTGCTGCAGCCGAGTCGACTCCAGATCGCGCGAGTCGACTCCGATCCCAACGGAAACATTGTCAGAATGTGCAGAATGTGCAGAACGGCTAGAAGATTGTGTCTAATGGCTAGTTTCCGTGGGAAATGGCTTAAATAGCCACAGAGAACTGTAGCAAGGCAGAGAAGCAACATTCCATTCAAAGAAAACAAGAAATCTCTAGCTACCATTTGATTTCAAAGAGCATACACGGAAAAGAAGGAAGAGGGCCATTAACTCCATCCAACCAACTCTTCCCAGCATTAAATAAATCTCCTTCAGTTTTCAAGTCTTCAAGACATTCAAGAGGAGACCTCGAGTTCAAGAAGCCCTTCACTACATCTTCATAAATTTGTTTGAGGGCTCTTAACTTCTCTCTTATTTATATCGCTGTATATCTGCTTGTTTAGAAGCTTTATTTTTCTGTTTGTCCTTGTTCAAACCGTTTGTTCCTTACTTGATTCAATCAGGAGATTGAATCAAGGGTGTAAAGGTTTGTTGGTGAGCCTAGGTTGAAACCAACGTGTAAGGATTTGATTGTGATCCCGAAAAAATAATCGGGTGGTTCTTGTCGGTGAACCTGGAAAAACCGACCGAGTTCGTTGTGATCTCGTAAAACAACAAGTTAGGTTGTGAGATTGTAAAACAACCGGCTGTAATCCGAGGGGTTATAGTGAATTTCCAAGTGAGGCTTGGGGAGTGGACGTAGGAGCAAGGGTTAGCTCCGAACCACTATAAATTTCTTGTGTTCGTGATTGCTTTGTTGTCTCTTACTTTCATTTCATTCACTGCACATAGCATCTAATTAATCAACTTGCAAAAAGTATTAATTAGTTATTCACAAACCATTTAATTGCAATAATTATTTTAAAACCCAATTCACCCCTCCCTCTTGGGTTGTCTATCTGGGCAACAAGTGGTATCAGAGCCGGAACTCTATTACCCAAAGAGTAAAAGATCAAAATGACAACCCCATTTGGATCTTCTCACATTGAGGGCCAGTCCACACATAGACCTCCATTCTTTAATAGAACCGACTACTCATATTGTAAGGCTAGGATGAGAATATTTATCCAAGCCCAAGACTATGAGATGTGGACCACCATTCTAAATGGACCATACATCCCATCCATTTTTGTAGAGGGTGTCACTATACTCAAGCTTGAAAAGGATTGGGATGACAATGACATAAGGAAGGCACAACTAAATGCCAAAGCAATGAATGTGCTTTATTGTGCATTAGATAGAAATGAATTCAATAGAGTCTCTACTTGCATTTCTGCAAAAGAGATTTGGGATAGACTTGAAGTGATCCACGAGGGCACAAATCAAGTAAAAGAATCCAAAATAAATATATTAGTTTATAAGTATGAATTATTTAAGATGGATTCTAATGAAACAATCACTTGCATGTTCACTAGATTTACTGACATTGTCAATGGCCTAAAAAGCTTTGGCAAAAATTATACTAACAGTGAGCTTGTCAGGAAGATTCTTCGTTGTCTACCAAGGTCATGGAAAGCCAAGGTGACGGCAATCCAAGAAGCCAAGAATTTAAACAAGTTGCCACTAGAGGAGCTACTTGGATCCCTCATGACGCATGAGCTAACGATGAAACAACACAATGAAGAAGAGTCCTCTCACAAGAAAAAGGTAATAGCACTTAAATCTGTTTCTACTAACAAAGATTTGTCTTGCAGCAGTAGCAGTGAAGAGGAAGACAATGAGGGAGATGATGATGAGGCTCTCCTTGTAAGAAAATTCCGTAGATTTATCAACCGGAAGAAGTCCTCACATCAAAGGAGAGGTCCCTCAAGTTTCTAAAATTATATGATTTGCTTGTGTAGGAGTGTCTTGCAGCCAAGGTCGACAAAAATTGTTGGTACTTGGATAGTGGCTGCTCAAGACACATGACGGGTGACAAAGACCAATTCTTCACCCTTGAGGCTAAGAAGGGAGGTGCTGTGACTTTTGGAGACAATAACTAAGGTCACATCATTGGTATAGGTAAAGTACAAATCACCCCTTCAACCTTTATTGATAATGTTCGATATGTTGATGGTCTTAAGCATAATCTACTTAGCATTAGTCAATTGTGTGATAGAGGTTTTGATATTTTGTTCAAACCATCCTTATACATCATAACCAACTCAAATGACAATAGTTTAGTTTTTAAAGGAATAAGACGTGGGAATGTGTATGTAGTAGACCTTGAGGATCTTACCAAACATAACCCATATTTAGTTGTTAATGAAACTAAGGATAATGATGCTAGTTGGTTATGGCACCGTAAGTTAGGTCATGCAAGTATGGACACAATATCAAAACTAGTTAAAAGAGATTCCGTGATAGGTTTGCCAAAACTAAAGTTTGAAAAGAATAAAATATGTGAAGCTTGTCAATATGGCAAACAATCAAGGAACTCCTTTAAATCCATAAATTGTGTCTCTACCTCTAGACCTCTAGAACTACTACACATGGATCTATTCGGACCAACTAGAACCACAAGTCTAGGAGGAAATAAATATGGTCTAGTTATTGTAGATGACTTTTCTAGATATACTTGGGTCATGTTCTTAGCTCATAAAGATCAAGCATTTTCAGTTTTTAAGAAATTTCATAAGAAAGTAACAAATGCTAGAGATACTTCAGTCATAGCTATTAGAAGTGACCATGGAACCGAATTTGAAAATCATTTATTTGATGAGTTTTGTAGTAAAAAGGGAATAACTCATAATTTTTCTGCACCTAGGACACCACAACAAAATGGAGTTGTAGAAAGGAAAAATAGAACCCTAGAGGAAATGGCTAGAACCATGCTATGTGAAAGTAACCTCCCTAAGTACTTCTGGGGAGAAGCCATTAATAC
Source organism: Phoenix dactylifera (assembly GCF_009389715.1). Taxonomy (NCBI): domain Eukaryota; kingdom Viridiplantae; phylum Streptophyta; class Magnoliopsida; order Arecales; family Arecaceae; genus Phoenix; species Phoenix dactylifera. The sequence goes on from NC_052403.1 coordinate 9,128,964, forward strand.
CTCATGTCATATATTAAATAGAGTTTTATTGAGACCCATTATAAAGAAAACACCTTATGAACTTTGGAAAAATAGAAAACCAAAAGTAAACTATTTTCATGTCTTTAGATGTAGGTGTTTTATTCATAATAATGAAAAAGACAATCTAGGTAAATTTGACTCTAAATCTGATGAAGGTATATTTTTGGGGTATTCTACAACTAGTAAAGCCTATAGAGTTTTTAATAAAAGAACCCTAGTTATAGAAGAATCTATACATGTTGTTTTTGATGATTCTAGTGATATCTCTTCTAGCAAGAGAGTTGATCTTGATGATGATGCTGAAATTCTTGAAGAAAAGATTGATGAGATGACATTACAAGATGATGAACAAAATTAATTGGAAATGCATCATCAAGCCAAGAGGCTATTGTGGATCATGGGCTGACTAAGGCTTTGAGGTATGCTCATGAGCATCCTAAGGAATTAATTTTAGATGATCCATCTCAACCTGTTAGGACTAGAGCATCTCTTAGGAACTTAAATAACCATCTAGCTTTTGTCTCACATTTTGAACCCAAACACATAGAAGAAGCTGAAAAAGATGTAAATTGGATAAATGCAATGCAAGAAGAACTAAACCAATTTACTAGAAACAAGGTATGGAACCTAGTTGAACGACCCTCTGAATATTCAATTATAGGTACCAAATGGATATATAAAAATAAACTTGATGAAAATGGAATTGTAATTAGGAATAAGGCTAGACTAGTAGCAAAGGGGTATAATCAAGAAGAAGGTATAGATTTTGATGAAACCTTTGCTCCTGTAGCTAGACTTGAGGCAATTAGACTGTTACTAGCATTTGCATGCTCTAAGGATTTCAAATTATTTCAAATGGATGTAAAAAGTGCATTTTTAAATGGGTATATTAATGAGGAGGTGTATGTAGAACAACCTCCTGGTTTTGAAAATCATCAATACCCTAATCATGTGTATAAATTGAACAAAGCACTTTATAGTTTGAAACAAGCACCTAGAGCATGGTATGAAAGACTTAGCAAATTTCTACTAGATCATGAGTTCTCTAGGGGAAATGTAGATACAACACTGTTTCTAAAGAAGAAAAACAAAGATATGTTAGTAGTGCAGATTTATGTTGATGATATTATTTTCGGTGCTACTAACAATCGCCTCTGCGAAGAATTTGCTGACTTGATGCAGAGTGAGTTTGAAATGAGCATGATGGAAGAGCTGAACTATTTCCTCGGGCTTCAAATCAAACAATCTGAAGAAGGGATCTTCATCAATTAAGCTAAATACATCAAGGAGATGCTTAAGAAGTTTGATATGGAGGGAAACAAGTCAATTAGCACACCCATGAGCTCATCATGCAAACTAGACCAAGATGAATCAGGTAAATCTGTAGATCAAAAGATGTATAGAGGTATGATAGGATCTTTATTATATCTCACTGCAAGTAGACCTGATATCATGTTTAGTGTATGCATGTGTGCTAGATATCAGTCTAATCCTAAGGAATCTCATCTAATTGCAGTCAAGAGAATCTTTAAATATCTGATAGGAACAAAAATATAGGTTTATGGTATTCTAAAGAATCTAGCCTGAACTTAATAGGATACACAGATTCAGACTTTGCTGGTTGTAAACTTGATAGAAAAAGCACCAGCGGATCATGTCAATTCTTAGGAGAAAATTTAATCTCATGGTTTAGCAAGAAACAAAACTCGGTTGCATTATCTACTGCTGAAGCTGAATATGTTGCTGCCGGGAGTTGTTGTGCTCAAATCATGTGGATCAAACAACAACTGGAAGATTATAGAATTAAACAAGATAAAATTTTCATTAATTGTGACAATACAAGTGCGATTAACTTAACTAAGAATCCAATTCAGCACTCAAGAACCAAACACATTGAAATAAGACATCACTTCATAAGAGATCATGTACTGAATGGTGATGTTACACTTCAATTTATTTGCACTGATGATCAACTAGCTGACATCTTCACAAAACCCTTGAGTGAAGAGCGATTTAGTGTGCTTAGGAGAGGATTAGGAGTGATTGATCCATCCTAGTGATGTTCTCCTCTGGTTCATTGATTTTGATGATTAGCTTGTGTTAAAGATAGAGTTTATCATCTATGATCATCAAATCAGATCATAAACTTAGTGATTATCCCTTGTTTGGCACGACAATAACATGATTTTTAGGTGAATGCCAGAGTTCGAGTCGACTCGGATAAGTTTCAGAGTCGGTTCATGAGGAGGAGTCGACTCGCACACAGACGGAAGTCGACTCGAGGTCGATGGCAACATAGGGAGAGTCGACTCGCGCATATTTTGGAGTCGACTCGAGGTCGAGTCGACTCGCGACTTACTGGAGTCGACTCGCGGTCGGAAATCTGATGTTTTAACCCTAATCGAAGCGTTTAATCAACACTTCTATTCACCGCCTCCACTGTTCACAAACCCTAGAGCCGTCTCCGAGCTCGTCTCCGACCTCCATTAGGGTTTTTCAGTCGAGCTTCTTCGGACCATTAGGGTTTTTCCCCATCTCTAGGTCAAGCATGCCTCGTAAGATGGTTGTCCCAAGCCGGAAGAGGCCCCAATCCGCAAGCGGCGCCGAGCGACGGTCCAAGGCTCGGAATGATCCCGTGAGGCCACAACCCCCGGTTCGTTCCCCGCCGAGGCCGGTTCCCTCGCGTCCGTGCACCGGGAAGGCGGTCTCCACCGGGAGATATGTCAACTTCGACTATCTCTCCCGAGAAGGCTTCACTATAGGGCATAGGTTGAAGGCCCAAGGACTAGAGTTCTTTTGCTCCCTAGATCTCCCCACTTACCCAGGGCTAGTTAGGGAGTTTTATGGGACAGTGTCTAGGGGTAATGGTGGAATACAGGGAACCGTAGCGGGTGTCCCTTTATTCATTTCAGAGGATTTTATAGCACAAATCCTACATCTTCCTCAAGTAGGGGTATTTCCTACTCACCCGGCCGATAGGACTGAGGCCCTTACGGCCATATTAGGGAGTCCACCCCAGTCCCCACTAGATGAGGTGTCCGCTAGTTCACTATCAGTTGAAATGTGGCTCCTCTTGAGTATTATTTCTAGGACCCTGTTTCCTAAGACCGGACGCTTTGACTTTGTATCCGAGAGGGACCTAGCCATCATGTATTACATTCTCCAAGATACCCCAATTAACTTTCCTAAGCTGATCTACAAATACCTATGTGAGCCACTAAACAAACCTAGGCTCACCCTTCCATATGGGATGATGTATACCCTGATTTTTTAGGGAGTCCGAGATCCCCATTCCTGAGGGGGAACCCTCTCGCGCACTGCAATACACAGATCGCATGGGTGAGGGAACCCTTCACAGGATGGAATTTGATAAGGTAGAGGGAGTCTGGGTTAGGAAATCATCCTCTTCCACACCTACCACTCGACACTCCCCCAGTCCTGATCATGATTCTGACCTTCCCACCTATCCCTCCACCTCAGCACCATCCACCTCAGCCGGACCCTCCTCTTCAGCACCACCCACTCAGCCGATAGAGGTCCGGATCTCTCCTGAGCAGCTCCGGGAGTTGCGGCAGGAGATCGTACAGGATCTTCGGGATGACCTACTGAGGGAGCTCCGAGGTCCAGCCACTGCCCCCTCTTCTGCATTAGTTCCCTCATTATCAGCCGTGACCGAGATGACGACTCATCTGAGGGAGGAGATCTACAATGTCAGAAGTCTTATACAAGCCCAATTCTCAAACATGAGCGATGTCACAAGCAACACACGAAAGATGCGAGATGACATCCGACACGACATGGGCAGCCAGAGTCAGGGGGCCGAGCGTCTGGCGAATGTGTTGATCGCCTAGTTGGACACACTCCAGGCGAGTCTGACTGAGCTCTCCTCGATCCACAGTAGGGCCACCTCGGCGATCATCACGCAGCTGGGGAACGTCACAGATGGGGTCAGTCTACTTATGGAACAATCAAGACTGAGCAAGGAAGCCACATCCTCCTCGAAGAAACCCTAGCCTGCTTTTTCATTTTGACATGTATTTATTGCTTTACTCTTTGTACCTACATCTACATCAATACAATGAGTAGACAATTTTCTTCAATATTGTGCAAATTTAATCTCTAATTGCTTGTGTGATGTGCTTTCTTCCTTTTTGCTATGATGACAAAAGGGGGGAGAAAATATATTGAATAGACATGTAAAGGAAATCAATGAAAAAAATCAATAAAAAGCAAACTTTTAAAACACACAATAATTTGTTCTTAGTGGATTCGATACCTCGAGGCTCATTATCTCTCTGTTGGGGCTCCTAACGGAGTAATCTCCAGAATCTATTCAAGAGATATTCGGAGATTAGTTGAATCATACTCAAGAACAAATTGACAGATTTTTCCTCTAAAAACCGAAAATTTAAGTTCAAAAGCTTCAATACACTAAAAGAAATTTCAGAGAATCAAAACAAAGTTGAATGCATGTGTTGAGGGGGAGAATCTGAAATTTCAGAAAAACAAACTCATTAAACATATATAAGCCAAACAATCGATTGCATGACATGAAGGCTTATATAATTCCAAATGAAAGGGGAGCTTTAACTTCAAAATTTACTGTTTCACACCTTTCAGTTTTGGATAAATTAAAATAACTAGACACTTGAATTCATTTTAAAATTTTACTATAAATCTCCTTGTTTGTTGAGCAATTCACTTTACATATACTCAATGTTTTGTCATCATCAAAAAGGGGGAGATTGTGGAGTGATTGATTATAACCCTATTTGATTTTGATGAGCTCAAAGCATTTGAGTATATCTTATGTTTACTAATGAATTCAATATAGTGTTTCAGTGAAATTTTTGTAAATTTATGGTTAAGTGTCTCTAGATTTGGTTAAAGACATTTTGGATAAGTTAAGAAGTCAATTTGAACCAAAGTCTGAGACTCGAGTCGACTCCGGAAGATTACGAGTCGACTCCAAGCATATCAGAAGCACTGGCACAGGCTCGAGTCGACTCCTGTACATTATGAGTCGACTCCGACTAAGAACAGACAGACAGACAGAAAGATCCAACTCAAAATCTGTCAACGAGTCGACTCCTGAAGAGCGCGAGTCGACTCCGATACTGCCGAGTCGACTCCAGGGTAGTACGAGTCGACTCCAGGGAGTTACAGACAAAAAGACAGAAGACAGTATTTTCGTCTCTGAGAGGCGAGTCGACTCCAAGACAGTTCGAGTCGACTCCAAGACAGCGCGACCCCAAAAAGACAGAAGACAGTATTTTCGTCTCTGAGAGGCGAGTCGACTTCAAGACAGTTCGAGTCGACTCCAAGACAGCGCTACCCCAAAAAGACAGAAGTCTATTTTTTGGATACTGAGAGCCGAGTCGACTCCGAAACAGTTCGAGTCGACTCCAGGACGGCACGTGTCAAAAGACAGAAGATCGGGAGTTCGGACTCTGAGCACCGAGTCGACTCCCAGAATTTTCGAGTCGACTCGAGTGAGCAAAGTTGAAGAATACATCTATGGATTCCTTGGAATGAGTCGACTCCAAAAGTGCCAGGTCAGCTCCAGACTTTGGGGAGTCGACTCCGGGTTAAGTCGAGTCGACTCCCAGTCGAGAAGAGCACTTTAATTCAAATCCGGAACAGTTACCGAGCCGACTCCAGAAAAGCATGAGTCGACTCCTGCTGCAGCTGAGTCGACTCCAGATCGCGCGAGTCGACTCCGATCCCAACGGAAACATTGTCAGGATGTGCAGAATGTGCAGAATGGCTAGAAGATTGTGTCTAACAGCTAGTTTCCGTGAAAAATGGCTTAAATAGCCACAGAGAACTGTAGCAAGGCAAAGAAGCGACATTCCATTCAAAGAAAACAAGAAATCTCTAGCTACCATTTGATTTCAAAGAGCATACACGGAAAAGAAGGAAGAGGGCCATTAACTCCATCCAACCAACTCTTTCCAGCATTAAAGAAGTCTCCTTCAGTCTTCAAGTCTTCAAGATATTCAAGAGGAGACCTCGAGTTCAAGAAGCCCTTCACTACATCTTCATAAATTTGTTTGAGGGCTCTTAACTTCTCTCTTATTTATATCGCTGTATATCTGCTTGTTTAGAAGCTTTATTTTTCTGTTTGTCCTTGTTCAAATCGTTTGTTCCTTACTTGATTCAATCAGGGGATTGAATCAAGGGTGTAAAGGTTTGTTGGTGAGCCTAGGTTGAAACCAACGTGTAAGGGTTTGATTGTGATCCCGGCAAAACAATCGGGTGGTTCTAGTCGGTGAGCCTGGAAAAACCGACCGAGTTCGTTGTGATCTCGTAAAACAACAAGTTAGGTTGTGAGCTTATAAAACAACCGGCTATAATCCGAGGGGTTATAGTGAATTCTCAAGTGAGGCTTGGGGAGTGGACGTAGGAGCAAGGGTTAGCTCCGAACCACTATAAATTCCTTGTGTTCGTGATTGCTTTGTTGTCTCTTACTTTCATTTCATTCACTGCATATAGCATCTAATTAATCAACTTGCAAAAAGTATTAATTAGTTATTCACAAACCATTTAATTGCAATAATTATTTTAAAACCCAATTCACCCCCCCCTCTTGGGTTGTCTATCTGGGCAACAATAGGTACAATACCTTCTGGTGGATCTACTAAAGTCCAGACTTGGTTGGAATGCATGGAGTCAAACTCTGACTTCATAGCTTCCAGCCATTTCTCGGAATCAATATCTGATATCGCCTCATTGTAGGTTTTGGGATCCTCTATGTGTTTCCTATCTCCCATGAGGAATATTTTCTTAGTGTTCTCTTCAAGCATACCTAAGTATCTATCAGGAGGATGGAAGATCCTACTAGATCTGCGAGGTGGAGGAGGAACAACGTGTACTGGCTCTATATGAATGGGTTCTATAGGATCCATGACTCGTTGCCTTTTAGAGACTTTCTCTTCAAGCTCAATTTTTCTCCCATTGCCTCTATCAAGGATAAATTATTTTTCCAAGAAGATGACATGTTGGCTCACAAAAATATTGTGATCCTCTGAGATGTAAAAATTATATCCTAATGACTCTTTAGGATATCCTATAAAACGAGCACTTATGGTCCTAGCCTCTAGTTTGTTTGCCTGTAGTCGCTTGACGTGGGCTGGACATTCTCAAATCTTGAGATAACCAAGACTTGATTTCTTACCATGACATATCTCATACGGTGTGGTAGGAACGGATTTAGAGGGAACTCTATTCAATAGATAAATTGCGATAAGTAAAGCATCTCCCCAAAGAAACATAGGTAAATTAGTGAAGCTCATTATGGATCGAACCATATCCAATAGAGTCAGATTTTTCCTCTCTGACACCCCATTGAGTTGAGGTGTACCTGGAGAAGTCCATTATGAGATTATGCCATTTTTCTTGAGATAGTTCCAAAATTTTTCACTAAGGTATTCTTCTCCTCGATCTGATCGAAGAGTCTTAAGAGATTTTCCAGTTTGTTTTTTTACTTCATTTCTGAACTCTTTGAACTTTTCAAAACATTCAGATTTGTATCTCATAAGATACACATACTCATACCGTGAATAATCATCTGTAAAGGTAATGGAGTACGAATAACGACTCCTGGCTTGCACATCAAATGAGCCACACATATCTGTGTGTACCAGGGTAAGTATTTCAGTGGTCCTCTCTCTATGTCCTACAAAGGGCAATCTAGCCATTTTTCTTTGAAGACAGGACTCGCAAACTGGATATGACTCGCAAGTCAATGAGCCGAGAAGCCCATGTTTATCCATTTTGTTTATTCTGTTCTCTCCAATATGGCCAAGTCTGAGGTACCACAAATACTTTTGGTTTATCTCATCCCTGGATCTTTTGGATCCTTTGGCACTCACTTCTTGCTCAGAAATATTTACAGATACATCTATATGCAAATGGTAGAAACTGTCAATCATAAAACCACGTGCAACTATTTTATTTTTGAAATAAATAGAATAACAGTCTTTGTCAAATATAAAAATATGACCTTCCTGTGCTAGACATGAAACAGAAATCAAATTTCTGCCAGCAGCAAGTATATAATAACAGTCTCTAAGTAATAAACTAAAATCAGACAGTAGTCGCAGAGGGTAGGTGTCCACAGCTACAGCAGCAACTTTTGCCCCGTTGCCAACCCGAAGGGTTACCGCACCTTCCGCCAACCTTCTACTTTTCTTTAGATCCTGCATAGTAGTGCACAAGTGAGCACTAGAACCAGAATCTATAACCCAACTCAAAGTAGAGAAAACCGTAAGGTTAGTTTCAATCACGAGCAAGTCGAACATACCTTCCGAAAGCGTGTCTGCCTTTTTGTTCTTCAGGCTCTCGAGATACGAAGGCAGTTCCTCTTCCAGTGGCCGTCGACATTGCAGTGGAAATATTTTTCTTTGTCATTAGCTTTTTTCTTTTAAACTTCCTTCTTTGGCTTCTTGTCTTTCTTCTGCTTCTTTGCAGGCTTCTTTTTCTTCCAACTAGACTTTCTCTTGGAACCAGAAGTCAACTCAGCAGTAAGGACATTGCCCCTTGAACCTTTCAAGGCTCCCTCAATAGTTACCAACATGTTTAACAGTTCAGTCTTAGTGCATTCAATCTTATTCATGTGGTAGTTTTACTATAAACTGTCCAAATGAATCAGTAAGGGATTGCAGGATCAGATCTACTTGCAATTCTTTGTGCATGTTCATACCGAGCTTCTTAAGCTCCTCTAAGTCCTTGATCATAGTCAAACCGTGATCATGGACAGACTGCCCCTCGCGCATCTTTGCTTTGAAGAGCCTCTTGGACACTTCAAAACGAGCTGTGCGACCCTGCTCACCATACAACTCTTGCAGGTGTGCCAGTATGTCTCTAGCAGTCTTCATATTCTCATGCTGGTATTTGAGTTCATTGGACATGGATGTCATGATGTAGCACTTGACCTTAATGTCATCGTCTGTCCACTTTTCATGCGTCGCACGCTGATTAGCGGTCGGACATGCTGGTAATATGGGGATATCATTGTCGAGCACATAGCCTATTTTCTCGCAACTCAGAACAATTTTGAGATTTCTAAGCTAGTCTTTGTAATTGGTACTGGTCAGTCGGTTGGTCTCAAGAATACAGGTCAAAGGGTTTGAGGGTGACATTGTGATCTGCAGAGAGTAAAGATTATAGTTAGATTTTTATACTTGATCCTAATTTATTCTAGGGTCTTTTAGAACAAATGCACCTCCTACTATTTTCTCAAATTTCTCACACTCCCCTGGTAGGAAAACGAAAATCCTACACGACTAGAATTTCTAGTGGGTACTGCGGTCCCACTGATTTACATGCCACCTCCCCTAACAGTTATTGGTGACACATAAATGGATGAGTGTACAATTATTGTACAATGCTTCTCAAGCATGTTGCAGTGCTTCTTGGTCTCTAAGTCATGTAGACCTCACCTAACAGTTATTGATCCCATTCCTTAGTTAAGTTAGACCCACCGTATAACCGTAGAAATAAAGTCGTCATTGGGTCCTCACCTAACAGTTATTGGTGCCCAACCCCATCTTTATCCCTACAACATCACATGTCTATAGAGAGGTCCAGCCCCCCGATGCAACTTGCCCACTGTGTCCAGCTGAGACAAGTCAACACCAGAAAGACCGTAGCAACTCTACTACGGTGGAAGACCTATGGACTTAATATTGGTTAATCATGTCTTAGTGTTTGCAACTTGAGCTTTTCATAAGAGGTAATCGAACAATTGACCAGGTAAGCAGGTGGGAGGCTCCCTTACTCAGAGAGTAAGGTCCTAATTAAGTAACCACCTTTCATGCTTTTCTAGATACCAATCAGATCAATTAATCTAATATGACTTGCTTATGTTGGTTCACTCTTGACTGATTGAGGAGGTTTTAGTTTAGGTCTCATTGGGATTGGTCTACTAGATTGCATCATATGTAAATCTATCTACCCCGCTCACATTCGCATCACATGCAAACGGCACATCGCAGGCAGTTATAATTGCAGCAACAAATAAAAGCTGAATTTAAATAGGTGATGATCATGGATTCTAATTAGGTCATATTACAAGCACATGCACATCAATCGATCAGATGGTCTTCAACTCTTGAATTGGTCCCGAGCCTCCTTGATTCGATCCCTGATCAACTCTTGATCCAATCACCATCAACCGCTCAGATCGCCGTTCATTTCATGTACTATCTTCGACTGATCGTTGACATACATTACATCACAGAAATACAACCAGATATATAATAATTACATCCCTTTTAGGAGGCATGCAGGCCTCTCAAAACATCAAATAAGATGCATGCAAGCATCTGAAAAATTACATGACATCACAGAACACATCGCAGGTCTTTACATTTGATACCAAAAGGGTTTGAATCCTATGATCATCACCACATGCAACAATTATAATTTTTAAACTTGAATTCTAATTGATTACATCATCACATGAGTTGCTGATCGTGCAGTACATGATTCTAAACCTTTGTAATCTCATTAACAATGCAATAGAATCATTAACTTATGCACATAAAAATCAGCATGCAAAAATCAGCAACCCTGAAATTCTGCATGCAAAAAATTTCAGCATGCATAACCTTTCAAATTTCAAATCTTATACGCCTTTTAATAATTAATTCTAACCTTAAAGTACGAAGCCTAGGCTCTGATATCACTGTTGGGAACCTGCCCATGCCGCAAAAAATTAAAAAATTTCAGACGGCAACGGAATTGGCATGAGCGGGATCAACATTCATCTCATGAACGTTATTCAAAAACCGTTCGTAGATGAATTAGGATTAAAAACTTTTAATAACATTAGGAAGATCAAATCTTCACCTTGTGTGGGTAGATGATCACCGCAAACTGATGATCGTAGTTTTGGAAGAAGGCTCGCTCGAAGCCGCACATGCGTCCGGCCTCTACGGGTATCCACACGAAGCAAAAACCGATCCAAGCTTTTTTGTTTTCTTGGGTGCTAGCTCCCTTGCAGAGATAATTTTAATGGCTGATGTCCTCCCTTTGAATCAACCTTTGATTGAGCTTGGGAGGAGGAAGAAGAAGGATGAAGAACCAAAGGCAAGACCTAGCCTTTTTCTTTTTCCTACGTTGGAAGAAGGAAGGGAGGAGGAGGAGGCCGCCAAGGCCTTCTTCTTTTCTTCTCCTTGCTTGCGGCTGAACCAAGGAAGACGAGAGGGGGGCCAAGGCTTGGAGAGGGAGAGGGATTGATTGCCCTAGTGTGCCGCCCCATACCCCTTTATAAAGGAAGTGGAGCTCCTAACTTTTAGGAGCTCCTTGACAATATTCCAAGAGGGGCGCCGGCCCATCTTGTTTTGCCGCACCAAGGAGGAAAAAGAGAGGGGGCATACGCCCCTCCTTCTAGGTTAACCTAATCCTCCTCTAAGGAGGATTAGGAAGGCCACTTATGGTTAGGTCCTAATCTAATTAGGCTTAGACCAAGGGTGAACCAATTTTGGGTTTAATCAATGCTAGTCCTAATCCAATTAGAACTTGAATGAACCATGACTCAATTGAACTCTTCAATCCAAACCCAATTAGGAGTCATGTTAATTCATTAGATTAATAATTAATTAGGACTTAAGAAATTCTAATCAAATTAGGATTTATTTAATTTTAGTCCTAATCTAATTAGGACTTCTAGGAATCCTATTCTAAGTAGGAATCCATATTGAATTCAAAATTCTAATCTAATTAGGATTGTAGGAATCCTACTCAAAGTAGGACTCCCAATCCTAGTCCAAGTAGGATTCTCAGTTCTAATCCAATTAGGACTCCAGAAATCCTACTCCAAGTAGGATTCGTGTTTTAAGTCTAATTAATCAATTTCCATTGTTCCTTCTTCAACTGATTATCAATCGAATTGATTACTCGTGATTCATAATCACATTTCAACCATCGGATCGGTCAATACTTCTAGTGTGTGTGACTCTATAGGTTCTATTCTGACTGGTAGTGAGATGTATTGCGATCTCTATCACAATATCATTGAAAATTTCTTTCAATGGGTTGGAACAGTTCCAACTCAACTCATCAGGGTTTATCGATCATCAAGATATTCCCTGTGAGTCTCACCATCCACCAGTGACACCTAGCAGCATGTAGTGGCTACCCAACAGAATGGAATGATGAACCTCTAGGTGCAGTTATCGTATGATTCAGTCCTACTATCGTGGATCCCTACAGAACGAAGGTCATGGACAACTCGTCAAACCCCATCGTCTGTCATATATCAAGATTTATTCGACTTAAGTGTTAGATGTATGCCCTAGAAGCCAATTTGGCAGACACATTATTAATTCTGGAACATAAATTTGTACTTGACTTTATTATTATTGAATAATAAATGGGCATCTTTTCATTCATATTGTTTATGTGTCTATGAATCGTCCAAGAAATTAATAAGATGATGATACATATTCTCAAGAGTTGAGAATTTGAGCCATGTATCATTGGTGATTAATTTCTAAATGCTCTTGATCAATGGATCATCATGAGAACGGTGATCGATCCGATCAGTGCACATATCGCTTTCCTTATAGATGGACGAGACTCGAGTCCACAGTGTAGGGACACTAAAGTGATAGTGCAGGTACTTGTTAGAGAACAAGGGTACTGAGCATGACCAAGACAAGAAGTCACTTGGATGTCTATCCATTCGTCAGTGACTTGCTTGATGTTGCAATAGTGTGACTGGTCCTTTGACTTGCGGTGCTTCGGCTATTCACAATAAGGTTATTCTAGTTTGACTGCACATATACATGGTCTCTAGTTATATGAGTCATTGTAGTGTAGATTGGTTGCAGTAAGTTAACTGTAGGAGTAGGGTATGCACTTACATAGAATCTATCGACCTTGATAGAAGAGGAGTGATCCTATGTGATTTATTAGACTGAGTTCTAAGACCTTGGCCCGGGCAGTAATATACAGTGGAGAAAGAGTTTTTCACTATCGGACTCAAGTCGAATAAATCTAGATATATGACATACGACGGAGTTTGACGAGTTATCCATGATCTCCGGTCTGTAGGGATCCACGATAGAAGGACTGTATTATACGATAACTGTACCTAGAGGTTCATCATTCTATTCTGCTGAGTAGCCACTACATACTGCTAGGTGTCACTGGTGGATGGTGAGACTCACAGGGATCATCTTGATGGTCGATAATTCCTGGTGAGTTGAGTTGGAATTGTTTCAACCCATTGAAAGGAGTTTTCAATGATATTGTGATAGAGATCACAATATATCTCACTACCAGTCAGAATAGAACCTATGGGGTCATACACATTATAAGATTGATCGATCCGATGGTTGAATTGTGATTAAGAATCACATATGATCAATTAGATTGATAAATGGATAACTCGCTAAGAGTTAGTGGTTAGAAGAAAGAACAAATGCAATCGGATTGCAATTTATTTTAATTAATTGGACTTGATCACGAGTCCTACTTGGAGTAGGATCCTTGAAGTTCTAATTAGATTAGAATTTCAAATTAAATTAAAGTCCTACTTGGAGTAGGATTTCTAAAGTCCTAATTGTCTTAGGGCTGAAATTTAAACAAGTCTTGATTAGATTAGGATTTTCTTAAGTCCTTTTATTTTAATTTTAATCTAATTAATTAAATGACTCCTAATTAGATTAGGATTGAAGAGTTCAATAGAGTCATGGTTCAATTAAATTCTAATTGGATTAGGATTTGGAGGAATTAAATTGGGTTCATCTAATCCTTTTTAGAAAAGGATTGGATCATAACCTATGTGGCTAACCCCCCCCCCCCCCCCCCCCCCACTTAATGTGATTAAGTGGGGTGTGGGAATAGAGGGGAGAAGAGGGAGGGGCGTACGCCCCTCCCTTGCTTGCGTGAGAAGAAAAGGAGGGGACTACGCCCCTCCTTGCTTGCCATCTAAAGGGATAAGAATGAGTTCCTAAAAAATACGAACTCATCTTTATCCCTTAATACTTCAAAAGGGAGCATGGGATTTCGGCCACTATTCATGCTTTTTCTCCTCATTCCAGCCATGAGCACCCTCCTCCATCTTCCTCCTTTGAGCTGCAATCAAGAGAAGAAAAAGAAGAGCCTAGGACGCCCTCTTCCTTCTTCATCTTGGTTCCAAAAAAAGGAAAAGAAAAAGGCTGCGCAGAGGCATTCAATCTTCTTCCTTGGTTCTTCCTTCTTACTCTTCCTCTCAAGCCAATCAAAGGTTGATTCAAAGGAGAGGACTTCAGCCATCAATAGCCTTCTCTGCAAGAAAGCTAGCACATCGGGAAGATCCAAAAGTTTCGATCGACTCACTACTTTGTGTGGATACCCATAGAGGCCGGACGCGTATGCGGCTTCCATCAAACCTTCAACAAATCCACGTAAATCAGATTTGCGGCTTCCATCGAACGTTCAACAAATCCACGTAAATGGTTTATAAGAATTTAATCCTAATCTATCTATAAACGACGGTTTTAAAATACGTTCACGCGATGAACGAGATCTTGTATGCCTTCCGCTGCAGATCTGAAAAATTTTTGAAATTTTCTGCGGCATGCATCAGATCCTAACATTAAGTTCGAGAGTGAAAAACTCTTTCTTCACTGTTTTTACTGCTCCGGCCGAGGTCTTACGAACTCAGTCTTATAAATCACATAAGATCTCTCCTTATCTATCAAGGTCGATAGATTCCATATAAGTGCATACCCTACTCCTACAGTGAACCTATTGCAGCCAATCTACACTACATGGATCCATATGTCTAGAGACCATGTATATGTGCAGTCAAACTACAATAACCTCACTGTGAGTAGCCGAAGTACTGCAGGTCAAAAGACTAGTCACACTACTGCAACATCAAGCAAGTCACTGACGAGTGGATAGACATCCAAGTGACTTCTTATCTTAGTCACGCTCAGTACCCTTGTTCTCTAACAAGCACCTGCACTATTACTTCAATGTCGCGACACCGTGGACTCGAGTCTCGTCCATTCCACAAGAAAAGTAATGTGTGAACTGATCTCATCGGATCGATCACCGTCCTCGTGATGATCCATCGATCAGGAGCATTTAGAAATTAGTCACCAATGATACATGGCTCAAATTTTCAACTCTTGAGAATATGCATCATCATCTTATTAATTTCTTGGACGATTCATAGACACATAAACAATATGAATGAAAAAGTTGCCTTTTATTTATTCAATAATAAATAGTCAAGTACAAAATTATGTCCTAGAATTAACAATGTGTCAGCCAGATTGGCTTCTAAGGTATACATTTAACAAGGCCAAGCTCTTCAAAGTGGAAGACCTCGTTCTCAAGAGAGCTGAGTCGACAGTGAGCTCAAGCTCCCTCGACCTCAGAAAGCGTCGCAAGGTCGACAGCGAGCCCAAGCTCCCTCGACCTCGTGCACGGTCCCCAGACTAAGGTCGGGATGTCCCGCTGAGTCGACAGCAAGCCCAAGCTTCCTCGACCTCGGAAAGCGTCGCGGGGTCGACAGCGAGCCTGAGCTCCCTCGACCTCGTGCACGGTCCTCCGACTAAGATCGAGATGCCCTGTTGAGTCAACAGCGAGCCCAAGCTCCCTCGACCTCGGAAAGCATCGCGGGGTCGACAGCGAGCCCGAGCTCCCTCGACCTCGTACACGGTCCTCCGACTAAGGTCGGGATGCCCTGCTGAGTCGACAGCGAGCCCAAGCTCCCTCGACCTCGGAAAGCGTCGTGGGGTTGACAGCGAGCCCGAGCTCCCTCGACCTCAAGCACGGTCCCCCGACTAAGGTCGGGATGCCCCGCTGAGTCGACAGCGAGCCCGAGCTCCCTCGACCTCGTGCACGGTCCCCTGACTAAGGTCGGGATGCCCCGCTGAGTCGACAGCGAGCCCACGCTCCCTCGACCTCAGGAAGCTTCGCGGAGTCAACAACGAATCCAAGCTCCCTCGGCCTCAGAAAGCATTGCCGAGTCGATTAGCGGGCCAAGCCTCCCTCGAACTCGCGCGCGACCTTCTGACTAAGCTCAAAATGCTCCATACCGCCAATATCTAGCTCGATCTTCACCTACTTCAGACTTCTCCAAACAAAGGCCTGGCCAAGTCCGAACACCGACCTAGGCCGAGATGGCCTGCAACGACGACCTCGAGCCCTGCCCGATGATGTCCCGGCCGGGCTCGAAAATGCCAAGTCACTGGCTGTGAACTCTAGTTCTGCCGGATGACGCCTCGACCGAGTTCGAGATCAAGGAGCATGCAAGCTCCGATGGCGACCCGACCTCGGCCTACACTATTGAGTCCGAGCTCAAGGACTTAATAGGTTCTTTCGGAGATCGAGCCCAAGGACTTGGTAAAATTTCTCCGAAAGTCAAGACTAAATGGCTTACTGCGGGGCCTCTTCAGAGCTGAGCCTAACGACTTAGCGAATTCTACCGGAACCTAAGTCTAAAGACTTAGCCGAGCTTGAAGACTTGGAGAAATTCGCCAAACAGAAACTCAACTCAGGCAATCAAAGATAATAGCTTATTGGTTGCACAAGTCGAAGCACATGATAGAAGATGAAAAAGAAAGTTTTTCATTGATAAAGGCCCGAAGGCTAAGTACAAAATTTAGGTTCGGCCGTACAATAACTGCGAAGGCTAACCTCACTTACAAAAAAGAAGAAAAAGAAGAAGAAACTAAGTCCTAAAAGGCAGCGGAGGGAGCAGCATCGGCTTTGGGGTCGTCCACAACGATCACCTCGGAAGCTTCGGCAGGAGCTGTCCCGAGATCATCTGCAATAGCCTCGGTAGGGGCCTCATCGACGGCCTCGGGAGCACCTTCGGGCACCTCCTTGGCAGCGCCCACAGCAACCTCTCCAGGAGGAACGCCCTGGGCTATCTCCTCGGCTGCCTCAACTTCGGCTCCGGCCCCAGGGCTTGCGGGCACACAGTCGATCCTGGCATCGGAGCCCGCATGCTCGCCCTCGCCCTCATCCTCATCCGCAGCAAGCCCCACTCTGGGCCGGATAACTTGGAGGTCGAGCTGGGGGCAGTACCGCTGCATCTGCCTCCGAAAGTTTTCGAAATCGTGGATGAATCCGTCCACGGCCTCTTCCTGCATTTAATCGCGGAACTCTTTCGACTCCTAGAAGAGTTGCACCGCGTCTCGAGCCTGCTCTAGTGCCCTTTGTTCTCGAACCTCGAGCTGCTCGATCTTCAAGCGGAGGACCTCCTCCTCATACTTGTGGTCGGTAATCTCGGAGCGGGCCTCGGCAAGATGTGCATTGGAGGCGCGCAGCTCCGATCTCACCAAGGCATGCGAGGCCTTCTCCTCCTCCAGCTGGTCAACTGCCGATCGCCGCTCGGCTTCGGCGGCCTCCATCCTCGCGACGGCCTCCCTCCGCACGGCCTCGGATTCGGCAAGCCTCTCCTGGGCCTCCTCCTTGTGCCTCTAGCTCCTCCGAGCATTGTTCTGGCACTCCGACGCTGTGAGCACCAGCATGTCAATGTCATGAAGATGCTGTAGAAAAAAGTCGATAAGTAAAGGTCGGGAAGATGCAAAAATTGAAGCAAGAAAATAAAAACGAAAAATGACTTACTCGAATAGCAGTGCAGTAAGTATGGTCGATGAAGCTGCCGGGATCGATGGCTTCGAACTTGGCCCGGTCAGCTGGGAGCAACACATGGCGAAATATCTCGCGCGCGACGTTGCTATCACGGAGGGCCGAATCGCCCTCGCCGATCGGAGACTCCGAGCCATCAGGCCCTCTCTCGGAGCGGCCTCCGACCCCGGACAAGCTCGGGACGTCGGCCCTCGACGAGCTTGGCCTGCCCGAGCTCGGAGCAGAAGGATGCGAGGAGCTCGGGACCCCAAGGCAGCGGCCTAGCTTGGGACCCGAGCGCCGCAGGCGAATGACTTGCCGACCCGGCCATTGAGAGATGGGGGCCGGGCAGGCTAGGGCCGCCGAATCCCTTGCCCCCGTGAGCTCGAGCCCGCATGCTCGGCAGATGGGGTTTCCTTTTGGACGGATCCGGAAGTTCCGGCTTCAGGACCTGCCCTCTCGGCAGGGGCAGAAGTCCCGGCTTCAAGACCTGCCCTCTCGGCAGGGGCAGAAGTCGAAGCCGACTTGGCCTTCTTTCTGGGCTCGGGATGAGGCCCCCCGGCCTCGGCCACCCTCTTTTTAAGTCGAGCGAAGAGGGCCGTGTTGCTAGTTACCATATTGGCAATGTCTGAAAAGAAGAAAATTCCAAATATCAGGTTGGCACCAAAAATAATGATAAAAAAGGAGAAGGATTAAATAGTACGAAGGATGACAAAATAGAGAAGGAGCAGTGCAACCGCCCTTACCCTCGGGGTGTGCCGAGCTTAAGCCGACGTTCACCAGGGCCTCCTCGCTCAGGAGGTCGTTCGGAAGGATATCTCCTCCGAGGCCATGAAGAGCATCGAGAACCCCCTGCTCGTCCGCCGAAAGATGGGAAAGCTTATTGACGGCCTTGAGCCGGGGCTATTCCCACCTTGGGTCAAATTCCCATGAGCGCTCGGAGGAAAGAAAGAAAAAATTTTCCTTCCACCCACGAATGGAAGAAGGGGCACCTCGGAAGTAGAACCATTCCCTATCCACCGAGCTGGTATTCAACATGAAGCACCGGCGGAAGACATTCACCGAGGTCGGTATCCCGTGCGCAAGGCAAAGGAACAAGAACCTGATGATGGTCATCCATGAGTTCGGCGCGAGCTGCGCTGGGACAAGCTGATACGCCACTGGAAGCTCGTTCACAAACTCATAAAGGGGGAACTAAAGGCCGGCCCAGAGTGTCTCTATGTACACCCCAATCCGACCTGGAGGAGGTCTCGTTATCCTGTCCTCCGACCCTGCAAGCTCGAGATAAAACCCGTTCCGGAGGAAAAACCGGATGCGGACCAGCTCCAGTTCCTCCTTGGTCAGGCTAGACCTGACCTCGTCTAGACCGCGACCCATTTCAGAAAGAAAGGCAAGGAAGAAAACAAAGGATGAAGAAGGAAGAAAAAGGAAGAAGAAAAATCCTCTGAGCCAATGAGGGTAAGTGACCTACTATGGGGTCCGCCGGAAATCACTTTGGGGCACCACTGGGAGGATTTAGTCGCGAATGGGAGAGGAAGAAGGGAGACAAAGGAAGGAGAGGAGAGCAACAGCAGCAACGGCCAAATAGAAGCTTTTAGGGCCAGGCCTAGGGTTTATATAGACCCTCCTGACGGCCCAGATCGGCAGGACCAGATTCCGCCTTCCGTCCGGATTGCGCCACGTGTCAGCTCCGAAAATCGAAACGGCGTATCAACCTGGATCGACGCTTTAAAAGTAGAATCGAGGCGGCATCCCATCGGATCCCGGAGCCTCATGATGAGCCCACAGCCCGGAGCATCCTTGAAAAGCTGAAGGGCGTCGCCCCGTCGTCTCCCATTAAAGACGCCCCGAAGCGCGCGGAACGGCGGAACGATTTAAAGCTGCCTGGCCCCCACTACTACAATAAAGGCAACTACTTCCTTCGTCCGAGCTCGTAAGCGGCTTGAACTCGAAAGTCGGAAGATAGTATTGGAGAAAAATGGATTGCCTCGAAACACGTGGATGCATCACCGGCACGTGATGGAAGGCGCCCGACCTCGAGGCGCCTGATCTGAAGGCGCTCGACCTCGAGGCGCCCTACCTCAAGGCGCCCGACCCTGAGGCGCCCGATCTCGGCATCCCCGACTTCAAAATGCCGAGCCGACCTCAGAAGGCCGACCTTGTTGTCCACATGCTACCACGCCCTGCGGCAACTTCACCGCGTCATGCTTCGCTCACCAGCCATGCCACGATATGTAAATCGGGGACCATATGCCCTGAACGACTGCCATCAATTAATGCGCATGGCCTCCACAGATCTCCGGCTTACTCAACAATAAATGCGCATGCTCTCTACGGATCTCCAGCTTACTCAAAATCTCAGACCATCCACGGTAACTCGTTGACTCACTCTTCCCCGTTCAGTCATCTACGGCAACTCATTAATGCGCACGATCATGCCCAATCATGACGGTAACTCATTAATTCGTCCAGTCATATCTCAGATAACTCGGCACCCCTCTTATAAAAGGGGAACTTCTTCCCCGTGAGAGGG
This sequence comes from Phoenix dactylifera, assembly GCF_009389715.1. Taxonomy (NCBI): domain Eukaryota; kingdom Viridiplantae; phylum Streptophyta; class Magnoliopsida; order Arecales; family Arecaceae; genus Phoenix; species Phoenix dactylifera. Next base: position 9,149,104 of record NC_052403.1, read on the forward strand.
GTTTTTTTTTCGCTGATTTCCAGTAACATTATATTTGTCACCTTCTCCAAGCTAAGCCCCCTCTGACTTAAGCATTGGAGGGCCGGCGCCGGAAACCCTGGCCACCGGCTTCTTGCAGGTCCTCGGAGAACACTGCCCACTGACACACCCGTCGGAGCTTCCCCTCCTCAGCCAGTGGTCACCCTCGGGTCCAATTTCCAGCAACAGAATGAAAATGCTCTAATCTTCTAAAACCTAATCCGTACTTTTTTTAGTATTTAAATTACGTTTCGATTTATCTCATTTCTATTTTGATCATAGTCCAAACACATCAGGGGATATGGCTATTCCGATTTTCATTCTAATCCATTCTGCTTTTGATTCTGATTCCGATTGCAAACCAAATATGCTCCATATATAATCACTTAAAGATACTCAATAGCTAAAAGAGTTTTTCAAAATGAATGCATAATAATCTAATATAAACAGACACAACATTAATTTGTAGTCCACCAAGAACTAGTCTAGGAGCTGAACTATCTTTATGCTAATAATATAAAAAAAATAGGGACCACTTCAGTTGCAGCCTATCATAATGCGATCAAAAGATTGTTGAGCACAGATCTATTCTTGATATTTAATTTTGATGAGCACAAAAGTTTTAGTGCTGGGCTTGTATATAAATGTTTATATAGCAAGAAGACACTATGTGTAAAATCTTGATATTGATAAAAAGTGGAAACAAATTAAGACATGGCAAGACCCTAGCATTAAATGACTCAAAACTAGGGACGCAGGCATGGGATATGTTTATTTCAGATTAAGAGAGAGTTTTTCTAGCCAAGGAATGAACTAAAATTGCTTATACAAGTTGGAAAAGTTTAGGGGTGTTAGACAAGTGAAGTGCAATCCTTTGTTGGATAAACACATTTTCGAGTGAGATATCTGACAACCATCTATCAAAGAACTAATTATTCTTAATATTGCCATTTATATTACATACACAAAAAATACAATATTATAATCCTTTGTCAATAGTCGCATATGCTTCCTATTTTTTCCTCAAAACAGAATAAATTTGCTAATTGCTATGAAACAAGGTCCGCTTAGATGCACTTACTAAAATGCTAGTAACAGATAGCAAGGGAATCAATATAACTCTATATGCATTAATGATATAGCCAATATATAAACAAGCAATGGATACTGAAATTTGTAGGAGACTCACCAAGATAAGAATTGGGGAAGATGTTGACTCTTCGACTTTAGCTTGGATAGGCAACATAAGGCTCGATTAATGCAAACATGGAGATATCCTTCAGTTACACCTTGGACCCAATATATGACACAAGTCATCTAGCAGAATTTATGAAATCAAATTGGAGAGTGATTAACATCGTAGCAGAATTTCACCTCTTTAACAAATATCCAGGTAGCATTGGCAAGATATATCTGAAAATGGCCCCATTGTTTACCTAAATTTTCTCGCCCTTGATCATCAATAGTTAAGGGGTCTGTTGGTGCCGGTGAGTTAAGGCAATTGGTCTGGCCGAGGAAGGGAATGCTTGGTGGGTGCTAACTAGTTCAGTTGGTCAAGTTGTTGTAGTTTGGTAACAACGTACAAGCATGGGGATTGCTAACCCTTTCAGCTTTTCTCCATGGTAAATTTTTATATATTGTCTCTTATATTGTATGCTTATTACATCTAAATGCCCTCCTTATCTATATTCACAAATTGACCCCAATTCATAATATGCAATATTCTATAGTATCTTGGGTTAAGATTACTAAAATAGAATATTAACATAAGAGTGAAAGTGGATCCCGGCACTGCCTCCACATCCACCTCATTGGCTACCTGGAGATTGGTGGGAGCTAGAAAACCCTAGGTTTTGGCTATGTGACTCAGATTTCTCTTGCATCAAATTCACACAATGGTGTAAGAAACACTAAAAAATCAAGAAGATGACAAGAATATACCCAAAAAGAAGTTGGAATAAAACCAAAAATCGATATTTTGAGATTTGCGCTAGGGACAAATGAGCAGCACGAAGACAACATGGGTAATTAGTAGAAAGCCTCGGTGACAGTTGATTCATCAGTGCATAAAAAGGTCAAACTTTTGCAGACTTAAGATGAGTTACGGGTATGGATAACTTCAAATTCATCAAAGTTGGGTAGATAAAAATTTAGGATAAAAGTTCTTTCTGATTACTTTTTCAATGCATTCTGAATCATATTAATTAGAGATTGGATGATCTGATCAGAGAGAAGGAAGATTTTTTTCAACCTGTTTAACTCGAATCTCTCAAAAAAAAAAGAAAAAGATGGAAGAATTGTGAAAGTAGGGTTTATATTCTTTTCTCTTTCATTGATGATTAAAAACTGAGGTACATAGCCTCTATATATAGTGATGAGATCCACCCTTGAACAATTTGGATTAGATTAATCTTTCTAATTCTAGTAGGACTTTCTTTCCTAAAATAGACATCAATAGTAATATTTTAGAAAAAGCTAAAGATTTGAGGAGATAGATCTCGACTTCTACCTTCTATCGCTTCGCCTGATTTTTTTCGGATAGAAAGCTATATCCAATCAAAGTTTTAACCATTTTTTTTTTTGATTTGACCGGCTCATTTCAGACCATAAACATTGAATTTTGGGTTCGATCACTAGGGGGCGCCGCTCCCTAAAGGGCTTGGGCCACATCGTAGATCTCAAAAAAAAACCGATTAAAAAAAAAAAGATCATCTCAATTAGATGTTTTATGACCAAGTATGGCCTCAAAAAATTTGACCTGCGACTTAGCTACCCAATGGGGCTAATCTCACTCTTGGATCCTATCTAACTCTACTTATAGTGGCCAAAATGGTCTACATCAAGTTTGAAGAATCTACCTGATCATTGGATGAGAAAGTTATGATCGATTGATTGCAGATGTACCTTTGTCAGTGAAGTTGTCGTTATTTAGAAAAAATATCATCTTGTGGCAATTAGAAACAAGGATGGTTTTCTTATAATTTTAGTCTTAGTTTTTGTTCTAGAAATACTTGTTAGATATGCTATGAGTCCTATTAGACTTAGAAGACTATCTTTTATTATTATATTTTTATTTTATGGAAACAAGGAAAGTCTAGGGTCTTTGAAAATATCCTCTATAAATACTTATGTACTTTTCCTTTTTTTTTCTTTGTATCATGGTAAATTGAATCGAACTTTCTGAGTGCCTTTGGGAGTATTTTGGAGGGTGTGACTTTATTTTACTGTAGTGACTCCGTAGCATCCTTTTTATGACTCGAAGGCCCTTCTTGTCTTGGTGCAACTTTGGACAACTTTCTGTTTCTTTTTTATGTTTCTTTCTTTCTTTCTAGTTCTACTTTAAATTTGGTGACTTCTTGGCAACTTAATCTTCTAGTTAGTTTTTTATTTCTTATTTTCAAATATATTGTCACAATTTTAAAAAGAATATTAGAAATTTAGTGGATATGATAGATACATCAATATACCATGATTAATCCATGCTATCTTTTCTAAGAGCACCAATTCTTTTGATCTCCCATATGCTCTTATAGCAAAGGAAGCTAATGGACTTAGCTCTCTATATTTGTCTCTTAGAATGTTTTAGGAGGTGTGAGATGGGGAATGTGGCTTGCCATGAGGCACTCCTTGTAAGACATATTAAAAGAGCCTTATTAGAGGATTTCTATCCTCTACAAGACGGGCTTGGATATCTTTCAAGTCAAATATTGATTAATCTTCCTTCATGACATTAGCCATTGGATCGTACCCTGCACATATGTCCAAGCACTCCAAACTCCTTCATTTATCTACCTGTGCGGATCTCAAATTAACCATTGCGCAATCCAATGGTGGATTGCGTGTAGGAAGATGAATCCTTTTTTTGTGTGAAAGATACAACTCCTATCCTTACAAGACACTCCCACTCACCCTTATATAATGTTTCCCCTTGATCCATTTGGGTCGGCCGTCAGTAAGGCAGCCGTAGCCCAGTTGCTTTTCCATGCCTGGATTCCGAAGATGAGTCAAGTTTCGGAACCTAGTTTTCTTTATAACGATCATTAAGGTTTTGAACATCTAATTGAAAAAGTTTATTTGGGGTGGAGTTAGTGGGGTCTCTACATATAGAAGGTGTGCTACACCTCCAATAAACACCATCTGATCTTAGATCAATTTTGTGCATCGATTCATCAAGTTCTTGGTGTGTAGCAAAAGACCTCAAGCTGATATAATTTAGAGTTCTATATTGGGAGTTGAAGCTGATATAATTCTTGATGAAAAGGTACTTATTCTCGAGCCACTAAAATAGCTGATTACAAAATTAATTGGACAAAAATATGCCAATTCAAGTTTCGTCCAAGTGAAAATTTTGCTACGGACGATATAGGATAGCAAGAGCATCAAGAGGATCATCCGTGGCCTTTTTATAAGCTCATCATAAGCTTATTTCTTGCTCAGCATTGATGAACTTAAGCTTGAAGGAGTTCGAAGTCGATTTCATGGTAGTGTTGTGCATTTGGTTTTGAAGTTTCAATGGAGTTCAATAAGGTGGGCACAGATCAATTTTTCAGGGAAGGGGTTGAATTCCATGCTTGATTGGTTTCAAAGTTTCAAGAGATGGCTCAATCTGGTAGCATCCACTGGTATGATTAGAACTTTAGAGAAAGGGTACCATTCAGAAGGTACAAGGCAGCGGAGCTATCAATAATAGGACTAGATGGTTTCTTTTATTTCATTTTGGATAATTTGATAAGTTCATGTAAATATACAGTTGGAAGCAGCATATATCTTCAAAGTCATTTGGTATATTGAGTATGATATTTTGAGATTTTTTTACTACATATAGTCAAAAATGGCCAAAGAATTGTTGTATATTAGCCCACAAGCCGACAAGTAGCCTACAAGTATCGCTTGTGGATGGAAAAACCACGTAGATAGTTATATTTTTTCTGAAAAAAATTGGATCATGACACTTAAAAATGTTTCAGAGCATGAGCAAATTTATGCATCGTACTTATATAACTATCATTATATGCTGTATCTAATAATAAATTAGCTATCATTATCAAAAGAGATCCGGACTTAGCTTTAAAACAACAGGCTTCTTTTTTGAGAAATTCTTTCAATAAGGCATGACACCAAACATGAACCCCGGTGATTCTTAGAGATATCATAGCCAGGAAATTATCTTGTTGGAGTTTTATCGCCTTGCATATCTTTCATGAAGCTAATCAACAGAGAGATTTTCTGGCGAAGGTAGCTGTGCAAGGAGACTCTTTAATCCATCATACAGATAAGCTCTTATGCTGCAGTTTTGGTGTACAAGTTGCTATGTTCTGTTTAATATGGGCTGTGGCTCTTGGCATTTAGATGTAATAAGGTAATATGCTGGGTGGTAGTTTTTCAGATTTCTAGCTCGGTGCCCTACTTGTACTAGAAAAATAGAAGAAAAAGGAAGAAAAAAAAAGAGGGACGGGAATCTCTTTTTTTTATCGCTAGTTACGGCGCAATCAAACTCAGGGTGATAGTGGAAGCCGTATTTGAGCAGTCCAATCCAAAAACCTTTTCACGGGTTACGAAGTGTTGTGAAAAGATGGCTGGCTCTCCTCTTCAGGTGATGACGATAACACAACGGAGGAAGCACCCCACTGTACGTTTGGAGGTTTCCTCGAACGCTTCTTCCACCTTGGGGGGCGAGGACCATGAACTCACCACCAGCCCCTCTCTCTCTCTCTCTCTCTCTCCCCACTACAAACCTCAAAATTTTCCTGCCTTGGAATGCTCATTCCATTCCCTTTAAGCAGTGCCCGCAACTTTTGAACTGCGTTGGGCAACTAGTTCTGCATCTCCCACTGCTTTGCCACCCATCAGAAAGCCTTTAGACCCTTCTAGGATCTAGGAAGGGCTAGCAGCTCTTTCCAATTGGAGGACATGGCTAGGTCATCTCTTTTTCTTGGAGGTTCTTTTTCAGCTTTCTATAATAACACTCTTTAAAATTTAAAGCAAGTATTCTGCTGGACAGGGGCGGCCCAAGCCTTAGACGACCTAGGCGGTCGCCCAAGGCCCCGGCTTGAAGGAAGGCCCCCGCCAGACCGGCAGATGCCGTCATGCCGCAGACCACGACTCCTAATCCTAGCGTCCCAGGCTCCAGCTCCCACACCCAGTCCCACTCGGCAGTCTCGGCCACTCCTAGCTACACTGCTACAGCCTATAGTGTACAGTACAGGGCCGCAGGACGGCAGGAGGCAACGGCTACCTCGACGACAAGACGCCTGAGGCCTGAGCTACTGAGGGAGTGAGGGTGTCTCGCCGCGACGCCATTCCGTGAACGGTGACTCCCGTCCCAATCCTATCGGCCATCGCTCATCATTTTTTTTCTTTAAAATCCTCATCATCCTCCTCCACAGCTCCACTCCTCCTCATTCCTCAATCCTCTGCAACATCGGCCCAAGCCTTTAAACTTTAAAATCCTCTTCGCTGCCTCGTCGGCGAGGTCATCTCCTCCGCCTCCCCGCCCCGCCTCCCCGGCATCCCGCGAGGCCGCGACCTCCTCGCCTCCCTCCCGGCTGCCTGCAAGTCTTCGCCGCACCAGCGAGCCGGCGAGGTCGTCTCCTCTGCGGCTCTGCCTCCCCGTCGTCCCCGCCTCCCTGGCATCCCGCGACCGGCGACCTCCTCGCCTCCCTCCAGGCTCCCGTCCGGCCGTCCCCTGACTCACGTCTGTGAGATTGCGACGGACGACGGTGCGACACTACGACCCCATCTTTTTGATTTCTTCACGTCAGGTGATCAGCAGATCAGGTCGTCAACCCGCTCGGCGCTCGCTGCTGCAGCCTGCACTGCATTTGAGTTGTAACTTGTAAGTCTCTCTCTGGCTTAAACATGTTTGATGAAATGCCTAAACCAGTAAACCATATGTTATTTCTTTCTGTTTTTTAGGCAAAGGATGGGAAAGTCCGAAAGTCCATTGGATTCATCTATCATGTAATCTATCATGTAATTTTAATCATTTTCTCTTTGTAAAATTGGTCAGCGTGGGGAGCTCATGGGATCCTTCTTATGATCGATATGCCTTGCAGCCTTGGCACCTCGAGCAAATAGGTTATTTGTTAGTAGAAGCTGTTAATAGTTAGTAGGAGAATTTGATGGAAAACAGCATGAACATTCTTATGCTTTGCAACTATTGACTTATCATCTCATGTATGGTCTCCACAACTTACATAGAATTATAACTAACGAAAACAATCTTCTGGAGCAGTGAAGGGAGAATTTCTGATTGAATGGGCTCCAGGTGCTGTTATACTAGGATAGTTTGATCCCCTTTTTATTCCAATAAAATTTCCTTCACTATTTTTTGTTTCTAAAGAAACATACTTTTTAAATTTATAATCTCCTGCTTCTAATTCATCTAATTTTGTTACAATTCTTATAATTTTTCTCTTCTTAAAAATTTATTATTATTATTATTATTATTTTTAAAAAGGCCTCTCTTAGTGAGTTCGCCTTAGGCCCCAAAATACATTGGGCCGCCCCTGCTGCTGGACACATTAGCACCATGTATAACCACCATTCTGAAAAAATATAGCAGACTGCCAATCCACTCATAGCATTTTCTTCTAATTTATTCTTTTAATTTCATTTATGATGGCATATTTCGTTTTTAATTAATATGATACAATGTCTGATCTTGTAGAGGAGCTAATGCTATATCTCACAAAGAGACCAATATATACAGCCCAAGATCCTATGCCACACTATATACCTGGATTTTACCCAACAATTACATAATAGTAATAAAAATAAAATTTTAAGGCTGTGTTTGATAGGAGCATAAGACCCGGAAGAGATCTTATATCAATCAAACACCATTTGCAAATTGGGCATGGCCCTCGAATAGACTATCCTTGGTTGAACCTTCTTATACTTATTTTTTGGATATAGTTTATTTCATATCCATCTTGTGATTTGGAACAAGATCTTATATTAGTGAAAAACCATTGGCAAAATATGAGTAGATCTGGAATAGATAATGCTTGATCAAAACTTTTTATTACCATTTTTTTGCATATAGTTTATTTCATATCCATGTTGCAATAGCCTTGTGCCCATCCTTGCAATTTCATCTCTGGAGAGTACCTATAGTTTTAATTTTATATTATCAATTATCTTGTATAAATATTATAATACGATAATCAATCTTATAAATACAATATAATAAATCATATAGAATTACTAGTATAAAATATTATTATAATTAATGCTATAGTAAACATTGTAATATTATAATATATAATATATCAATGTACCAGGATATATTATAGTAATTATTGATATATTATAACATAGTAATTATAATTTTAAAAAAATCACCATAATAACTACATCTATCATTCATATATATAATATTTTATTTAAACAATAGTTTTTATTATTAAATGTTCTATATTAGTCGTATGTTCTAAAATATATTATGTTATGATTATAACATTGAGTGTTATATTATATTAATATTTATGTAAAGTGAGTTAAAATATAAAATTAAAAATGATATATGGACATGTAGTCACAACAGATATAAAAGGTAATGCCGACTATTATTTGCCAACATTAGAAAAAAGCGTTGGTAAGTTGTGTATCACACCAAAATTTGTTGTTTATTAGCGTCGGCAAATAACGATGGTTAAAAGCATCGGCAATGGACCTCAAGATTTTATCGATGCTTTTTGGTAAGCGTTGTCATTGAAAGAGAAATTAGCCGACGCATATAAGCATCAATGATATTAAACGACGCGATTAAGTATCGTCGAAATCCAATAACAAGATGACACTTAAAAGCATCGTCGGAAGTCATATATTTCTCCAACCCTACTCGATCCTCCATCCTCCTCCAACCCCAATTCCTCTTGTGGCAATCGCAAAACCTTCACCGAAGCCCAAAATCCACACGTTATCTCTGGTTGAGAGCCTCAACTCTACTTTCTTCTTCGATGGAGAGCCCAACCCTTCTTTCTTCTTTGGCTGAGAGCTCCAAATCCTTTCTCTTTTTCGGCCAAGAGCCCCAAATTATCTTCTCTTCTCCGATTGAGAGTCATCATCCTCCTCCTCCTTCTTCTCCTCCTCTATAGAGCCCTCCACCATAGCTTCTCCTCTTCCTCCTCCTTCTCCTCAGGTAAGAAAATCACATCTTGTAAATATCGCAAAAATTAATTTGATATTTAAGAGGAAAATGGAGACAATGGATCCTAGATCTTTGATTTAACCAGGCTTTTTATGCATGTTAGATCTTTGATTGCTGATTTTATGTATGTTAGACTTTTGATTACTTATTATCTTTCCTTGTTTGTTACCAGAGGTTGATTAAATCAGAGGTACAAGCATTAGCTTTTTAAATTGAGGGTTGATTATCTTTAGTTTTAAAATTGGAGGTATAAGCTTTGGGGGCTGTCAGTCTAAACCTAATTTGAAATCCTAGTTTTGTTTTTAAACCATGATAGAAAATAGAAAAAAATCATAATACATTCATAGATGACTTCCAACTAGCATGATTTTTTACCTGTAGGTGTTTTAAATATTGTAGATCACTATCAGCTATATGGATCATCATTTAAAAATTACATGCTTGATTTTACATCAAGTGGATAAGTTCATCTTAGAGCAGTTTACCTTTATTGATCAATTAATAATATGTTTGGAAAGTTAGTATCATAAATCAAGAATATTTATTAAAGTATGAAAACCAGGAATGAACTTCTGGCTAGAAATATAAATTTTAGTTGTAATATGTAGCTTAGAAAATAAGACTAGTCTAATGCAACATGCTCCAGACTTTATCAATAACTTGGCCATAAGGTGCAAGCCTTTCGAAGCTGCAATTGAAGTGGTGTCCACTTTTACCAACTTAATGGCTCATGCATCGAGAATTTAATATACATACTGTAATCAATGCTTATATAGTGTAGGTAAGTTGTTAAGTTTTTTTCCTTATAAATTTTATGAAATATCATACTAATTATTTGTTATTTATCTTCTTTAGATTATTTTTAATTCAATCAGTATTCTAATAGAATGGACAAAAGTTGGATAAATAAGTTGAGACCCAACGAAGAATATTAAGATGGAGTTCAGCATTTTATTAAATTTACTTTCAAAAAAGTTAATATGAATGAAAAGATTTTATGTCCATGTTGAAAATGTGTAAATTATTCTTTTCGCACTCCAAAAACTATTAAAAAATATTTGGTGTGGAATGATTTTCTAAAAGATTATAGTGAATGGGTATTTCATGAGTCTATATTAACGTCTCCATATAACCAACCCTTCTATATAGAATACACCACTACTTTTGGATTCAATAATATAAAAAAAAAAATTATGTAGGAGAAGATGATATAAGGGGCTTACTCAGAGATACTCTTGGACATGGTATTGAAAATTTAACATATTTTAGTGAAGAACAAGAAGCAACTGCAATAGGTGATGAGCGTAAATTTACTGATTCTATGCATGTTGAGGAACGTATATATTCATCTAATGATGACAACTCGATATCATAACATGGTAAAAGATTGTGATCAAGAACTATATAATTTTATTGTGTATGTATTTGGTGTATAAAAATGTATACAAACTTTATTTTTTAAAATATTTTTTTAAAAAATAACTCTTACGATGCTTTATAGCATCATTAAAAGATATATTAGTGATGCTTATTAGCGTCGTTAGTTAGAGATAAATAATTGTCGTTGTTTAAGATGCTTCATTGCCGACGCTTTTAAAAAGCATCGCCGATTGGCGACGCTTTTAAAAAGCGTCGGCGATAAGCATCAGCATATTTTGTAATTATCGTCACTTTCATAAAGCATCTCAAAGTTTGTTTTCGATAGTAGCATAGCCGATGCTTTTGCCACACTTTAGAAAGTGTCAGAAATAAAACTACCGACACTTTTTCGTATTGGTATATATCTTAAAAAATGTCGACAATGCCTAATTTTCCTATGGTGACTTTGTAATGGAATACATTATTACAATGTATTACTTCAATAATATATAAATAATAATTTGCAAAAATAAATCAAACAAAACTAAAGTTTGTCTTTGCAAACAAGATTTTAAAACAAATGTTTAAAAAGAAATATATTCCCAATGCTGCCTTTAAACTTTTTGATGTCCCCTTGCCTATTTTAAATTTTTTAAAAAATATGGAAATAAGTTTTACCATATTGCTAACTTTTCTTTTTTTTAGGAAAATATTTTTTTTCCTTTTTCAACCCCTATGATTTTCAAACAAATAAGGAATTTAAAAAATCCCAACTTTTCATGGATTATGGCCTGCGCCCATACCTCCAATTGCTAAGCTTTAGTTTGCCCCTCGCTTTCCTTGCCGAATGCATTTTAATTTCTATAGTATACTATTTTCCTTTTTTTAAAAAAAAATGTAGGGCTGCTTCTCATTAAATATAATGTGCAGGGGGTGTCATTATAAAAGGAGATATTTAAAAATATGTGAGAGTACCAGATTCTAGGTTCAAACATAGAACTTTTGTGTGGTGCACACGAAGGTTTTGGTTGCTAAGAAGCTGAAAAGTTTGCATGAAAAAAAAGGGATAACGTTTTGATGTCTAGTTTGTCTTCTAATCTAATATTTAACCTACTGCATTACTTGTTAGAGGTTGCCTTGGCTACCAAATACATGGCATTTGAATGTTGTGCCTTTTTTCTTTATTTCATTGTTCTCCAATCTATGAGCTTGCTTTCAACTACTAGTATATATTGCTATTCAGGTGTTTTTAGCAATTCATTTGCGGGCTCATATAGCCACTAGTTTCATCTTGACTTTTCTACCTCTACTCACCTAACGATTTGCTTTGACACTTAAAATTTAGACACATGACAACATGATGTTGAGTGCATTGATTGATGAATATCCTTATGTGCATCTGGCAATTCTCTCTGCTGTCTGCTTCACTGGTTTTGACTGCTTACTACTCAAAATCCTAGAAAATGACTGCTTTTATTCTCTTATTCTTCAATTTTTTTTAAAAAAATAAAGAATCTTATTATAGAGTTCCATGAAGTGCGACATAGCTCCCTTTGCATTAAGATAGTCAAAAATAATTTTGATAGTGGTGCGCCAAACTCTAAAGCAGGTGCTAGTTTTATCATATGAGATTTCATGTGAGGATACATGCGAGCGTGTGTTTTTGTCCACATCAACTATGCACAGAGTAGATATTGGGTACTTATACAATATCAAAGAACTCAAACAATACCTTCGAGCAAGCTTTTCTCAACTAGGTTGTTATAAATAATATTAGAGCAAAATTAGGCTATAACCTATATGGAATAGAGGACACTGCAACATGGGCCCATTTAGATGACCACAAGCTGATATGATATTTGTTATTAGATTTGTAGTACTTATAATTAAATTTGAATGGATTCAGACCTTTAGACTGGTGAGGATGCTAGAGCTTAAACGAAAGAGTAGGTAAGGATCCATGCGGATGTATATTCAGTTCCACATCAGATAAATCTTGGATACTTATATATGACCAAAAAATTCAAATAATACCTTTCGACTAGCTTTTTTAGATGAGGTCCCGAGTCGTTAAATTTTAAAGTTCTATCCTGGTGTGAACCAATTTTAAGCTAGCTAGTTGTCTAGTTTCTATAACTGAGCTTCGAGATGTTGAGTGTGTTAAATTTGCAACTAAAATCTTTTACTTCATTTTTTTATAGATCGAAGGTGACTGCGGATATTGTCTTGGATTAATGATTAGAAACCTCAAAGATGCTCCTTATCATCCATGCCTCCTTGATATTGAAGACATGGCATCTAAAGCTACTTTCCTCTCTTTTCATCATGTTTATGAAGAAAGTAATAGAATTGTTGATTGGATGGTCCCTAAAGCCATTGGAGACAGATCAAGCTTTAAATAAATTTCTTGCTTTTCTCAAGATCTTAATAACAATACTGTTGGTATGGGTTCTAGTTGCACCTATGTAAGGAGGATGCAATTCTTCTTTTTCTTAACAAAAGAAAAGAAGCCAATGTAAGAGCTGAGTCTATTGACTAGCCCAAGTGAGGGAGTCTGTGCATGTTTTGTGCATGAGGCAGAAGTGATGGAAACAAAACAAAGCAAAATACTTACTCTTCTTGCACGTGAGGCAGAAGAGGAGGATTTTCGATGGGAGTTCTCCTCCTTTTCTGATTTTGTCGAAAAAGTGAATCCTAGGGCACGCCAAAGTCTGGCAAACCCTAGGAATTTCTCTATAAAATGCCCTCTTCCCCTCTAGGCACTCCACCTTTGAGATACCCTTCAATCATTGTAAATTTCTATTAAAATCCTTTAGGTTTATGTTGAGACTTCTCACCAAGATGGACTAATATCTTGCTAGAGTTAAGGTATGGACCCCAACTTCTCTTCCACATCCTTCTTCTAACTCCAAGGCCATCAATGGCATGAGGTGTGGTCACTGGATTCTTTTGAACAGGCTTTTCCATTCTAGTTTGAATCATTTTCTCCTATTTTAGACTTCTTTCAGCATTGGCCACCATGATCTTCGCTGGAGGCTAGGCATGGGTAGATGTCTACCATCGCTGCTGGCTATCCTGAGGTTCCTTCATCCATATCAAAGCCAAGGCCACTCTCCCTTGTTATTTGTTTTCTTTTCTCTTTCTTGCTCTCTCTTCTTCACTCTTTCTCTCTCTAGTTTGTCTTTTTCTCTCTCTAGATATCTTATGGACCAGTGGAGGGTTCAGACATCTTGGTAAATCTAAGACGATCCTAGGAGGGGTCCTATACTAGCATTGTTATGGCTATCTACCATATCTTTTTGTAATTTTTCCATCCTTAACCATGATTGTTTACAATTATTCTAAAGATGAGATCTAGCTCTATAGGTGAGCATCTAGGCAAGCAAGTGTTGAGAGCATAACTTACCCTCGAGTTCGTAGATTAAGAAGTGAGCCAGTATTTATTGTATTTGAGTCTGTCACCAGTAGTGATGAGAATCCTTGGATACAATCATCTGTATGTATGTTTATTTATAAATTATATGGTTTAAGTTTCACATGGATGATTATCATTGGTATGTGATTGCTAGTGCAATTATTTGTGTTTTGTATATTATATGCATATAGATAATATTAATGGCTTTTTGCATGTTTGGAATATGGTGTAGGTTGTTTGAAATTCTAAAAGAATGTAATGTTATATTATATTTATGTGGCATAAATAAAATTTAATAAATTGATGGTTAAGAAAGCAGTATTTGGACTAGTCATATTAATTGTGGACAACCAACCATATGAATAAACTTTGTCACAACCTAGGACCTCACCCAAAAAGACTTGTGACAAGGTATTATATAGGTTCCTTGATCCTGTATAAGTACTTAAGATCTACCTAATACATAGCTGATTTGGGACTAAATATATAGCTATGCTTTTGGTAGATCATAGATACTTATATAGGATCATGGAATCCATATAATACCTAGCCTTTTTGGATGAGGTCCTGAATTATGATAAATAATATCAGAGAGAATCCGATTCATAGTATATTTGGACTCAGGATATTGTAGCTTAAATCTATTGGATCTGACCATGGATGGATCATGGTGTTTATAATTAGATTTGAATGGATTTGGACTCTTAACCTAGTAAGAATACCGGAGCTTAAATGAGGGAAACATGTGAGGACCATTCGCACATAAGTTTAGTCCGACATCGGCTATGCATTAGGTAGATCTTAGGTACTTATACAAGACTAAGAAACTCAAATAATATCTTTTACTGGCTTTTTTGAGTGAGATTTTGGGTAGTGACAAAAGAAGAGTAACATAAGCAAAGAGGTTCACTCAATGATGGCCCTATTTAGGATGAGTACAAACTGAAATTTTATTTATGCCATACCTTTATGTCCATTATGAAATGAATTTTGAGAGTTCTTAGTATTGAGTTATGCACAAATCTCAAAGTTTTTTTTTTTTTTTGGTGCATTGCACTCAAAAATGTAAGTCCAACTAAAAGATTCCACTATGTATTAGAACAAAATTTCATCGATATAATATTACACTATTTGAGGTCAATTAATCTTTCCTCCTAAAAATAACATAAAGTAATTCTCTAAAGAAAATAGATGGTATCATGATTGTAGTTATAATTTGCATAGAATTTCGCTATGAGCACACAATGATACTAAATCTCTAGCCAACAAAAGATAGTCCAAGAAATCGTATTATGCAAAAAAAATTTGAAACTATATAGTATGTATCCCATGTGGGATGCCATGGGATTGGTAAAAGTGATGAACTTTGAACAAGGATGAAATGTTTGCATGCCAAAAAAAGATGAACACAAAGAAAATGTTGTGGTGTCACAAAAATTTGTCACCATGCTAGACACGCGACATGGAGCTAAAGAGATATATAGCCACATGCCGCATATGCATAGTATCATCTGAGCTAAATGACACCGTATAGGCCTTCGAGCCTTGGAACGTGCGAACCCTAATGAATGAGATCTCACCTTAGGCACCCCCACAACTTGGCATCGGTTGCATCTTTTGGACAAAAGAAGGATTCACCTTCTTTCACATGAATCCACCATTGGATCGTGCCATGGTCACTTCGAGATCTCTGCAAGTGGATGAAAGGAGTTCGGAGTGCTTCATGATTTG
Source organism: Phoenix dactylifera (assembly GCF_009389715.1). Classification (NCBI taxonomy): domain Eukaryota; kingdom Viridiplantae; phylum Streptophyta; class Magnoliopsida; order Arecales; family Arecaceae; genus Phoenix; species Phoenix dactylifera. Next base: position 9,164,781 of record NC_052403.1, read on the forward strand.
TGCAAGATGTGATCCAATGGTTAATGTTACAAAAGAAGATCAATCAATCTTTTGCACGAAATATACAGCTTGGACCCTACAAATTACCATGATTACAGCACATGGTGGGCCACTTGGACTTCTTCCTCCAAGCTGCTTTCTAAATGTATCTGAAGATGCCCTAAATTTGCAACCATATATTTCCACATCATTTGCATCATTCTCCCTCTTTCCCTTGACAATTGAGTGGGTTAGCTGGAGTCCCAACTTGACCTATGATGCATTTTGAGTGAATATTTTTGATGTGAGTTGTCACTGTCGAGCCAAACGTTAGATCCATCAACCTAGATGTTTAGCAACTTTGCCATTGGAAAAAAAGCGTTAACACATCCTTTAACAATTTCAAATTATATAATAGTACTTTTTAACTTAAGAAACAAAGGAAGGCTAGAATACTCCAATTTGTTGCTAAAGGCTGCTACATTTTTGTAGATGAGGCTGTCAAGAGCTTATGGCTTTGGTGAATGTAAGTTATATCTTCTAAATAGTAATGCTACATATTAAATAAGAAGGTATGGACAAGAGAAGAGAAAGGATGCGATATGAAAGGGTAACTAGTAAAAATTAGTACTACTATAGGAGTGATATGTGTTGTTAATTTCTCAAAGTGGCGAGCAGGTCCCCATTGGCTTTTGTTTCCCAGATGGCTAAAGGAGTTGTCCTAGAATCTAAAGTAAGGGTCATTTTGACAGCTAAGAAGATTTAATTGCAAAACATTTTTCCATGGTATGAGAATGATGTGTATCCTCCTCTTTTTTGAGAAAAATGGTGTGCCTATTTTTATAATGGATTTGCCCTCAACTATGTTGGCAGGCCCATTTGGGCTTGTTCATTGTCCATGCTTGGAATAGTTTTGCTTCCTAACTTTTGAAGGCATTCAGGGACACCGCATAGTATAGCACTTGGAATGATATTTTGGTTAGCACTTACAAGAAGGGCCCCTTCATATCGCTATTTGGGGCCAATTCTTGGACCAATTCCCATATTGTTGTCAAACCTTCATAGCTTAATGCCAAATTTCTAATCGAAACTGATGGGGGAAAAATATAAGTCGTCACGACTGCGTAAGTGCCCGAGCAGACCCTCCGACCTGGAGGCGCCGAGCAGACCCTCCAACCTGAAAACGCTCGAGCAGCCCTACCGACCCAAAGACGTTCGACTCACGCGCTGCGGTCGGACCGAAAAACCACTCCTTGCCTTCGTCAACAATCAAAGCGTATGGCTCCTACAGACGTTTAGTTTACTCAACAATCAAAGCGTATGGCTCCCGCAGACGTTCAGTTTACTTAACCATCAAAACGTATGGCTCCTGCAGGCACTCAGTTTACGCAACAATTAAGGCGTATGGCTTCTGCCGTCTACGGACATCAAGCCCCTTACGGCAAACCTGCTCGGCTACGAATGATGGCATGACTCCATAATGATTTGGAAGCTTTGGCCTGATTTTCTACAGTAACAGCATTAATTCACACGATCGAGCATTAATTTCTACTGCATGCCCAATCGTACGACAACTCGTTCGCCCCGTCATATCCCAGGTAACCCAGCCCCCTCTATAAAAGGGGAGTTCCTCCATTTTAGAGGGGGCGGAAAGATTAAAACTCCGGGTATTGACTACTCCCATTCATACACTTGCCCCCTCTGTCGGAGGGCTGGCGCTGGGAACCTCGGCCACCGGCTTCTTGCAGATTTTTCGGAGGACGTCGCGCGCCAGCCGGACCGCCGTTCGTGGATTCTCGCCGGAGCTCCTCCCTCCTCAGCCGACGGTCGCCCCCGGGTCCAAATTCCAGCAACAGTTGGCGCTAGAGAAAGGGACCGAGTCACGGCCATGAAGCTGAGAAGCAAGGGAGTTTCTAATGTCTCCCGACGTCTTCCACCTAGTCTTGGACACTCTGTCCAGAACTCGCCATCTCCGGCCGATCCGACTCCTCAAGTTCGGCCGAAGCAGTTTGATGCCCTGGTGCAGCAGGTTCAGGCTTTGGCCGCAGCTGTCCAAGGCCTGCAACTGAAGGGCGTCCCACCGGCGCCGTCTCCTCAGGCCCCGGTCCAACCAGAGCCTCTTTCGGGTGGACCGGCACCCCAGGGCCGAAATCTCCACGCTTCAAAAGTACCGGGTGAAGCTCAATCCTGCAAAATGTGCATTCGGAGTCACCTCGGGCAAGTTTCTTGGCTTCGTGATCACCCAACGGGAAATTGAAGCCAATCCCGAAAAGATCCGAGCGCTCCAAGAGATGGTGTCTCCGAGGACAGTTAAAGAGGTACAGTGGCTCACGGGACGAGTCGCAGCTCTCGGAAGATTTGTTTTCCGATCTGCCGAGCGCTGTCTTCCATTCTTCGCGGCTCTCAGGAGGCCGAAGAACTTTTTGTGGTCAGCAGAATGCCAGCAAGCCTTTGAAGAGCTTAAGCATCTTCTCGCCTCTCCTCCATTGCTCATGAAGCCTCAGTAGGGTGAGCCGCTTTATTTGTACTTGGCTGTTTCCTCAGCTGCAGTGAGCTCGGTCCTTGTCCGAGAAGAGAACAAGCTTCAAAAACCAGTGTACTACACCAGCCGGGTCCTGAGGGATGCCGAGACCCGATATTCAAAGCTGGAAAAGATAATTTTTGCCCTGGTCGTTTCGGCTCGGAGGCTCCGGCCCTACTTCCAAGCCCACACGGTGGCCGTATTGACCGATCAGCCGATGAAGCAAATCCTGCAACGATCAGATCGTGCTGGAAGAATTACAAAGTGGGTCGTCGAGCTCGGAGAGTTCGACCTCGAGTACCGACCCAGCCCGGTGATCAAGGCGCAGGCACTCGCCGACTTTATAGTCGAGTGCACTGTGCCAGAAGAGGCCGAGCTCGAGCCTGCACCAACAGAGCAGACCCCGAGGCCGACGTGGACTCTGCACATCGATGGTTCCTCGAACTCGGGGGTAGTGGAGCGGGCCTCATCCTCATCAGTCCGGATGGAGTGGTTGCCAAGCAGGCTTTACGCCTCGAGTTTTCCGCCTCTAACAATGTGGCAAAATACAAGGCACTCATCGCCAGGCTCAAGTTGGCAAGGAAGCTAGAAGTGAAGGACCTAAGGGTCTTCAGCGACTCCCAGTTGGTTGTGAATCAAATCTTGGGTGACTTTGAAGCCAGAGAGCCTGCGATGCAGGAGTATCTCCGAAAAGTGCGGGATCTCACCTCGACTCTGAGCTCTTTCCACATCCAACACATTGCTAGGTCGGAGAACCTCAGAGCAGATCAACTGTCAAAGTTGGCGTCCTCTCGCATGAGCGAGCTTCCCAAAGTAGCAGCATTGGAGTATCTTCAGATGCCCAGCATGAAGGAACCCGAGCAGGCCCTTTGCATCGAGGTTGAGCCGAGCTGGATGGACGAGTTCGTCAGCTACCTGCAGGATGACGTCCTCCCCAGTGATGAGCGCGAAGCTCGTCGAGTCAAGCGCTTAGCCTCTCGGTACATAATGTATGAGGGCAAGCTTTATCGGAGGTCTTTTACCTCCCCCCTCCTCAGATGCCTCCATCCGTCGGAGGCGGATTATGCAATGCGTGAAGTCCATGAAGAAATTTGCGGAAACCATTTGGGAAGCCGAGCACTGGCGCATAAGATATTACGCCAGGGATATTATTGCCCGACGCTCCATAAGGATACGCTAGACTTCGTCCGGAGATACGACCGATGCCAGAGGAACGCCAATATTCAACGCCAACCCTCGGCCCCGTTGACCTCGATCAGTTTCCCTTGGCCATTCGCCCAATGGGGAATTGATATCCTGAGGCCATTCCCTCTGACAACCGGGTAAAAAAAATTTTTGTCGTTTCTATCGACTATTTTACTAAATAGGTTGAGGCCGAGCCAGTGGCCCGGATCACCGAGCAGAAGATGCGGAATTTCGTTTGGAAGTCAATAATCTGCAGACTCAGACTTCTCCGCATCCTCATATCAGACAACGGCCACCAGTTTGCTAACGCTCGCTTTAGAGAATTCTGCTTCGAGCTCGGCATCGGCACCGAATGGAGAAACCGAGGTAACGAATTGCACTATTCTGCAGGGACTCAAAGCCAGGCTCGACCAGTCCAAAGGACAGTGGGTCGAAGACTTATACAACGTCCTGTGGGCTTATCGGACCACATTCCGTGTATCCACTGGCGAAACTCCCTTCAACTTGACGTATGGAACGGAAGCCGTCATCCAATTGGAGATTGGACTTCCTTCCTCGAGGGTAGAGCATCATGATGCCAACTCCAATTCTTTGCAGCTCAAAAACAACCTGGACCTCATCGAGGAGACAAGGGAAACCGTCCGAGTCCGCATGGCGAGGTACCAGCAAAAGACGGCACAATATTACAACGCCAGAATCAAAGTCAAATCCTTCAAAGTGGGGGACCTAGTCCTCAGAAGAGCTGAAGCCTCTCAGCCGACCGAGCAAGGGAAGTTGGCTCCGAATTGGGAAGGACCCTACCAGGTCGCACACGTCCAGCGACCCAGGACGTACAAGCTGGAGTCTCTCGACGGGACCCCCATTCTATGAAGCTGGAGTTCCGAAAACCTCCGGGTGTATTACCAATAGAACCCCAAGGGGTTCTCTGTTTGGAGTATAAGTCTCACTTTTTTACAATAACTTATCTGCAATTGTTTAATCGTGCTGCGTTTCTCCTGAAGTCTAAATGTTTCATGATTCTCAGACGACCCGGCCCAGCTTGTATACACGACCCCGCTCGGATACTACAATTGGCACCGGGCGAAGCCGGGCGCCTTAGCAAAAAGTTCGAAGTGCCAATGTCGAGCTCGGTCTCGATCTCTCTCAAATACCTCGGCTAAGGCCGGGATGCCCCAAGATCGACAGTGCGTTCCCAGACCTCTCGACCTGCGTACGATCCTCCGACAAAGTTCGGGATGCCCCGAGTGTCGACAGTGCGTGCCCAAACCCCTCGACCTGCGTACGATCCTCCGACAAAGTTCGGGATGCCCCGAGTGTCGACAGTGCGTGCCCAGACCCCTCAACACTTCGAAAAGACGGGGTAGTACCTTCGCAGCCCTCCGTGGTGCTCAACACCAGCAACGGGGTAGTACCTTCGCAGCCTCCCGTAGCGCCTCCTCGATTAAGGTCGAGATGCCCCGATGAGTCGACAGTGAGCCTGAGCTCCCTCAACCTTGGGATGACGGGGTAGTACCTTCGCGGCCCTCCAGAAATAAATGTTCGTGATCGAAAATAAACGTTCGTGATTGGCAACAAATGTTCGTGATCGGCAACAAATGTTCGCGATTGACAACAAAGCGCCTCCAAAATATTCGTGGATGACCACAAAGCAATGCCCACACGGATCTCCAATGGCAACTTTCTCCTAATCTGCCGGCATCCCCAAAGAGCGGACCCCGAGCAAAAGAGCGTCCTCAAAAGCTAGCCGAGGAGCAAAACTGCCGACCTTGGCATGGGACGCTCGACTCCGACAGTACAGAAGGTACACCTTACAGTTCCATTACATTTATTCATTAATATTGCCAGCAATTCCCCGATTAAGCTCAGGACTTACCTCGACCAAGGTCGAGACGATTCTCTAAATCAATTGCAAGCCTGGGTCCATATGCTAGGTACACCTCCCCTATTGCTCGTTAGCGGCAAATATATCCTGGTCGAGCTCGAAAGTACCGAGCCACCACGATTTTGATTCTGTTGGCATCTCGGCCAAGTCCGGGATCAACTACCGTAAAGGCCCCGATTGCGACACGACTTTGATCCGGGATCTCCCCGGAGGCCTACTCCAACACTTTTTGTTGGCCAACGCCCGAAAAGCTATGTTCGGGAACTTAGTTAAAATCGCCTAAGGGACGAATTCGAAAGTCCGATAAAATTCCCTCAGAATTTGAGGTCCGGGCTCAACATCCGCACCGAGCCTAGGGGCCCGGCATGGTTCAGGTTTGAGCTCAAAAGCCCAGAACTTGGAACCCCGTTTGGCGTACATGACCTGAATCGAGGCCTAGAAAATCCAGGTCCATAAACCTGGCCGAGCTCGAAGACTTAGAGAAATTCGTCGACAAAGATCTGACTTGATGAGTGCGGTGAAAACCTAAGCCCACGAAGTCTAAGTTTACAAGTTCGGCCGAGCTCAAGGACTTGGTTTTCTTGTGGCTCGAGCCTGACACCTAAGACATCGCCCTAGCAAATATTTTCCGTGACTGAGCCTAAGTCTAAGGACTTAGCCAAGCTCAAGCACTTAGAAAGATTTATTGAGAAAAGTTCTACTTTGAAAGGAAGAGTTTCATTTAAAAGAAAAGCCCGAAGGCTAAGTACAAAACTGAGGTTCAGCCATACAACAGGCATAAAAGTCGACCTCCATTACAAAAAAAAGAGAAAAGAGGAATACAAGAGGAAAATCTCAAGGGACGAGCATGGTGGCGTCCGCAGCCAGAATTTCGCCGGGCTCAACCTCGACGACCTCGACGACTTCAGCAACTGTTGGACCTCCTTCAGCAGTGGTCGGTTCTCCCACGGCGAGTGCAGCCTCGAAAGTTGCCGTCGGAGCTTCGGGAACGACCTGAGTAGCCTCTTTGGGAGCGGCCTCCCGAGCAGCTTCTCCGACCGCCTCGGCCGATTCCGCTTCGGAGCCTTCGACTCCTGCTCCCGGCTGGAGTAGGTTAAGGTCAAAGTCGGGGCAGAGTCGCCTCACTTGATTACGGAAGTCATTGAAGCCCTAGATGAGCCCGTTCACAGCTTCCTCTTCAAGCAGGTCCTGGAACTCTTCCGATTCACGGAAGAGCTGGACGGCATTTTGGGCCTGCTCCCGGGCTTCCTTTTCTCGAGCTTCAAGTTGCTCGGTCTCCTGCTTCATCCTCTTTATTTCCTCCTCGCGGATGGCGAGCAAAGACTGCGCCTCAGCCAGGCGAGCCTCGGCGGACCGCACCTCTGACCTGGTCAGAGCGTGAGCGGCCCTCTCCTCTTCTAGCTCCCCAGTTAGAAGCTTGACTTCGTCCTCGCCGGCCCCCACTCTGAGTAAAAGCTCCTTCTCTGGAGCTCGACCTCCACAAGCTTCTTCTCGGCCTCTTCTTGAGCTCGTGAACACCGACGAACTCGGTCCTTGTAGTCTGCGCCGAGTGAGATCAGCGTATCGATCTCGTGGAGGTGCTGTAAGCAAGGCAGAGGAAAAATTAGGCCAAGGATAAAATTAGAGCCTAAAAGCTAAGAGCGCAAAAGCTAAAATAAAAAGCAAATAAAATAAGCTTACCCGAATAGTGGAGCGGCGAGTAGACTCCAAAAAATTGTTCAGGCTCATGGCCTGAATTTTCTTTCTGTCGGCCGGGAGCACCGCGACGCAAAAAATCTGTCGCGCCGTCTCGGCATTCTCGAGGGCTGAATCGCCCTCGTACACTTCCCATTCCGGGATGTGGGGCCGCCTTCCTTGTTGGCCCTCGCCCTCTAGTGGACCGGGGAGGCGGGGCCTTGTCGCCTTCGGTGAAGGCGACCTCACGGCCCCTCGGCTGCTGCCCGGCTCGGGCGCCGGGCGCTCTGGTCGGATTGGCGGCCAACCAGAGACTTACGAAATTGGCGCCGGACATGGTAGCGCCATGGCAGCTCCCGCTGAGCTCGAGCCCTCCCTCCGAGCCGCTCCAGAGGGCCCGCCTCGAGGGGCGTCTTTCTCGGCCGCCCCACCAGCCGAGATCTTGCGCTTCTTCTTTGGCTCGGGAAGTGCCCCTCTAATCTCGGCCGCCCTCTTGTGGAACCAAGCGTATAAAGCTTCGTTCTTGGTCACCATTTTTGCTATGTCTGCAAAGACGAGCAAAAAAAGTTAGTAAAATATTGAGAGGAAAAGAAGGATAAAAATTTTAAGTTGCTACCCTTATCCTGAGGACGCGCCGAGCTCAGGCTAACATTGACCAGAGCATCTTCACTTATGAGGTCGTTTAGGAGAAAGTCATCCCCGAGGCCGCGAATGGTGTCAAGGATCCCCTGCTCGCGTTTGGAAAGCCTGGGGAGTTTGTTGGCGGTCTTAAGCCGGCTTTGCTTCCACCTGGGCTCGAACCCCCACGTCCGCTCAGAAGCTAAAAAGAAAAACTTTTTCTTCCATTCGTGAATGGACGTCGGAGCACCCTGGAAGAGTGGCCGGCCTCCCCGAAGTGCGATATAGAGCCACTCTCCGTCTCCCGGGTTGGACTTCAACATGAAGAGCCGCCGGAAAATATTCACGGAGGACGGAATCCCGTGTGCTATGCACAAGGATAGAAACTCGATGATCGTCCTTCATGCATTCGGAACAAGTTGCGCCGGGACGAGTTGGTACTCCCCAAGCAACTCGTTCACGAACACATGGAAGGGAAATCGCAGGCCGGCCTAGAGTGCCTCCAAATATACTCCGATTCGGCCTACGGGGGGCTTCGTCACCTGATCCCCCAACCCGGCGGGTTCCAAACGGAACCCTCGCCGAGGGAAGAACCACTCCTCGGCCATCTCCACCTCCTCCTCACTCATCGAAAACCCTATTTCGTCTGGACCAAGACCCATTGGAAAGGAGGAAAAAAGAGAGAAAAGAAGGAAAAACTCTGAGTGGGCAGGGGAGAACACCTTCGAGAGTTCGCTGGAGACAATGGGGAAAGAAGATCAGCTGCTTCGGACGGAGAAGAAGATAGAAAAGGGCTATAGGAAAGAAGTCAGAGACGGCCAAACAGGGATTTATATAAATCCCACTGACGGCCCTGATCTGCGGAGCGGAGCGCTGCCCCCTGCCCAGATCACGACATGCGTCGACCCCGAGAATTAAAGCGCGGCATTCAATTCGGACCGACGCTTCGAATATAGCTAGTTGGATCGTGCGGCTCCATCATAAGCCCACGATGCGAGGACGCTTCGAAAAATGAAAAGGTACTTCCCTGATGAAACGTTTCGGAAAAAGGAGGCGCCGCCCATCAAAAGCGCCTTGAAGCACGCGATAATTCAAAATTTTTCTAATTAACATTAACACGACCGAAGTTATTTTCCGCGCTCGAGCCTGCGAGCAGCTCGAGCTAGGAAGTTGGGGTTTAGTGTTGGGGGAAAAATATAAGTCGTCACGACTGCATGAGCGCCCGAGCAGACCCTCCGACCTGGAGGCGCCCGAGCAGACCCTCCGACCTGGAAGCGCCCGAGCAGCCCTACCGACCCAAAGACGTCCGACTCACGCGCTATGGTCACATTTCCCCGCAGCGTGACCGAAAAACCACGCCTTGCCTTCGTCAACAATCAAAGCGTATGGCTCCTGCAGACGTTCAGTTTACTCAATAATCAAAGCGTATGGCTCCCGCAGACGTTCAGTTTACTCAACCATCAAAGCGTATGGCTTCTGCAGGCACTCAGTTTATGCAACAATTAAGGCGTATGGCTTCTGCCATCTACGGACATCAAGTCCCTTACGGTAAACCTGTTCGGTTACGAATGATGGCATGACTCCATGATGATTTGGAAGCTTCGGCCTGATTTTCTACAGTAACAGCATTAATTCACACGATCGAGCATTAATTTCTACTGCATGCCCAATCGTACGACAACTCGTTTGCTCCGTCATATCACAGGTAACTCAGCCCCCCTCTATAAAAGGGGAATTCCTCCATTTTAAAGGGGGCGGAAAGATTGAAACTCCGGGTATTGACTACTCCCATTCATACACTTGCCCCCTCTAACTTAAGCATCGGAGGGCCGGCAACGGGAACCCCGGCCACCGGCTTCTTGCAGGTTTCCCGGAGGACATTGCGCGGCAGCCGGACCGCCGTTCGTGGATTCTCGCCGGAGCTCCTCCCTCCTCAGCCGACGGTCGCCCCCGGGTCCAAATTCCAGCAACAGAAACCAATAAGACGAGTAGGCCATGCTTTGGTGTTTAAAAATTTTTCTTAAAAAGAAATAAGATAGCTTCATGCTAAATTTCTTATTCTGATATATTTACTAAACACATGGAATCTACGTTGACGCGTGTTTATGAGATATTTTTCCATGTTTATTCCAAAACCATGATTCGTTAGACTTTTAAGAGACATGCTATGGGATGTGAACTGTTAGCATCCCACATATGCCATAAAAATTTCGAAATAATTTTCAGATTGCAGCGGAAAAATATATGCGGGATCCGTTCATCGCATGAACGTGTTTTAAAACCTTTCGTTTGTAGATAGATTAGAATTAAATTATTTTAAACCATTTTAAAATCATTAAGAAGATCAGATCTTCACCTTGTGCGGGTAGATGGTCTCCGCAAATCTGATTTACGTGGTATTTGATCAAGGCTCAGTGGAAGCCGCACACGCGTCCGGCCTCTACAGGTATCCACACGAAGTACTGACTCGATCGAAGCCTTTGGATCTCACCGGGGTGCTAGCTCCCTTGCAGAGATGGCTATGGATGGCTGAAGTCCTCTCCTTTGAATCAACCTTTGATTGGCTTGAGAGGAAGAAGAAGAAGGATGGATTTAGGAAGAAGAAAACAAGACCCGCAGCCTTTCTCTTTTTCTTCCTTTTTGGAACCAAGATGAAGAAGGAAGAGGGCGTCCCAAGCTTTTCTTTTTCTTCTCTTGATTGTGGCTCAAAGGAGGAAGATGGAGGAGGGTGCTCACGGCTGGAATGAGGAGAAAAACATTCATTTTGGCCGAAATTCCATGCTCCCTTTTTAATTGCAAAGGGATAAAGATGAGCTCCTATTTTTTAGGAGCTCATCCTTATCTCTATTTCATGCCACCTAGGAGGGGCATGCGCCCCTCCTTTTTCTCCCACGCATGGCTCAAAGGGAGGGGCATATTCCCCTCCCTCTTATCCATTTAAATCTGCCACTTAATCAAATTAATGGGTGATTTAATTTGGGTCTAGTGCATGAGTCCAATCCTAGTCAAAATAGGACTTGTATGGACCTATTTCAATTTCCTCCCAATCCTAATCTAATTAGGACTTATTTGAACCATGACTCTATTGAACTCTTCAATCCTAATCCAATTAGGAGTCATGAAATTAATTAGATTAAATTTAAAATTAATTAGGACTTAAGAAAATCCTAATCTAATCAGGACTTGTTCAAATTTCAGCCCTAAGACAATTAGGACATTAGAAATCCTATTCCAAGTAGGACTCTAATTTAATTTGAAATCCTAATCCAATTAGGACTCCATGATTTCCACTCCAAGTAGGACTCATGATCAAGTCCAATTAATTAAATCCAATTAATTAAATTAAATTACAATCCGATTGCAATTATTCCTTCTTCTAGCCACTAACTCTTAGCGGGTTTTCATTTATCAATCTAATTGATTATTTGTGATTCCTAATCACATTCAACCATTGGATCGGTCAATACCTCTAATGTGTGTGACCCCATAGGTTCCATTCTGACTGGTAGTGAGATATATTATGATCTCTATCACAATATCATTGAAAACTCCTTTCAATGGGTTGAAACAATTCCAACTCAACTCACCAGGGATTATCGACCATCGAGATGATCCCTGTGAGTCTCACCATCCACCAGTGACACCTAGCAGTATGTAGTGGCCACCCAGCAGAATAGAATGATGAACCTCTAGGTGCAGCAATCGTATGATACAGTCCTTCTATCGTGGATCCCTACAGATCGGAGGTCATGGAAAACTCGTCAAACCCCGTCGTCTGTCATATGTCTAGATTTATTTGACTTGAGTTCGATAGTGAAAAACTCTTTCTCCACTTTATATTTCTGCCCTGGCCAAGGTCTTAGAACTCAGTCTAACAAATCACATAGGATCACTCCTCTTCTATCAAGGTCGATAGATTCCATGTAAGTGCATACCCTACTCCTATAGTGAACTTACTGCAGCCAATCTACACTACAAGGACCCATATGGCTAGAGACCATGTATACGTGTAGTCAAACTAAAATAACCTCACTGTGAGTAGCCGAAGCACCGCAGGTCAAAGGACCAGTCACACTACTGCAACATCAAGTAAGTCACTGACGAGTGGATAGACATCCAAGTGACTTCTTGTCTTGGTCACGCTCAGTACCCTTGTTCTCTAACAAGCACCTGCACTCTTACTTCAGTGTCCCTACACTGTGGACTCGAGTCTCGTCCATCCATAAGGAAAGCGATCTGTGCACTGATCGGATCGATCACCGTCCTCGTGATGATCCATTGATCAGGAGCATTTAGAAATTAATCACCAATGATACATGGCTCAAATTCTCAACTCTTGAGAATATGTATCATCATCTTATTAATTTCTTGGACGATTCATAGACACATAAACAATATGAATGAAAAGATGCCCATTTATTATTCAATAATAATAAAGTCAAGTACAAATTTATGTTCCAGAATAAATAATGTGTCTGCCAGATTGGCTTCTAGGGCATACATCTAACAATCTCCCACTTGCACTAAAGCCAATCAGCCATATATCTAAGTCCCATCTTCTCAAGGTGGGCTTCAGTCTTCTGCTGACTTAGCTGTTTAGTGAGCGGGTCTGCCACGTTGTCCGCGGAGTCTACTCTCTGTACCTCGACATATTTCTTCTCGAGATAGTCGCGTATGAGGTGGAAACGCCGCTCTATGTGCTTGGACTTCTGATGAGACCTTGGCTCCTTAGCGAGAGCTATGGCGCCATTATTATCGCAGTAGAGTGTGATGGCATCTGATGGCATTACATCTAGCTCTGCAATGAATTTCTTGAACCAGAAGGCTTCCTTTGCAGCTTCAGAGGCGGCGATATACTCAGCTTCCATGGTAGAATCAGCAATGATCGGTTGTTTGGAACTCTTCCAATTTACCGTACCACCATTGCACAAGAACACATATCCAGATGTAGACTTTCTATCATCAGTCATAAAATCTGAATCTGTGTATCCTTCTACCTTTAACTCTGATGATCCTCCAAAAACCAAGAACAAATCTTTAGTTCTTCTCAAGTACTTAAGAATGTTCTTCACAGCTGTCCAGTGCTCTTCACCTAGATTCGACTGATATCTGCTAGTGACACTCACAGCAAGGGCTATATCAGGTCGTGTACACAGCATGGCATACATGAGGCTTCCTATTACAGAAGCATAAGGAATCCTGCTCATGCGTTGAATCTCTTCAGATGTGTTGGGGCACATCTTTTTGGAGAGATGAATCCCATGTCTTAGGGGTAATAGACCCCTCTTGAAGTTTTCCATACTGAACCTTTTCAGTATCCTCTATGTACATCTTCTGTGATAGGCCAAGCATCCTTTTAGATCTATCCCTATAGACCTTTATCCCCAAAATGTAGGATGCTTCCCCAAGGTCTTTCATGGAGAACTCTTTTGATAACCAGACCTTGACCGAGGTTAGCATAGGAATATCATTTCCTATCAGGAGGATGTCATCCACGTACAGTACGAGGAACACGACAGCACTCCCACTAACCTTCTTGTAAACACACGGTTCCTCTTCGTTCTTGATGAACTCAAACGATTTGATCGCATCATTAAAACGAGTGTTCCAACTCCGAGATGCTTGCTTTAGTCCATAGATGGACCTTTGCAGCTTGCAGACCTTGTGATCACCATCAGTGGAAGTGAAACCCAAAGGCTGCTCCATATAGATATCTTCATCAGGATATCCATTCAGAAAAGCAGTTTTCACATCCATCTGCCATATTTCATAATCATGAAATGCTGCAATGGCAAGCAATGTTCGAATGGATTTCAGCATGGCTACAGGTGAAAAGGTCTCCTGATAGTCAATGCCTTCGCGCTGACTATACCCTTTCGCTACTAGCCTTGCCTTATAGGTCTCTACCTTTCCATCCGAACCTATCTTCCTTTTATAGATCCATTTACATCCAATAGGTACTATACCTTCTGGTGGATCTACTAAGGTCCAAACTTGGTTGGAATACATGGAGTCTATCTCTGACTTCATGGCTTCCAGCCATTTCTCGGAATCGATATAAGATATCGCCTCGTTGCAGGTATTAGGATTTTGTATATATTCCCTATCTCCCATGAGGAACATTTCCTCTGTATCCTCTACTAGTATACCTAAGTATCTATCGGGAGGATGGGAGACCCTACTTGATCTACGAGGTGGAGGAGGTACAACGTGTACTAGCTCTATGTGAATAGGTTCTATAGGATCCATTACTTGTTGCTTTTCAGAGACTCTCTCTTCAAGCTCAATTTTTCTCCCACTGCCTCTATCAAGGATAAACTGTTTTTCCAAGAAGACGGCATGTCGGCTCACAAACACATTGTGATCCTCTGAGACGTAAAAATTGTATCCTAATGACTCTTTAGGATATCCAATGAAACGAGCACTTATGGTCCTAGGCTCTAACTTGTCCGCCTGCATTCTTTTGACATGGGCCGGACATCCCCAAATCTTAAGATGACCAAGACTCGGCTTCTTACCATGCCATATCTCATACGGTGTGGTAGGAACGGATTTAGAGGGAACTCTATTCAATAAATAAATCGCAGATAATAAGGCATCTCCCCAAAGAAACATAGGCAGATCTGTGAAGCTCATCATGGATCGGACCATATCCAATAGAGTCCGATTCCTCCTTTCTGACACCCCGTTGAGTTGAGGTGTACCCGGAGGTGTCCATTGTGAGACTATGCCATTCTCCTTGAGATAGTCCCGGAATTCCCCACTAAGGTATTCTCCTCCTCGATCTGATCGAAGAACCTTAAGGATTTTTCCAGTCTGTTTTTCTACTTCATTTCTGAACTCTTTGAACTTTTCAAAAGACTCAGATTTGTATCTCATAAGATACACATACCCATATCGTGAATAATCATCGATAAAGGTAATGAAGTATGAATAACGACCCCTGGCTGACACATCAAATGGGCCACATACATCAGTATGAACCAGGGTAAGTATTTCAGTGGTCCTCTCCCCATGTCCTACAAAAGGTAATCTAGCCATTTTCCTTGAAGACAGGACTCACAAACTGGATATGACTCAGAAGTCAATGGGCCAAGAAGCCCATCTTTCTCCATTTTGTTCATTCTGTCCTCTCCAATATGGTCAAGCCTGAGGTGCCACAAATACTTCTGGTTTATCTCATCTCTCGATCTTTTAGATCCTATAGCATCCACTACTTGCTCAGACACATTCACAGATATATCAATATGCAAGTGATAAAGACTGTCAATCATGAAACCACGTGCAACTAATTTATTTCTGAAATAAATAGAACAACAGTCTTTGTCAAATGACAAAACATGACCATCCTGTGCTAAACATGAAACAGAAATCAAATTCCTGCTAGCAGCAGGGACATAATAACAGTCTTTGAGCAATAAACTAAATTCAGACGGTAATCGCAGAGGGTAGGTGCCTACAGCCACAGCAGCAACTCTTGCCCCGTTGCCAACCCGAAGGGTCACTGCACCTTCCGCCAGCCTCCTACTTTCCTTTAGACCCTGCATAGTAGTGCACAAATGAGCACTAGAACCAGAATCTATAACCCAACTAGAAGTAGAAGAAACCGTAAGATTAGTTTCAATTACGAGCAAATCTAACATACCTTCAGAAGGTTTGTCTGCCTTTTTGTTCTTCAGGCTCTCGAGGTATGAAGGGCAGTTCCTTTTCCAGTGGCCGTCGACGTTGCAGTGGAAACATTTTCCCTTGTCATTAGCCCTTTTCTTGTGAACTTCCTTCTTTGGCTTCTTGTCTTTCTTTTGCTTCTTAGCAGGCTTCTTTTTCTTCCAAGTAGACTTTCTCTTGGAACCAGAAGTCAGCTCAGCAGCCAGAACAGAGCCCCTTGAACCTTTCAAGGCCCCTTCAGCAGTTACCAACATATTCAACAATTCGGTCTTTGTGCATTCAATTTTATTCATATGGTAGTTTACTATAAACTGACCAAATGAATCAGGAAGGAATTGCAGGATCAGATCTATCTGCAGTTCCTTATGCATGGACATACCGAGCTTCTCAAGTTCCTCGAGGTCCTTGATCATAGTCAAACAGTGATCGTGGACAGACTGCCCCTCACGCATTTTTGCCTTGAAGAGCCTCTTGGACACTTCAAAGCGTGCAGTGCGGCTCTGCTCACCATACAACTCTTGCAGATGAGCCAGTATTTTCCTAGCAGTCTTTATGTTCTCATGCTGGCATTGAAGTTCGTTAGTCATGGATGCCATGATGTAGCACTTGACCCTAATGTCGTCATCAGTCCACTTCTGATGCGTCTCACGCTGATCATCAGTAGGACGTGCTGGTAGCCTAGGAATATCATTCTCGAGCACATACCCTATTTTCTCACAATTCAGAACAATTTTCAGGTTCCTTAGCCAGTCTTTATAGTTGGTTCCGGTCAGTCTGTTGGTCTCAAGGATTCGGGTCAAAGGATTTGAAGCTGACATTGTGATCTATAGAGAGTAAAGATTCTAGTTAGACTTTGTACTTGAACTTAATTTATTCTAGGAACTTTTAAAACAAATATGCTCCCACTATTTTCTCGAATCCCTCATACTCCCCTGATGGAGAAACGAAAATCCTACGCGACTAGGATTTCTAGTGGGTACTGCGGTCTCACCGATTTACATGCCGCCTCACCTAACAGTTATTGGTGACATATAAATGGATGAGTGTACAACTCTTGTACAATGTTTCTCAAGCAAATTGCAGTGGTACTTGGTCTCTAAGTGATGAAGACCTCACCTAATAGTTATTGGTCCCATTACTTAGTTAAGTCAGACCCACCGTATAACCGCAGAAATAAGTCGTCATTGGGTCCTCACCTAACAGTTATTGGTGCCCAACCCCACCTTTACCCCATAACATCTCATGTCTAATAGAGAGGTCCAGTCCCCCGATGCAACTTGCCCACTGTGTCCAGCCGAGACAAATCAACGCCGGAAAGACCTTAGCAGCTCTACTACGGTGGAAGACCTATGGACTTAATATTGCATAATCATGTCTTAGTGTTTGCAACTTGATTTCTTCATAAGAGGTAATCGAACAATTGGCCAGGTAAGCAGATGGGAGGCTCCCCTTACTCAGAGAGTAAGGTCCTAATTAAGTAACCACCTTATAGGCTTGCCTAGACACCAATTAGATCAATTAATCAAATATGACTAACTCATGTTGGTTCACCCTCGACTGATTAGGGAGGTTTCGATTTAGATCTCACTCGATCGCGTATTCACATCTCATGCAAATATAATTCTACCCGCATAATCATAAGCATTAAACATCCAGGCATTTATCAAAAATAAAATTAAATGGTGATGATCATGGATCCAGGATAGGGTCATTTTACAAGCACATGCACGTCAATTGGTTTGATCGTCTTCAACTCTTGACTCGATCTTGATCCTCTAGGTCCAATTGTGATCAACTCCTTGATCCATCTTCAATCAACCCTTGATCTTGATCCGCGCATGTTGAGCTTGTTGATGTACATATCGATCAACCATCGACGTGCAACACACATCACAGATTACATCCCAGATTGCTTTAAAAATTAAATAAAAATAAAAATAAAATTACAACCCTTTTCATTGAGACACGCAGGTCTCTAATACATGAATTTAAGATGCACGCAGGCATCTGAAAATTAAAATTACATGCATCACAGAACATCGCAGAACATTTCAGCACATTCAAAAGGTCCATCCATGATCATCACCATATGCATCACATGCATAAAAATTATTTTCAGATCTGTAATTTAACTGATTATATCATCTCATGTCTTGCTGATCATGCATGATTTGATTCTAAACATTTGTAATCACATTATTAATGCATTAGAATCATTAATCTAAGCATCCATTAATTAGTATGCAGAAAAAACAGCAAGCTGAAAATTCTGCATACTTAATTTTCAGCAAGCATAATCCCTTAAATTTCAGATCTAAAATACCTTGAAAAATTTAATTATAATCTTAATCTACACAACCATGGCTCTGATACCACTGTTAGCATCCCACATATGCCATGAAAATTTCGAAATAATTTTCAGATTGCAGCGGAAAAATATATGCGGGATCCGTTCATCGCATGAACGTGTTTTAAAACCTTTCATTTGTAGATAGATTAGAATTAAATTATTTTAAACCATTTTAAAATCATTAAGAAGATAAGATCTTCACCTTGTGCGGGTAGATGGTCTCCGCAAATCTGATTTACGTGGTATTTGATCAAGGCTCAGTGGAAGCCGCACACGCGTCCGGACTCTACAGGTATCCACACGAAGTACTGACTCGATCGAAGCCTTTGGATCTCACCGGGGTGCTAGCTCCCTTGCAGAGATGGCTATGGATGGCTGAAGTCCTCTCCTTTGAATCAACCTTTGATTGGCTTGAGAGGAAGAAGAAGAAGGATGGATTTAGGAAGAAGAAAACAAGACCCGCAGCCTTTCTCTTTTTCTTCCTTTTTGGAACCAAGATGAAGAAGGAAGAGGGCGTCCCAAGCTTTTCTTTTTCTTCTCTTGATTGTGGCTCAAAGGAGGAAGATGGAGGAGGGTGCTCACAGCTGGAATGAGGAGAAAAACATTCATTTTGGCCGAAATTCCATGCTCCCTTTTTAATTGCAAAGGGATAAAGATGAGCTCCTATTTTTTAGGAGCTCATCCTTATCTCTATTTCATGCCACCTAGGAGGGGCATGCGCCCCTCCTTTTTCTCCCACGCATGGCTCAAAGGGAGGGGCATATTCCCCTCCCTCTTATCCATTTAAATCTGCCACTTAATCAAATTAATGGGTGATTTAATTTGGGTCTAGTGCATGAGTCCAATCCTAGTCAAAATAGGACTTGTATGGACCTATTTCAATTTCCTCCCAATCCTAATCTAATTAGGACTTATTTGAACCATGACTCTATTGAACTCTTCAATCCTAATCCAATTAGGAGTCATGAAATTAATTAGATTAAATTTAAAATTAATTAGGACTTAAGAAAATCCTAATCTAATCAGGACTTGTTCAAATTTCAGCCCTAAGACAATTAGGACATTAGAAATCCTATTCCAAGTAGGACTCTAATTTAATTTGAAATCCTAATCCAATTAGGACTCCATGATTTCCACTCCAAGTAGGACTCATGATCAAGTCCAATTAATTAAATCCAATTAATTAAATTAAATTACAATCCGATTGCAATTATTCCTTCTTCTAGCCACTAACTCTTAGCGGGTTTTCATTTATCAATCTAATTGATTATTTGTGATTCCTAATCACATTCAACCATTGGATCGGTCAATACCTCTAATGTGTGTGACCCCATAGGTTCCATTCTGACTGGTAGTGAGATATATTATGATCTCTATCACAATATCATTGAAAACTCCTTTCAATGGGTTGAAACAATTCCAACTCAACTCACCAGGGATTATCGACCATCGAGATGATCCCTTGTGAGTCTCACCATCCACCAATGACACCTAGCAGTATGTAGTGGCCACCCAGCAGAATAGAATGATGAACCTCTAGGTGCAGCAATCGTATGATACAGTCCTTCTATCGTGGATCCCTACAGATCGGAGGTCATGAAAAACTCGTCAAACTCCGTCGTCTGTCATATGTCTAGATTTATTTGACTTGAGTTCGATAGTGAAAAACTCTTTCTCCACTTTATATTTCTGCCCTGGCCAAGGTCTTAGAACTCAGTCTAACAAATCACATAGGATCACTCCTCTTCTATCAAGGTTGATAGATTCCATGTAAGTGCATACCCTACTCCTATAGTGAACTTACTGCAGCCAATCTACACTACAAGGATCCATATGGCTAAAGACCATGTATACGTGTAGTCAAACTAAAATAACCTCACTGTGAGTAGCCGAAGCACCGCAGGTCAAAGGACCAGTCACACTACTGCAACATCAAGTAAGTCACTGACGAGTGGATAGACATCCAAGTGACTTCTTGTCTTGGTCACGCTCAGTACCCTTGTTCTCTAACAAGCACCTGCACTCTCACTTCAGTGTCCCTACACTGTGGACTCGAGTCTCGTCCATCCATAAGGAAAACGATCTGTGCACTGATCGGATCGATCACCGTCCTCGTGATGATCCATTGATCAGGAGCATTTAGAAATTAATCACCAATGATACATGGCTCAAATTCTCAACTCTTGAGAATATGTATCATCATCTTATTAATTTCTTGGATGATTTATAGACACATAAACAATATGAATGAAAAGATGCCCATTTATTATTCAATAATAATAAAGTCAAGTACAAATTTATGTCCCAGAATAAATAATGTGTCTGCCAGATTGGCTTCTAGGGCATACACAGTCTTTCCTCTACAGTGAATATTTACTAAACACATGGAATCTACGTTGACGCGTGTTTATGAGATATTTTTCCATGTTTATTCCAAAACCATGATTCGTTAGACTTTTTAAGAGACATGCTATGGGATGTGAACATCATAAAAAAAAATTCACATCCCACATGGCACATACAGTGACATGCATTGGGGTTCGATTATTTAAGAAGCATTATGTTGGTGCAGCTTTTAGAATGATATATACTAGCATATCACCCGTGTGTTACATGGGATGCAGTCTTCCCTTCTTTTCCAACTGCTCTTGAAATGTAATATAGAACAGATTTAATAGAATAGATAATATAAATAGAATAGAATATAATATAATAGATGTAAGTTCCTAATTATTTTATAAAATAGTTTTTGATATAATAATTATGATGCATTGTCACTATACATCTATCAATGTAGTAAAATAATATATAAAATAACAAGATCATGATCCAACCTGTGTATAATAAGAAATAGAAAAACACTATATTTGGGAGATATTTAAATACAATATAACAGGGTCATTAGGGGCTATACTTGTACTTTTAAATAAGATCATGATCCTAAAATGCTACATAAATTAATAAAATATTGGTGCAATCTACTGACCTGCATGAGATATGATGTGGTACAGTATTAAATGAAAAGTATTTTCATATATTAAGCAAATGTAGTTATTAATAATATTAGTAGAAATTTCTTTATTTAATATGGTTTAATAAGCTAATAAAATTCTTATAATTGATATTATATATTATATTTTGATAAAGAACTATATTAAATGAGAGCTCTATTTATTAGAGCTCTATTAACAATGTTATTAATATAGGCATCCACATAACAAATGGCGAGTCTATGCAAGCAGAGCCTCCATTTTAGTGTGTCTAGCATATATATATATATATATATATATATATATATATATATGTATAAATATATATGGATCCAATTATGAAGTTAGTTCTATACATATGATTAACAACGAAAAAAATAAATGCAATACATATATATATATACATGTATGTGTGTGTGTGTGTCTGTTTGTGTATGTATATAGCATAAGAAATACTTCTTGCCTCAAATCACTAGGTGATCAAGCACCATGATTTGCCGGTAGTCACCATTTCGCTTACACTAGGGGCACAAGCCTTACAAGAATATATACATGCACAATCATGGCCATGAGGAACTCATGATTAATGTAAGACCCTATGCCTAAAGCATGATCATCCTCACTTAGGATAGGACTATGCTAAGACCTTGATATTCTGACATGTTATTATATTGAGTTCAGCCATTGAAGGGGTGGTCTAATTAATTGTGTTTTGTCGTGCGTATGGAGAACCAAAGATACGCCTTGCCAACTTTTGGCGTTGCCCACACCGACAAGGTGCAGTTTCATATGCTATGTAGGGTTTGGGAATTCGGAACGTTGTCCTGTGGTCAAATTTGCTAAAACCCTAACAGAAAAAGGTTGCATACCTCACCCCATAAAAGCCAACCCCGCCCTCCCACTTTTTTGAAAACGACTCAAACGGCACTCTTCTCGGTGAATCTCTCTCTCTCTCTCTCTCTCTCAACTATCCCTTTCTCTCATGCACATCCACATCCATCTCTGTGTGGTATAGACCTTCACGTGATGCAAGCCAGAGACAAGTTTGCTTCTTGTGGCTAGAATTGTGAATTCGGCATATTGGCCAATATATAAAATTTCTTTGTATGTTAGATATCTTATAAAAATAAGACAGCAGTAAGCCTACTAAAATATATATTCCTTTATTTTTTCTACCATATTTTAAGTCATTTTGATTATTATATTCACAACATGATGAAATAGTTAATTGGTGATGTTGGGGAATTCTATAAAAGCATTGTTTCTTTTTCATGTTAATACTTATTAGATCTTTTTTTTGTTGTTGTTGTTTTTTTTAAGAACATTCACTAGAATCAAAAGTCTTTGATGTTTAATTTCTTTGCAACCTTGTCTTCTCGCAGTCATCAATATTAATCATGTCTTACCCTTTGTTCAAATTTAGATGCTCGCATCTTCATAGTCCAGATGATATGATAGATCATTGCATTGGCTTTTACTATCGACAATTCAAGTAGAAGATATAAATTTGCTGAAAATAATTAAAATACATGGTTACAGGGTTTCATTAAGAGACTGTTTAAAGTCCTTAGATGGAGGAAAACTGCAAGCTGTAAAGCACTTGAGTTGCAGGTAGTTGAGTCGTTGCATGGGCTTTATCTCTATTGTTAGAGGGCTGGAAGAGGGGGAGCGGTGGATGTTGGGAGCGGGAAGAAGGTGAGAGGGAGGAATGGAGGAGGAGAAGGATGAGGATGAGGGAAGAGAGGTGAGGAAGGCTGAGAAAGGAAAGGAGAGGAGCAACAGCCATGGAAGAGCCCTAGTCTCCGGTGGGGTGCAAGCGTGGAAGGAGGCTGGAGTTAGGGTATGACAGGGGCTGCTAAGAGAAGTGGGTGCATGAAGATATAAAATGGAGGAGTCATGAAGGGTTTTGGAGGGAGGAGGAGGAGGGGGAAGGCTCGAAGGGGTGCAAAGGAGTCGGTGGACATCATCAGTTCATGGAGGCTAAGGCTTGAAAACTCGTGCATGTAGCTCGTCTGAAGCTACCGCAGTGTTGGTAAAACTTAATCATCAACCAGCATTTTGTGTCTTTTCTCTGTACATGTACCCACACACACACACACACACACAGAGTGAGAGAGAGAGAGATGCATCTCAGCTTCAAACAAGGATGTGTGCATGTTTAATTGGTCCAAACCTAACGACTATGAAATCTAATATGATGTAAAAAAAGGTTCAAGTGAGTAATAGGGTGAAGAATAATAAGAAAAGTAAGTGCATGATCAAATAAATGATATGTAAAATTACTGTGATTTTCTTAAAGTAGCATAACAAATATATTCAATTCTTGCCTAGATCATTTGAATACTCAATTCAGAAGCTAATTAGAAATATTGGACATGGGACAATTGTGTGGGTCCTTGTTCAGTAGGACCAATACATACTTAGGGATAATTTACGAATTTGCCACAATTTGAACCCCTTTCTTTTAGATTTAGGGTGGGTAATCCCACTCTCACCCATTCCACCCTACCCAATCTTATCATAGGCTCCTAGTTAGATCAAGGGACAACATCTCTTAGCATCGAACCCTTGATCTCTCACCTAGAGGGCGAGATGGTGTACCATGGAGCTACGCGCGTGTTTGAGTTCTATATTGACCATTCTTTCGTCCGTGTTTCCTAGGTACAAATTTGGTGTGGTTTTTACACTATTGCGAAGAGAATGGGCAAATGAGAGTCGCATTAAGCTGAGTGTCTTTAGTGGATTCTAATAATAATGGAATCACAAGACAGGTGTAGAGAAGTAGTCATGTTTGCCTTTTAACAAGCCTTCAAGCACCATCTTTGATAAGTGGCACCATTCTAAAAACACCAGATATTGATAGGTTTTCATTGATATGGTTCTTCACTCAAAGAAGGTTTCAAATTTAAAAATCACAGGTAAAATTATGAAAGATCAAATTTTTTTTGTTCTTTGGTTTTTTTATGTTTTTGTTAAGAAGCATGTTTTGATTGTTTGATAGGCGAGTTGCAGATGTTTTGCAGATACTATTAACGAGTCCAAGAAAACGCAAGTTATGTCGGTTTTTGGTCTAGATAAAATCTCCAATTTAGGCCACCTTGTGATCAAGAAACTTGTAAGAAGACATACAAATAGATATATGGAGAGTTTTTTTTTAATAAAAAAATGGTCATTAGCCATTTCAAGAATACAATTATTGTCTATATTTTTCTATTAAGAAGCTACATCTTCCACCTACACAAAGTTTGAAACAATGCCTTTTGTACTATGAGCATATTTCACATTTTTGTTATAATCTTTTATATCTAGCTTTTTTTTAATCTTTCTCTGGTATTTTAACCACTTAAAAGCTACTACATACTCAGTGGAATCAAGAATGGAGACATTGAGAACCAAGCCTCCAGTCTCCCATAACTAACCCTGTCACATCCATCTAACAAGAAGAGTTGTACAATATTACTTTTCCACCTTAGTGAAATTAATGTTACCCACAGAATTTTTTTTTTAAAAAAAAAAGCTGCCCAGAGTCAGAAAGATAACATCTATATCCAGGTGATATTGGACAGCAGCATCTGTACACAGGGGCTCGCAGTGGTGACCAGAGATCCCAGAGCCCCTACCCTACAAGAAGTTCCCATTAAACCATCCCATGCTTATAATATTACCCAATACACGTAGCCCCAAAGGCTTAAATGCGAGCATGGGTTGGAAGAAGTGTTGGTCAAAAGACAAAGACAATATGTATAGAAAGAGACCACAAGTACAAGCCAGAGCTCCCATAAATATTAATATATGTAGATATAGAAGTATGCATTCCATTACATCAATACAAAATTGGTAGCCACTGGGAACCTCAAATGTGGTCTACTGTGGGCACCTAGTCAGCAATGGAAGTGCTCTCATACCAATCCAAACACCAAGAAGATATTGCCCATAATGCCACCACATGGATAGGGGCATTCAGGACAGGACCTCTACAGTGGTAATTTTAGCACACCCTAACAACAAGAAAGATAGCTTAGTTTTTGGTTGTGGAAATTAAGCATCAGGAGAGAGGAGACCTATGAGGAGCTCCCTTCCTCCTATTGCTCAGAGAGAGGACTATTTGAGGGAAGAAGCCACCACCCTTCTTCCTCTTTGGCACCTCGGAGTCCTCGGGCCTTCGCGAACCGCCCCTGCTGCCGTTGCTCGAGCCCGAGCAGCCCTTGTATTGCAATGGATCTTCTAGGATTGAGTTCGGGGTGATCTGGCCGTCGTCCTCGATGAGATCGGAGCTATCCATCCGGAAACTCTCAAAGTGAGAGAATGCGAAATCTGACTCATCGAACCTGAACAGGATGGTCGATAGATCCTCGCCTTGCAAGAGCACATGTTCCACCTGCAATTCAAAGGAATTCCCAATTTACACTCATATTAGTTTCCAAAGTTTGCCCCAACTTTGGACTCCTACCCAATAAATGATAAATTTGTTTTATTCCTTCCAATAGAATATCCTTGGACCAGTCACTACCAGTTGCAAGCTCTAATATGATTGATAGATTAACTAAAAAAAGGAGGGGTTAGAATGAGAAAACCACCATCCCATCAAGATGACTTAATTCCAGTAATGGACCATGCACTACTTTTTTTTATGCAATTCAGAAGAGTACCTTGCAGGAGAGGGAGCAGAAGTGGAAGGGCTCTTGAAGGATTCTATCACAGGTCAGGCAAATGTTTCCAGAGCCCTTGAAAGGCCTGGACTGAGGCCTTGGCTTCAGGAAGACCACTTTGGCACTGTTTATAGTATATGGCTGCAAAAAAATAAAAAATAAAAAATAAAAAAGAAACTCCTAGAACAAAAAAATCTACTTGAACTTTGTATCTGAATTACTTAAAATTCTAATTTATTGCACTTTTTATTTTAAATTATCTCATCGCATTACCTGAACAAAGGAGCAATCGATGAGCTTCTCAAGATCATCCAACCGAACCACATCATTGTACACGTACCGCCTCACCTAAATTAATTAAATTAGAGTTAATTAGTTTTAAGCATGGTTCTTAAGTTATCTTCTCCCTCAGATGCCCACAAGCACCAGCAAGAAGTAATCTGAACTATTCAAGTCAGTATATAATAGTAACAATTAAGTTCATATGAATAAATTAAGTTTAGGTTAATGTGACTTTTTTGCCAAGTATCAGCAAAAATAATTGGAAATTGAAATTTGTGCACTATCAGCGTTCCGAAAATACCCACATTGATTAGGTAATAATTGGGTTCGTTAAAATATGAGTCATTGGCTACTTATTACTACCATTATTTTGGCCAAATCATTATTAGGAAATCTCATCAGAGAGGGCCGCAGAAGGACAGGAACATGAGGTAAAAAGATACTTATGCTCCTCTGACATCCGTATTCATTGAAAAGAACACCCCGTGCTTGAGGGCAAATTAGTAAACTCCTCCTTCCAAGTGGAGCAAAGGTAGAAATTTTGGGAACTTTCTTGGCCAAGAAAGATAAAAAACGAATGTCCTTAAAGTTATTTTTTTAACAATTATATTGAATTTTAATTAAATAAAGATTCAACTTGATAGGGTTGGATATGAAATGAAAAAAAGTTAGTCCAATTAAACTAATGGGATTTTTTCCAATGAAAAAGGTAAAAGAAAGCCTAGGTATTCAGTAATTATGGTTAAGTAGACTAAGAAAAGTCAAGAATTTCCAGTAAAAATAATGTGGAACTAAGGAAAGTAATTATTGGAGGATGATAAGAAAAGTTATTATAGATGGTAAAAAACAGGTTGGATAATTTTACCACTAAAGAAAATAGAGGATTAAAGAAATTGAGAAAATAAATTATTCCATGATTAAAGAAATAAAAAAAGGAAGAAAAGAGCAATCAAGGATATGAAATCTTGAAGATAATAATATTTCTCATATCTCTCAAGCAAACAAACCTTAAGGAATTTTTTGCAAAACAGAAGGAATCCTATAGACATTATTAAGATATGAGAGATATTAGTGCCCATCACATAATTGTTCTTATGGACATCTACTTGAGTGAGCTATTAGTACCATCCAAATCCAAGGGAGTCATAAATACACTCTCCTTTTCAAGAGATGCACACACTTTGTGTCTGTCTCTCTCTAAAATGTATTTTAGATAGAGACAGACATAGAGATGGAGAACAAGAGAAGAACATACATCAAGAAAAAGGTCTGTGTTTCTCCTATTCCCACCACCACTACCATCACCACCCAAACTATTTTCCATTGTCAAGAAAAACAAAGCAAAACAAAACAAAACAGTTGGATTTTTTTTTTTTGAAGAAGTAACTTAAAAATCAAAAGGAACCCATTAGAGGATTCAAAACTCAATTTCTCAAACATAAGAACAATCCAAAAGAAGAAAATTCATTCCACAAAAACATGGAGGATTCTTTCAGAATGATTACTTCACCCACAACCACCATCCTTATTACTACTATTTGCTATTACCAAGATTTCATCCGACTTTTATTTAGAAAAACCATCAAGATTCTTTTTTTTTTTAAATGAGAAGTAAGAAAACAAAATTTAGAAAACAAGGTGAAAACATAGAACCCACTAGACAATTCCAATGAAGAAATCCAATCGAAAAGCTAAAGCATGTGACCTTCATTTTGAAGGAAACCAACAACACCACTATTGCTATTGCCAAGAACCATAGTAACTACTACGAAACAAACCAACTAGAATTCAAGCAAATCTAAATAAGAGAGAGGAGGCAATGAAAAAAAAGGAAAAAAGAAGTAGAAACAAAAGAGAGAGGAAGAAAGCAAGAGAGAAGACCAAAGAAAAGGACCAGAGGAGCAGACCTGGAGGAGTGGGTGGGAAGGGTGGGAGGGTACGCAGTGGGGGCAGATGCTGGTGCAGCAGTCGAGACAGAAGATGTTCTTCTCGTTCTTCTTCCTGCTCTCATGGGCCCCACACCCCACAAAGAAGCTCTCCTCCACCAGCCCACCCAGCCACCCCGGCATCCCATTCCCTCCTCCCATCCTCTCTCTCTCTCTCTCTCTCTCTCTCTCGCTCTCTCTCAGCCCCCTCTACTCTCTTCTCCCTTCTCTCTCTCTGTGTGTCTATATCTCAATCACCCTCTCTCTATATCTCCCTCTCACCAATGCTCTCTCTCTTTCTCTCTAAGGAAATAGATATATGAGTACAGCTCTCTCTTTCTCTCTCTCTCTCTCTCTCTCTCTCTCTCTCTGGGGGGGTGGGTTTGAGCTTAGAAGAGGGGGAAAAGGGAGGGCAGGGAGGGGCTAACGAACCTCCAAAGGCTATTTATAGAGGGAGGGTGGCAGGGTTTGGGAAGAGGGGACAAAAGGAAAAAAGGGGAAAGGAAATTAGGGAGTGAAGTAAGGAAAGAGAAAAAGAAAATGATGGGGAATGGGTTGTGCAAATAAAATACATGGTATCATGGGTGGATTTTTTTATTGTGAATGTTTTTTTTTTTTTCTTTCTCTTTGGCAGCTGTTTTTGGCAGGAGAGGATTGGGATAGGGGGAGTGGGGAGGGATTGGGGAGTGTGTTTATGGCGG
The DNA here is from genome assembly GCF_009389715.1 of Phoenix dactylifera. Taxonomy (NCBI): domain Eukaryota; kingdom Viridiplantae; phylum Streptophyta; class Magnoliopsida; order Arecales; family Arecaceae; genus Phoenix; species Phoenix dactylifera. The sequence continues at coordinate 9,193,202 of NC_052403.1, forward strand.
GAAGAGGCGCAGGCTCACCATTTTTTTTTCAACAAAGAAAATAACAAGAAAGTAGAGGGGGGAAAAAGGAATAAGAGAAAGGCTTTTTGTTTCCTTTGCCTAATTTATCTTTTTGGTTTTGTTTCTCTCTTCCTATCTGTCTCTCTCTGTATAGCTTTTTTTTTGGTTCTTGTTTTTATATGGGTTTTATTTTTGCTTTTCTTCTTCTTCTTTTTCATCTCCTTTTATTTATTTATTTATTTATTTATTGGTATAAATCTCTTTATTTGTTTATTTTTGTATGGTTTCAGGCAGGGTGTGGAAGACTATCCTTGGTATAGGTGTAAATTGCAAAAGTGCCATTTGGTAGATACAATGCCATGTTTCTGTCTGCTTACTCCCCTAAAAGGGCTCCAAAGAGAGAGAGAGAGAGAGAGAGAGAGAGAGAGAGAGAGAGAGGCTAATTAGGCTTCATCAAATAAAAAGAAAAAGAGGAACCTAAGAAGATGAATTGGCAAGGCACCATCCAGCACCTAATACTTAACAGCCCTGATGGGGAGGGGGTCTTCTCAAAAATTTCTTTAGTGTTTTTGTAAATGAATCTACATCAGCATTAATATCTAGCTTGGGACAAATTAAATGGGTTGAGAAGACATGGGGTGCTATCTTCAATTTGATTACTAATCATCCCTTGTAAAGTTGGATCTTTTCTAGTTATGTAAGGAGACTTGGTTTTTAGTATGATCATCTTTATTAAATTTTCTAAGAAGCAAAAATAATACTGGAAAGAGTAGATTTGATTTTCTTCAAAGAATATAGATAAATATATATAAAAAGAAACTCTCACTGAATGTGAAAAAAATGGATTCAACTAAGGGGCTCATTTGAATGTGATAAGAGGTCTCTCTTTTTTAACATGATTTTCGAGGAATTAACTTCAAAAAAAAATTAAGCATGATCATTATGTACTTATAAGAGATGCTGAGTAAGGAAAGAACATTGTCACCTCTATCACAATAAATAGTTGTAAGTTTCAACTATTAGTAGTGATAGACTTGGTTACTTGATCTCAAGAATGATGGGAGGTCAATTGATAATGAGTTGTTTATTCACTATTATTTCTTGCCTAAGGTATTTGATAACATCACATGAGATGTTATAAATGATGTGCTAACTTATCATAATTATGCTAGCTTGAACTATTTGATAACAATGTCTTTGGCCCATACAAATACATCCAAATATGCATTAAAGTAAAGGATCCTTCTTTCATCAACCCCTCATGTGCAAGGATCTACTATATCTAGATATCATAAAGTTTAAAGTAAACTAAAGAAAAATCACATCTAGTGATAGGAAAGCACTTTGGTAAGTACACTATACTACCAAAAATAAAATCTCAACTCCTAAATAATAAAAAGATTAAATATTACTAGTATAGATAAAAATAAAACAACTATACTATTATTAGATAAAAATTGTATGAAAACTTTATGATTCTGTCGGAAGTAGATGCAAAAACTTTAATAAAGTGGTTGCAAATTACCATGGAAATTTCTATAATTAGAAAAAAAATTAAATAAGGTGATAGTTAATTATTTTATTTTATTACTTCAAAATCTAGAGTGGAATTTGTGTCATTGGTATTGGGCATATTATGTAACAATATTTTAGAGACTACATATCTCAAACATTTTTCCAGACTAGAAATGGAAGGGTTATACCTAGACTTTGATTGTAGATATGAAGCCTATGTAGTATCTATGGAAGACCATATCCAATGTTTTCTTCACCAAATTTTTTACAATTTTATTTAGCATCAACTAAATTTCTATAACACTTCCTATTATTAAGGTCAATATGGGTAGGACAGAAGGTAGTATTACTAGTATTTTTCATTGTTCCTATCATTTTAAGCCTATGTTTTCATCTTTCACCCATTATAACTTTGAAAGAGTTCCAATCGAGAGGATTAGTAATTTACTAACTTGCTAATAATTTAGTATGGGTTTTTATATGATATCTATAAAAGTTGACTTGTTGTAGAGCTTTTAGCATTAGATTAACTTATAATATTGGTTACATTAATTTCTTATTACAAGCTAAGTGCTCGCTAATTGCCACACACTTAGCTCTATGAAAAGCACAAAATACATGCTGCAACTACAATGTGTTATAAACTTTCAAAATTCATAGTTCATGTCCATCAATGATATTCCATATTGACAAATTAAACCAATTTAGAGAGTGAGCAATGCAATCAAGGAAAAATTATCTCTACAAGCATTAATTGTTTTCTGGTAGTCAAGGAAAAAAACTGCATATAGTAGCACATGAGGGCCCATGCAAACATGACCATGGCAATCCATTAAGTTGGGCCACTACCATATCAATGGATGGGGCCCAATTTCATGTAGAACACTTGCCTACAGACTGATCATGTCATGTGTGGCCCATTCCACATTTGCAACTAAGGCTTTGCCACCTCACCAAATGGGACCATTTGGGTTTCAAAATTCAAATTAATATAAATCCATATGAAAGATTACAATTTGTTGATCATTTTGCATAAAGGGTTGGACCGTATGTACATGTGTATGCATATGTATATGTATGTGTGCGAGTGTATTCATTACAATAGAGCTCTACATAAGATGGCTTTACATGAAAGATGGCAGAGTTTCATCATTCCCCTAAAAGGGGAAGGCTCTTCATATAAGCCATGCACCCTAAAGTAGGTACAAGAACCAAGGAATAAACCCAAGTAAGCTCAGTACCTCACCAACACTTAAAATGGATCCCACAAGGTTAATTGGGCATCAAGAGACCATTTTGTTTAATTGGGCCTAAGTAAAAACTAACGCTGAATGGATTTAGTGTCTCACAACCCTCACTGATAAATCACAGCATAGCAACAAGTAGATATTAATTTTTCCAAATTGGAACTATTCAGGATCTTCAAAACCTCTTTTTCTTTTTTTCTTTGACCTCTCGAAATAAGAGAGTGTGACCGCAAAATGTTCAACTCGCCAAGACCTTCAAACTCCATCTATAAGATTCATGAAGAAAACAAACTAAAATAATATCATTAGTTAGTCTAATTTTGCTTAATCTGGCTTCTACAATGTTAATCCATACAAAATTTGGACCTGTCCACCAAAATATTGACCAACTTCCCTGGGCCATGCAGACAAAATACCAAGTAAAATCATAATTTTATATTACATTAGGATTTTTGAAGTTTAAAATCTAAATTCCTACTAAATTTTAGCCTTGGAGCCATGAGGAATTTATAGACAACTGAACCCATCCTCTTTAGTTGATGACTCTTTAGAAAGCTGAACATAACACTGAAACCTGTACTGAAATTGAACCTACACGGAATCAGCAGACCAGATGGTTTATATTTAACTGGGCTACGAAATTTGGCAGTCTGCACCAAATTTAAAGCCCTGGAATGGTCTTATGAGGCATTTGGTTTAAAGACTTGAGCTTTACCCTACATCAGATTTGGGCCGTAAGATGAGTAAATCAACACAAATTGCACCTAGAACTCCCCAAGCTACATAAAATCCGTAAATAAGTTTAAAAGATTTTGGTGCCCCAGATGGAAACCTTTAGATTTTTTTTATTTTTGAATGCTTAGGAGGGGAAGAAGTAGGGGCCCTTTCTGCTTTCATTAAAATGGTGGGACTTGAACCTAGGCCAATTGTTCCCAACCATGAGAGACTATGGACTGCCATTGACACCTTCTGAGACCGTCAACTCATTAAATTGGTAACATTTAAATGATGGACCTTTCAAATCCTCAACATGCACATAATACATAAATTGATTAAAATTCATAGATAACATAATTCAGGGTGTGCCCCAACTTAGGCCATGTGAAACTGAGCAATGAAACCTTTTGTGTTCTCAGCTAATGTTCGCAAAGTCATAACACTAAGTTCTTATAAGATGCTAACATGCTGAGTTGGTAATGTCTTTCTTGTGTTGATACAAGAGATGTAGGTTCAATACCCTGACTCGGATTATCCGCCAAGATTCCCACTATCTTATTTCTTTAATTTTTTTTTTTAAAAAAAGCATGATATGTTTGGTATTGCTTTCGTTTTGTCTTTATTTTCAAAATTCAAGAAGAAAAATAAACTAGACTGAACAACATTATGTATGATAAGACCTTTTTGATCTTCATATTATTTGTAAAATATTTATAAAGCCTTTAATAGCCAAGATCTATTGCTTTTAGAAAAGAATGAAAATAAAAGCTAGGCATAACAGAAGTTTTATGCAAATGCTATCTTTAGCATTACTTTTCATATGATATTTTACTAATTTGTAAGGAAACAAAACAAAACAAAAAATGACCATATTGCCAAATAAGTCCTCCAGTGCTTTCCACTTCTTCGATTCTCTCATTAGTTATGAAATACTTCTATAAGCTTTAGTTATTAAAGTGTAGTCAAATCTTTAAATTGCATAGTTTGGAAGTTACCTTTTGTATATCAATTCCAATTATGAATTTAATACGCAACTCTGTAAACGCTAAGGATGCATTTGGCATAACTACCACTTTTTTTTTCAAGAAAAAAAATAGAAACAGAAATTCTATTTCTATTTTTTTCATATTTTTGGCAACAAATACATGTTTGGTAATCATTAGCCACGAAAATATGTTTAGCAAACGAGGCTAGAGATGAAGATAGTGGAGGAAAAGGCACTTGAGGATGCGTTTGGGCTTGGCAAAGATGGAGACCATTGCATGGGGCCAATCGAAGAAGTCATAGGTTTGAATAGGGGAGAAATGGGAGAGGGAGCGGAGAACACGGGTGATGAGGGTCTCGATCGAGGTGTTGGAGATACGGTGGGCATTGAGGATAAGGAGACTGGCAACAATAGAGAGGGAAACGCAGGAAGTGAGGAGGTAGCCAATAAAGATGCATGGGGTGATGATGAGACTGGCACAAGAGGAGTAGAGAGCAGAGCGGTGGTGGGATGGAAGATCACTGAAGATGTCGAAAAGAGTTGAGAAGGAAGCCGAATTGATGGGGAGTCAAATGGAGTTTGGAGGCCGAATGGAGTTGAGATGCCAGAAGAAGTTAGGATGCACGAAAGAAGGCCTAAAAGATCACTTTTAGAAACAGTAAAAGAAAAAAAAAATTACTTGCACTTTTTTCATAAATAATAAAAGTTACTTTTAAAAACAATAGAAATAGGATACCACAACTTTTGAACATCATACTCCATATTTCTATTTAAAAATAATGGTCCCAAATACGCTCTAGGTTTGAACACATATATTGTTGATTTTGTTGGACATTTCCTAAAATCTCCTACTTTTTTCTCACTAAAATTGCATGTAAGGATCTATTATCAAGGTCTAGAAGCTCTGCAGGTGAGGAAATAAAAGGATCAAGAAGCAATGCTTTTTTTCACTCTGCTCTATTGCACCTTGCTGAATCCTTTTCAACATACATCAAAAAAAGAAAGCACATAAATGTTTTGTTTTCTATCCACTGATCTGAGCTAATAGTTGATATGAGCAATTAGCAAAAGTTGGAAGTCAATAAGAAGTAATCATGGAGAAAAAAGCAAGCTATAAAAGAAAACCGGTAAAGTAGTAAGTAATTAGAGAACAAGAGCAACGGAAGTCTAAAAAGACCAAATAAAAGTTAAAGAAAGGAAGGGCTCGGTGGGAGGCATAATCATCATAATTTGACAATTGAAGCAATTTATTAGAAAGTTTCTTAATGATCTATTTCAAGTGTAAACCAAATTTTGATGATCAATAAATAAACTTCGAAGTCTATGCACTAACTTTTGCTCAAAAAAAAAGAAAGAAAATCTATGGCACTAACTTGGTGTATTGGCCTTTTAATGTACTTTTAAAACCTTTTGGTCAAAAAAATATATTTTGAGACTTACAGAAAGTACTACCCAAAATTTTATGGCTTCACAACTAGGATTCCCTTCTTTTAATACTCCTTCCTCATCTCCTTTGCTAGTGCTAGCAACCTCCTCCTCCACTACCTTGACTTTCTCCCACTGCCCGATCTCTCTGCCCACCATCTTCTTTCCATCTTCCATTCCTCCTCTCTCTCATCCATCTTCCCCTTCCACCTCCAATGATCTCTCCTCAACTGCCTTTGCCTCTCCTACAAATAATAGAAATTTAGCCCTTAGAACTCAATTGAATGCAACTCAAACCATAAGAAACTTGAACCTCAGCGTACTTGAACCATAGTGTTTCAGATATACCCATTGGTATTGTTTTGATATCTTTGTTCGCATTATAAAATTGTCCAAGATGTAGGAGTTTAAGAAAAAAATTTCTTTGATTGACAGTACGATATGCTAGACTTCAAGTCTCCATCTACCTCTATTCAGGTGATCTGACTCTTATCTAAGAATATGTAAGACCAAGTTTAGAAATATAAAAATAATGTTACATGTGAAGCTAATGACTTGATAGTTTTTGACCCATATGAACTCGAGACTATGTATCAGGCATGGCTATCGATCTCCTAACCAAAGCTAATAGCCTAACAGGTGTGTGTGTGTGTTATATATATATATATATATATATATATATATATATATATATATATATATATATATATATATATATATATAGAATTCACAACATTAAACATGACCAAATTATACTCAATACAGTTCAAATTAAAACTAATTAATTCCATATTTAGATCTATCCTATAGACTTAGGCATGATTCAACAAGCTCCGGCCATGTGATATATCAGCTTTAAGCCTAAATTCTAAACCTATCAGCTCGGTTTAGGAGTTGGTCAAGCTACACCGATATTAATCTCTATCTCCTCCCCTTCTTGGCTCCTTTAATATCTCTGCTGTCATTCCTCCCTCTCCTCATGCACCCCACTCCACCACTCCCCCTGCCTCTTCCTCTACTCCTCTTACTTCTTTCCTCTTTCCTTTTTTGTCATTGTCGGTGACTTTCTTCATCTCTACTTCGTCTCCTTGCACCAACCACTTTGCTCGCCACCATCTAATCTATCTTCACTACTCCTACTCCTCCTTCCGCTTCTCTCTCCTTTACTACTTCCCTCTAATTTTTTCTTGTCCTTCGTCCAAATAGTGAAGATTTAGCCTCTTTGAATTCATTTGCGTCAACTCATGTTGTAAGAAATTAGAATTATAGTTAAATTAAGTTGTGGCATTCTAAATTAGCCCTTAGTTTAAGTCCTCATTTAATAATTTTTATTGCATATTGTGAATATTTATAAAATATGAGAGTTCTCTTTTCCATAATAGTGTAATAAGCTGAAATTCCAGTCTCAACCTATATCTACTCATATGATTTAACTCTTGCCTAATAATAGACAATATTAAGTTTGAAAAAAGAAAAATGACATTGATAGTATTTGACCCATATAAAGTCAAGATCTATGTATCAAGCATGGATCCCGATTTTCAAACTGATGCCAATGCCTAACCATGTTAGACATATATTTCACAACATTGAACATGACTCAATTATATTAGTTTAAAATTTCAGACCCAACATTTAAAACTTGACATGATTTAGCTTGTGATGCGTAAGCTTTAGATATAAATCCTAAACAAAAAAGACAACTTGTGCCAAGTGTAGATAAAAGATGCACACAAAATTAAGCTGACCTAAACTCTAGCTCCAATCCTTTCCTTCTTGATTCCTCCTTCAGCCTCTCTACCTACTACTACTTCCTCTTCTCCTCCTCGCTCCACCCTCCTCCCTAGCCACTCCACCCTTTCTCCTACTCCTTGCCCCTCTCTTCCTTTGCTACCATTGATGGCATCCTACTTCAACCCAGTTTCTCTCCTTATCTCAATCTTCTCGCTTGTCACTCTTTTTTCCACTTCCACTACTCCCTCCTTACCTTTCTCTACCTCCTTCTCTAAAAGAGAAGATTTAGCCCGCTATATCTCAACTGTATGCAACTCAAGCCACATGAAAATTGAGTTGCTATGCAATTTTGTTGCAAGGCCTACAGATAGAGATAATGGTAGAGGAGTTGAGAAATGGAAATGCAATATTTTTATAATAATGGACTATGTAGTAGGTACGTAATAATGGATGCCAGTTAGCAAGGATTTGAATGTAAAAATTTTGAATTTAATTTGATTTTTTGAATTTCTTTTCTTTTTCCAAATCACAACATTATTCATGGATATATATTACTTGCTTGTATCATAATAGTTGTTTATAAAAGCAACAAAATCAATACTACATGATGAATGAAGAGAGTGCTAGCAATAATTTTTCATAGAACAATTCGTCTTCATTCAAAAATTACTTATTGATAAGCTATTGGTCATAGTAAATCATTTTTAATGTGCTAAGGCATAGCATACATTGCATGGTTGGTTGCATTTTATGGATGGACCAGGTCTATAAATGTTAACTCACTTTATATTTGGACAAAAATGCTGAAACACATAAACAGCTTGTATTAGGTAATGTTAAGTTATATTGGCCCAATAGTAGTCAAAGTTTTGACAAGAGCCCTTTTATATCCATCTCCTCTTATTTTCCTGGTGAGATCCTTTCTCTCTTCTTTTTCCATACACTACTTTGCCCAGCCACATCCGGCTCTCTTCCTATCCCTATCTCTTGCCCACCATTCTCTCCCTCTCTCTTTCCTATTTTCTCTTTCTCTCTTTATTAGAATTATTTCTCCCTACTATTCCTTGATCTATCCCTCTCTCTCCTTCCATATCACAATTGCCCCAATTTTTTCTACTTTGATTATTTGATTTGTGTAGGAGATCTACTCATTGGACAAGGATAGATTGGAGTCTTATTTCTACTTGGGCTTCATTAAGATAACCCTAGCCTCATTATATTTTAATTTGCAATAAAAGCATGAATTTAGAGTAGATTAGAGAAAACCCAAGAGATAGGTTTGTCCAAACAGTCCAAATATAGGCTAGGGATGGATGGTCGTGCTTAGAATTAATGAATTGGGTTAGATGGGCTATGTTTAGCAACTATCCTTATTAGATTTTAGGTTGTTGGTGTTGATCCACATGTTCTCTTGAAAAAATAAAGTCTTATGATTTTTACTAAAAAATTTTATTAGTTAAATTCCACATGTTTTAGCTATATTATTGGATTGTTTTGAATATCTTTATTGGGTGGTGATTGCAAATTAGAGATAAGACTCCCTCTTACATATTTTCTTTATTTATGAATCCATGTTTTATGCGCGCGCGCACACACACATATAATATAATGAATATAATTGATTATAAGTATTCTTGAGGGTGAGTGGTAGAATGAAAACTCTATGAAATTTATGCTTTAGAGATCATATGAATTAAACCTTATAAAATAAAGTCTTGATCATGAAGAAAATTTTTGGTTAGTTTTAATTTAATCTGAATGGAAATTGCACATCATATAAGTATATGGTTCAATTAAGAGATTTGGACTACCTATATTAATACTGTTGCCTTGTCACGAACTAGAAACATGACATGATTGTACCTATCATGAGCTAGAAATATTGTACACATCAAAGAACCTAGCTGTTCTTCTAAGAAAAGGGTGTTGAGGTTTTTTGCTTCTTGAATGATAGTTAAATTGACCTCTCAAGCACTTGGTAATGACCTGAGAATTTTTCTAACCAAATCATTATTATTATAAGATTTGCCAAAACTTTTACTGGTAACATAGTTTTTTCCATTTCAAAGTCATGTTCATATAGCAGTGGATGAGTTTGAGATGCATAAAGATGCAAGAGTCGACCATGTTCCATCTAGAGAAAAGTTCAAAATAATTGTACTTTTTTTGAATTGATCTCTCTGAGGTTAGTTCCTTTGAGTGCTAGGATGCCACACTGACATGGAAGCCATATGTATGACATGAATCTAGCTAGATGTATCGCACTAACGACCACTATTAATTCTGATGTGCAACATAGGTCATATTGTTGGATGACATGAATCTAGTTAGGTATATCCCACTAAGGACTACTATTCTGATGTGTAACATAAGTCCTATTGCTAGCTAAGAACTCAGTACTCACTAACATTGGGATATATGTCACACCATGAAGCTATCATCTGACCGATCACATGATATGGCCACATGAATCTTAGAGCAATGTCCTAAAGACCATGCAAGGCTTAAGATGAACAAATTTCTAATAATTTCATACTTTTAAATCTATAGTTAATAGCCAAAAAATCTAACTAGATAAATCCACCAGAATCAAATAACTAAACTTATTCAATTACAAAGTATTCAAAAACTCATTTGGCATCTAAAAATAAACTAACTATCTAAAAACTCCATCACTCGAACTCAACGTCCAACACATCCGAAACTACGAATTCTGTAACTTTGGAAAAAAAAAAGAAATATAAGAAATGGATATAAGCTTTCCAACCCAATAACAATTTTCACACACACCTCTTTATAATGATAATAAATAAGATATAATCAAATAATTATTAATTATATAAATTTCATACTACAAAATACCATAATCATAAAATGTGGATAACAAATACACATCTTTTAGTATAATAAATCACATCAAATAATTATCTTAAATTAGTATACATCGAATCCAATAATATTTAGGTTCTCGGCTCTGTACTACCACAACCATATTTCTGGCTCGTAGCAAGGCATCAATAATACTATATTTTTGCCTCGTGGCGGGGCATCAACAATACCACATTTTTGGTCTATGGTGGGGCATCAACAAGCACCATATTTTTGGCTATGGCAGAGCATCAACAACATGACTAGTCCAAAGGATTACAACCAACTATATAGATATATAATTCAATTACATGTTTGTTAAGTAAACATAATTCAAATTATACTCTATTGCAAAAATTCGATACATGCATGTACCAAGTCTACGCAAACCAAAATCAATAATGTATGATGTATGAGTTCATAAAAAAACTACATATACTTAATAGATAAGTATATAATAAGCAATTATCATATACTACACAAAGTAAAATACTAATGCGCAAAATAGCTTATATATTTAGGTAATTAATATCCAAAAATTCTCACCTCTACTAGTGACAAGCTTAACTCAGTCCACACCTCGATTTAAGAACTAGGGTTTGCAATATCCTGCCCAGTACTTTCTTGTCTACATAGCTGCTTCCCTATAGAGTTAAATCCAAACATTAAAACCATAAAATGGATGATCGATAGTCTGGTACTCTCTACTGGGTCACCAAGGGTTCACTACTAATTCTCCTAAGTTCCTTCACTCCAGCCCTCGAATCGACTAGAGAGAGAAAGAAAGAGAGAGGTGAGAGAAAGAGAGAGAAAACAAGAAGGGCTCTCTCTTTCTTTCTCAAAATGGAAGGAAGGTGAGAAAGGACTCTTGGATTGGGCAACTAGAGGAGGGCGACCCATGGTGGTGGTGGTTGTGGCAGCAACCTGCAGCGGCGACCAAAACGTGGCCATGCCCGGCGACGATAGCCGATCTGGCAAAAAGAAGAAGAAAAGAGAAACAAGGGAGATCCTGTTCCACAAAATCCGACGACTCGCTAGCTCCAACCAAAGCGATGATGATGACTAGAAGACCCGAAAGGAGGGGAGAAGAAGAGCTTAGGTTCTTTATCTAAGCAACCGGATCAATGGAGAAACCCAAAGAAATCTCCATGGAAGATCTAGAGATTGTGACTCAAAATCCAGGGATTTCCAGGATGGATGCTAGAGAGAAGAGGAGTAAGGAAGCGAGGAGTAAGGAAGGAAGTTCGGCGTCCACTGCTCGACGATCTCCTTCCAAGAGTCTACTTCTCCCTCCCGTCTCATGTGCGTCATGCGAGTTCCACCTCATGCTTGGGGTGGCAAGCCCAAATCATGACCGGGCTGGTCAATGGGCTGATATGATTTAGCCATTTGATGTACCATCTTGCTTTACAATTAGGAGTTGAGAAGTGGATATATGGTAGGCTATCAAGCCATGTCAGGAAGGCCAATTGATATGCAACCATTGCATTGGCGGAGACTATTGACATGGCTTAAGGGCACCACCTCTTCTATTAATGAGAGATAACTAACACATATAAATAGGAAAGTTCATTGGTCATGGATGATATAATTGAGTTAAATTCATTGTGCTATCCCCCATGTCGGAGGGATGTCTTATTATTTTGGATTATTATTTAAAACATCTCATAGCAATAGCAACTTAGAACCATATACATTCACAAACTTTTCATTGTCAGATTAAGTGAAGTACACTCTGTGAGATACATGCTTCGAGCATGACTGCAAAATATACCCACCATATTTCCCTCCAGAAAAAAAAAAGGAAAAAAAAAGGGTCTCCTAATTTAGAGTTGAAGGGAGTTTTCACTTGACACTGGACCTGTCCCACAACCTTACATATTTCATAGACCATCATGCAAAGATTGCAAGAATTAAAAAAGTATACCAATGAAAAATTCTTTCTACATGAATCTATAAATCCATTTTACCTTTTACTCTTTTCAAGAAAAAAAAAGTGGATATTTACTTTTCTCAGAGTACCACCAAGAACACATTCCAATCTTTTGCTAGCTCATTTGTACCCCAAGCAAAGGGGCATCCCAGTGCCTGCCAAAGAACACCACATCCCAAGGACAGGTGTATGGGTGGAGGTAAAAGCGTACCAAGCATTATGTCTCCAGCTATAACGGCTGCCAGGCCCCTGCTGTTCTGCAACCATTTTCCCCCACAGATGCTTTTGAAAGGCATTCTGACCCCAAAGAGATGAGGCTGCTGCCACATGAGACCATAAGGGGATCACATGTAGCTCTTCCACCAACATTTGTCTGTTTGAGTTGGAGACAGGCCATGTCAGATACAAGGACTTTTTCAAGCGACACCCATGTATCTTTATTCTTTTGGATAACTGTAAGCAGATACAGTGGTACCTACAAGAGATGATGCCTCATTTGTTAGTGCCTCTTCTCAGGAAAACATGCAATTGAGTTGCTCAGGGTTGATGGCAGTCAACCCTATCTTGCAAAAATTCTCTATTGAAGTGTGGTGGCATGAATGAGCTAAGTTAAGCGTCTCCTACTGAAAGATAAAAGGGACCTTTTATTCTAGGAGTGCTAATTTAGATAAGTTATTTTACTCTAATGCTCCTTTAGTATCGCCAAGCCTATGCGTTGTTTTCATATAATTCGAGTGTCAACTTGTCAAGATGGACCCTCTGAGATGGTCCAAAGCTTTTAAGAAGCTTTTAAACCTTCCACATTTTGATTGGGTTATTGAATTATGAAGACTTCAGGGATCATTAATGACCAGAGAAAAATAATATCTAAGGTCCTCACTAGCAAATTAGATACCTTGCATATGTTGTCCAAAAGGGACCAAGGGGCAGCGTATTCTATACTCTTTTTCACTCTGCATAGGTAATGAAAGATATAAGCAAGAGCTATTTGCTTTCAAAGTTGACACGGAAAATGCACTTCATAGAGGGTATCAGCCATTGCAAACTCTGCTCCTTGATCATTGGATGTACAGCTTACATCCATTTGATCTTATAGAAGGCAATCCTCTTTTGCCCTAACTCCTTTACTGTTGATCGAAGTGACCGTATCTTGCTTATTTAATGCAGATTTAGCAAAGAAAATTCTCATCCGAAGGTCATCAGGTGATGCTTCTGAATTGTTCTACTTTTTACAGAAGCAACATGTTTGTGGATAACCACACAAAGGTCTCCCATTGCTATTGCTAGTGCTGCAAAAGCTTCAAGTCAACCAATGAATCAATGGACCCAATCCAATTCTTTTGGATATGTAGGTTGACTCAGGATCTAAATTATGAGCTCTTTGGATAATCAGGTTGGATCTACACCTGACTTTTCCTTGCTCGCTCAGCGCAAACTGCCTTCGGGGCTAATTGGATCTAAAATGGATCAAGTATTGGATGGCCTGAGCTTACCCCACCTAATCCAGTCCAATTTAACCAAAAAAATTTATTTCAGAATATATTCACCCAAAAATTTGATGACTGAACTCGCGAAACCACCTGCAACCCTGCATCCGTACCTTGCATGATGAATAGAACCTTAGATCAATACCTGGAATAGCTATCTGAAGTACAATTTGTGAGACAAACCACCATGCACCCCTGATATTACGTATATAGAGAGGATTTATTTGCCACAGTGGCATAATTCACAGTCTGTTTAATCACTAATGACTGGTTCAACTTCCCATCGTCACAGTAGGCTCTGGCCATAAGCCGAACTTTAGTTGAGCAGTTTCATACTTACGAAGTCTCACAAAAGTCTCAGATCCAGCTAGCTTTGGCACAAATTGAATCGAGTTAGAGATGGTTAGGACTGTGGTTTAACCTCAGAACAGATCACAGCAAAGAAATTAATGGAACGCAAATGCTTCTTTAGAAATTAAATATGTTTTTTTAACTATATCTGAAACCTGTGAAAGCACAGTTCTGAAAAATTATCAAGCTCTATAAGATGCAACAAAGATAAAAGCACAGACCAAAATTTGCATCAGAATAGGCAACTGCATCTGTCCCCACACAGCATCTTCTATCTAGTCCTTCCTGTTTGTTATAAAAAAAAAAAAAAAACGTTAACCATTTAGCAGTATTTCAGTCAAATCACATAGTCCAAGCAAAACAAATCATTATCATGTGGGGAACATGCACAATTAGCTTAGGGCTTGTATCGAGTGCCAGCTACAATCCATTTGATATCCCCCACAGGACCAAGATTTATCTAAGCAGAAAAGGTCAAGGGAGAAGCAGAGAGATTTGAAAAGCTTAGGCCATTAATCCTAAGAACAATATGTTTCCACGATAGTACAGTACAATTCATCTAACAGGAAATTTTTAATGAGCACAGATCCTCCTGTAAGAGGGTGGAGCAGGGTGCTATCCCCAGGTGACGCGTGCCCGATTGGTCCGTGCGCAAGCCCCCAAGTGCTGAATGTGCTGGCACGATGCAGTGGCCAGTAAAGGCCTGCAGCCACACGGGTGCAGCATGCAAACCAATCCCACATGCATCATTTTAATGATCCCAAGAGTCTAGGATCACAGCATTAGCAGCCTCTGCAATACCATGTCCCATCATCTCCTGCCTCAGTGACTCACCCCCGTGCAGCAGTTATCTCCTGAATACAACACGAGCAGCTGCAAAGCCCTTTTACTATGTTATCCTGATCTTGTACCTTGAATCATATGTAAGTTCAAATATTTACCAAGACTTCATTGCAGTGTGGTAATGATTATTTAACAGACAAGGAAGGTTTCCTTGATTTCCAAATTGAATGTTCAATATCGGGTCGACCTCAGACTTCACATAATAATATCAATATAAGAAACCAAAATATTTTTGCATGGTTTCAGGACAAGCGTGGTGCCATTACTGAAAAAACAGTTGTTTCAATTAGAAAAGGTGTTGGTGCCAAAGAGTTACTTGTAAAGATCTTCCATGGTGTTCTTCAGTTTTGTGGCATCAGCACCAACAATTTCTGCAGCCTTTTGACCATTTTGAAAGAAGTGAAAAGTAGGCTGCATAAGAAACAACTTTCAGTAGACAAATCTAAATAACATGCACAAAAGATGTCTAGGAGAACCGAACAGCCGATGAAGTCTTGGCTCTAGAGACTAACATCCAAATTACATTGAATATAAGAATGAGTTTCATTATATCGCAAAAGGAAAGGTAATCGAAAGAAAAACTACTATCTATTTAATATGGGAATCATATTGTAAAAAATTATGAACAACTTGGAGAAACATGACTTCATCCTATGTTATTTGTCCTCAACTTCTTGCAGAAGTGACATTTTTTACCCTTTTTTCATTGTTCAGCCGAGGCTAGAGTACTAATTACATCTTTGAAAGCTTCCTCCTAAATCTTGATAAGCCATTTGCAACAACTCCAATGGAAAAAAAAAAGTCCCATAGAACTTATTGCACCTTGCCTTGTTAGTCAGCCAGTCAGTGGCCTCATCCTTCCCGATGAATATAACTGTAAGTCTTCACAGGCTTCCATGCAAGTCTGTTCTAGCAATAACCATTATTTCTGATTGTCTTTTGGCAACAATATGCCATTTGTGAAGGTTTAACAAGAACCCAGAACTTGTTAAAGGCTTAAGCAATAAATGGAAGGTAGACTCATGACTCATATGGCAAGACGAATGGTTAATTTGGACATCCAATTTAAAGCGAATGGTTATATACGACGATGATGTTTTACCTGTTTGCTTCGATTTGAATTTGTAAATGGAGTCAAACTGTCCAACAGTTATTGTTGCCTGAGATCAAATCAACAAATTTTCTATCTTCTAGCAAACAACTGATTTACTCGCTTCCGCTCTCTGTAATTTTTTCCTCAATCATTATCAACTTTCATAATTACTTTCATTTTAAAGAATTAGCTTTTGGTAATCCATGTTACAGATTCTCTATCTATAAACCCAAACATGGAGTTACATCCCATTCTGAGGCCAATAGCAAGGAAAGGTCAGTTGAACTTGCCATAATCTCCCATGTCAATCTCATTGACCAAGTTTTGGTTAGGTAACATCTTCCATGTATATAACCTGTTCTACTACTTTCAGCTAATTAACTGAAGTGTCTGTCTGTACTTAGTGAGAGCTAAGAGGATCACTTGAATAAGTGTTTCTTTGGAGAGAGATGATGACCATGGAATCGTATTAAAGTTCCAATGGACTCTTGCACTTTTTAATCATATAATTTTTGGAAAGACTGAAAATCCTTCTAAGTGTATCTTAACTAAGCTAGCTTTGACACTCCAGATCTGTAGAATCCACCTTTTAGCATCAAAGCTGATAACTCGGTCAATTTTTTCTGCAAGCAACAAGTATTAAAGAACCACATATCCCCACTGTGTTCCTTGGTGCTAGAAAGAAGCAATGCAAGATGAAGTCTAAGACATTTCAAATCCAAAGATATCACTGATTGTATTACATGGTGACACACAAGCACAGGAATTCTGCCAACTGGTTACTGAAGCTAGTTTTTACCACATTTAAACTTTTGATGCATTTGTGACCATGTGACTACTTCCCAATTACCCTTGTGCACTTCAATCATAGCTGGAGAACATTTTTATTCATAGTGACTGCTGAGCATAAAGTTGAACAGAACCTCCCAGAAACCTAGTCAATGCCAACAAAAGAAAACATGTTCTCAAAACTAATAGGGCTTTTATGATTTAAAACAAAATACACAAATACAAATTTTACTTCCTAAACCAACATAGTCTTTAATTTCTCTTCGCTTTGAAAAAGATATTCTTTGTTAGTATTGCAATTTAAGTATTTATAGAAGAGTCATGGTTTAGTGTTGTCCTTGACACCTTCTTTTCACATTTTTGCATATGCTGACTAGAAAAATGAATTAGAACTGTCTTCTGTTATTAGTCATTTTATATTTATAGCTCATGTCTAATTACCTAGTGCTCCTGCAATCACTGCAGTGAGAGTTGCAAATTTTACAGTTACCAGCATTGCTACTACCGCTACTATAATATTTGGTCTCAGAGTATGTTTCTTCGAGAGTCTGCTAGACTCTATGATCAAATGCAATGGCATATAGAACTCCTTTAAAGTCAAAATTTCACAACTGCAATAAACATGCCAAGATTAATCATCATTTCTTAGAAGTTTGATGCACATGGAAGCAGTGCTTCAGAATTTTCTGTCAGGATCCACAACTTGATGTCCTCATTAAGTCAATAGCACAACACAACCGTGAAAATTATTATGATCAATCCATCCTTCTCATGCATGGATATTTTAAATGGCTATGTAGAAATAATGAAAGTTTTGCAGGTGCTATCTTGCCCCAGAATTGCTAGAGGAAAATGAGAAATTAAGCTTGTCTACTGTTAACTTCTCTGAGGGAAAACTGTATCATTCTTGTCCAAGCGATATGCTCCCATACTACTCAAAACCAAGGATTCAAAATACCAGGCATACCAGCCGGTACCAGCCCGTACATACCATATTATCCAAGAATAGGTACCTGGTAAATCCTCAGGGCTAAATCATGTATGCACCAACCCAAATCAACCACGAATCACAGTACATACTGTACCAGACAGTAGCTGCCAGAGATTTGTATCTCCATTTTTAAATCCTTGCTAAAACATTGCATAGATTATCTCTATTGAAGTAGTTATAACAAGATGTTGCATCAGAATAACTAGATAAGCAAAAATTATAAGATGCATAGAATTGTGAAATGATACTGCCAGTAACTTTGAATGATGCATTTATCTATTCTTAATATAAGAATCACAATTCAACATAGTATTGCACAAAACATACCACTGAGTAAATCTTTAGCTTGCTTAGCATGCCCCCGAGGCCCTCCTGAAAAGAGAGCATCATTGTTTTAACAAGAACTTTATGACCATAAAGCAATAGTATAATTGATGTAGAAAGAGAGGCACACAAAAATGAGAAAGTAATGAATATATGCGCTTAAAATACACCGACGGAGATTAACAAAGCTCAATAAGTGCATTAATCAAGTTTCAACTAATCAACCAAACTACCAAAGTAAAATGAGTTGGCTTCTGCTAACTTCTTCGCTTATGCTGAGCAAAGATATCAACCAAGATAGATATCGACCAAGCAGCATAATCAGGTATATTTGGGCTTCCATAAATAAAACACCCGAACTGAACAAGCAGTATTTATGGAAGAAATAAACAATAACAGAATACAAGAAATATTGGATGTTGACGATTTAATTAGTGAGCACTTCACAGCATAGAGTTTATCTTTTTCTAACGGTAAGTTGCACCAACTCACCAAGTAACATGAAAAATAGAAAAATGGGAGCATTAGATAAACTAGGGTATGCACTTGGTACTTGGTCAGACATTTTTGCAGAACATGTCTATGCATGGATGGGGACAGGCAGTTAAAGGATGACTTGAAAGAGCAAATAACAAGCATATCTTGATCCCTAGACACTTTCTTTTGTACTGCCATTGGTAAAAAAAAAAAAGGTTTGAAAAACCAGTTGATTTGATGCAAGTCGCTCAGTACATACCATACCAATCCTAAAACAGTACAGAGGGTCTCAGTTCAGGAAAATACCAACCCTGAATCAAATGATCTGTGGCAGATCATCACCCCATACCGAGTCTGAGCTGATGCCCAAACTGAGCAATACCGCTTGGTACTGCTTGAGAATGGTTTTTAGTGGGGAAAAAAGCTTGTTCTTCACCATTTGTATATGAAAACAAGCAAAGGAAAATCCTAGGAACATCATATGCCTATCTTAGTAGGATTCAACATTGGATTATTGAAGATCGGGGCTAAAAAAAACATGTTTTCTGTTTGAATTTTGGACCAAGTAAAGAAACAGCAAATCAAGTTGTAAAGCAAATAGAAATTAAGGAATTTAATCCAGAATTAGGTACTAATCAGTTCCTTGTTAGATTTTTAACTCGATACAATAGAGAGATCATGCTAATCTAAGGATTGCACTGATTGTCTGTTCTTGAAGAAGAGGAGAAAATTGAAATACGTACTATATTTCTACAAAACTTTATCTTATATAAAATGTCCCCTTAAAAACCTTGATGCTATACATAGTTGCTCATTGTGTTACAAATATGTATGTTTTAAATCTTTATTTTCGATTCCAAGTTATGTGATCTTATGCGATAAATATAATATCATTGACTTCAGCACAGACAGAAGACCATGGCTAGGGCACTTAAATTTACACTCCTGTCTTATTTCTTGAAAAAATGGATAACATCAAGCCCAGAAAAGATGACATAGAGGCTAAAACCATATTTGGTTCAGCCAAAATTGTTGTATCAGGGGTGTTCAGGACAAATCTATATGTACTCACTGATACCATTTGACAAGACAATCTTCGATATGGGTTTGATCCTTGATATTCCAAACACGAAGAGAGTTTAATCGAATGGACAAATAGGGTTATAAAAGAGCACAGAATCAATCTTACACCCCAAAACTATGAAAAGAAAAAACTAGGGTGAATCAGAAGGCTCATTACTAGCAAACTAGATGTGGAAGCTTTTATAAATAGGATGATGTGGATAGCATAAAGAACTAAGTATCAAATACTAATTTAGGAGTTCTAAGGAGTAGAGGAAAAAGACCAACTAAGAACGAAGGAGATTAAGGGAGTCATCATCACCATCTGATGTGATAGTCCATGACCCAACAACCCAGCCCGATAACCTGATCGGAAAGAAGCATGTTCAGGTTTGGCAACAAAGAAGTTGGGTCATAAATAGGTCAACTTACCTATTTATTAAACTGGTTGGGTAGAGGTTAAGAGCCTAATCTATCTAACCTGATATAACCCTTTTAATAACTGGGTTGTATTGACATGATTATGATCCAGGCCATTTAAAACTTATTTAGGGATAAAGGATCTGGGGCAGCCTTCGAATGAGTCCAGCCTTTCTTACATTCACTCAGTATAATCTACCACACTCCACATCCCTCTAACTTGCCTCCTAATGCCTCCTTCAAAACCCAGATCTCCTGCTTTGTGCTGCCCCTTTTCTCGCTAAATACCAAGCACAAACCCTTCAAGAACCACTACCTCAATAATAAGAACATTTGTGAGGAGACAGTCCTCATTAATAGCTTCTCCGCCTAGTATGCCCCTTTCAACAATCTCCACCCCATTTATGTCAACCCCTTTAGAAGTGTTATTCCCTTAGTGAAACCGTCTCCAACAGCTGCTCTACTAGCCTCCTTGATGTACACCTCAACCTCACTGCCCTCAAGAAATTCTCAAG
This sequence comes from Phoenix dactylifera, assembly GCF_009389715.1. Classification (NCBI taxonomy): domain Eukaryota; kingdom Viridiplantae; phylum Streptophyta; class Magnoliopsida; order Arecales; family Arecaceae; genus Phoenix; species Phoenix dactylifera. The sequence goes on from NC_052403.1 coordinate 9,213,978, forward strand.
CTCCTATTGGCATGTCTTCTTCAATTGCTATGTTGGCTACACCACCCAAGCATCTAGAGCAAAGAGTGGTCCTCTGTGCAATCAGCATTGACAGCATCACCTCTCTCTCTTTTTTTTCTTTTTTTCTTTTTTTTTTGGCTAAACAAAAGGGGTAGGGGGGAGGAAGAGACAAGCCCACCCCCGCGTAGCAGCCCCCATTGGGCCCCCGCCCCACCTGGACAATGTTCGATGCAGGTAGACACCGATTTACTCATACCCTCCCCATCCGAAGGTGCGTACATCACACCTGGCACCACCAAAGCTACCAGTGGACCAATAAGCGCTCCTAGACCCCAAATCCAAGCAGTTTCACCACATTTTAATCGACGCGCGGGGCGATTCGAACTTGGAACCCTGCGGTTAGAAGACTACGCCCAGTTCCACTGAGCTACCACCTTGGTGGCCATCACCTCCCTCTTCAAGGGCAAGTCCAATCGCAAAAGCAATAGAAATCAATCAAATATGGATTTCTACTTAAGAGGAGAAGTGAGGGAGGGAGGACTCGAGATACATTGCTTGTATTCCATCAATTTCAAGGCTAGGGTTTGAGAGAAGGGATTTGAGAGCAAGAGAGAGAAGAGGGAGATAGCAAACGAATTGGGAGAATAGGTCATTGCATACTCGACTCCATTCAACCAATTTATTAGATGGGTTATGCACATTACAAATCGTGTTATTGGGTTTAAGTTTTGATATCTGACCCATTTATCAAAAAGATTGGGTTCAGGTTAACAATATTTTTTTCCGTGCCAACATCTTAATCCAACCCGACCTTAACCAAACCTAACCTATTGCCACCCTATCGCCATCAAAATTTGAGAACAATTATATAGTGTCTCCTGTAGAACCATCACAAGAGCATTATTTGAGACAAGGAAAATTCATTAAGAATTTTATTGCAACTCAACTATGTGGAGCGAAAGGATGGATGACCATATTTATAGGTCTCCAACACGCCCGTATACAGAAAATCTTCTGCTAGTAGGAATCCATCAATTAAAAACAAGATGAGAAAGCAACACTTAATCCCATCTTCCCTAGGCCTTTACATAATATCAACCCTTTTTTAAAATAGTTTTTTATTGCTAAAAAAATAGGAACTTCCTGGAGCCTGATACAAAGATGTTTAACCACTCCAATCCACAAACATAAATGACTATAAGAATTCCTCAACCCAACCTGTCAGCTACAATAGGACTTTAGAACAACTCAAATACATTTATTCCCACTTTCTTGTCCTTCATGTTTAATTAATTCCTTCCCCTTCTCTTTGATACTCTAAATTCTACTTCTCTTCCATTATTTTAACAGGTGAATAAACACATATCTCACATAAAGATATGGATCCAAATCCTGGAATCTTCAGTCAATAGCCACGTTTGATCAGACAGTGGATGACTATTCCAGCTGACAGGGTATTCATGATACCCACCATGTTTTTTCACAAAAAATTCACTTCTAACACATAAAAGTATTGTGCAAACTAGAACAGAAAGTAATCTGAATCCTTGCTTCTTGAAGTTCGTATCTTCAGCATGACCATTGTGCATGACTGAAACTTCATAAATGAATATAGAACTGGTGTTCAAGTATTCAAGCAATTGAAAAATATTAGAAGTAGAGAATACGTTTACAAAAAATTCAGATGGCCTCATATTTCTTAAATGTAGCTTTGGCATTAACCTTTTTAATCTCAACCACCTTACCATCATCGAACTCCACATCATGCATGCAGTCAACCATTTATTTGTTTCTCTCATAACTGTTCAACGGTTAGCTTCACTTCTACATGATGTCAGGCAATAGAATGAAAATGAAAATGCTTTCTCACTAAGTCTACATGTAGAAAAAAAGGAAACAAGTTCAAGGACTAACATACAGAAACACTTGGGAACAACCTGCTGTAACTAGGAAGGGACTACGAAATATAGGATCCAGGTTATTTGAATGGTTTGCTTACCCATTTCTGAAAACAGGACAGAACAGTTGTATAGTAATGATAGGAAGCACGTGTAAGGGCATAAAACTCTGTTTTTAAGTTCAGTCCAATGAACTACGACATCACAAAAAGAACTCTTAGGGCTTTGAAGTTAGAAATTAATTCTAGGGTTAATTTTTGATTAAGGTGAAGAGTTCCTTGTGGAAAGCGAACTTAGACAATAGATCTAGCAGTTCTAGAGGGCAACAAAATTAATTCTAGGGTTAATTTTTGAATGATGACCTCTAGAGTGAAGGGGTAGTTTAGCCATATCTTGAGATTGTTCTGAGAACACGACAGTGGAAAAGTCAGGTAAATAGGATCACACAAACATTATATTCTAGAATACAAAAACAAGCATTCAGGTTGTGCTTGGCCATCAGATACTTATCCTCTCTTGACATTGTCATGGACCTGCTGAATGAATTTTCACACTCTCTAGGAGTTAATCAAAGACACAGAAAATATATTTATCTACATATGTGCACATACATAAAAATATGTAGGTGTACACTTTATACATGTACATGCATGTATATGTATATGGAACCACAAATATGCCTAGCCATAAATGGTCAGATTTATATGCTACATGCTACAATTTGATGCAAATTCAAGCATAAATTACCAGCAAAAAATTATATTTTAAACATGACAGTTAAAAATTTTATTAGAAGAAATACGTGTATACACAATGGTGTGTAACAACCAAACAAAACATAATACCTTGATCGGCCAGTCCAAGGGCCTAACTGCAATTATGGAGATCAAATGATCGCCCAATTGATGCAAAGAAAAATCCTCGAGTTCCCTATAGATTTAACTGTGCAATGATAGAAAGTTGCATCAAGCTTATCACCCACGAAGCATGCATGTGCATTTTTCATGTATTTCTTTATCCTGCTCCTTACATCCTACAGAATTGTCCAGTGTAAGACGTGTACAACATGAACTAACTTTGTAAGCTGTAATGCATAGTCCATCTTCAATAGAATTCCTTGAGGGCTTTGGGCAACACCAAACAACTGCAAATCTCCCAACAGAATATTTTAGGAATGGACAATTGCTCTGCTACAGACACTACGAAAACATTGGACATGTTTATCAAAAAGGAACCCCTAAGTTGGAGCCTATCCACTGTGAGTATCTTGTCCACCGAAACCTATCATATTTATGCTTCAGGCATCACCAATATAGCAGAGGGAAAGTTGTTAATGTTAAAATGTCAAGACCAAAGGTAAACCTCATTACTTTAAAAGTTAAAACAACAATATCTGCACTATAGAATCTAGACCAGTAAGGAAGAAAATGACTTCCATTTTCAAAATGAACAATATGCTATATAAACAACACAAATTCAAGTTACCAGATCAATGTCAATCTTATATGTAGTGACATGTGGGAATTTCTGACTCATCTCTTCAATTATTGGAGATATAAACCTGCCTACAAAACAAAGACAACAAAAGAGTTAAACTTCAAGAAAATAATTAATATAATACACTTCACTTTGTGATAAAAAATGAGATTAGCATGATATAGAATATAATTTATGTAAAAACCTACAGCAGAAAACCATTCAGCACTATGCATGCATTCATGAGCCATGCAAGCTAATTATAGAAAAAGGATGATAGTACATTTCATGTAATACTTGAAGTCTTAAAAAAACAGAGCCTGACCTGAACATATTCTTAGTCTTCCCTAATGGGCAAAAGAACCAATACAATTTATAACCTATCAAAACTTCATTGTGTTTGCTTGAATTCTTGTCAAATATCTTTCATGATGGTCCCCTTTATGTTAGTCGACCACTTAGAACTATTCAAACATTTAAAATGTCAAATTGACAAATGTCATTAACTTATAATCATGAAACAAAAGACGGGACTTTTGCAGAAATGGCCCTAGCCACATGGATACACTCCAACTAGTGAATGTGCATTGCACGCTCAATAAATATGTGCATTCAGTATCAAAGTATGTACGTTGGCATAAAAATACATACACCCATTATGACTTATGTGCATTCACCATAAAAAATATGTGCATTCAACTCTTGCTCAAACATATGATCAGAGTGTACCCGCAAAGGCCATGGACAAAAGAACCTGAAAATTTTAAACCTGGGTCATTCTTGCGGTAAGATAGAAGTGGTCTGAATCTGCAAAAAGTAAACTAAAGTAGGTTGTTTTTGTAAAATCCCCACAAAGGAATAGAAGATGCCTACAGGATTTAGTATTGGAGCTAGCCTTTTTTTCTATCCCCACATTGTTTTTTCGAATTTTTGTTACCAATGTGATTAAGATTGGAATTTTCAATTTAATATCTCTAATACTTCCCAAAAAAATGATTATCTTATTGAAAGAAACATTAATTGTCAAACATAATTGATCCAATTGATTACTTTAGTATATTGATTTAAACAGTTCTGGTTAACTTGTAAATTTTTTATATAAGGACTAAGGACAATTGGACATTATAAGCAAAACCATTCTATGGAGTTAAGACAATAATGCTTGCATTGGTGTTCCACTTGACCATCAAAAGTACCAGCCTAAAAATCATCTTAATAACATGAATAAGAGCAAAATATCATCCAATCCATGTGTCTTATATCATGAATACCAAAAGATTTAAATATTGGATCTCCAACAGGCTCCAGCAAACATGAAAGATTATACTCCATATTCCCAATATTGACTTCAACATTATAAATGATCTAAATATATTTCAAGTTTCTACCTTATGCCACAGCGCATTACTACTCCAACATCAAGGTCACAACAAGCCTTCAAAACTCAAAGATCAAGATTCTTTTGTCCCTTTTTTTTTCAGTCCAAAAGCTTTGAACCCCAGCTCCTGTTTTCGAAACTGATAAAATTGGAATATAGTCTGAAATAGAAAAGATTCTAAAGACATTAAAAAATTGTTTTTCCAATCTTTGCCACCAAAATCCGTCGATCTTGATCATCTATAAAGTCTGACTTAGTAAAATAATTAGTTACATGTGTACCACCAACTAGCTCATATCTTCTAACAAAGACCTTGCTGTAGCATCATTTTACTTTTACAAATTTGGCCTCTTTTTCTTTAAACAAAACAAAAAGCACTCAAGTCAATACAAATTTAACAATCTCCCCTCCCCAATTCTATTGAAAAACTTACCTCGCATACAAGGATCATTGGGCCCATATAACTCAATGAAAGCCCAACTAGAATCCATCTACTACTTGGAAAACAAAAGTAGGAATTTTGTTCAATCAGACATTTACTAATGTTTTAAAACCTAGGCAGCTGTCTAGGCAGGATTTTCTAGGAGCCTTTCTTAATCTTTTGCATCATGTTTGAGCATGGAGGATGAAATCGGTCTATGAATTAGAATTAAATGTTAGTAAGTTGGCACCTCTATTGACTTACTATAACTTATTTGATATGTCTTAATTCATTTTTTTCATTATAAAAATTTTTTGGATTTCACTTGATTGTCTATTATTTTTAAATCTTCTGAATTTTACAATTCTGTGACCTTTGATGCCTACATAACACCAGGCAGGCCCTTAGCCACTTGTCCACCACCTACAGTCTTTAAAAACAATTATGCTCACAACTTTCCCACCCTGTTAACCACATTGGCAATACAAACCTTGCAAGTAAGAACACATGGCATGTTTGTGCATAGTGTCCAGTGAAACACAAACAGACCTCCAAAATCTCTAAATCGCAGAGAGAATGGCTTGTACATGCAAAACCCTACAATTTTTCTTCACTCATTCATAGTACTCCTCTGGTCATTTTGATCTAAAAGTATAAATACTGAAGTTTCTAATTACACTACTACTGCTTTCCCAAGAGCTTATACTTAAACATTTTTGAAAATCCTCTATAGCATAACCTCCATAAAGAATATAAGTCTATTCCAAAATGAGGTCATGCAAAAATACAGTTTGGGACTTTTTCATCCATATCTAAACATCTAATTTTGGATAACAATATATAATTTCTTATATTGGTTTGTGAATGCATCAAAACAAAAGATTTCATATTTTCATACAGAAATACACATGGTTGAACCTTGTCAGAAATTTCTTGAATGAAATCGATCTATTTCTTTTGAGATGCATGAGTTTAGACAAAATGAATTCCATTAAGATGTTGCTTCCAACAAAGCTGAGGTCTGTACCCGCTAACTCCAGCAAAGCCACACTTTTATGCAGATTCAGGGATTTTTTTTTATCGCACATTATTCTAAATCTGCATTAATCGCACTACTATTTCACCATGTGTTTGCACACCAGGGAAACCAAAAGCCACATTATTATATTTCAAATTTACATCTATATAGAGGTGGAGGGGGTGTGTGAAATTGAACAAGACATTGAAATGATTATGCACCTAATTTTAGCTGTTTGAATTTAATTTGTTGGATCCTTGAGTTGCCAAGTATTTTATTTGTTTTTATTTGATGACATATACAATTACTACATTCTAGACTCATTTGGTTTGCCAAAAAAAATTTCTCACTAGAATGTTTTTCCCAAGAAACTGATGCCTAGGTATATGATGCATGAAAAAGTGGTTTTTGCATGTTTGTTGATCACGGAAAAGTAACAAATTCCGGAGTGGTTTATGTTTGATTGAGCATTTACTTTTCTTAAAAAGTGATGTAAACTACCTAGTTATGTAAAATACCTCTTACCCCCTTAATAAAGAGAAAGACCTTATCCCATTTTATCTAAAAGCTTAAATATACTTTTAGAGAAAAATATACCCTAATTTTCAACCAGTGAGAATTGAATTTTTCCAACATCCCACGTGGATTTTCTTTTCCATGAAATATGAAAATCTTATTCCTATAGAAAAGCTACTTTTCCATCTCTCTCCTTTGAAAACTCCAACCAAACATAGGGCATTGCTCTATTTTCCTATTGAACAAACTTTGCACCCTCCTCTTCCCGTGAACCAAAAGAGTCCTCTATGCCTTTGCTCTGCGAAATATCATTTTAAGTTTCCATCTAGAGTAAGCCGCATAGTTCTGATTAGTTGATTGCAGTAACTGTTGAACGCATAACAAAAATTTATTTGATATGTCTTATAATATTATTTTGTTTCACATTTTGTTATCTTTTTTATAATGTTTGAAAATAATTTACTTTCATCTCATTTTTATCAAGAAACACCCAAAATTAGATGAAACACCAAATTTTTTGGCATAAGGAAAAAAAAATAAAGCTGTAGCATGCCTCAAATCCTACAACTTGAACTCGCATCCAGTTCTTTATGGGGATTCTCCCATTTCTTCCAAGGATTCACAATAGAGAAAACATAGCCAAAAGAAAAGTCAGAAGCCATGCACCCAAATCTCTAATTTCAATCATGATAAGTTCAAGAAGAATCTTACAAGGTCCGCACCAGACGGCCGTGAAGTAGAAAATCGCCGGCAATTTCTCATCTGGAACCAAATTACAATCTAAGTAAATTTACAATTTCCTCCCCTTAAAACAACAAAAAGCAAATCAAATAAAAACATAGAGACGCACAAAGAATCTACTGACCCTGAACCTTGGTGAGAGCGGTGTCCAACGCTTCCTCGGAGCCGATGAGAACAATGTTCGATGGACCTGCAAACCATTTCACAAAAGAATTCCCACACTAGAAGCAATAAGAAATGAAGAGAGAACAGGAGAATAAGAAGGAGAAGAAGACTACTCGAAGAGGAAGAGAAGGGCCGGCGAGAGAGGAAGAGAGCGTCGGAGGAGGGGCGGGAGGGGGGGAGGGTACGCGGGCGGGAGGCATTGGGAGGCGAGGGAAGGACTCCATGGCGGGAAAGGAGAGGAGGGTGGTTTTGGGCGGGGAGAGGGTTGGTGGAGAGGTGGGCGTGGAGAAGGGGGCGGAGGAGAGAAGAGCGTAGCAGAAGAATCCCTCGTCCCATCGCGTTTCTTCTTTCAACCGGGTGGGAAGGGTTTAAGTCGCAACTATATTCATATATTGTACATACACTGCCCAAAAAAAAAAGACCAGTGCCACTTGGGGCACGTTTGGTTGAAAAGAGGGAAGATATTAAAAATCTAATTTTTATTAAAAATATAATAAAAATTATACATTGGTTAGAATTTTTAAAAAAGAGAATAGAAAAAATTGTATTTCCATGAAAATATAATTCTAACATTTCATGGAAAAGTTTTTTCCATTAGAAACGTGGGAAAATTAATTTCCCATAAAGAAATGCATAGTGCCAGAATCGAACAAAATAGAGGGATCAATCAAACTGACTGGTAATATACCTGTTACCACCCGATCATTGGCACTAGCATCTTGGTAGGTCAGTGCAAAACTCGAGCATTGCTTCTTGGCCTCTGGTCACCAAGTACAGGAGGTCTGGGCTCATTCCTCCTCCTGTACGGGCAATCATGTGCCAGGTGTCCAGTCCGCCCACAACTATAACATGCCCTCGCTCTCCTCATATAGGGCCCACTATGGAATCTGCTAAAGTAAGTGCGAGCCCTGGGCTTCTTTTGAATTGGGGTTTCTCGGAAATCCCATGGCCTGCCACTCCGACTTCTAGCGGGTCTATATCTCATCAGGTCAGCCCTTTCTTTATCGGATCTTTTTAATTCAGCCTCCACTTTCAAAGCTCTGTCCAAAATATCCTTATAACTGGAAATTATCTGTAAAGATGTTCGGGATCTGATTCTGTATATAAGCCCTTGTTCGAACCGGTTGGCTCTACTCATATCGTCCTCCATGAACTGGGGGCAAAATCGACTCAGCTCCTCGAACCTATAGGCATAATCCAGGACAGTCATATGTTCGGACTGAGACAACGATAAAAACTCATTCTGTTTTATTTGCCTGACTAAGTCTGAAAAGTACTTAGCATAAAATATCCTCTTAAAATCTTCCCAGGTCATTCCGTCGACCTCATATGCTGTCTTCATAGCAGTCCACCAATAATCAGCACTCCCTCTTAGCATAGAGGTAGCTAATTTGACTTTTACCTCCTCGGAAAATTGGAGTAACTCATATATCTTCTCCATTTCCCGGATCCAGGTCTCAGCTGTCATGGGATTGAATCCACCATCAAACATCAGTGGATTCAGCCTACGGAACCTCTCGTAATAGGATTCCATCGGCTGTACAGGTTGGGCAGCCAACTGCATCTGCTGCTGTTGCTCAAGCAGTTGTGCTATTAACTGGTACACTCCTGCCAAATCTGCCTGGGTTGCTATGGAGCGTGGAGTAGTTTGTGAAATTGATTGGCTATCAGGGTCCGGAGAAGGTGCCCTTATTTCTCTTTTATCCTCCATGTTGCTTATGGCTACCTAGCAATCAAGAATTTATGATGAGTTTACATAAATTATCTCTTAACATAGCCAAATAGCAAAAACCATCAGAGAGGTCACATAATCATATCATAATTAATCTGAGAATCTATAATATTCACCTTCTCTTATTAACACAAATATTCATTATTGAAAAATCTAGTCTCCCATCACAGTCAATATTTTTGACCAATTTAAATTGACTCGATCCACTATACTTTCGCTGCACAACTCTGATCAATATCCTCCGAATTTATTAATTGACTTTCTATCAAAATACAAATCTTGATTGTAAACTGAATGATATAAAATTTTGTCTCAAGTAGAGCCAAAAAGAACTCTAAAATCTCATCCCGAAATATATCTTACTGAGTTGTAAATGACTCATAAAATAACATACAGAAAAACCCTATGCTCCATAGTATAATCCTATACTTAATCCTGACTCACCCTATTGCTCTGACAGGACTCTTCTTAACCTTTGCTCTGATATCAAGCTTTGTCACGACCCCCGCTCCGTTCCGGCGGGCCGCCGTGACGGTTCTAGGGTGCGGGTAGGCATAAGGCCACCAGCCACCGCGTAGAACCTTACCACCTATCAATCATCAATAAATCTTGAAAAATTTGGCATGATGCATGCACAAAATGATCACTTTTCCTATATTGACCTGTCAGGATTATCTCAATACATACAACAACACTACCTGTCAGAGCAGCAATCACATAATCTGTCACATAATAAACCTGGACAATATATAGCAATACATTATCACAGGCACACAACTGGTCTGCACACATATATATATACCTGCTTCCCAATCCATCCATGGTCAAACCCATATCCACAACAGGATCTATGACTGTAACTATGCACTATATACAATAGAAGGTTTATAATACACCAAAAGGTATAAACCTCTATCTATATTATACTATACTATGGAGCGGCACAGATAGCAGGCAACCACTAATCCTGCTCCTCTCTATACAATACCTGCCCTGCAATCAAAAACACCAAACTGGGGAGTGAGTATATGAATACTCAGTGAGTGGAGTAGAGAGTACTATACACATGAGACAAGATATAATCATGGCTCGAGGTGAAATCTCAAAAGCATATGAGCAGTCGTCAAGAACAGGATACACATAACTCAACATAAGAAATAAGGAGTAAATCATCACAATCCCAATCAACTCATCTGGAGCATATATAGAATAATCAAATGAGTATGTATGATAACATGAATATGCTCAACAGGTCATAATACTGAATCATATAAATCAGGTGTCAATAGGCTGAATCATCAACAAGACAGCTATCGGGAGGTGGGTTTTATGCCCCAGGCGAACCAGCAACAACTCCCCACTATCACATGCATATGCAGGATAAGACACCATACCGATAATGTAAATGCTAGACAGCTGTCGGAAGGTGGGTTTTACGCCCCAGGTGAACCAGCAACAACTCCCTACTGTCACATGCATATGCAGGATAAGACACCACACTGATCATGTAAATGCTGGCCAGTATCCAGAACAGAAATCCATAGAAACATCTCACATCTATATACTAAACGGCACCTCGCGGGAATTCTACATCCGCAGAAAGCCATACTGCACCTCGCGGGGTCTTACTATGCCCGGCGGCAAGCAGAATATAAGTCGTAGGATTGGCCGATCCTACGCCTAGGGCCGTGTCCCCCCTAGAAAGGGACTGGGTTCCGCCCGCCCAGAAGGCTACTATGTGCACACAGGCCGATGTTCAACCCCATCGACTATATGTGTCCTGTAGATACTGCGAACCCATGCATAAATGCCATAATGCACCCTCCCAATACTCTACTAAAAATGAGCATAATCAAGATAACCACTCACTCGGCCACGACCCAATCATAACTAACATCAAGGTTAGGACTGAGGGTCAAGGAAGTGCAATGCAACTCAATATACCACTGAAAAGGGCTCTATAAATCTTTAAAATAGAGGAAATGAAATAAATTTACAAAAGAAATCATTTCACAATTCGGATCCAATTTAACTACTCATAAAGGAGTATAATCAAGACTACCACTCACAAGTCTTTGAAATAGAGGAAATGAAATCAATTTACAAAAGAAATCATTTCACAATTCGGATCCAATTTAACTACTCATCTACCCCTTGTAATTCCTTTCAATGTTCCCTCAAATGCATGTATAGAATAATCAATCATGGAGAACAAAACATACAGGAATCTACCACAACAATTAATTAATAAGCTCAGGTGGAATCAAGTCACACTTCACAACATTCATGAAAATGAATAAGGAATGTGCTCATGGTGCAAAGTACAAACTCCCACTCACCTGTCAATCTGGCACAGCCCTGATACGCCTCTAGAACTTTATGGTAGGTAGTAGGGGACTTCCTCCTCTTATTCCCTGGCTTCTTGTCCAACTGATACATGCATTTACAATACATTTAGTGTTGTATCAAGGGCCATAATCTACGTGCCAATCATAAATATAGGAAATTTTAATTGATTCAACTCCCCCTTTTTCTAAATCCTTTCCTTTTTTCCCTTTATTCTTATTAAATTAATCCTCAATTTACATGAATCATGATGCAAGAGTATCCCACACACACCCTAGGACCAATGCTATAGGGTCAAGGTGTGCGAAAGGATCGAATCTCTTTTAATCCAAAATTTTACTAAATCTTGGATTGACCCCAACTTTGAGAGTCGACCCCCGCTTGGATCGACCCCAGCTTACCCTGAGTCGACCCCCAGCACAGAGTCGAAAATCCCCATTCTCTGGGATTTTCTGAGAGAGTCGATCCTACCAAACTTGGGTCGACCCCACTCAGCCCTGAGTCGACTCCGGCTTACTTTGAGTCACCCAATACCACTTTTTTCATCTTTTTTATCTCGGATGAACAGTAATTCGGACCGATAGTGGGTCACTTCATCCCGATTTTGATCCACTTTCCGAACTCCAATTTTTATGAAATTTATACCCAATGTTCTACGCTCATAGGGGTTTCCAAAATGGTAACATGCATCCCCATCGGAGGCCGATTGACCCCCAAAATAATTCACCGAAGTTAGGACTTCGACACAATTTTTCCGTAGTACCGGAAAAATTTGTCGAAATCCGATTCTTCCCCTTTTAACACCCTTTACAACTGTCATCTACCCTTTCTATAGCATAAATTCTTTAGAATACTAGGTAGGGACGGGTATTTACCTTTTTCTTCTTGTGAAACTTGGGTCCTTGCGTAGAGGGGAAGGAGACCTACATTTTTCCCTCAGCTGGGATCGCAACCGGGATCCCTCTTCTCCTCGAATCCCCTTCCTCTTCTTCTTTCTTCTTCTTCTTCTTCTCTTTTTCCTTCTTTCTTTCCTCTCTGCGTCTCTGACTCTCCCTCTCTGTTACTCTCTCTCGGTTTCCATCCAAAAGCCACACCAAACCTCCTTAATTAAGTCACATCAAAACATTATTCATCCTTTGTTTATATTATTAAATTTCCATTTTGCCCCTAACACTTCAACATATCTACTGTTATGCCATTAACTTTTGATTCCTTTTCAATTTTACCCTTACCACTTCAACGCATCTACAACTATGCCATTATCTTTTGATTCCTTCCAATTTTACCTCTTATATCGATTTTAAAGGACTATTCTATCCCTTTTTATAATAAAAAATTTTTGGGGTTATTACATCCTCCCTCCTTATATAAAATTCGTCCTCGAATTTAAAAGAGTAAATTACCTGATTACTCAAAGAGGTGAGGGTATTTGCTCTTCATACTTTGCTCCGACTCCTAAGTGCATTCTTCAACATTGTGCTGGTGCCATTGTACCTTCACCATACATATTTTCTTATTTCGCAGCTTCCTGATCTGAGTATCAAGGATAGCTACAGAAAACTCTTCATAAGAAAGGTCTCCCTCTACTGTAACTTCCTACACTGGTAGCACATGGGATGGATCCGGCACATACTTCCGAAGCATAGATACATGAAATACTGAATGCACATGGCTGAGGTTTGGAGGTAGTGCTAATCTGTAAGATACATTGTCAACCTTGTCTAGTATCTCAAAGGGGCCAATGTACCGGGGACTAAGCTTGCCTCTCTTTCCAAACCTCTTTACCCCTTTCATAGAAGAGATTTTTAGGAACACATGATCCCCCGTGCTAAACTGCACATCTCTCCTCCTGACATCTGCGTACTCTTCTGCCTACTAAACACTATCCTCAACCTTTCCTGTATCACTAACACCTTTTCTGCTCAGTGCATCTCCACAACATTAGCTTTTTTTTCCGGATGTGAGTAGAGCAGCAATACTACCAGAAACTTTTCAGCTCGGTGTATCTACCTCAACATTAGCTTTTTTTCCGAGGAGTAGTGTATAGACAAGGCATAATTGTTATCAATTCCAATCATCTTCTCTATCTCATATTGAGTTTCGTTTAGGTAAAAAGATATTTTAGACTTTTATGATCCGTATACACCTTACAAGATTCATCAATCCGGAACAGAAGGTATTTGTTCTTTATTGTTACCTTGTCAATCCTCGATAACCAATACATAACCTCAAACTTTCATCTTTACAAACAATACTAGAGCTCCCCCAAGGTGACACACTAAGTCGAATGAAGCCTTTATCAAGCAGATCTTGCAACTGCTCCTTTAATTATTTCATTTCAACTGGAGCCATTCTATAGGGGGTTTTTGAAAGTTGGTGTGGTATTGGGAGTCAAATTAATTACAAATTCAATCTCTCTCTGGTGGCAAACCAGGAAGATCTTCCGGAAAAACATCAAGATATTCATTCACTACTGGAATATCCTCCAATTTGGTCTCCCTTCAAGTATCCATTGCACAGACTAAATAAGTCCTACACTCCTTTCTTAATGCCTTCCTAACTTTAAGGGCAGAAATTAAATATAATGATGAATTACATTACACAGATGCATCGCTTTGAAAGAAGAACTCTGGTTCTTCAGATATCCAGAATATCACTCTTTTACTGTAGCAATCAATATGAGTGTGGTACTGAGACATCCAGCCTATTCCCAAAATGATGTCAAAATCTTGTATGTCAAATTATATAAGATTTGTCACTAACTCTCCTACCCCTATTTGAATTATGCAATTCCTGCACAAATGTCAACAATTACTGTTTTCTATAGGGGTGTGGGAACATACAATTGTTCTTCTAGTTTCTCAAGTATGCAGTGTAATTATCTAGAAAAACTAACTGTAATAAAGGAATGCATAGTGCCAGAATCGAACAAAATAGAGGGATCAATCATACTGACTGGTAATATACCTGTTACCATCCGATCATTGGCACTAGCATCTTGGTAGGTCAGTGCAAAACTCGAGCATTGCTTCTTGGCCTCTGGTCACCAAGTACAGGAGGTCTGGGCTCATTCCTCCTCTTGTACGGGCAATCACGTGCCAGGTGTCCAGTCCGCCCACAACTATAACATGCCCTCGCTCTCCTCATATAGGGCCCACTATGGAATCTGCTAGAGTAAGTGCGAGCCCTGGGCTTCTTTTGAATTGGGGTGTCTCCGAAATCCCTTGGCCTGCCACTCCGACTTCTAGCGGGTCTATATCTCATCAGGTCAGCCCTTTCTTTATCGGATCTTTTTAATTCAGCCTCCACTTTCAAAGCTCTGTCCAAAATATCCTTATAACTGGAAATTATCTGTAAAGATGTTCGGGATCTGATTCTGTATATAAGCCCTTGTTCGAACCAGTTGGCTCTACTCATATCGTCCTCCATGAACTGGGGGCAAAATCGACTCAGCTCCTCGAACCTATTGGCATAATCCAAGACAGTCATATGTTCGGACCGAGACAGCAATAAAAACTCATTCTGTTTTATTTGCCTGACTGAGTCCGAAAAGTACTTAGCATAAAATATCCTCTTAAAATCTTCCCAGGTCATTCCGTCGACCTCATATGCTGTCTTCATAGCAGTCCACCAATAATCAGCACTCCCTCTTAGCATAGAGGTAGCTAATTTGACTTTTACCTCCTCGGAAAATTGGAGTAACTCATACATCTTCTCCATTTCCCAGATCCAAGTCTCAGCTGTCATGGGATTGAATCCACCATCAAACATCGGTGGATTCAGCCTACGGAACCTCTCGTAATAGGATTCCATCGGCTGTACAGGTTGGGCAGCCAACTGCATCTGCTGCTGTTGCTCAAGCAGTTATGCTATTAACTGGTACACTCCTGCCAAATCTGCTTGGGTTGCTATGGAGCATGGAGTAGTTTGTGAAATTGATTGGCTATCAGGGTCCGGGGAAGGTGCCCTTATTTCTCTTTCATCCTCCATGTTGCTTATGGCTACCTAGCAGTCAAGAATTTATGATGAGTTTACATAAATTATCTCTTAACATAGCCAAATAGCAAAAACCATCAGAGAGGTCACATAATCATATCATAATTAATCTGAGAATCTACAATATTCACCTTCTCTTATTAACACAAATCTTCATTATTGAAAAATCTAGTCTCCCATCACGGTCAATATTTTTGACCAATTTAAATTGACTCGATCCACTATACTTTCGCTGCACAACTCTGATCAATATCCTCCAAATTTATTAATTGATTTTCTATCAAAATACAAATCTTGATTGTAAACTGAATGATATAAAATTTTGTCTCAAGTAGAGCCAAAAAGAACTCTAAAATCTCATCCCGAAATATATCTTACTGAGTTGTAAATGACTCATAAAATAACATACAGAAAAACCCTATGCTCCATAGTATAATCCTATACTTAATCCTGACTCACCCTATTGCTCTGACAGGACTCTTCTTAACCTTTGCTCTGATACCAAGCTTTGTCACGACCCCTGCCCCATTCCGGCGGGCCGCCGCGACGGTCCTAGGGTGCGGGTAGGCATAAGGCCATCAGCCATCGCGTAGAACCCTACTACCTATCAATCATCAATAAATCTTGAAAAATTTGGCATGATGCATGCACAAAATGATCATTTTTCCTATAGTGACCTGTCAGGATTATCTCAATACATACAACAACACTACCTGTCAGAGCAGCAATCACATAATCTGTCACATAATAAACCTGGACAATATATAGCAATACATTATCACAGGCACACAACTGGTCTGCACACATATATATATACCTGCTTCCCAATCCATTCATGGTCAAACCCATATCCACAATAGGATCTGTGACTGTAACTATGCACTATATACAATAGAAGGTTTATAATACACCAAAAAGTATAAACCTCTATCTACATTATACTATACTATGGAGCGGCACAGCTAGCAGGCAACCACTAATCCTGCTCCTCTCTATACAATACCTGCCCTGCAATCAAAAACACCAAACTGGGGAGTGAGTATATGAATACTCAGTGAGTGGAGTAGAGAGTACTATGCACATGAGACAAGATATAATCATGACTCGAGGTGAAATCTCAAGAACATATGAGCAGTCGTCAACAACAGGATACACATAACTCAACATAAGAAATAAGGAGTAAATCATCACAATCCCAATCAACTCATCTGGAGCATATATAGAATAATCAAATAAGTATGTATGATAACATGAATATGCTCAACAGGTCATAATACTGAATCATATAAATCAGGTGTCAATAGGCTGAATCATCAACAAGACAGCTATCGGGAGGTGGATTTTACGCCCCAGGTGAACCAGCAACAACTCCCCATTATCACATGCATATGCTGGATAAGACACCATACCGATAATGTAAATGCTAGACAGCTGTCGGAAGGTGGGTTTTACGCCCCAGTCGAACCAGCAACAACTCCCTACTGTCACATGCATATGCAGGATAAGACACCACACTGATCATGTAAATGCTGGCCAGTATCCAGAACATAAATCCATAGAAACATCTCACATCTATATACTAAACGGCACCTCACGAGAATTCTACATCTGCGGAAAGCCATACTGCACCTCGCGGGGTCTTACTATGCCCGGCGGCAAGCAGAATATAAATCGTAGGATTGGCCGATCCTACGCCTAGGGCCGTGCCCCCCTAGGAAGGGACTGGGTTCCGCCCGCCCAGAAGGCTACTATGTGCACACAGGCCGATGTTCAACCCCATCGACTATAGGTGTCCTGTAGATACTGCCAACCCATGCATAAATGCCATAATACACCCTCCCAATACTCTACTAAAAATGAGCATAATCAAGACAACCACTCACTCGGCCATGACCCAATCATAACTAACATCAGGGTTAGGACTGAGGGTCAAGGAAGTGCAATGCAACTCAATATACCACTGAAAAGGGCTCTACAAATCTTTGAAATAGAGGAAATGAAATTAATTCACAAAGGAAATCATTTCACAATTCGGATCCAATTTAACTACTCATAAAGGAGTATAATCAAGACTACCACTCATAAGTCTTTGAAATAGAGAAAATGAAATCAATTTACAAAAGAAATCATTTCACAATTCGGATCCAATTTAACTACTCATCTACTCCTTGTAATTCCTCTCAATGTTCCCTCAAATGCATGTATAGAATAATCAATCATGGAGAACAATACATAGAGGAATCTACCACAACAATTAATTAATAAGCTCAGGTGGAATCAAGTCATACTTCACAACATTCATGAAAATGAATAAGGAATGTGCTCATGGTGCAAAGTACAAACTCCCACTCACCTGTCAATCTGGCACAGCCCTGATACGCCTCTAGAACTTTATGGTAGGCAGTATGGGACTTCCTCCTCTTGTTCCCTAGCTTCTTGCCCAACTGATACATGCATTTACAATATATTTAGTGTTGTATCAAGGGCCATAATCTACGTGCCAATCATAAATATAGGAAACTTTAATTGATTCAACTCCCCCTTTTTCTAAATCCTTTCCTTTTTTTCCTTTATTCTTATTAAATTAATCCTCAATTTACATGAATCATGATGCAAGAGTATTCCACACACACCCTGGGACCAATGCTATAGGGTCAAGGTGTGCGAAAGAATCGAATCTCTTTTAATCCAAAATTTTACTAAATCTTGGGTTGACCCCAACTTTGAGAGTCGACCCCCGCTTGGATCGACCCCAGCTTACCCTGAGTCGACCCCTAGCACAGAGTCGAAAATTCCTATTCTCTGGGATTTTCTGAGAGAGTCGATCCTACCAAACTTGGGTCGACCCCACTCAGCCCTGAGTCGACTCCGGCTTACTTTGAGTCATCCAACACCACTTTTTCATCTTTTTTATCTCGGATGAACAGTAATCCGGACCGATAGTGGGTCACTTCATCCCGATTTTGATCCACTTTCCGAACTCCAATTTTTATGAAATTTATACCCAATGTTCTACACTCATAGGGGTTTCCAAAATGATAACATGCATCCCCATCGGAGGCCGATTGACCTCCAAAATAATTCACCGAAGTTGGAACTTCGACACAGTTTTTCCGTAGTGCCGGAAAAATTTGTCGAAATCCGATTCTTCCCCTTTTAACACCCTTTACAATTGTCATCTACTCTTTCTATAGCATAAATTCTTTAGAATACTAGGTAGGGATGGGTATTTACCTTTTTCTTCTTGTAAAACTTGGGTCCTTGCGTAGAGGGGAAGGATACCTATATTTTTTCCTTCAGCTGGGAGCGCAACCGGGATCCCTCTCCTCCTCGAATCCCCTTCCTCTTCTTCTTTCTTCTTCTTCTTCTTCTCTTTTTCCTTCTTTCTTTCCTCTCTGCGTCTCTGACTCTCCCTCTCTGTTACTCTCTCTCGGTTTCCATCCAAAAGCCACAGCAAACCTCCTTAATTAAGTCACATCAAAACACTATTCACCCTTTGTTTAATATTATTAAATTTTCATTTTGCCCCTAACACTTCAACATATCTACTGTTATGCCATTAACTTTTGATTCCTTTCCAATTTTACCCTTACCACTTCAACGCATCTACAACTATGCCATTATCTTTTGATTCCTTCCAATTTTACCCCTTATATCAATTTTAAAGGACTATTCTATCCCTTTTTATAATAAAATTTTTTTTGGGGTTATTACACCTTGAAAGCAAGGAGTTTATAATATTGACATATTTAATATTTACAATCAGTAAATTATAATAATTATTATTAGGGGAATTGGATAGCCATGAATTGTATGCAAGTATGGACTTCAAAGAGAGAAAGACGTAATGGGATGAAGCAGCCAAACTGATCCAACAAGGACACCTCATGGTAATAATAGGAGATTTCAATTGCATAGATCATCCGTAAGAGAAGTTGGGGAAAGGCATTCACCGACAAGAAGGAGATCAAGAAATTTTAGAACTTTATTATGGACAATGAGATGGTAGAACTTGGATTCACGGGCCCAAGATTCACATTGTCTAACAATAGATAGAACCGCGCCAGAGTTTGGGAGAGGCTAAATGGAGCAGTTGCCATGGCCACATGGGTGCAGGGTCATCCGGACTACTGTGTGAGTTATTTTCCGCAGACTGTCTCGGACTACTGCCCGAATCTGGTTAGTACCTCCAACTCTCTCCATTATCAGTTTCCTTTTAGATTTGAGAAATTTTGGCTTGCTTACCCTCAATCGGGGGAGATTGTGCGGGAGGCTTAGCTGGTGCTAGTTAGGGGGGACGCAATGTACAGGGTGCCCCGCAAACTAGAGCTGACAAAGTGACGACTGAGGTGCTGGAACCCAAAAAAGGTGGGGAACATACTCAAGAGATTGGAGGAGGCCAAGGCAATTTTGCAGGTCTACAGTCCTAGGAGGTTCATGATGGAGGCTTGTCGGTAGAGAGGCTAGGGGAGCTCAGATCTCAGCTATCACTACATGATTCGCTTCTTTGGCAGCAGAAAACTCTTTGGAGGCAGCAATCGCGGGTACAATGGAACATAGAGGGGGACAAGAATACCAAATTTTTTCATCAAACGGCTATCATCCGAAGGCAGAAGAACAGGATCAAAGCCATTAGGGGGGCCGATGGACAACTGACGGAGCACCCCTCTGATCAGATTTAGGTGGACGGAGCAGTCAGACAGTGAGAGGACACCCATCATGCCGATGCCATCGAAAACAATGTATGTGGAGGAAAATGAAATTTTGATTAAGTTGGTATTGCTGAAGAGATCTAGGAGGCTTTTTGGACCTTAGCAGAGAATAAAGCTCCAAGACCAGACGATTTCCCCCCATTTTCTTCAGGCAGTATTGGGTCGTGGTGAGAGAGGATGTAGTACAGGCTGTCTAGCAGTTCTTCAGCATAGCAGTGATATCAAAGGACTGGAAGAAGACCTTTGTTACCTTGATCCCGAAGAGAGCGGATGCTATGGAGGCTGGCCACACTCGATTAGTTTATGTACTACTCCATATAAGGCCACGACGAAGGTTTTTGTTGCTAGACTGAGGATCATTAGCCCGGAGTAGGGGGCATTTGTGGGGGGGCAGAGTATCTTCGACAATGTACTCATTGCACAGGAATTCATGTTTGATTTCTGGAGGACCCCGAGTCGGAAAAGCCTGATGGGGATCAAGTTAGACATGGAGAGGGCAAATGATAGGATGATCTAGAGTTTCCTGGAGGGCTCGATGGTGAGCTTTGGATTCTATGAGAGGTGGATCAGTTGGGTCATGGGGTGTGTCAGGTCTCCCACCTTCGCCATATTAGTGAATGGCACACCCTTGAGCTTCTTCACCTCTTCTGTTGGACTCCGGCAGGGGTGCCCTTTGTCTCCCCTACTATTCATCATTTGTGCAGATACCTTGTCTAGAGCTCTCTATCGTGCCACTGAGATCTAGGCTTTGAAGGCCTATAGACCGAGGTTGGGGTCCATTCAGGTATCACATCTTTTATTTGTAGATGATTGCTTGCTCCCTGCTCGGGTCACAAGACAAATGATGATAGTCATCCTGTTGCCCAGATAGACAACCCAAGAGGGGGGGGGGTGAATTGGGTTTTAAAATAATTATTGCAATTAAAAGACTTTGTGAGTAACTAATTAAAACTTTTGCGAGTGGATTAATTAGTTGCTATATGCAGTGGATGAAGGGAAAGGAAGAGACAATGAAATAATCACAAACACAAGCAATTTTATAGTGGTTCGGAGCTAACCCTTGCTCCTACGTCCACTCCCCAAGCCTCACTTGGGAGTTCACTATAATCCCTCGGATTACAGCCGGTTGTTTTACAAGTTCACAACCCAACTTGTTGTTTTACGAGATCACAACGAACTCGGTCGGTTTTCACAGGCTCACCGACTAGAACCATCCGATTGTTTTTTCGGGATCACAATCAAACCCTTACACCGTTGGTTTTAACCTTGGCTCACCAACAAACCTTAACACCCTTGATTCAATCCCCTGATTGAATCAAGTAAGTAACAAATAGTTTGACACAAACAAAAAGGAAGCTTCTCAAAAGCGTATTTAAACAATTTAAGCAAGGAAGAGTAAGAAGCCCTCAAACTAATTTTGGAGATGGAGGAAGGGGCTTTTCAAACTCTTTGACTCCTCTTGAATTTGATGTAGACTTGCTGTCAGGAGGAGAGCCTTGAATGTGAGGAAGACAGTTGGAGAGTCGACTTCAATGCACTTCTTCCTTCTTTTTCGTGTAATCACTCTAGAGAGCTTTTGGTTGGTGGAAATCCCTTTAGCTTTGAATGGAGTCTCTCTTTCTTACTCTATTACTGTTCACTCAGGCTATTTAAGCCATTCCCAAAGAAAAATAGCAGTTAGACATAGATTTAAGGCCGTTCTGCACATTCTGCAACTCCGGACAAAATGTCCGTTGGGATCGGAGTCGACTCGCTCGATCAGGAGTCGACTCGAGTGTTGCTGGAGTTGACTCATGCTTTACTGGAGACGACTCGGCCACTGTTCAAAATTTGAAATCGAGTGCCGTCCCGTTCTGGAGTCGACTCGGCTGAACCTGGAGTCGACTCGCCAATTGTCCGGAGATGACTTTCCCTTCTGGAGACGACTCGATCTTCAGGGCTTCAAAAACTCATCCTCTCGATTTTACTTCCTCGAGTCGACTCGGATTTTCTTGGAGTCGACTCGGCTCTCAGAGCCGGAGAGACGGGTCTTCTATCTTTGAACTTGAACTGTCTCGAAGTCGACTCGGACTTTGTGGGAGTCGACTCGGCTCTCAGACACGAAATACCGATCTTCTGTCTTTGGAGTTGAACTACCTCGGAGTCGACTCGAACTTTGCGGGAGTCGACTCGGCTCTCAGACACCGAAGTATCGGTCTTCTATCTTTGGAGTTGAACTGCCTTGGAGTCGACTCGAACTTTGCGGAAGTCGACTCGGCTCTCAGACATCGAAGTTGGCTCTCTGACTTTTAGCCTTGCATTTCTCTGGGAGTCGACTCTTGCTTCCTTAGGAGTCGACCTGCCAACCGTTGGAGTCGACTCGAGTTCTTCGGGAGTCGACTCGGCTCTCAGAGTCCAAAATGGCTTCTCTGTCTTTCTGTCTGTTACTCCATGGAGTCGACTCGTACTATGCTGGAGTCGACTCGGCAAGCATCGGAGTCGACTCGAATTCTTCAGGAGTCGACTCGTTGACAGGTTCTGAGATGAATCTTTCTGTCCGGCTGTCTGTTCTCAGTCGGAGTCGACTCGTAATGTGCAGGAGTCGACTCGAGCTTGTGCCAGTACTTCTGATACGCTTGGAGTCGACTCGTAATCTTCCGGAGTCGACTCGAGATTCAGACTTTGGTTCAAATTGATTTCCATACTTATCCAAAGTGTATTGAACCAAAGCTAGAGACACTTAAACATTAATTTACAAATATTTGACTGAAACATTAGATTGAATTCATTAGTATAACATAAGATATACTCAAATGCTTTGAGCTCATCAAAATCAAATAGGGTTATAATCAATCACTCCACAATCTCCCCCTTTTTGATGATGACAAAACATTGAGTATTTGTAAAGTGAATTGCTCAACCAAAAGGAGATTTATAATAAAGTTTTGAAATGAATTCAAGTGTCTAGTCATTTAATTTATCCAAAACTGAAAGGTGTGAAACAGCAAATTCTGAAGTTAAAGCTCCCCCTTTCATTTGGAATTATATAAGCCTTCATGTCATGCAATCAATTGTTTGGCTTATATATATTTAATGAGTTTGCTTTCTTAAGATTTCAGATTCTCCCCCTCAACACATGCATTCAACTTTGTTTAGATTCTCTGAATTTTTTTTTAGTGTATTGAAGCTTTTGAACTTAAATTTTTGATTTTAGAGGAAAAATCTGCCAATTTGTTCTTGAGTATGATTCAACTAATCTCCGAATATTCCTTGAATAGATTCTGGAGATTACTCCTTTAGGAGCCCCAACAGAGAGATAATGAGCCTCGAGGTATCGAATTTACTTAGAACAAATTATTTTGTGCTTTAAAAGTTTTCTTTTTATTGATTTTCTTTACATGTCTATTCAATATATTTTCTCCCCCTTTTTGTCATCATAGCAAAAAGGCAGAAAGCACAGTAAGATGCAAACACTCAAGAATGCACAATTTTTGAAAAGAAGTTCTACTCATTGTATTTATCCAAAATTATGTACAAGTGTGATTACATATCAAGTGAGTCCTCAAGGGACTGTACATCATAAAGTAAAAAGAACAAAAGATACTAGGGTTTCTTTGTGGTGGAGGATGTGGCTTCCTTGCTCAGTCTAGTGTGTTGGATGACCATGCTTAACCCCTCATTGATGTTCCTCAGTTGTTCGAGTATCTCCGAGGTGGTTCTAGACTGAATCCTCGATATGTTGTTCATACTTTCTTGGAGGGTGTCGAGCTTGAAGATCAGTGCGTTGGCTAGTCTCTCAGCACCCTGACTCTGGTTGCCTAGTTCCTTTTTGATGCTATCTCGCATCTCCCTTGTGTCGTCCTTGACGTCACTTATGTTCCAGTATTGTCCTTGAACTAGGCTTCGGATGTTGAATATCTCCTCCCTCAGATTTGCAACCATCTCTGTCACGGCTGCTAAGGAGGGTTCTAGCTGGGTGGAGGGAGCACTCTGAGGACCTCGGAGCTCCCTCAGT
Organism: Phoenix dactylifera; assembly: GCF_009389715.1. Taxonomy (NCBI): domain Eukaryota; kingdom Viridiplantae; phylum Streptophyta; class Magnoliopsida; order Arecales; family Arecaceae; genus Phoenix; species Phoenix dactylifera. The sequence goes on from NC_052403.1 coordinate 9,238,371, forward strand.
AGGTCGTCCCGTAGCTCCCTCACGATCTCCTGCCGCAACTCCCGGAGCTGCTCAGAAGATATCCGGACCTCCAGTAGCTGAGAAGGTGGTGCAATGGAGGGTCCGGCTGAAGTAGATGGTGCTGAAGTGGAGGGATAGGTGGGAAAATCTGAGTCATGATCAGGGCTGGGGAAGTGTCGAGTAGTAGGGTCAGAAGGTGTGGAAGTGATGGTCTCCGTACCCAGACTCCCTCGACTCTATGGAACCCCATCCTATGGAGAGTCCCCTCACCCATTCGGTCAGTGTGACGCAGTGAGCGAGAGGGTTTTCCTTCAGGAATAGGAACCCCTAACTCTCTAAAGATGAGGGTGAATAGCATACCATATGGGAGACTCAATCTAGGCTTATCTAATGGTTCACAGATGTATCTGTAGATGAGTTTTGGAAAGTTGATTGGAGTATCTTGAAGTATGTAGAACATCAGGGCTAGGTCTCTCTCAGACACAAAATCAAAACGGCCTGTCTTGGGGAAGAGGGTCCTAGATATGATACTTAAGAGGAGCCGCATTTCAGCTGATAGCTGATTTGCAGATACCTCTTCTAGGGGGGACTGAGGTGGACTCTCTAGTATAGCCGTAAGGGCCTCAGTCTTATCCGCGGGGTGAGAGGGAGACACCCCTACATGGGGAAGATGGAGGACTTGAGCAATGAAGTCCTCCGAAATAAATATAGGGACGCCCACTACAGTTTCCTGAATACCACCATTACCCCTAGCTACAGTACCGTAAAATTTCCTAACTAACCCCAGGTAAGTAGGGAGATCTAGGGAACAAAACCTTTCTAACCCTTGAGCCCTTAACCGATGCCCTAGGGTAAAGCCTTCCCGGGAGAGGAAGTCAAAGTTGACTTTTCTCCCGGTGGAGACCGCCTTCCCGGCGCACGGACGCGAGGAAACCGGCCTCGGCGGGGAAGGAACCGGAGGTTGTGGCCTCGCGGGTTCATTCCGAGCCTTTGACCGTCGCTCGGTGCCGCTCGCGGAATGGGGCCTTTTCCGGCTCGGGACAGTGGCTTTGCGAGGCATCCTAGACCTAAGGAGGGGGAAAGGACACGAGGGACGGAGGAAAACTCGACGGAAATGGCCCAACAAGGGTCGGAGACGACTCTAGGGTTTTTGAAACAGTGACGGCGGTGAATAGAAGTGTCGATTGAACGTTTCGATTAGGGTCAAAACATCGGATTCCCGACCTCGAGTCGACTCCAGTAAGTCGCGAGTCGACTCGACCTCGAGTCGACTCCAAAATATGCGCGAGTCGACTCCCCCCATGATGCCATCGACCTCGAGTCGACTCCGAAATATGCGCGAGTCGACTCCCCCATGAGCCGACTCTAAAATGTATCCGAGTCGACTCGAACTCTGGCACGCACCCAAAAATCATGTTATTTTCGTGCCACATGAGATAGTTATAGACTTATCCATGATTTAGGAGCTGAATTGATGATCATAGATAAGAAGTCCTATGTTTATCTTAGACTAATCCTCAAAATCTATGAATTAGAGGAGAGTATCACGAGAATGGATCAATCACTCCTAACCCTCTTCTAAGTATGCCAAATCGATCCTCACATAGGAGTTTTGTAAAAATATCAGCAAGTTGATCATCAGTACACACAAATTGAAGTGTCACATCACCATTCAGTACATGATCTCTTATGAAGTAATGTCTTATCTCAATATGTTTAGTTCTTGAGTGCTGAATTGGATTCTTAGTTAGATTAATGGCACTTGTATTATCACAGTTAATGGGAATTTTATCTTGTTTAATGCCATAATCTTCAAGTTGTTGTTTAATCCACAAGATTTGAGCACAACAACTTCCGGCAGCAACATATTCGGCTTCAGCTGTAGATAATGCAACCGAGTTTTGTTTCTTGCTAAACCAAGAGATTAAATTTTCTCCTAAGAATTGACATGATCCGCTGGTGCTTTTTCTATCAAGTTTACAACCAGCGAAGTCTGAATCAGTGTACCCAATTAAATTTATGCTTGAATCTTTAGAGTACCATAGACCTATGGTTTTTGTTCCTATTAGGTATTTAAAGATTCTCTTAACAGCTATTAAATGTGATTCCTTAGGATTAGATTGATATCTAGCACACATGCATACACTAAACATGATATCAGGTCTACTTGCAGTAAGATATAATAAAGATCCTATCATACCTCTATACATCTTTTGATCTACTGACTTACCTGATTCATCTTTATCAAGTTTGCATGACATACCCATGGGTGTGCTGATTGGCTTGTTTCCTTCCATATCAAACTTCTTGAGCATCTCTTTGATGTATTTCGCTTGACAGATGAAGATGCCCTCCTTAGATTGTTTGATTTGTAGCCCGAGGAAATAGTTCAGCTCTCCCATCATGCTCATTTCAAATTCACTCTGCATCAAGTCAGCAAATTCTTTGCAGAGGCGATTGTTAGTAGCACCGAAAATAATATCATCAACATAAATCTGTACTACTAACATTTCTTTGTTTTTCTTCTTTCGTATCAGATGCTATTCCCCGCCCATCCATCGGAGAGAGGAACTGTCCTAGCTGAGCTTTACTTTAACTCCTCGATTCAAGAAAAACAGTGTTGTATCTACATTTCCTCTAGAGAACTCATGGTCTAGTAGAAATTTGCTAAGTCTTTCATACCAAGCTCTAGGAGCTTGCTTTAGACCATAAAGTGCTTTATTTAGTTTGTAAACATGAAGATTTTCAAAACCAGGTGGTTGTTCTACATACACCTCCTCATTAATATACCCATTCAAAAATACACTTTTTACATCCATTTGAAATAATTTGAAGTCTTTAGAGCATGCAAATGCTAGTAACAATCTAATTGCCTCAAGTCTAGCTATAGGAGCAAAGGTTTCATCAAAGTCTATACCTTCTTCTTGATTATAGCCATTTGCTACTAGTCTAGCCTTGTTCCTAATCACAATTCCATTTTCATCAAGTTTATTTTTATATATCCATTCGGTACCTATTATTGAATATTCAGAGGGTCGTTCAACTAGGTTCCATACCTTGTTTCTAGTAAATTGGTTTAGTTCTTCTTGCATTGCATTTATCCAATTTACATCCTTTTCAGCTTCTTCTATGTGTTTAGGTTCAAAGTGTGAGACAAATGCTAGATGATTATTTAAGTTTCTAAGAGATGCTCTAGTCCTAACAGGTTGAGATGGATCATCTAAAATTAATTCCTTAGGATGCCCATGAGCATACCTCCAAGCCTTAGTCAGCCCATGATCCACAATTGCCTCTTGACTTGTTGATGCATTTTCAATTAGTTTTTGTTCATCTTCTTATAATGTCATCTCATCAATCTTTTCTTCAAGAATTTCTGCATCATCATCAGGAACAACTCTCTTGCTAGAATAGATATCACTAGTATCATCAAAAACAACATGTATAGACTCTTCAATAACAAGATTTCTTTTGTTAAATACTCTATATGCTTTACTTGATGTAGAATATCCCAAAAAGATACCTTCATCAGATTTAGAATCAAATTTACCTAAGTTATCCTTCCCATTATTATGAATGAAACACCTACATTCAAAAACATGAAAATAGTTTACTTTGGGCTTTCTATTTTTCCAAAGTTCATAAGGTGTCTTCTTTATAATGGGTCTCAATAAAACTCTATTTAATATATGACATGATGTATTAATGGCTTCTCCCCAAAAATACTTAGGGAGGTTACTTTCACATAGCATGGTTCTAGCCATTTTCTCTAGGGTTCTATTCTTCCTTTCTACAACTCCATTTTGTTGTGGTGTCCTAGGTGCAGAAAAATTATAAGTTATCCCCTTTTTACTACAAAATTCATCAAATAGATGATTTTCAAATTCCGTTCCATGGTCACTTCTAATAGCTATGACTGAAGCATCTCTAGCATTAGTTACTTCCTTATGAAATTTCTTAAATACTGAAAATGCTTGATCTTTGTGAGCTAAAAACATGACCCAAGTATATCTAGAAAAATCATCTACAATAACAAGACCATATTTGTTTCCACCTAGACTTGTGGTTCTAGTTGGTCCAAATAGATCCATGTGTAGTAGTTCAAGAGGTCTAGAGGTAGAGACACAATTTATGGATTTAAAGGAGTTCCTTGATTGTTTGCCATATTGACAAGCTTCACAGATTTTATTTTTCTCAAATTTTAGTTTTGGCAAACCTATTACAGAATCTCTTTTAACTAACTTAGATATTGTATCCATACTTACATGTCCTAATTTACGGTGCCATAACCAACTTGCATCATTCTCCTTAGTATCACTAGCAACTAAGCAAGGACTGTTTTTAGCAAGATCATCTAGATCTACTACATAGACATTTCCACGTCTTATTCCTTTGAATACTAAGCTATTATCAATTGAGTTGGTTATGATGCATAAGGATTGTTTAAACAAAACATCAAAACCCTTATCACATAATTGACTTATGCTAAATAAGTTATGTTTAAGACCATCTACTAATCGTACATTATCAACAAAGGTTGAGGAGGTGATTTGTACTTTACCTATACCAACGATGTGACCTTGGTTATTGTCTCCAAATGTCACTGCACCTCCCTTCTTAGGCTTAAAGGTGAAGAATTGGTCTTTGTCACCCGTCATGTGTCTTGAGCAGCCACTATCCAAGTACCAACAGTTTTTATCGACCTTGGCTGCAAGACACTCCTACACAAGGAAATCATATAATTTTAGGTATCCAAGTTTTCTTGGGTCCTTCATGGTTAGTAATGTTGGTTCTTTTTGGAACCCAAACCCTTTTAATTTTTTCTTTAGCTTTTCCTTTTCTATGATCACACACATTAGCTTTATGTCCTATTGTTCCACAGCAAAAACAGGTTATTTTCTTAGTTTTGCTTTCCCCTGCTTTTACAAAAAAATTACTAAGGAGCTTTTGCTTATTTTTAGGTTTATACCCTAAACCAGCTCTATTGAACACAGCTCGTTGACTATTAAGTATCATTTCCAATTTTTCAGAACTATATGTAAATTTTTCTACAAAAGGTTTGTACTTTTTAAGTTCTAGTGCCAACTTTTGTTTTTCTGTTTTTAGTGCATTTAAGTCTTTTGTGAAATTATCTCTAATAGTTTGTTTATCCTTCTTAAGTTCAGAAATTTTCTTGGTTAGTTTTTCGTTATCTTTAATTAAGGTATTAGTTTTTTGAATTAACATTTGCTTGCTTGTTTTAAGTTCTAAATTTTCTTTAATGATAAAATCCTTATCCTTAACTAATTTATCGTATTTATGGAGGTGAGATTGATTGGTTAGTTTTAGCTCTTTATTTTTAAGATTTATTGTCTTATATTCATCCATTAATTCATTAAACGCATCATATAATTCATCAAAGGTAAAATCTAAATGCGTTTCAGATGTTACCTCATTTTCGTTTGCCATAAAACATAGGTTGGCCTTTTCTTCTTGTTCCTCATCCGATGATGATGATGATGAATCGGAGTCCGATAGGGTGGAGACGAGGACTTTCTTTTTCTTGTACTTGCTGGCCGTCTTGAGCAAAGGACAGTCCGCTCTGAAGTGTCTCGGCTTCTTACATTCGTAGCATCCGATTCCCTCATTTTCCCTTTCCTTACCTTTATCCTTGTAATAGGAACTTGAGGGACCTCTCCTTTGATGAAAGAACTTCTTTCGGTTGATGAATTTTCTGAACTTACGCACGAGAAGAGCCTCATCATCATCTCCCTCATGATCTTCTTCTTCACTGCTGCTACTGCAAGATAAATCCTTGTTAGAAGAAGTAGATTTGAGAGCTATTACCTTTTTCTTATGAGAGGATTCTTCTTCGCTGTGTTGTTTCATTGTGAGCTCGTGCGTCATTACGGATCCAAGAAGCTCCTCAAGTGGAAGCTTGTTCAAGTCCTTGGCTTCTTGGATTGCCGTCACCTTGGCCTCCCATGACCTTGGCAAACAACGAAGAATCTTTCTGACAAGGTCACTGTTAGTATAATTTTTGCCAAGGCTTTTTAGGCCATTGACAATGTCAGTAAATCTAGTAAACATGCAAGTGATAGTTTCATTGGAATCCATCTTAAATAATTCATACTTATGAACTAATATATTTATTTTAGATTCTTTTACTTGATTTGTGCCCTCGTGGGTCACTTCAAGTCTATCCCAAATCTCTTTTGCAGAATTGCAAGTAGAGACTCTATTGAATTCATTTCGGTCTAAAGCACAATAAAGCACATTCATTGCTTTGGCATTTAGTTGTGCCTTCCTTATATCATTGTCATCCCAATCCTTTTCAAGTTTGGGTATAGTAACACCCTCTACAAAAATTGATGGGATATATGGTCCATTAAGTATGGTGGTCCACATCTCATAGTCTTGTGCTTGGATAAATATTCTCATCCTAGCCTTCCAATATGAGTAGTCGGATCCATTGAAGAATGGTGGTCTATGGGTGGACTGGCCCTCAATATGAGAAGATCCAAATGGGGTTGTCATTTTGATCTTTTACTCTTTTGGTAAAAGAGTTCCGGCTCTGATACCACTTGTTGCCCAGATAGACAACCCAAGAGGGGGGGGGGTGAATTGGGTTTTAAAATAATTATTGCAATTAAAAGACTTTGTGAGTAACTAATTAAAACTTTTGCGAGTGGATTAATTAGTTGCTATATGCAGTGGATGAAGGGAAAGGAAGAGACAATGAAACAATCACAAACACAAGCAATTTTATAGTGGTTCGGAGCTAACCCTTGCTCCTACGTCCACTCCCCAAGCCTCACTTGGGAGTTCACTATAATCCCTCGGATTACAGCCGGTTGTTTTACAAGTTCACAACCCAACTTGTTGTTTTACGAGATCACAACGAACTCGGTCGGTTTTCACAGGCTCACCGACTAGAACCACCCGATTGTTTTTTCGGGATCACAATCAAACCCTTACACCGTTGGTTTTAACCTTAGCTCACCAACAAACCTTAACACCCTTGATTCAATCCCCTGATTGAATCAAGTAAGTAACAAATAGTTTGACACAAACAAAAAGGAAGCTTCTCAAAAGCGTATTTAAACAATTTAAGCAAGGAAGAGTAAGAAGCCCTCAAACTGATTTTGGAGATGGAGGAAGGGGCTTTTCAAACTCTTTGACTCCTCTTGAATTTGATGTAGACTTGCTGTCAGGAGGAGAGCCTTGAATGTGAGGAAGACAGTTGGAGAGTCGACTTCAATGCACTTCTTCCTTCTTTTTCGTGTAATCACTCTAGAGAGCTTTTGGTTGGTGGAAATCCCTTTAGCTTTGAATGGAGTCTCTCTTTCTTACTCTATTACTGTTCACTCAGGCTATTTAAGCCATTCCCAAAGAAAAATAGCAGTTAGACATAGATTTAAGGCCGTTCTGCACATTCTGCAACTCCGGACAAAATGTCCGTTGGGATCGGAGTCGACTCGCTCGATCAGGAGTCGACTCGAGTGTTGCTGGAGTTGACTCATGCTTTACTGGAGACGACTCGGCCACTGTTCAAAATTTGAAATCGAGTGCCGTCCCGTTCTGGAGTCGACTCGGCTGAACCTGGAGTCGACTCACCAATTGTCCGGAGATGACTTTCCCTTCTGGAGATGACTCGATCTTCAGGGCTTCAAAAACTCATCCTCTCGATTTTACTTCCTCAAGTCGACTCGGATTTCCTTGGAGTCGACTCGGCTCTCAGAGCTGGAGAGACAGGTCTTTTATCTTTGAACTTGAACTGTCTCGGAGTCGACTCGGACTTTGCGGGAGTCGACTCGGCTCTCAGACACGAAATACCGATCTTCTGTCTTTGGAGTTGAACTGCCTCGGAGTCGACTCGAACTTTGCGGGAGTCGACTCGGCTCTCAGACACCGAAGTATCGGTCTTCTGTCTTTGGAGTTGAACTGCCTTAGAGTCGACTCGGACTTTGCGGGAGTCGACTCGGCTCTCAGACATCGAAGTTGGCTCTCTGACTTTTAGCCTTGCATTTCTTTGGGAGTCGACTCTTGCTTCCTTAGGAGTCGACCTGCCAACCGTCGGAGTCGACTCGAGTTCTTCGGAAGTCGACTCGGCTCTCAGAGTCCAAAATGGCTTCTCTGTCTTTCTGTCTGTTACTCCATGGAGTCGACTCGTACTATGCTGGAGTCAACTCGGCAAGCATCGGAGTCGACTCGAATTCTTCAGGAGTCGACTCGTTGACAGGTTTTGAGATGAATCTTTCTGTCCGGCTGTCTGTTCTCAGTCGGAGTCGACTCGTAATGTGCAGGAGTCGACTCGAGCTTGTGCCAGTGCTTCTGATACGCTTGGAGTCGACTCGTAATCTTCCGGAGTCGACTCGAGATTCAGACTTTGGTTCAAATTGATTTCCATACTTATCCAAAGTGTATTGAACCAAAGCTAGAGACACTTAAACATTAATTCACAAATATTTGACTGAAACATTAGATTGAATTCATTAGTATAACATAAGATATACTCAAATGCTTTGAGCTCATCAAAATAAAATAGGGTTATAATCAATCACTCCACACATCCAGAGGATCCTAGAGGACTATTATGCTGCTTCAAGCCAATAGGTCAACCTGGCCAAGTCAGTAATTTGCTTCAGTCCAAAGATCAAGCCACAGGTGAAGGCATCCATCAAGCAGGTCCTGGGGTGGGCATGTAGGAAGGAGCTCTGAAGTACTTGGGGGTTCCTACCACCGGGCGGTGCCTTCGTCGTGGGGACTATTTAGATATGGTGCACAGCATCAGACAGAGGCTAGAGGGCCGCAGATGGATGCACTATCTATATGGGCTGGGTGATCTTGGTGCAGACAGTTCTCAGCTCAATGTCAATATACCTGCTATCGAACACCATAGTGCCAACAGCACCATTGGGGTCCATGGAGCAGTTGTTCAGGAGTTTTATCTAGGATAGGAGGGAAGGAAGATGTGGCATTCACTTGGTGGCATGGGAGATGATATGCCAGCCAGTTAGGCCAGGCGGTCTGGGAGTACATTCACTGATGGCAAGGCAAGAGGTTATGGCGGCAAGACATGCCGCCAGGTACATCCTGGAGCCGGACGGTTTGTGGGGTGCCTTCATTAGGAGCAAGTATGGCGCGCATTCGGCGGCGGCTAGCTTCCAGGTTGGACGCCATAGTTCCTTCATTAGGAAGAAGATTTGTGCCTATGCACCGACCGTGCTCCCCGCGATCAGATGGGCGATTGGTGACGGACGATCCATTGATGTGCTAGAGGATGCCTGGGTGACCGAGCAGCCGTTGACGCCGATGCCGATGATGGTGGATTCGGCGACACTGTTGGGGTGTAGGGTCAGTGAGCTGATTACTCCTGGTGCGAGTCGATGGAACAAGGCACTGATCCGAGACATATTTGAGGAGCAGCTAGCTGAGAGGGTCCTGAAGCTTCCGATCCCTACTAGGGAGGTGGTGGACAGGTTGGTCTGGACTCCGATAGGGAGGACGAGGGTGCGTGCTAGGGACTGCAGACATTGATGGGGAGGGCGACTACCCGACAGATAGAGGGTGGGTGGATCTGGAGGCTGTGCGTCCATCCTCGAGTGGCCTTATTCATCTGGAAGGTGGATTGGGAATGCCTTCCGACCCGCAGCGTACTAGCGAGGAGGCACGTCAGGACTACTCCGACGTGTGAGAATTGCCCTGACGAGGAGGAGACTATCATTCATGTTCTTCTTTGCTGCCCTCGGGCGAACAGGTGTGGAGGAGTGTAGCACTATCTTTGCCGCGAGGATAGGGATCGGTAGAGGGCTTATTACATCATCTAAACGTATCATGAGGAGACCAGAGATGGTGGAGTGGGGCATCACCTATGGCTACCTGGCTTACCATATTTGGTTAGATAGAAATGCCCGCATCTTCGAGGAAAGAAGGGCACCCCCGCGAGCTATGGTGGATAGAGCTATCTGTCATGTGGCCGAGATCATCTACACTACCAAGGTGACTTCACCTGGGGGGATTAGGATACCTGGGGTTCCCACATCGCTATCACAGTGCCTAGAGTCACTTTTGTCATTTGGAAACCCCCACCTCCTAGTCATCTTATGGTGAACTTCGACGGTAGTGTGCTAGTAGGAGGAGACAGAGGAGGGTTTGTAATCTGGGATCACAATTCCAGACTGATTGCTATGGAAGGGCGGCGCATCTGTAGCATGACAGTCATAGGAGCGGAGCTCAGGGCAGCTTAGGAGGGTATCACCTATGTAAGGAGTATTCTAGAGGCTGGTGAGATCACCCTGAAAGGAGACTCCGCTATGGTGATCGATTAGATTCAGGATGCTGAGTGATAGATCGACGGCTATCCTCTTCTTAGCGATATACAACGGATGGTGAGAGACTGTGACTTCTTTCAGGCAGCTCATGTGTACCGGAAGGTGAACAGGACGGCAGATTGGGTTGCCTCCTTTACTGTCCATCACTCCAGAGAGGTCTCATAGACATGGGCTGATATTGTACCCCCATCTTGATGCCACGTATTGTATCTTGACCCAGTTGGTTGCACTCACGCTAGATTAACGTAAGCGACCGTTGTACCAAAAAAAATCAATTATGTTAAATATATTAGCAAACTCAAAATATCACATATATTAACAAATTAATAATTTCATTAACAATCACAATAAATATTATTTAAAAATATTATATATGTTAACAAATTATGGAACTAATATTCTATGAATTATTATATCACCAAAAAATATTTTTTGGGGGGTCCCAAAAAAAAATAATGGACGATCATAGAGGAAATCTTATATAATTTGGAGAGTATATGGGCTAGGTCCATGACCCTCTTAATCATATAATCAATCAGAGATTGGAAAACATGGGCCTAAGCTTTCCAACCACACTTTACATAAATGGAGGGTTGAAAGTGGGTTGGGATCCAATTGGATTTAGGTCTATGATTTAGACCCAAATCCAATCCATCACTAGGTTGGATTAGATGTTCTTTGAAGTCAGGTAGTTTGAGTTTTCAAGGCAATACTTAACATTATATATAAATTTTGGTATATGTTGAAGCTAATGATATTTTAAATATTTTAAAAAATAAAATATCATAAAAATAAAATGATTAATTTGTATATTAAATACCATTATTACAGTTTAATTGCAAAAGAGATAAAAAAATTATGAATTACCTATTTCTTAGAAAACTTATAAGAAAAATTATATATAAATTTTGGAACATATAAAAGTTACTAATATTTTTAAATATTTTAAAAACAAAATTTTAAAAATATCATAAAGTGTGAAATGAGGTGTATGCATCTTTTGTTTTTATTAGAGGGAATATAATGATTTTTTATAAAGATAATTAATTATAAATATCAAACTTTAGAACATATATCAAAATGACTATTAGAAATCAAAACACATGATTTTGGTTTCTACTTCAATTTGGATATCCTAGTATTGATTTTGGAATCGAGAATAATAGATGCCCTTTCTTCTTGAGAGGAGCATAGTTCATCTCACATATAGAGAAAAAGCTAGGCAAGGATCCTTTTGAGAGTATTTATTCTCAAGTGCTCTCCAATGAAAACCAATCACTACAACCAACATTGTTATTGTTATTAGCAATACAATTGTTGTGGCACTTGTTATTTTGTACCACTATATTTTCTTTTTTCATTAGGCTCAAGTGTCTCTAATAGTTAAGAAGTGTTATAAGATAAGGGGGATTTTGTTATAAATGCCGCTACCTTGTTTATTTTTTTGCAGCATATAATATAAAATGCCTTCGTTTAGGTAACAATTTCATATATTAATTACAGCATTTTTAAAAAATGTTGATATAAATGTGATATAATAATATGATTTAATTAGGAAAGTCTAAATATTCTATATCTGGTTGGCATGCTTTGGGATAAAAATTAATTAAAAGGCATCTCAAGCACATATGATGTTTCCTATTTGATATATTTAATCTCTATATTTCCCAGACACAGTCAATCTCATTAGCTAAAATCCACCAATACCATGATTTTATTCAATTTTAGGTTCCCTCATTCAACATAGCATGCGTGATATATTACCTTCAAATAGCTAATATTTTCCAAAAATCGCCCCAATCTCTGTTGCATAATCAAATCCTTTCTACGATAGAACTCTACATCCACTGTGCAAACCACAAATGCACACCCTAGGCATCTCTCCCTCCTATGGAGCGCAAGTATTCTACCATATTTTAAGAACTCATGTGCCAAAAATCTCGCTTTCATATGTTCCTTTCACTTGGTGGGATCCTTTTAGTCCATGGAACTATTCCAACATATTTCAACAAACCAACGTCCCATTTTACTTTAAAAAAAAAAAACAGCATCCCAAACACTATAGGAAAAGTTTCCTATGCTGATATTTACATGCTGATGCTAGACAAAAGCATCGGTAGTTTTGGCTCTAGCGCCAAAATTTACCGACCCTTCTAAGTAGCGTCAGTAGGTATGAAACTATGACGATGCTAGTTAGCATCATCAGAGGCCAAATGGAAGAGCATGGAAGGGATTAGAAGACACTTAAAAGCATCGTTGGAGTTCAAAGAATCTGGGACTAAGGACGACACTTATAAACATTGTCGGAGTTCTAAGGCAGCGCCTAAGATGATGCTTATAAGCATCGTCGAAGGCCTAGACCTAAGACGACGCTTATAAGCATCTTCAGATGCCATCTCCCCACATAACCCAATATCCAATTGACCTGAAGCCCTCACTTTCCAAGCCCTAGCCCCCTTTTCCTCCAATCCGGTGCCCACCTATCGACCTGAAGCCCCGATCGATCTCCTCCTCCCTCATCTCTGGTGCGAGCTCTGCCTCCACCCGAGGTATTTTCTCCTCCTCCCTCCTCTCCGACACCGACCGACCGGCCCTTAAGCTTCAATTGAGCTTCGCCTCCATCCGAGGATCTTGCTCGGTTGCTTTTTTTGGGAGCTGGTGCTTTCGAAAAATTGTTCTCCCAAGTGCAACAGAATCGCACAAGTAGTATAACTCGGAAGTCCGAGGTCGATTCCTCAGGGAACGGTCTATGGATTATTAACGTAATTTTTAAACGTAATTTTCAGTTGGTTTTCGGAAATTAAAAGTAGGATTGATGACCCAAAGATTGATTCATAGATTGATTTTGATGATCACAAAACCTTGAAGTATAGATACTAATGTTTATGTTGCAAGGAGAAAGATATTTATTTTGCAAGGAACATAGCAAGTTGGAAGAACAGAAGAAGGCCTCCAAAGCTCTCAAGTTGGAAGAACAGAAGAAGGCCTCCAAAGCTCTCAAGTTGGAAGAAAGCTACAATTTATTGGCCCAAGCTTAAAGTTCAAAGGATTCAATTTGGAGGAGTAAAATCAAAGAAAAAATTCAAAAGAATAGTCTTCGAGTCGACTCCTGAGGATTTCGAGTCGACTCCAATGTTTACCGAGTCGACTCCGGAGAAGTTTGAGTCGACTCCTAGGAGTCACAGGCAGAAAAGTCAGAGAGCAGTTTTCGGGTCTGAGATTCGAGTCAACTCCAGTGGAACGCGAGTCGACTCCGATGGTTGGTAGGTCGACTCCAAAGAAAGCAAGAGTCGACTCTCAGCGGAACACAAGGAAAAAGTCAGAGAGCATTTTTGAGACTCTGAGATTCGAGTCGACTCCCGCATTGCACGAGTCGACTCCGAGACTCCGCGACCATCAACAGACAGAAAACCAAGTTACTGCCTCTGAGAGCCGAGTCGACTCCAAGGAAGTTCGAGTCGACTCCAAGACTGGACGAGCCAAAAGACAGAGGATCGGGAGTTCGGGCTCTGAGATTCGAGTCGACTCCCAGGATAGTCGAGTCGACTCGAGAGGACAAAATTCAAAATTGGATCCACGGACTTCAGTGGATGAGCCGACTCCGAAATTGCCAAGTCAGCTCCAGAAGTTGGCGAGTCGACTCCGGGTTAAGACGAGTCGACTCCCAGTCGAGGATGCACCATAATTCAAATTTGGAACAGTGGCCGAGTCGTCTCCAGTAAAGCACGAGTCGACTCCTGCAACAGGCGAGTCGACTTCTGATCGCGCGAGTCGACTCCGATCCCAACGGTAATATTGTCAGGAAGTGCAGACTGTGTCCAACGGCTCTATTTTTGTCTCTAACGGCTAGATTCTTGTTTCCACGCCATCTAAAGCTATAAAAACAAGAGGAGAGCTAGGGGAGAAGGCATGGAAGTGGGAGAGATCATCTAGGAAAGTGATCTCAAAGATATTACAAAGGAAATCTCCCATAAGCACAAAAGGGCCATCCAAAATGAAATAGAGAGAAGAAGAGCATCCAAGTGAATCCGAAAGCTTCCTCTCCATCCGTGTGCTGCCTCGGGGATCCTCTACTTCATGCCAAATCAGAGGAGGATCAAGTAAAGAAGAAGCCGAGCTCCTCCATCTTCAAAACTCGTTTGAGGGCTTCTCTTTACTCTATTTGTTTATATTGTCATATTTGCTTGTTTAAGAAGCTTTGTTTTGTTTTATACTTTGTTTTAATATCTTGTAACTTGATTCAATCAAGGGATTGAATCAAGGGGTTAAGGTTTGTTGGTGAGCCAAAGAAAAACCAACGGTGTTAAGGTTTGTTGGTGAGCCAAAGAAAAACCAACGGTGTTAAGGTTTGTTGGTGAGCCAAAGGGAAAAACCAACGGTGATAAGGTTCGTTGGTGAGCCAAAGGGAAAAACCAACGGTGATAGGTTTGTTGGTGAGCCGAGGGTAAAACCAACGTGGAAGGGTTTGATTGTGATCCCGGGAAAACAATCGGGGAGGTTCTAGTCGGTGAGCCTGGGAAAACCGACCGAGTTCGTTGTGCGCTCGTAAAACAACAAGTTGGGTTGTGAGCTTGTAAAACAACCGGCTGTAATCGGTAGGATTATAGTGAAATTTCCAAGAGGTCTTGGGGAGTGGATGTAGGTGCTGGGGTGCACCGAACCACTATATGTCCTTTGTGTTTGTAATGCCTCTAGTTATTGTCTAACTAACACACTTACTTACTTAGATAAATTGCTTGCTTAATTCTTGTCCGCACATCCTTTAGTTGCAAGCATATTTAATCAAGTCGAAGTCTATACATCAAACCCTTGCTAAGTTTAACTTTCACTGTGCATCTATACAACTTAGCATAGTTAATCAAAAAGTTTTAGAAGTAGCATAAAAGTTTTAAAAGACCCAATTCACCCCCCCTCTTGGGTTGTATCTACTGGGCAACAAGTGGTATCAGAGCAGGTGCTCTAAGTTTAATCATTAATCTCACGATCAAGAGCCAAAGATCATGACAACTCAAATAGATAGTTTTCTAGGAGAAGGACAATCAATTAATACACCTCCACTATTTAATGGCATAAACTATACACATTGGAAAATACGCATGCGCATCTTTATTCAATCACAAAACTATTACTTATGGAAAATCATAATAAATGATCTTCACATACTCTCTCAAACTTTTAATGAAAAGGACTTAGCACAATTGAATGCTGATGCTATGAACATATTATATTGTGCTATTCAAGAAACAAAGTTTAATAAAATTTCTGCATGCTTATCTGCTAAGGAGATCTGGGATACTTTAGAAAATATTTATGATAAATCTCAGATTAGCTCTCATGTGCTTCAATTACATTCTAACAATGAGACTGCAGAAAAAGGTGTTGAATCTCCCACCTCAGTCGAGTCGACTCCAAGTATTTCAGAGTCGACCCTCAAGATAACCGAGTCGACTCCAATAAGGTCCGAGTCGACTCCGAGGCAAATCAGCTTCCTAAAGACAAAGAAAAAGAGGAAACAAGAAGAAAGGAAGAAAGAGATAAAAAGGAAGAAAGCCTTGACCAAGAAAGAGTCAAGCCAGAAAATAAAAGTTAGGAGCAACAATGATGATATTAGCTCCAAGAAACTACAAGAGGTAACGGACTTGTGCTTTATGGCACAGGAAGACAAGGTAAAATTTGAATCTACTTTTACCTCAAATGATTTTCAAGACGAATTCTCTTATGATGAATTATTAAATGCTTTTCACGATTTGTATAGTGAATGTAGAAAATTAGCTGTAAAGAATAAAAATCTTAAGAAACTAAATCTGAAAATTTCAAAAGAAAGAAATTCTAATGATGAAATACAAGAGAAACTAAATTCTGAAAATGAAAGCTTAAGGTCATTTTCAGAAGAATTAATTCAGAAAAATCATAGCTTAATTAGAGAAAATCAAAACTTAAGTAAAGAAATTAATCAATTAAAATCTTTTATTAACAAATTCACCGTAAGCTCAGAACGATTGAAAATGATGTTTGAAAGCCAATATGTTGCTTATGATAAATCAAAACTTGGCTTGACTCCTTTACTTAACAATAAACCTCTAGAGAAAAAGGTTATCAATTCACCATGCAAACCATTAAATAAGATAACTTATCTCAAACATGAAAAGAATGGGCATAACAACTTTTTCCATCATTCTAACACAATTAAATCAAATGGTAAAATTATTACTATTAAACAGATTTGGGTTCCAAAAGGAACCATATGTCCTAACTCTCAAGGACCCAAGCAAGCTTGGATACCCAAAATGAAAATATGAGGATGTAGACATAGATGTGCCAAGATACCCATGGAACAAATAAACTCATACAAGTGGGTGTTCTAGACACACTGAAACTTAAAACATACTTATGAAAAGTAATTTTAAATAATAATAATAATAATAATAATAATAAGGAAATCAGTAATTCTTGCATTTCATTATTATTTGTGCTTTAGTATTTGATATGATTTGCTAGTAGTGATCAATTTTGTGATATAGAAAATACTTTTGGAAATATAATCAAATCATTTCATTTTACTCACTATTGGATAAGGTGCTAAATGATTAATCAACTTATTAAGAATAACTCTATGAATTCTCTATATGCTTGATTGAGAGTTTTTATCTATGGCATTATTGTTTATTGATCATAGATATGATAATGTGTACTTGGTATGCTTTTGAATATATGCACTATGAATACCAAGATTAAAGAAACCATATTTGGCATATGAAATCAGCTCATGCTAGTATGTACTTAATCTCAAAAGACCTTGCCATAGGCTTACTTAGATTATCCTCTTAAAGGTCAAAGTTTTACTATGCATGCTAACTAAGGAAACAAACAAAAATAATTTCTAAATCTAGAGATGTTGTTTCCAACACTAATTTTTCAAAAGCTTACATTAGCCTTGTTCTTGGCACTCAAATTGAAATATTTTCTGCATTGGCACAAACTCACAAAAAGCGATCAAATGATAAAGGTTTGCAAACTATGAATCACGGCATAGTTTTGAAAACCAATTTTTGTGTTAAGTTGTGCATAGAAAATAATATTGAATATAATTCTTTCTGCACCAAGAACACTATAGGTAAAATAGGATTAATAGAATCTTTGAAGAATTGAAAAAGGCAATGTTGTATGATAGTCATCTACTTAAAATGATTTTTAAAAGCTATCATCACTGCTTGTCATACATATGACTTCTATTAGATCTATCTTTGATGAAAACTTCTTTTGATCTTCTGAAAAATAGAAAACGAACTATTGCGTATCTCTCATATTTTTCAGTCGTACATGTTATGCTTGATATGTTCTCTTGAAAAATAATGCCAAATCTAATAAAGATATTTCTATCCTTGGATATCATTCATCAAGCAATGCATATAGAACATTCATGAAAAATTCTAGATGTAGAAGTATCAATTCATTTTATTCTTTATGAGACTAATGATCTATTATCAAAATACTAAAATCAAATTATATGGTTAAATCTTTTACATATAACAATCTGAAAAACTTGTTAATTAGAACCAAATTGGATTTTTCAGATATACACTTAATGATGACTACTAAAAGATTAAATCAAGAAAAGATGAAATAGATCTTGATAAGATTCTTGCATGATTAGAAGTAAAAATCACCTTTATCATTTGTTTGCTTTATAAACGTTATATCCTATCAAATGAGTGTGTAGAATGGACTCCTATGTGCTTACTTTATATATGTTAGATAACCACCATATTTGAAAACACTCATTACAAATATGATAAAGCATTATATGATTTGAAACAAGCATCAAAAGCATGATATAAAAGCTTAAGCAACCTTTTTGATAGAAAGTAATAATGATAAATCTATGTATCAAAAGGAAGAATTTGTGACATTATTTTTGGTTCTACTAATGAAGATTTATATTTTTACTAAGCTCATACAAGGTGAGTTTGAAATATGTATGATGAATGAATTAACATCTTCTCTCAAACTCCAAATTAAGACAAACAGAAAAGGGGATCTTCATTGACCAACATTAGTCCACAAGAAAACTCTTATAGAAGATTGGCATGAAGAAGGTATATCTATGACCCCATCTTGTAGAGTTTGAAAAGGATGAGCAAAGTAGATCTATTGTGTTAAAGCTGTATTGAAGCATGATAGAATAATTATTTTATAATACAGCTAGTAGACCAGATTGTATGCTCATTATGTGACCGTGTGCAAGACTTCAATCTAACTTTAATTAATCATATTTTATTGATAACAAATAAATCATAATCTGAATTTTGATAGAAACAAATGTTTAAGATAAATTGATTAAAACATAGTTAACATATCTTATTGATAATTATCTTAAGCAAATAGAATCTAAACTAAATTGACTTGAACTATCTTGGTTAATGAATCTATCTCTTTAGTTCAAATGATATGTGCTTGCTTATATTTAGGCAATCTCTTGAGTAAAGTGACTCAACATGCAACTATTGTCATATCTCATATTGAGTCATCTAGTTAAAAAATATATATATGTTGGATGAATGCTTTGTATCTTAAAGAAACTAATGACCTTCCTTCAAGAAAGAAAAATGAGAAATTTCAACTTGAAGGATATCTTCATGTAAGATACACTAAACATTCACATGCAAACAAGAGAGAGGATCTTCTTTAGCCAAAAGTTCACACATAAGAAATCTAGTTTGGCTTGAAGAACATATAATGAATAGGTAATTTTAGATACCTTTCTCACAAATTAATTGAGCAAAGTCAATAACTTAAATCCTATTATGGCATGATTAAATTCTTTAATTATTAATTTTTGATATCATGTCTATATGTGTATTGACTGACTTATACTTTTAGAAATTATTTCATGGTTTGCCCAAACTAAAATATATCTTTGCCTATGTCATAACCATGAAATACACAAGTATATGCTTAAAATTTTGATGTAAAATAACTTGTGAGAAGTTATGAATCCTTGAGCACAATGAAAATGTTGTTTGCATAATATACATCTATATGATACATAAGATTATCTCTTCATTCTACTCTTTCATGTAAATTACTTGAGAATGACAAAAAGGGAGAGAGATAAAGAAAAGAAAATGGACATTGTTCAAGAGATGAAAAATCTGAGTAAAGGCAAATACTCCAATCTTAAGGAAAAGCAAAACAAACATAGTATACTCGGAACATTTGTGAGACGTTTGGAAGAGATAAAATCTGTAACTAATTACACTCAAACAGGGAAAGTTAGAAGTGAACATTTTAACCTTTCTATATTGCTCATCATAGGGATGGTGCCAATGGGGAGGCTAGTGGTAGTACCCGGCACTATTTGACCCAACTATTCGGTGTAGGGCATATTAGGGACGGCACAAGAGGGAGGCTAGTGGTAGTACCTCGTGCCCCTTCCCAACTCCACCGGATAGGGAGCAAATAGAGTATAGAGCATAAGAAAATAAAAATGAAAGACAAAGTAAATGAAAATATATAAGAATAATCAAGTCAAATTTTTAATCACTTGAAAACACACTTTAAGGATGAAATCAGTGCAAGATAATGTTTAAATAAGGGGAGTTTATTTGAAAAGAATTGATTTTGATCCTTGACATGCTTGTTCTTAATATTTTAATGCATGACTTAACACATAATATATTTTGCATGTGGCATGATGTTTTAAATTATGGGTTCTCAATGTTTTACAATGCTTCATGCTTGGATAATTTGATTGAATATTTGGAATACTATATAAAATTTTTTTTGTATTATTAAAAAGAAATTTCAGATTTGTCATTCACAATCATCGTTAAAATCTGAAAGGTGAATAAATTTGTAAAAAGGAGAAGAGAAGGATATTTTTATTTAGGCAAAATGAATTGAGTTTGTTCTATCCTTCAACTTTCTTAACTTTGGTATATAATGTGCTAAACATAAATACAAATATTCTGAATATCCTCTTATATGTGTGAAATATGTGTCTTCAATCATAATGATTTAAGATGAGCTACAATGTGGAAGATCCATATCTCAAATTATGACTTTGAAAGCCTCTATTGAAAATCTTTATGAAATTCAGAATCTGATTTTGTATAAAAGCTTAAACTCAATATGATTTCTAAATAAAATCTTAATTTAAGAAAAACAGAATTAATTTTGATGCCTTGGTTGGTTGCTCCGGTACGCATCCGAAACATATCTTTTCTTATCGTTAAAATGTACTAATATTGGTCTAAATGATGTGTCTTTCAATGATCTTGATTACAAGCAATTTTTTTTAAAATATATGATTCTATTTTGATATAAACAAAATATTTATTGTGCTTCATGTATACATTGCTGAAAAAACTATGATTAAGAAATTGAGTTCTATAAATATATATACCTCAATGATCATCTATATATTTTTCTCTCCTACATTATTAAAGACTTCCATCAATAGAGTGAATGATCTTAAAGCTAGAAACATTTCACCTCACTCAAATGACTCTAAAAGAAAGAAAATGTAAATGCTTTTGAAAGAAACTGAGCTTCAATTGAATCATTTTCTGATTAATACTTTTATACATTTTCTCTAAGATTAGGAGAAAGCATAACTTGTTCTTAAAGGATTAGAAAGAGTGATTACTATAAATTCTGAATAATTCTAGATCACTCTACATTCTTGATATTACAGAATTTCGGTGTTATTCACGTTTATCACTAAAATCTGAAATTCAACAATTAAAATGATTAAAGAAGAATGCATCTTTTGAGGGGGAGCTTTAGATATTCAGTATCCTATCCCAAAGACACTTTATTTATGGATACTTTGAATTTTATGGATTGATTTTGATGAACCTCCTTATATTGCAAGACATGCTTTAATTTCCTTGAGATGAGTTCTATAAAGGTTGTCTTATCTCAAACTATATTTTTGAGATTGACAATCTTATTGAACATTATCTTAGGATTCTAAACTCTTAAATGGAATGATCAATTGAGGGGGAGAAAGAAAATTTCAGAAGAAGAGGTCTTATGGAACTTAATTACATAAATCTATAGGAGAGGGAAAGAATACTAAATGAAAAGTGATCCTAATACTCTCCAATATGTATCATCTGAAATTTAAATCTGAAAATCTTTATGATACACCTTGAGGCATGTTATTTGGTTAATATATCTTCTGCACAAATCATGAACCAAATTGCAATTCAAATAGTTGATCTTAAGAGCCTCTAATTTAATGAAAAAAGGGGAGAATAACGTGTTAAATTTTCTTGAGTATCTCGTAGAAAATCTATTTTGGAATTCACACTCGATGTGTTCTGCTCTGATCTTTGTACTTAATGTTTCACTATCTTTTTGATGTTGACAAAAAGGGGGAGAAATATCTAAGTATATGCTATATACTCAGAATGCTTTATTACTTTGAATTAAATACAAATCAGCTTAAAATTTAAATATGTTGATTGTGTTAAGCTGATTAAATCTAAAGCATTATCATGAAGTATGTTTTTAAATATATATGTTTCCACTTCATGCAACTTAGCTATGTATTACTTCTAGAAATCAATATCTTTTATATTGCATATACTCCAAGTTTTGTCATCATCAAAAAGGGGGAGATTGATGACCCAAAGATTGATTCATAGATTGATTTTGATGATCACAAAACCTTGAAGTATAGATACTAATGTTTATGTTGCAAGGAGAAAGATATTTATTTTGCAAGGAACATAGCAAGTTGGAAGAACAGAAGAAGGCCTCCAAAGCTCTCAAGTTGGAAGAACAGAAGAAGGCCTCTAAAGCTCTCAAGTTGGAAGAAAGCTACAATTTATTGGCCCAAGCTTAAAGTTCAAAGGATTCAATTTGGAGGAGTAAAATCAAAGAAAAAATTCAAAAGAATAGTCTTCGAGTCGACTCCTGAGGATTTCGAGTCGACTCCAATGTTTACCGAGTCGACTCCGGAGAAGTTTGAGTCGACTTCTAGGAGTCACAGGCAGAAAAGTCAGAGAGCAGTTTTCGGGTCTGAGATTCGAGTCGACTCCAGTGGAACGCGAGTCGACTCCGATGGTTGGTAGGTCGACTCCAAAGAAAGCAAGAGTCGACTCTCAGCGGAACACAAGGAAAAAGTCAGAGAGCATTTTTGGGACTCTGAGATTCGAGTCGACTCCCGCATTGCACGAGTCGACTCCGAGACTCCGCGACCATCAACAGACAGAAAACCAAGTTACTGCCTCTGAGAGCCGAGTCGACTCCAAGGAAGTTCGAGTCGACTCCAAGACTGGACGAGCCAAAAGACAGAGGATCGGAAGTTCGGGCTCTGAGATTCGAGTCGACTCCCAGGACAGTCGAGTCGACTCGAGAGGACAAAATTCAAAATTGGATCCACGGACTTCAGTGGATGAGCCGACTCCGAAATTGCCAAGTCAGCTCCAGAAGTTGGCGAGTCGACTCCGGGTTAAGACGAGTCGACTCCCAGTCGAGGATGCACCATAATTCAAATTTGGAACAGTGGCCGAGTCGTCTCCAGTAAAGCACGAGTCGACTCCTGCAACAGGCGAGTCGACTCCTGATCGCGCGAGTCGACTCCGATCCCAACGGTAATATTGTCAGGAAGTGCAGACTGTGTCCAACGGCTCTATTTTTGTCTCTAACGGCTAGATTCTTGTTTCCACGCCATCTAAAGCTATAAAAACAAGAGGAGAGCTAGGGGAGAAGGCATGGAAGTGGGAGAGATCATCTAGGAAAGTGATCTCAAAGAGATTACAAAGGAAATCTCCCATAAGCACAAAAGGGCCATCCAAAACGAAATAGAGAGAAGAAGAGCATCCAAGTGAATCCGAAAGCTTCCTCTCCATCCGTGTGTTGCCTCGGGGATCCTCTACTTCATGCCAAATCAGAGGAGGATCAAGTAAAGAAAAAGCCGAGCTCCTCCATCTTCAAAACTCGTTTGAGGGCTTCTCTTTACTCTATTTGTTTATATTGTCATATTTGCTTGTTTAAGAAGCTTTGTTTTGTTTTATACTTTGTTTTAATATCTTGTAACTTGATTCAATCAAGGGATTGAATCAAGGGGTTAAGGTTTGTTGGTGAGCCAAAGAAAAACCAACGGTGTTAAGGTTTGTTGGTGAGCCAAAGAAAAACCAACGGTGTTAAGGTTTGTTGGTGAGCCAAAGGGAAAAACCAACGGTGATAAGGTTCGTTGGTGAGCCAAAGGGAAAAACCAACGGTGATAGGTTTGTTGGTGAGCCGAGGGTAAAACCAACGTGGAAGGGTTTGATTGTGATCCCGGGAAAACAATCGGGGAGGTTCTAGTCGGTGAGCCTGGGAAAACCGACCGAGTTCGTTGTGCGCTCGTAAAACAACAAGTTGGGTTGTGAGCTTGTAAAACAACCGGCTGTAATCGGTAGGATTATAGTGAAATTCCCAAGAGGTCTTGGGGAGTGGATGTAGGTGCTGGGGTGCACCGAACCACTATATGTCCTTTGTGTTTGTAATGCCTCTAGTTATTGTCTAACTAACACACTTACTTACTTAGATAAATTGCTTGCTTAATTCTTGTCCGCACATCCTTTAGTTGCAAGCATATTTAATCAAGTCGAAGTCTATACATCAAACCCTTGCTAAGTTTAACTTTCACTGTGCATCTATACAACTTAGCATAGTTAATCAAAAAGTTTTAGAAGTAGCATAAAAGTTTTAAAAGACCCAATTCACCCCCCCTCTTGGGTTGTATCTACTGGGCAACAGTAAAGAATAATAGATCAATAAATAAAGTTCGATGATATAGAGAAGGCTAGGGATCCGGAATCCTCCTTGACAATATTACTTTCAATAAATAAACTCAGCGATTCTTGATTAAGGATTAATATGATAAAATAGTTCTAATCATGGAGTATACAATCTGAGAACATGAATTCAACATGCAAGTATTTATCGTGCCGGTTACGTCTATGACAAATCAAGCATCAAAACAATCCATGCATCAATATATATAAACCATACAAGATCTATCTCATAGATGAGTATGCAAGAATCAAAAACATACCAATGGATATTAAACAATTAGAATACAAGTTTAGAGTATACTTGATGAAAGCAACATGCCAAGGGCTCATCCATCACCCTTTGCCAAAAGAAATTAACCCTCCATTAAAAAACGTTCACCTCCCATATATTTTTTTCTTTTTTTTTCTGAAACAGAACATGATCTGTTTCTATCTCTGTTTCTCTCCCCCTTTCTCCTCTTCAACCGAACGGCTCCTCTGTTCTTCCTCCCCTGTTTTTGTGTGGGAACCTCAACTCCTCCTGAGCCGACCCCCCCTCCTATTTATTCAAGGAAACCTGGGATGCGGATTGTGCCGAGATGCTCACAAACGTTGGAATGGAGGAAGAGGCGGGCACTGATCTCGGCTGGGTGTTGATTGCGGCCAGATCACGGAGGAGGGGGTTGGTGGCTCCTTGATGGCGAGAAACGGGAGAGGATGATGCGGCGGGATCACTGGGAACCTCAGTCTTGAACAGACGCTGTGGAGGCTGCGTGAGATGCGTGGGAGAAGAGGATCGGACGCCATGGATGGGGCTAGGGCACTAGAATGGAAGAAGCTGGATGCAGGAGATGCGTGAGGCGTGCGCGAAGCTTGGACACAGGATGATACTGGGAAGCGTGGGATAGCCAACCAATGCTTGGAACACTTCCCCAACTACACATGATCTTTCTTTATTTTGATCCCCAATGTGCTCTAGAAGCTGTGGCATGTAGACATGTGTAGCTTCGCTACAAGTGTGCTTGACCAGGTTCAATTATGCTCCTAACATCATCAGGCTTGGAGCCATGCCTTATTCCCAAACTATACGAAATGCGTATTTAAACTCTTGATTTACAATAACCTGTGCCAAATAAAAATATAACATTAAATCAGCAATTTTATTGTTATCTGTTGGCAATAATATTAATTTAAGTAGTATGTAGATCGCACTTTTGTGCTCTCATCACACCCCCCAACTAGCTTATTGCTAGTCTCTAGCAATTAACGAGCAAACGATAAAATGAGGGCACAAAAAATGTGGTCTAACCTATGACCTTTTTTTTTTTAATTGAAGCTAAAGATACAAAACTAAGATACGTACCCATTTTCGTAGGGCATTACGGTTGCACTTAGCACGTGCAACAAGTCGTTAAACCCCTAGGTTATCCTAGTGGACGAGTGTTGTCTCGTGAGGGTTTTCAGGGATGTTACCCACAAACATCATAAATGATATGACATGAGATCCTAAAAATATGAAATAAAGCCTAAGCTAATGCACATGTAATTAATTAATATATATTTTCAAGCACGGCAACTTTGAAAGCAAGGAAAATATGAAAGTATAGTGTGCATAAAATAGTATGACTTTCTCAGAGTCCTAATACCTCCACCACAACATGGTACCGCTTGAATTTTAGGTGTACTACTCAAGGTCACAAGTGTTTACTACAGTTTATTAGAGCCTGATCCATCAAATTTTCGGAATATCTCATGTTGTCTAAAATTGTCAATAATGGTTCGCATAAAAAGAAGGAGCTATCAATCCCAACTAAATATCCAAAGTACACAAAGGTCCAATACAACGGAGTCAAACCAGTCATTACCACATGTCACTGAGTTCAGCCCGACCAACCCTATTCATGCTTATTTTTATTTTTAAACACATATGGTGATTACAATAGTCCAACCCCCTTAGGTTATAGCAAGGTCCATGTAGCGAGTTTTCGGCCAATGACTCCTGATTCAGTTGGCTCAAGGCATTAGGTGAAACACCCCTCGGGCTTAATTACTTGAACCAGACTATGCCACGAGGTTAGACTTGTCATCTCCTCATTTTTTTTTTAATCAAAAGAGAAGGTAAACTGAACCATATAATGTGACTGCAACATGACTATGGGTCAACCAAGATCGGAACATAAGGCACTTAGATGATCTAGCTGGGGTATTCAACCTCTATCTTTATATGAAAACCAAATCAAGAACCTTTTAGTACGGACAAGGATACTCGTACTTCTTTTATAGATATGGCTTAATAAAAATGCATTAAACAAATGTGAACTCCTGAGGCCTTCCTATAATCATTAAATACATGTGCGGGGATCTAATAGTAGGTCTCTGATCAGTCATAGTATGCATGTATTCCTTGCCTTAATAGTTGCACAAACTCAATATGAAAATACATGTGCATTTGCTTAGAAAAGAATGCAAAAACAAGTTTTTTTAAAAAAAAAAATACTTCCCTCCCCCCAACTTAAACATTGCATTGTCCTCAATGTAATAGATACAAGAAAACTATAATGAAAGACAGTAGAGAAAATAATATTGAAGAGAAGAGGAATACCTTGAGCTGTTGATATCCAGAAAATAAAACCTACAAAACTAGAAAAATAATCCTAACTAATAGACACATACCTTTGCCTTCATGCTCAGTCATAAGAAGGTTCTCCCAAGGAAAAGAAGTCCTCTTCATCTGCAAAATTCTCAAGAAAAGGTTTTAACCTGTGTCCATTTATCTTAAAAATTCTACCATCCCATGGATTTTCAATCTCGACCGCCCCATGTGGAAAAATAGTTTTTATAATGTAAGGATCTGTCCATCTCGATCGCAACTTACCAGGAAACAAATGTAAGCGAAAATTATATAAAAGAACTTTTTGCAAAGGTTCAAAAGATTTTTTAAAATTGATTTATCATATAAGATCTTCATTCGTTCTTTGCAAATTTTGGCATTGTCATAAGCATCTCTGCGGATCTCATTAAGCTCGTTTAATTGCAATTTTCTAGCTAGACCGGCATCATGTAAATCACAACTCAATTTTCTAATTGCCCAATACAATTTATGCTCTATTTCTACAGGCAGATGACACGCTTTTCCATAGACTAGCCGGTAGGGAGACATGCCAAGAATGGTTTTGTATGCAGTACGATTGGCCCATAATGCATCTGATAGTTTCAAGGACCAATCTTTTCGTGATGGATTTACCATTTTTCTAAAATACGCTTGATCTCCCTATTGGCTAATTCTACTTGGCCACTAGTTTGTGGGTGATATGGGGTGGCAACTCTGTGATTGATACCATACTTTTTTAATAATGTCTCAAAAGGCTTATTACAAAAGTGTTTTCCACCATCATTAATTATGACCTTAGGCATCCCAAATTGTGAAAAAGTATTTTCTTTTAAAAACTTTAGGACGGGTTTGTGATCATTGGTCTTACAAGCGACAGCTTCTACCCATTTGGACACATATTCGATCCCAACTAAAATGTACTCATATCCAAAAGACGGTGGAAATGGGCCCATAAAATCGATGCCCCATATGTCAAAAATTTCAATAGCAGTAATGGGCTGAAGAGGCATCATTTGCCTACGAGTTAGACTCCCAACACGTTGACATGGGTCACATGTCCTACAGAACTCGTGGGCATCTTTAAATAGTGTAGGCCAATAAAAACCACATTGCAACACCTTAGCTGTCATTTTCTTAGAAGCAAAGTGTCCACCACAAGCATCAGTGTGACAGAAAGAAAGTACGCTTTGTATATCATGATCCGGTATGCATCGCCTAAAAATTTGGTCATTGCAATATTTAAATAAATAGGGTTCGTCATAGTAATAATTCCTCACTTCATGCAAAAAAAAATTCTATCTGTCGACCCCCAATGCTCCGGAATCCGATTCGTGACAAGAAAGTTTACAATATCAGCATACCATGGCAGAGTAGAAAGTGCAAACAACTGCTCTTCGGGGAATGAGTCCTTGATGGAAAACTGTGGTACCGAATCATTAAAAACTAATCGTGATAAATGGTCAGCAACCACATTTTCTACTCCCTTTTTATCTTTGATAGTAATGTCAAATTCTTGGAGTAGAAGTATCCATCGTATTAAGCATGGTTTGGCCTCTTTCTTATCCAACAAATATTTTAGTGCTGCATGGTCCGTGAAGATAACAATAGGAGCACCAAGGATATAAGAGCGAAATTTATCTAAGGCAAATACTACTGCAAGCAATTCCTTCTCGGTGGTGGTGTAATTCATTTGAGCATCGTTTAAGGTTTTGCTTGCATAGTAAATGACATATGGCTTATTATCCTTGCGTTGTCCTAGGACAGCTCCTATCGCATAGTCGCTAGCGTTGCACATAATCTCAAAAGATAATGACCAATCGGGTGGTCGTACGATGGGTGCAGTGCTAAGCATAGACTTCAACTTTTCGAATGCCTCCTGACAGGTTTCAGTCCAATTGAACAGTGTATCAAGGGATAGGAGGTTACATAATGGTCGAGCTATGACACTAAAGTCCTTGATGAACCTCCTATAAAATCCGGCGTGACCCAAAAATGATCTAACATCTCTAACTGTCTTGTGTGCAGGTAGCTTAGCAATTAAATCAATCTTAGCTCTATCTACTTCCATGCCCTTCGATGAAATAATATCCTAAGACAATTCCTTTTGGCACCATGAAGTGGCATTTCTCCCAATTCAGTATCAAATTCTTCTCCATACATCGAGCTAAGACTGCTTGTAAATGTGAAAGGCAATTATCAAATGAGTCGCCAAAAACGGAGAAGTCGTCCATGAACACTTCTAAAAATTTTTCGTTCATGTCTTCAAAAATGCTAAACATGCATCTTTGGAATGTTGCAGGTGCATTACACAACCCAAATGGCATTCGTCGGAAAGCAAATATGCCAAAAGGACAAGTGAAGGTAGTCTTCTCTTGATCTTCTGGTGAAATTTCAATTTGATAATATCCCAAATAGCCATCAAGAAAATAATAGAAATCATGCCCTGCAACTCTCTCCAATATTTGGTCTAGGAAGGGTAGAAGAAAGTGATCCTTTTGTATGACCAAATTCAGCTTTCGGTAGTCAACACACATGCGCCAACTCATCGGGACACGAGTTGGAACTAGTTCACCTTGTTCATTTTCTACTACCGTCAAATCCGATTTCTTAGGAACGACTTGAGTAGAGCTTACCCACTTGCTGTCGAAAATTGGGTAAATAATACCTACGTCAAGCAACTTGAGGACTTCTGCCTTAACCACATCTCTTATTGTAGGATTTAACTTTCATTGCATTTGCCTTGTAGTTTTGGCATTGTCCTCCAAATATATCCGGTGCGTGCAAATTAAGGGGCTAATTTCCTTCAAGTCGGCAATAGACCATCCTAAGGCTCCTTTATGATTCTTTAGAACACCAAGTAATTTTTTTTCTTGGGTATGATCAAGTCCAGATGAGATGATTACAGGAAAAGTATCTTCGGGTTCAAGAAAAGCATACTTAAGTTCCTTTGGTAAGGGTTTCAATTCGAGCTTGGGTCTTGCTCATCGGATGGTACTATTTTCGCCTCTCGAGGCGACAACCTCTCAAATTTTTCTATTTTCGGTCTCCACTTATTGACCATCTTGATATCCAAACTATCCACAATAGGTGTGACTGACAAATCACCATCATTGGTGCCATTAGGACACCAATCAATCAAGCCATCATCGGATGAGTCGTTAATTGCTTTAGCTAACAAATATTCTTCCGCGATGGTTTCAACCTAATCAACCTCCTTACTTTCTTCGGAATCATTGGGTTGTTTGCATACATTAAAAATATTTAGTTCTAAGGTCATGTTACCGAAAGAAAGCTTCATGACGCCATTCCTATAATTAATCAATGCATTAGAAGTTGCAAGGAATGGACGTCCTAAAATGACCGAAATCTGAGACTGTGAGTTTGAAGCCGGATGTGTGTCCAATATGATAAAATCGACAGGAAAGTAGAACTTGTCTACTTGGACTAATACATCCTCGATAATCCTCCTTGGAATTTTAACTGACCTGTCAGCTAATTGTAAAGTGACGGAGGTTGGCTTCAACTCACCTAAACCAAGTTGCTCATATACAGAATATGGCAACAAATTCACACTCGCCCCTAAATCTAACAATGCTCGCTCTATCCTAAAGTCGCCTATGATGCATGAGATAGTTGGGCACCCTGGATCTTTATATTTAGGGAGAATATTGTGCTGCAAAATAGCACTTACGTTTTCTGTTAAAAATGCCTTCTTCTTAACATTTAATCGGCGCTTGACAGTACACAAGTCCTTCAAAAATTTGACATATGAGGGTACTTGTTTGATTGTATCAAGAAGAGGTATGTTGATCTTTACTTGCTTGAAAAGCTCAAGAATTTCAGAATTAGGTTCGAGCTTTTGCAATGGCTTTAATCGTTGTGGAAAAGGTGGGGAAAAAGGACATTCAACTTTCTCGGTAGAAGTTGGGACCTCAACTTCATCTTTGTCCCTTTCATCGACTTTGGGAGCATCAGAATTAGAAGCAACCCGCGGTCTTAATGGGACGGTCTGATCGATGACTTTTCCATTACACAAAGTCATAATGCTCTTTGCATGTTCTGTATGCGAACTAGAAGGAGCCGTATTATTACTACCGTGCACTTGTAGGCTAGGTTGGGGTTGAGCTGAAGCTTACCCTTCTCTTGGGTACTTAGGACTATAGTCAACATTGACAATTGGTTCCTTATATCTTCAAAATTTCGAGTATTTTGAGCATTGATATTAGCTTGATCTTGTAGAAAAGTTTGTATAGATTGCAAGGTATCCTCGATATTCGGCTTATGGGAGGGTGGTGATGCAAAAGTAGGATGTGCGGGTGGAGGAGCTGAATGGTGTGACTGTTGAGGATGATCATTTCTCCACCTAAAATTTGGATGATTCTTCCAACCAGGGTTATAGGTATTCGAGTATGGATCGTTATAAGGCTTTTGGTAGGAGTTCATAGTATTTGTTTGATCGTGCAAGACTTCTTTGAATGCCGGTATGGTGGGGCAATCTGTAGTGGTATGACCCGACATATCGCAAGTACCACAACACTCATTTCTAAGCTCTATAGTCTTGACAGGCTCAACCTTCCTAAGCTCAATTTCTTCTACCTTCCTAGTGAGGGCTGCCATTTTAGCATGAAGATCATCCTCAGTTCTGAGGTTGTAAAGGCCTCCCTGTACAGAGCTAGTAGGCTTAGGTAAAGACTTATTGTTTCTATCCCCGTTATCCCAAAGTTGGGCAGTCTCAGCAAGGGAATCCAAATACTCCCATGCCTCATCAGGTTGTTTTCCTAAAAATCTACCATTGCACACGGTCTCTACAAACTGTTTCAACTGTGGAGATAAACCTTCATAAAAAAACTAATAGTTCTCCAAGTTTCGAACCCGTGATAAGGGCATGAGAGAAGAAGGTCTTTAAATCTTTCCCAACATTCATAAAATGTTGCATTGTCTTTTTGTTGAAAATTGCTGATATGTCTTTTCAAAAAGTTGGTCCTTTGTGTGGAAAAGAATTTTTTCAAAAATTCTCTCTGCATATCTTGCCAAGTTCTTATTGATCTAGGTCGCAAGGAGTTTAGCCATGTTTTGGCCTTATCCTTTAGAGAGAAAGGGAATAATGTCAACTTGAGGACATCCTCGGTGACGTTTGGCACTCTAAATGTAATGCTCAATTCTTCAAAATTCTTTAAATGAAGATACGGACTCTCGGACTCTAACCCGTAAAACTTGGGCAGCAATTGGATTACCCCTGGTTTGCTGTCTAAATGTCCTACATTATCAGAAAAAATTATGCATGAAGGCTGACTAGTCCTAGCCGGTTGTAGGTATTGTTTTAGGGTCATAACATGGGGTTCACGTTCTCGATTGTGGTGACTCCCCGCATCTTCATTTAAATCAGCCATCTCACAAGGTGTGAGATACTGCGAAGGAATTTCAGGGATGTGTCCTAAGGGATGATCTAAGGTTGTACGACTTAATTGACCGGTGTCGTCCCTATTCCACTTTAGCATGCAAAATTTCTCTCTCTCTTTTTTTTTTTTACGTATAAGTACCACCTAAAGATACCCTAATACAAAAATCTATTCACAATCAAGCATGCATCAAAACATTACACCTCAATTTCTAATATTTTTCTTAAATTTCTAGACAGCTCCTAACTGGTTTGAAGAGGACACCTAAGCCTCCAATCCGGTCTAGTAACCTAGTCGACCAGGTAAACTCCCAGATAAATGGAGGGGTCACGATGCATTTAGCAAGGGTCCCACTTAAAACCCATTTTTCTCGAACAGAGACTGTCTCCCTTAAAGGGACAAAGCTTGCCTAGCTAGGCCATAGAGCAAAATTGGTGCAACTTTCGGTGGTCTTCGTCCTATTGAGCTCGAATGTCCTTAGAGGCCAATGTCTAGTTGATTTTAGTTAAGCTTAGGATAATTATGCACTGAGATGATTTTTGGGCTAAGGACGAGTGATGAAATTCCGACCTTATCTTTTTAATGGGTTCAGCCTTTAGAATATTTTATGCTGATGCCTTATACTATATGCAACAATCAAAAAAAAAAAAATTTATGTTTTATGACATGACATTAAATTTCATTGAATAGGTGATCAAGCAAATTATTTATTTATTTTTTAAAATTTTATGAGTTGAAGTTTGAAATTTGAATTCTGAAATTTGAAATTTAAAATTTGAATTTTTAGTTCTTTCCTCTTCTTTTTTTTTAATTTTGAATAATCACCCTTGATCTTTTCTTAAATTTTTTTTTTCTTTCTTCAATTTTCAATTAGCAACAAGGGTTAATGAGATATAATAACAATAAAATTCTGATTCTAAAAAATTTAAACACAGAAAATTCAAAACAGAAATCAGCAAGGTTTTATATTAATTCAAAACAGAATGTCAATCAGACCGTTCAGATTATCGAACAATGTGTCTTGCACTAGCTGACCAAATTTGAGTCCAATCAGACGGCTAATTGCTATGATATCAGAGTTTGATGCAAACTGTGTAGGAAATTAAAAATAGTAGTAAAGATTTATTTTTTTTTCAAAAGAAAAATACTAACTACTAAGGTAAAAATTAAATCTAAAATTATACTAATAACTTAGCCGTTCCCCGGCAATGGCGCCAAAAACTTGGTGCTTTCGAAAAATTGTTCTCCCAAGTGCAGGAGAATCGCATAAGTAGTATAACTCGGAAGTCCGAGGTCGATTCCTCAGGAAACGGTCTATGGATTATTAGCGTAATTTTTAAATGTAATTTTCAGTTGGTTTTCAGAAATTAAAAGTAAAGAATAATAGATCAATAAATAAAGTTCGATGATATAGAGAAGGCTAGGGATCCGGAATCCTCCTTGATAATATTACTTTCAATAAATAAACTTAGCGATTCTTGATTAAGGCTTAATATGATAAAATAGTTCTAATCATGGAGTATACAATCTGAGAATATGAATTCAACATGCAAGTATTTATCGTGCCGGTTACGTCTACGACAAATCAAGCATCAAAACAATCCATGCATCAATATGTAAACCATACAAGATCTATCTCATAGATGAGTATGCAAGAATAAAAAACATACTAATGGATATTAAACAATTAGAATACAAGTTTAGAGTATACTTGATGAAAGCAACATGCCAAGGGCTCATCCATCACCCTTTGCTAAAAGAAATTAACCCTTCATTAAAAAATGTTCACCTCCCATATATTTTTTTCTTTTTTTTTCTGAAACAGAACATGATCTGTTTCTATCTCTGTTTCTCTCTCTGTTTCTCTCCCCCTTTCTCCTCTTCAACCGAACGGCTCCTCTATTCTTCCTCCCCTGTTTTTGTGTGGGAACCTCAACTCCTCCTGAACCGACCCCCCACCCTCCTATTTATTCAAGGAAACCTGGGATGCGGATTGTGCCGAGATGCCCACAAACGTTGGAATGGAGGAAGAGGCAGGCGCTGATCTCGGCTGGGTGGTGATTGCGGCCGAATCACAGAGGAGGGGGTTGGTGGCTCCTTGATGGCGAGAAACGGGAGAGGATAATGCGGCGGGATCACTGGGAACCTCGGTCTTGAACGGACGCTGTGGAGGCTGCGTGAGATGCGTGGGAGAAGAGGATCGGACGCCATGGATGGGGCTAGGGTGCTGGAATGGAAGAAGCTGGATACGGGAGATGCGTGAGGCGGGCACGAAGCTTGGACACAGGATGATACTGGGAAGTGTGGGATAGCCAGCCAATGCTTGGAACACTTCCCCAACTACACGTGATCTTTCTTTATTTTGATCCCCAATGTGCTCTAGAAGCTGTGGCATGTAGACATGTGTAGCTTCGCTGCAAGTGTGCTTGACCAGGTTCAATTATGCTCCTAACATCATCAGGCTTGGAGCTATGCCTTATTCCCAAACTATACGAAATGCGCATTTAAACTCTTGATTTACAATAACCTGTGCCAAATGAAAATATAACATTAAATCAGCAATTTTATCGTTATCTGTTGGCAATAATACTAATTTAAGTAGTATGTAGATCGCACTTTTGTGCTCTCATCAGGAGCCAACCAGGACAAGGACAAGAAGCCGGCAGATCAGTTTGTCCACATCAATCTCAAGGTCAAGGGCCGGATTTGGGATCTTCTTCTCTTGCTTCGATCTTTAAATTCTAGATTTTTTGGCTTTTCTTTTGATTTTATAATCAGATTGTTTAGGGTTTTGTTCTAGTTTCTCATGATTCATGATTTATGGGAGAATAGAGACGTGCTCTTATATTTTTGATTACATGATATGGAAGGATAACAATACCTAATTTTAGAATTTGTATCAATACCTGATTTTGAGTCTATTAGATGTGGCTATAAATACTTATGTGAAAATTATTGTACAAAATTGGTGTGCTAACTCTGGCATAAACTTATCAGTTTGTCTACAAGTACTCTCTTGGACATTTTGACATATATTAAATTGAGGATGGGGATGGACACTCTATTTAGTATAGTAGGAAGAATCAGATGGTCAACTTTGATATTCTACTAGTGAGTGGTGAAAGGTCCTAATTAAAAATTGTTTGCAATTTTGGATTTTTTGTATAACTATTGTATCAATAGATTTAG
The DNA here is from genome assembly GCF_009389715.1 of Phoenix dactylifera. Taxonomy (NCBI): domain Eukaryota; kingdom Viridiplantae; phylum Streptophyta; class Magnoliopsida; order Arecales; family Arecaceae; genus Phoenix; species Phoenix dactylifera. The sequence continues at coordinate 9,273,652 of NC_052403.1, forward strand.
GAAGTATCCTTTATAGCGCAAGTTTGGCCCTAATTTCACCTTCTTCATAACCTAACTTTGTTTATCATTTTTAGATAAGTTGCAGTTCAATCAGTATTCTAATAGAATGGACAAAAATTGGATAAATAAGTCGAAATCCAGTGCCGAATATTTGGATGGAGTTCAGAATTTTATTAAATAAGTCGATATCTGGTGCCAAACTCTCTCTCTCACACACACACACGAGCTCCCTTTGTCTAAAATCTTATATCCACCATGATTTTATTTAATTTTAGTGTCCCGCGCTCAACTGCGTGCTTTTTTGCACGACATTACCTTAAATAGCTAATATGTTTCAAAATTTGCCACAATCTCCACCGCATGATGAAATCCTTACCACGCTAGGACATTCACCGTGTGAATCCCAATTGGCACATCCCAAGCATCTCTCTCTCTCTCTCTCTCTCTCTCTCTCTCTCATATGATATTCCACCGTAATTCGACAACCTCTACGTTCCAAGATTGTCTCCCTCTAACATTGTGATTTTCTACACATGCATCCTAATTTCTCAAATCAACATACTCTCATAATTGACCATCCTTGCCAAAAATTCAGCAGCCACATCTCTCCTTGGTTGAGAACATAGCAGCCATCAATTGATCAATGAATCTTCAATGCCTCTCAAGAATTTTCTAATCAACCGGTGTGTATGTCTCATTCTTCTGCTCTCTTTCTCTCTTCTTTGATCTCCTCAACCTTTGCCTCGAGCAAAACTTGTATATATAAAATTTGATCTATATAAGCACTTGTACTAGTGCTATTACTGGGCACGTTTTGATCTTTTTTACCATATTATCAATCTTCATGATCCGTTCATAGATGATGCAGATCTTTTGATCATCGTTTCTTATGGATTGAAGTACTCTACTTTTTTAGGAATAAGTGTGTTTTTGAGACAAATCTTCTAGGCATAATAATTTCGGCAACAAAAAAAAATCTTAACTGCAGATTTCTATGTACTTCCTATTTCTTCTAATAAAATGGTGATTAGGTTGCAAGTATGCTTGTGATGACGAAAAAATTTATTGATCAAAAAAATTTATCGATAAATGTATCAATGATCATAGCTTCGCGATAGAAAAAAGAAAAACATGTATTATGGCTTGTGATGACAAAGAAAAAAATCCATTTAGCAGGTACAAATGTATCAATGCCTATCATAACTCAAGATGATAATCAGAGTATCACTCAATAGAAATATATGATACACTTATTAATAGAATTAATTTTGGAAATAAGAAACACAGTTAGAATGTTCGACAAATATAATGGTAATCTTCTTTATTATGAATTTTTGAGAGACTTTTCTCTAGCTAAGCATGCCCGCTAATATAGCAAGAAGAGTTTTCTGTTGGGATAACAAACTAGACTTTTCTCCAGTCTATACAGCTGGTCCTAATTCCAAATGAACTCAGAAATGTGGATTGTTACTAGAAGTAGAAAGGATATCAAAATATTGATAGAATTTGCATGTCACAAGGCATCTATTAGGCATCTTTGTAAGACATTTTATAGACTTTTCATGATTCAAAATTCATATTGGTTATACGATCAATTTATTATCGATTTAATTTGTAAACTTACAATTGACTCTAGAGTTTAGCACTGCAATTGCAAGTTAATGGAATGCTCTGTTTTAATGCAGTTAGTGCCCAGTTGGTTTTAATCTCTCTCTTATTTTATTGATTCCCTGACAAATGCTAGAATTGAAGTTGGAACCTCGGTAACTAAGTACAAAGCAATGACCACTATCAATAATTATCAATCTAAAAATATTTGACCGCTACCAATAATCAATTTTATCTATTATAAGTATGTTCGTTAAGCATCAATGGTTTCACACAAGCACTGCAAGGAATAATGCAAGCTATGAAAAGCAATAAACAACATACACAACAGGTAGCAAAAATTTTGCAAATGTTCGAGAAAAATGGGTATATTCTTGTGCATTTAAATTTTTAGATTTGCTATACATCTACTACCTATTTTCATGATAAATCAAGAACTTGCTAATTTATACATGATGATAGAGGAAATAGCATGGTAGAGAACCAATATGAGCTGAGGTTTTATTATGACATACAGATGCAAAGATGGATCTCTAACGAGTATGTATACGAAAATTGTTATTGTATGTCATAATTTTTAAGCATTATGTTTTCTAATATATATATATATATATACAAGGAACAAAAAGTTCAAATGACTATGTATCAATATCTTTGTCTTATTCAAAGAACAACTAGAACAACTAATGTAGGATTACCAAGAGAGCCTAAAAACTGGTAGTGTGTTGAATGACATCTCATCTCAAGTCTTATGAGAAGTAAAAATGTGCATGTCTATACATTAGGGCTTGGTCCCATTCCTAGAGATTTTCGAGAGTGAACACAAATTAGGATCAATGATATCCATTTTTATTCTGAGAGGACCATCATTGAGTTTTACTGTGAAACATATAGGGCCCAATGCATTTTTGCCTAAATCAATTTGGACTGACTACAGCAACCTCTAGGTCATGAGTCCAGCCAGATGCCAGAGTTAATAGGAGGCTGAGAAGCCATCTAAACTAGCCCAAAACATTGCTTAGCATTCGTATTTCTTCTATTCCTTCTGCTATTCCTACTTCCCCTTTCTTCTGAAGAATTATTCCTCTAGGCACACTACGTCTCCTCCATTGATTCTACAGTTCTCTTTCGCCCTTCATATATACCTCTTTCATCAGTGATGCTATCTGAGGTGTCCACCACCATAAAATCACTACCTCTTTAGACTATCCCCATCCCTTAAAAGCTCACCATAGGTTCATTTTATGGGCAATGATTGAATAGTGGGAGCACCTTTGTCCTACCTTATCTACTGAAAGCAAACACTGTGCCTATCCCACCTTTCTAGGCTATCTTCCTATGAACACATCCAACCACTAAACTTGACATTAACTTGATCATTACTTCCAAGTAACTTGATATCATAACCAATCCTGTATTCAGGATCCTATCCTACCAAATCCACCACCAAGTCCAAGTGAGAGGACCACTTGAACCATCTGACTCCATGGCTCTAGGAACCATGCATGTATGAAGAAATTATTGATCACATGAAGCTCACCTAGCCAAGTAAACCCGTCCGATTTGAAACATATCCGACACCTCGCAAATTACATGCTAATTATCAATTATCTCCATGAGCCAACTTGCAGCTCGATCAAATCTTACAATACATTTCGATTTTATTTGCTACGCAAGCGCATTTTAAATTTTGGATGGTTTTGGGAAACATTTGCTTATTGAGCTATGATCACAAGGATCCATAAAATTTTCATGGTGGAGAATTTTAAAATCATAACATACTGATAAATAACAAAATGAAGAAAAAAAAAGACCTTGTTCTTGCATGGAAAATGCAGGCTGTGATTGCTGTTTGAGACTAAACAGCTGATCAACCCCCTTCATGGAGTTCCTGCAGCTACGTAACAAAGAGGCAACCAACCAATTCGCTGGCTGGCCACCAAATATTGCCACGTGGACACATGCAACAACGACACGTGTCCCACTAGCAGGAGTTGATGGGTTGGATGCTTCCAATACCCGACCACCATGGGGGTCCAAGAGCTGGAAAGGCTGCCTTTTTCTAAAGCTTCTTTCCAAGTCGGATCCACCAACTGGTTGACCAACCCTACCAAAACCTTCTTCCAACCCTTTATGATGAAATTATCATTTTGCCCATTTTGTTCCAACAATTGGATGTCCAAGTATTGCCTTTTATTTATGTTGTTTGGGTTTGATGTGGAGGCCACCCGTAGATCAAAATGAAAGAGCCACCATTCAATTCATTATGTTGACTGGTTTGTGCAAAAGTTTTAATATAAATATGCTTCTCAAGGAAAAAACAAAATGTTACAGATGTTCACATTCTATCTAAAAATCAGTCCTTAATTTACTCTATATGGAACTATTATTAATTTCTCAATATCTCTTCTCTCGTATAGAGCCTGAGGGACGAAACCCAGAATAAGAAGTGACACGTGAATTAGCGAGCAGGAGTGTGAGATTTCAGCAAGCAAGAAAAATCGATAAATTTTGATACCATGTTAAGATCCTATCTAAAAGCCTGAGCATTTATATGAACAGTTTTAAGAGTATATAAATACTAGAAGAGTCTTTAATCTATTGGATATTGAAATACTGTTCCTCAACTGCAGAAATGTATGATTTAATTTTGGGCAAATTTTAATGAGCTTACAGGAGATGAGCAATCAATAATAGACCCATCTATAGTAGATGCCAAGCCATGCCTGTGCTTTTACACACATATGCTTGTTTTATATAAAGTTATCCCTGGTTTATGCAAACCTATATCCTATATTGAAAATGTGTGTGTAAGAGGGAGAGGGGCTAAAAGCCAAGGCGCCATTGAAACAAATTTTTTGCTTCAGCAAAACAGTGAGATGTCCCTACATATTCATTAGAAATGACATAAGTATAAAAGTAGAGTACAATGACATTTAAAATAAAAAGAAAAAATAAGAAAAACTAAAGAAAGAAAAATATAGCGGAATTCAATAGGCAAAACAAGAAACTGGGAATAATTTGTCAAATTTGATTGTTAATTGTGGTCAAAGCAAAGACTGAAGATTAGTCATCTGATTATTTTTTGAAAGTTATTAACTTAATTATTTATCTTATACAATCCATGAAATTATATAATGCAAATACTATTAGCTATACGCCAATATAATTTATGTGTCTATGCTTGTATGAGATACACCTGCACTATTCATATCCATCCTTAAAAGAATAAAAATTATACAGTTTATATGCTCTGTTTATCAAGTTATTTTGCTCTTATTTTCTTAAGTGGAATGTTGTGACATTGAAATGTGTTCTACATGATATCACTCTCCTTTTGAAGAGTTCTTGGATTCAATTACTGCAAAAATGCTTCCAAATATTGCTCTTGGATTATATTTCCAAATATTGTTAACTTGGCTGGTTGGTACCTCTTTTTCTAAGAGGTTACCCTTAGGAAAGATCTAGGGTTCAAACCTTGATGGCGGTTTATTACATTTTATTACTAAAAAAATGAGTAACATATGTAAAAAAATTTAAGATTAATTAAGCAGATAAATCCCAAATGTTGTTAGCTCGACTGGTTGACATCTCTCTTCTAAGATGTTGCCTTTAAAGGAGATCTAGGGTTCTGTGAAGACTCATACGGGCGTGTGTTTAGTCCCATATCGGTTATTCGCTGGGTAGATCTTGGGTACTTATACAGGATTAAAGAACCCAAATAATACCTTTCGGCTAGCCATTTTAGGTGAGGTCCTGGGTTATTACAAATGGTATCAGAGCGGACCCGGCCCATAACCTATATGGACTAGGGGATACTACAGAACGGATCCATTGGAGCTGACCACGGCCGATTGTGGTATTTGTGATTAGATCTGAATGGATTTGAACCCTTAGCCTGACAAGGATGTTAGGGCTTGAACGGAAGGAGTATGTGAGGACCCGTGCGGGCATGTGTTTAGTCCCACATCAGTTATTCGCTGGGTAGATCTTGGATACTTATACAGGATCAAAGAATCCAAATAATACCTTCTGGCTAGCCATTTTGGGTGAGATCCTAGATTGTTACAGGTTCAATACAAGCATCAAGTTGTAAGCTGGGACTTACTCTAGTGGTTACACCTCCCTACTTAATAACCAAATATTTTAAGTTTGATTCTTGGACAGAGCATCCCAGAAATCAGGACCAAATTAATTATTGTGTGGATGGGTCTCTCCCCCTTCCTTCTAAAAGAAGATATAAGGATTAAGCTATTTTAATTCAGTTCCAAGAACTGGTGATAGCATAAAATATTTGCAATAGCCTAGGATTAAGTAAGCAATAATGTCCACCACTGATGGCTAAACTCATGCATCTAGTTAAGGAATGAGTAAATGGCTTCGTGTCCATGTAAGTAGTAACAATTGCTAGATTGTAATGACTGAGATTGTCGCAATCGAAATTAAAATCCATGATAACTCACTTACGCTGACTCAAATGGAGAAACTACCAAGCCAATCTCCGATCAGTCTAGAGAAAGTATGATTTGATTAGTATTAGTTTCGATTTACCTAATAACTGCCAACAAATTATATTGTGGAGTCAGGTTAGCATATTAATTTATATGTTTTACATACTTCTTAAATGCACATAAGCATCAAGAACCAGGAAAAAGATTAGAAACATTATATCGATCAAAGAAAATGACAATTTGATCAAGAGATCTTGGCCGGCTCCAGGTCATTGCGTACTATGTAATGTTGTTGAGGAATCAGCTTGTCGCTAGCTTGTCTCTTAAGTTGTAGTTTACCAAAAAAAAATTCTTATTCTTCTAATAAAAAAATAAATTTTGAGAGATGGCCTCATTCTTTAATTTCTTTTTATGATGTATAGAGAGTGAAAAGAATCAAGGAGAAATGAAGAATTGGTTGATGTGCGCTGGATGCAGCTATTTGGTTGAGTCTTGGGAAATAAAGGAACCCAAAGATTTTCAAATTTGAGGCCAAAATGGAATCTTTGATCATTGAAGAGATGAATGTTTTTTGGAATCAATGGACTTTTGCAGTGCCTGATAAGGATTTGTCAAAGATTGAATGCTTTAAAGTTGTTTGTTTCAATTAGTCAAGCAATTTTGTGGTTTTGTTTACAAACTTTACTACCATATTTTGTAGTAGCAGCTTGTAAATTTCATGCGTTTAATAAAATCTGATGGGCTTTTCCTGTGTTTTTCTCAAAGTTGAAAAGAAGTAAATAGCAATCAATAAAATATCTAGGTAGGAGCAAGGTTATTTTCTTCTTGCAACAAAAGATGCTATTGCTTGTGTAATAATTACCATGCAATATCTGAACCTAGGCTTTAAAGCGTGGATATGATCATTGACAAGTACAATGAGGTTTACTAGTCAACCATACTATTATGATGAAGTTACAATCTTAATGCTGACTTTGAATAATCCATCCATCTGGCCCAACTATTTTTGGTATCACTATTTATCTTTTAATATAAGATCGTTGGACAATAAAAGCATCTTTTCAATTTTTCGAGCTAATATATATATATAGAAAAGCTAACAATACTGCAGCTGGTATATCATCATATGTCGCTAATCACACAGGATCTACTTTAGAATCGGTAGCATAGATATTTCTACTGATTTATTGGACATTTTATTTTTAGATAGTCATGAATGTATTTATTCGAGAATAATTTAATAAATTTAGATTATCAAAAATAAATAAATAATCCATCCATTCCCTTCATGCCTCTCTTATTTTTTTAAAAAAAATTTTTAAGCCATCTCTAGATCCTCTGAAATAATCAAAGGCCAAGGGAAAACTGACAACAAATTCAGGCTTGGAAGGCTCCTTATCTTGCCACCTTTTTCTCCCTAGAAATCAAAGCCATCAAATTCTTATATTAGATTCCAAGTCAAAAGCAGTGAATGTTGAAAAAGTTGTGAGGAGAATCGTTCTAGGCCTTGGGGGTAGCAGTACACATCCATGCTCCCAATCAATGGAGTACAAGTTGTACTGCACCTTCAGTTGAGATGTCCGAGATGTTGCATTTGTTTATTGTTCCAAAGTTGCCTTCAGGCCTGCCTTCAGCCCACAGGAAGGAAAGAAGGTCCCACAGAGTTATTTTAATCTCAAGTTGTTGGGAAATTGTGAGTGGATGCTGCCAATGCCCTGGGCCTTACGTCAGAAACAATGCTTTTGTTTTAGCCAATGGACCACTTCAGTATGCTTGAAGATGATAACAAAGTTTGTCATTACAGAACATCACCACAAAAAAAATTAGTAAATTACAAAAATTCCTCCAATATCATATATATTATATTTACATCCAATACTAAAATTTATACTTATAACAAGTTAAATTAACAATATTAATTAAACCGTTTACCTAATATAAGAAGTCGAAAAGATATAGGATGCCTGTTATATCACTTAAAATTATTTTGATCATTTTTATTTTTTTATGTAGTATTTCAATCTCATTTAAGATTAACGGTTACACTAATGCTTTGTTAAATTATGGATTAAAGTATTGAAAAAAAAAGCTTTAGGGGAATAAGTATAGATTTTTCAAATTATTAGATATAAATATAATTTATTCGTAATTTTAAAAAGAGTTTTATAATGTAATCAAAAATTATTTAGTACATTGGTTAACTTGTAATTCCATCAATACTTTTGAATAAGAAATTATTTTCTTTTCATGGTTGGATAGCTTCCGCTACAATCCCTGCATGACTAATCTTGTAAGCCAAAAAAAGTTATATTTTCTTTCTATTTAAAATTAACATAGATTGGATGCTAGCTGAAGCCCCAGAATCAATAAAAAAATAACATATTCTCCAAATTTTTTAAAAAAATTATGGCCATGGTTGTAGAGAATTTGCAGTTTGAGACTTCTACGTTATCATTATTATTTTTTTATCCTTTTGTTGCTAATCCAATCTCTTTGTTTTGGTAGTGGTAGCTTAGTCCTCGTTCAACCATACTGCACAATGTCACAGTCATGATAACCTTTGAGGGATTAGACATAAAAATGACCTACCAGCATCCATCAATAACGTGATAAGATTTAACTATTATTCCAATGCAGTTAGTACCATTACAGATAGTTTCTAAGATCGAAATATAAAAATGATCGTAGAAGTGGGAGGAATTCGAAGCTATCGGTATCAGAATGATAACGATGACTACTCAATTGCTATTTTGACCCGGTCCTTAGATGTAATAAAAATCTCTAACATTATATAAATAACAATTATCGTTTTCTCTAGTACCATTTCCCAGATGTCTACTTTAGAGAAGTCTTTGAGAGGAAGGAAAATCTGTGGCTCTTTTAATACATTTTTTGCGTCTTCTTATATATGCTGTCTTTCATGAGAGTCATCACTCTCTAAATATATCAAAGTTAATTTTAATGGTGGTATAAAAACTAATGGTGTTTTTGGAGGAGCAGATTTTGTAATGAGAGATGCTAATGAGACCCTTTTAGCGGCTAGCAGTGTTAAGATTTTTGATACTACTGTACCATTCGTGAAATTATGAACTGCATGAAAAGTATTGATTTCTGCCATGCAAAAGTTGATTGCTTTTCATATTTATCTAAAGATGCATGCTTTGCCATCTATTATGGTTTTTCATATTTACAAAGAAGTTAACAATACTGTAAATTAAATGACGAGCTATTTGGCTAACTATACTAGATTTGCATTATAAAATTTTTCCACATAGCTTCCGCAGCTTTTTTTTTTTTACATATTTTATTCTAATTTTTATGGATGCATTTATATTCATTTTAAATAATAAATTTATCTGTTCTTCAAAAATATAATATTGCTAACCCTATTGAATTGCATCCAACTTTAGTTTATCCATTCTTACTTCATTCATCAATATAACTTCTAACATTGACGGATTTAGCTCATAACATCGACCTTAATTTACAGATGACACTTCTTTCTTAACCCACGCGAGACACATAATTGAGACATTAAAAAATTAGTAGCACGGTATTGTTCGTTGGATAGTATTTTATTTTCATGCATATGTATTGATTTCAATCTAACAAAATAAGTAAATTTGTGTTTGCTCGTGAAGTGTCCAAGATTCACTTTTAATGGACTAATTTTAAGACTTTATTTGGATTGCTGTCGTCAATAGAGTTTCAGTAGTAGATTTTGAGAAGTAAAGCTTTTTAACCTATCCAAAATTAATCCCAAATAAAATAAAAAAAAATTATAAATGCAGTTAGCGTGAAACAAAGCCCTGAACGGCCACAAAATCTGAAGATCTGTTCTTCAAGATAAAACAATCATTTTTTTTACTTTTTTTCTCTCAAAAAATGATGAAACAACCAAAACGCCTTATTGTAGTAAACCATAATTTTAGGGCTTGTTTAGTTCGCGGGAAAAGAAGGGGAGAAAGTGTGGTCAACGGAAAAGTAATGAGATGTCTCTTGTTTAGTTGGAGTTTTCAAAGGAGAGAGATGAAAAAGTTGTATTCCCATAGAAATATAATTCTCACATTTCATGGAAAAATATTTCCCATGAGAAACATGCGAAAGTTACTTTCCCATGAGGCGGGAATCACTCCATTTTTATTTTTCTCCAAAAAAGCCCTTCAGCATTAAAGAAGCATTAAAGAGGCATTAAAAACTTAATTTTTATTAAGGACATAATAGAAATTATACATAACTTTTTCAGAAAAATGTATGGCCAACCAAACATAACTACTTTGAAAATTTGTCACTATCCTATGGTCAACCAAATATGCTAAAAGTACTTTCCTAGGCATCTTCTTCCTATGAATTTGTTTCTCAGGTATCATATTCAAAGGACGAAAAATGCTTTTCGCGAACCAAACGGGCCCTTAAAATATATATATATATATATATATATATATATATATATATATATAGAGAGAGAGAGAGAGAGAGAGAGAGAGAGAGAGAGAGAGAGAGAGAGAGTCATTTGAAAAACTTTCAATTAATAGATTCTTAGATTCTAGGATTTATTCAGCCTAGGAGCCGCCCATTGTGTTGGGATTTCTTGCCCCCGGTTTGGGCAGATGCACCTCGGGATCCAATCACTAAGCACTTTACGCGGGCCCCTCGTGCATGGCCACCCACGCAGACGTTAGTGTCTTCCTCCATTGCGGACAAAACTTGCGTCGTCGAATGAAACGCCTAACGCGCTTTCTAAAAGCCACTGTTACAAGGTTACAACAAATAACCAGGGGGGCAAAAGAATGAAACTGATCCGTGTGGGTCTCCTGCACTTTTTTTTCCTGAATGTAACCGAGCCGGATTCATAGATGGAGGGAGAGAGTATGAGTAAAATTGGCCGGAATACCCAACAAACGGCCAAAAGACCCAGTAAAGGTTGCTACACGGAGGTGGGCTTATTCCTTCCTCCCTTTCCCCTTTTTTTATAGCAAAAAAAAGGATGGTTTTTTAATACTATTCTCCCACGTATCCTCAATTATGGTTCAGCCAGATCTTCTAATCACACAAAAAAAAAGCAATTCAGATAAAAATCCTTCCGGGATGAAATAGCAGGAGAATTTGAATGAGAAGTAGTAGTAGACTGCGTCAAGTGTTTCGATTAAAAGAGATGCCTTTTTTCTTCGATTCGGTGAGGTTGCTTGAATTGGTCTAAGAGGTAGGGCAGTTTATTTCGTCTGGTGTTGCACGTTAGAATGATTTCACCCTAAATTCACAGTAGATCTAGTAAATTTGATCCATGTAATAATTTCTTCTCTGGTCCTTTTTTTTCGTCTTTTTTCTTTGTTTATGTTCCGCTTTCTGGTTAGACTGGTCCACTAGTTCAGCAGCGAACCTAGTCCAACTAATAATTTCTCTCAATTATAGAGGCTCTTATAAGTACTAAAAGCTGGCTGGGTCTGTCAAGTCCACTTCCCTTGGCGAAGAAGGAAGCAGTCTAGACGGCAAGTTGCTCAGGTTGGTGAACATGAGTACATAACTAAATTAGATTTGTCATCATTTGTCATTCCCCTGACTCGAGATTGTAAGCTAAAGGTCATGGCAACAGCCACATGCTTAATAGAAAACTCTTCCTATAAGCATGCAAGACATCTCCTCACGATATCATAAACATATAGCGCAATAACTAAATATTTCACAATTCTATCAATATTCTAAAATAATACATACATCGATTTAAAAAAACTCTAATATAAGAAAATGTGTGTCAAAATTTTGCTAATCGCTCTCCCATATTAGATCTCAAATCAAACTAGCTCTCTGAATCTGTTAAAAAATAAGTAATCGTGTAATGAGCTAAACATCCCAACAAGTAATGAATACCCTAACTAGATAATTCATATAATAATATAAGATACAATAGTAAAATATAAATTATCATAAATCAGTACAAAGATATAACCAATTTTGCTTTAAAACACGAATCCATTAAAATCCATATCTTTCAAATATTCATATATGTAATCATAAATCCGATTCGAAACAAATTACATTTAACTCAAAAGCTTTTAACTACTGCCACACTTATACTCTATGGCTAAGCTAAAAACAAAACTACACTTATACTTTGCGAAGTGGGTCAGAATACCGCACTTATACCTTGTATAGTGGGTTTGATACCATACTTATATCCTGTGGCATAGCTAGAAGCAGAATCAATGAGCTCAATAATAATCAAAGTGCCAATGTATAACTCTCAATTGGTAGGGTCGAGAACATAGCTAGGCCAAGATTTCAAATCTGATATATGTCAAAGTTCAAAATACATATATATAATAATTCAATCAAAATATGCATATACGATATAAGATTAGTAAACAATATAACAATAGTCCGAAAAAATATTATTCCAAAATATATATATCTATTTTTCATTCAAAATACTATCTCATAAAATTAAATAAATCACATATAGATTGATTAACAATTTATTTGATATAAAAATAACATTGTATAAAAAAAATCTAAAAAAGAAAGATCATTACTTACTTTGAGGGTGAAACCAAATTATAGATCCAAATAATTTGACAATCCCTCTACGAACCTAAAACTCCGACGAGCACTCAGCTGAAATCTCCAATGATCATCGTGAGCCAAGACCTTTGAAAGTTAAGAGGAGAAGGAGAAGGAACCAACATTGATCTAATGGTAGTGATCAGAAAAACTTATTGGCAGTGAGGCGAAAGAGCCGTAGGGGTATTTAAATAGCTATTGGACGCTATGTTTTCTAGCTCTTGTAAAGATGGAGGAGTAATCCATCTCTTACTCCAAGTTGAATAGAGCTTTATTCTTTTTTTTCACCTCCTACTCCAAGTCAAACAGGGCTATCCTTTTTTTTCGGTCTCCAACTCCAGGTCGAATAGTTTTTTTTTTTTTTTTCCCGCCTCTTTTTTCAACTTTTACATCTGGGCCGGCCAAGTGAACTCCAGTTTCTTTTTAGCTAGGCTAGGTGTTACACATATGTCTTGGAGGGGCATATAGTTAATTTAGAAACGGGCGTGTAAGATAACTGACCCATCTTGCATCACCAAGTGATCGAGCTGATAAGCACTAAAGAGCTAAAAGGCAGGCAAAGGTTAATGGCTTTTGGAAACTCGAGAGTGGCTTGGCTTGGACTTGGGATTGCCTTGATCCTTGGTATATATAGGTTAAAGAAATATGATGCGTGACAGGAGAATAGCTATCTTAATGTGTCAAGGAAATATCATTTTGACGTATCTTAAACATCAGTTAGATCACTAAATTGTCCTTATGTGATGATAATGCTGATGATTATTTAGGCTCTTGGAGTGAGGGAGTTGGTGCAGGAGATCACTAAGTTGAATTATTTCTTGAACATGAATGTGATTCACAACAGAAATATAGCTATTATTGCTAGATTCATGGATGAGAGATGCACCATGACCTGCGGTTTGATGAAATTTCAGGATGGAATTTTATTGGATCAAAATATATAGATATGTAAAAGAAAGAAGTTTGCAGTAAAAAAATTTCGTATTAGCCGTGAAACTTCGAAGATTATTTCATAATTATTATTGCAAGATGATTAGGATTCTAGGATTCTTAAAAGAGAGAGAGAGAGTAGTTTGCATGAGAAGAGGGGGGATTTGTTTCCAATGGGGTACGTATCATCTATTATTTCATCCGAGTACATGCGAAGTTTAACACAACTTTGACATAAAGTTAGAAATCAGCCATGTTGCCGCCAAAATCCGACCTAATAGTGTTGGGATGGATTGATTAGCGTTGACCTTGTTTGTTTGTTGTCTCGGAGTGGAAGAGTTTGATCTAACCTGTGAATAAAGAAAAGCTTAAAGGTTGCCGGAAATGATTCATCAGTGGGAGACTCTCTGATGCTTGAGTCAGGCAAAGTTTTGATGGTCTGGAATTATATGAGCTATCTCAAAAGAGAATAAAAGAGCTCATCTAACAGGGTTCCTCAATCTCTGTCGTGGTGCTGTTGCACTTCAAGCTCCAAGATTAGCAGACGAACTATAACCATCCATCTTTATTTGCGCCTATTTACATAAGGCCATAACCGCTCCTCTTAGTTCGCTATGGTGCCAAACATGTAGGATATGTGGTGCTTCACCATTAGTCGGTAGGTCTGGGCAGTAACAATGGTTAGTAACGAATCCGGGTCATATCACTTGCTCTTACTTTCAAGTTCGAGCTATTCTCCTTAGCTCAAATGAAGAAATAAAAACAAAACAAAAAGAAAATTTGAAGCAAACTAAGAAAAAGGGATATTGAAGCAAGAGAAAGAAGGACATAATGAGTTGAGAGTAGAACAACCAGAGAACCAAGCAAATTGTAAATGAATTTGAAGCATGATGTAGAAAATTGTAAATCTTTAAGAGATAATTTTGCAGTCACAAATTAAAAATATAACATGCAAGAACATTGCAAGAAAAGCTAAAGAATAACAATATCTCGACCTAAACATAATGTCTCCTAAGTTGTAAGAAAGGTTTGAATCGTCAATATATGGGATCAAATTTCTTAGTGCACTACTATTTAGAAGATTGAGTTAGTACGGGTTTAAAACATGTGAAGATCTTTATCGACCAGTCTTTTTTATTTATTTGTTCTACTATAATAGAAAACCTTATATAATTACTTTTCAAATTTAATCTTCTTTGTGCAATTTGTGCGCTCATCGCATGCATTTGGAGATGTTTATTCCCGCTCGAATCATGTTTTCAAAGTTAAATTTTGGGGTCAGAAACATAACATATGAATCAAAATATTGTTATATCTTTGTTCTTGAGATCGTCTTGATCTATTTTGTTGGTACCTTTGGTATTGATTTTTTTTATAAAGTTAAATTTAATCCTTGAAATCCTTTCTATCAAATTAAACTTAACGAAAATCCCTAAAACCTTTTGAAGATTATAGGAGATCAATAAGGGGACCAAATTTGGCTGGAATGTATATTTTTTGGTAAATTTGGTTGGAACATTTGCCAACTAGCTAAAATCAGGCTATCTAAAAGTACTTTTGGAAGATCAGAAAGTATTTTTTGGCCCTACAAAAGCTTTCCCAAATTGGGCCTAAATCATTGATAATTTTCAACCATTATTGCTTATAAATCAAATTAACATCCGTAGCTTGTCCTTAGAACAGATTTTGTTGATTGGAAAAAAGAACATCAGTTGTTATAATAATCATTATTAACTATTTGAATAGAAAAAAATACAGTTAGTTTTACAAATTATAGATTAAACAAAAATAGGTTTTAGTCAACATAAACATTTAATAAATATTAATTTATTTAAATAAATATAGAATATATCAAATAGTAGCTATTATTTTTAATATATAATGGTTATTTTAACATGGCAGTATTTTAAAATAGGTACTTTTTTAAAGAATGATATGCGCATAATGAAATTATTTCTTAAATTATTATTCTAAGGACTAGAGAGAGTAAATTTTAGGATTTTTTTTAATATGTCAATCCTGGTATCTTACAAATTTGCATTAATCTCCATCTTTTCTATATCTATATTTTCATCCTCAAACTTTTATCACTTATGGCTCGTACATCCTTTAAGTTTCCTACATGAATACCCTACATACATTCTTCTAATAGTATTAAATTTGTATCTTTTAGACCCTTTTTGTTCCTAGCTCTCACACCTAAAATCTGGGAAAATTTGAAAAAAAATCAAATATTAAGACAAATCAAAGATCTTATCCAATATAATGATATCAAGATGCACCGGACATCTTATCTAGTCAATCGATGTCAAGATGAGTTAGGAATCTTATCCTGTTATGAAGCATATTGTAAGTTTTTTTTTTGAGTAAGATTTTCTATGTGCGGGCATGTGTTAGTCCCACGTCAGCTATGCATTAGATCGGGCTTGGGTACTTATACAAGGCTAAAAAATCTCAATAATATTTTTTAACTAGCTTTTTGGGTAAAGCTCTGGATTGTTATTAATTATATCAGAGTGGACCCGGCCTATAGCCTATGCAGAAGACATACAAACGAGATTATTTAGATTGACCATAGGTTGATCATAATGCTCGTGATTGAATTTATGGTACTTATGAATGAATTTGGATCTTTAGCGAGAATACTAGGGAATAAACAAAAAAAGCATATAAAAAATTCATATTGGGTAGATTGAGACCAAGATTCTAAATATCGCCTTCATGTTAGTTTTTTTTGGGCAGAATCTTGTTGTTATTAATTAAAACTTATTTTTACCTTTTGAGGAGGTGCTTAGTATTTGTAAAAAGTATATTGAATTTCTCCATTATTCTATAAGACTTTTTTTTATTACCTCTTTCTCCTACCTTACTACTCTATTTAGTATTGTTGAATATATCTTCTTTATCAAAGAGAAACATCAAATTAAATATTTATATCTATTATGATACCTGAGCCAATTCAAATTATATTTGAAGTTATCATCCCCTTAAGCCAAAGAAGGTGAAATGATACAAATCTCTTGGTCACTCCAAAATCTCATAGCCTGATTAATTGCATCTTCCAAAGGTTTGACTAGATTATGACTTGATGCATTAAATAATCATTGAAAGGTTCATTAATTCGTTCAACATTATAATATCTCATTAAATAGATTTCATATGAGGAGCTTTTTTTTTTTTGTTAAAAATTAAGATGGATATGAGGATTAAAGAGTGCTTTAAAAACAAACTTCATTTGACAACCTAACAGGAAAAAGGAACTTGACTGACATTACCTAAAGTAAACACAAAATATTTTATAAAATTAAGATATTTCATTCAATTAAATAATCTTAAAGGGCAAAACAGTCATCAGATATATCCCAACCACCTCCTGCTCCTCCTTTATTTTTATTTCTTATTTTTTTAATCATTTCCCCCTCCTCTTTAATCTACTGCATCTTCTCACCCCTCCCACAATCTCTATCTCTCACAGCTTCAATGGCTGCGAGCCTACGAGACCTCCAGCTGACCCCGCTCTCCGGCCACCGCCGGCCGGAGGCCATCTTGGCGAGGGAGGACTCCGGCGACCTCGAGGACGTCCGCCTCCTCGACTCCTACGATGAGGAGACGGCCGCGGCGGCGGAGGGGAGGGGAGGGGATGAGAAGGGGGCGCGGAGAATCCAGGTGAGGGTCACCGGGATGACCTGCTCCGCCTGCACCAATTCCGTCGAGGCCGCCATCACTGCCCTCCCCGGCGTCGCGAGGGCATCCGTCTCCTTGCTCCAGAACAAGGCCCATGTCGTCTTCGATCCCAGTCTTGTTAAGGTTGGACATTTTCCTCTCGTTTTCTCTCTTGCCTTTCAATTCATGGGTTTTGGGTTTTAGGCGCAATCCTGAATTGCTGGGTCTAATTGGTTGTTTTGTTGGGCTTGATTCATGAATTGAATTGCTGTCTTTTTTTTTTGCGTGAGTTGGGCTTTTATCTGCGAAATTGCAGGTAGGAGGGGTCTATAATATCGACAAAAGATGGAGTTTTTCTCAATGGGTTTTGGGTTTTATAGAATTTCTGATGGAAATTGTGGTTTAATTTGATCTTTTTGGCCTTTGGCCAGATTGTTTTGCATACAGGATTATGTTGCTTTTTGTTTTTGGTTCGATTATTTGTATGATTTGGAGTTTATCCAATCTGAATAGGAGTTTTGTCTTTGGATCGTCGTGGATCTTTGGCCCTGGGAAAGTTTGTTTTGGTTTTTTCCTCATCTTGCTTTTTGTGTTTGTTTGCATTGGAGTTTACGTTTGGAAGTGAAGATATGAATGATGGTAAGCTGAATAGAAGTTTTCTTGTTAATTTTGCTGCACAAGCTGTAACAGAAAATCGAATTTTTAATAGGTTCTGAGAGTTTAGGGCCTCTTTGGATCGGTGGATCATTGGCTTAAAGAAAGTTTATCTTATTTTTGTGCTGTTTATTTTTTCTTCAAACGTTTGCCCCCCTCGTTGTAGCGGTCTTAACTTGAGAAAAATAATAAAATGCAGTCTCTTCCATATGCCTTGACCTATTGGGGCATTTCGGCTTCTTGGGGTTTAGTGGGATGATCTGGCTTCTGAAAATCTGGTCCGTTTTGTTGATCATATTGAAGACGTTGGTGGTCAAGTCTGAATTGGTCTTTTGTGCTATTTCTTGCTCCGTACTTGTCCTTTAATTCGGAACTGTAGTTGTTCAGATGGGTTCTGACTTTTCTGGGACCTGTGCAAGTTGTTGCTGTAGTTTTTTCAATATGTCCTGTGTTGCCTGGGACCTATGCGAGTTCTTGGAGCTTATGGGATAATTGATAATTTGGCCAGGCTTTGGTTTAATTTCAAGGAGCCTTACCATCTTCTTGGTTTTTTTTTTGTGGCATGAATTGGAGTTTAGCATCAGAAGCAAATTTGGAGTTGGTTCTAATCCAAGTAAAAGGTCTGTTCTCTTTGCGTTGCAGCTGTCCTAACATGAACGTAGATTCTTCAATAGGTTTTGTGCTCATGGGACTTCTTAGGGTTCTTGGAATTAATTTTGCTTTCTTGGTTCCCAGCAACTTGTTTTGTTTTCTGGGTTATCCTGCATTTTCTCTCTTTTGAATATTTTGCATTAATTGAGTTTTCCTTTGGCATTTAAGATATGGATAGTTGTAACCTGAATCAAAATCCTCCTTATTCTCTGTGTTGCGTGCAGTTGACAGAAGGGCGCAGATCTTTTTGTCCTTATCCTAACAGAACTTCTATTTTTATCTTATGTTTTTTATAGTTATGATAAAACTCAAGTTTCTGTTTCTAAAATGGGCTTCTAGCTAATTAGAATGGGGTTTGGAAAGCTCTATCACTGGACATACGTTTTACCTGTTGAACTGGATACATGTATAATTCGAAGTCCAAACAAAGCTATATGTTGCATTTTGACTGATTTTGCTTATGAGAAATAATCCGTTGCTAACTTCCTTGTTTTCCTGTTACTAAGATTGTGAGGTAATTCTTTGTTTTGAGCATATCTTCTAAAGAAAGGATGTGGCAAAGGTTGGATTTAATACAATCTTCATTAATAACCATCAGGCCTTATTTGAGCTATTTCAGGTTGGCTTCATGTGTCGGAACTAGGCATTCATTCTTGAAGCTTTCATTCATTTAGCTTCAGTCTTCTCTCTCTCTCTAATAAAACCATTTGAAACATATTTCAACCCCTACTATCACTCATTTGCATTTCCCTGAATTTTTGTTGCACATTGCAATTATGACTCAAGTCTAAATACAAAAGTTGGAGAATCGATGTTAGGTTAGCTAGTTTCAAAGGAAACTCGGACTGTGTAATGAAATCTAACTTGATATGTGATTCATATTTTTAAGTAAAAATTGAATTTGAAAAAAAGAGATTTACTACCTTTTGTTCTTTCTTCTTTACCTTTTATAAGTTTGAAACTTCAAATGTAAATTTGTAATTTTTATTTATTTGCTTTTGTAATATGCTCCTTCACATTTTCATGTTTCTTTTTTTTCCTGCTCTAGTTATTCAGAAGTTGTTATCATAGTTGTGATCATGGTCTGCCGTACCGGTCCGTATCGGTCCAGCCTGGGACCGGTACTGGATCAGCGTGGAATCCGGTACTGGTGGTTTATTATTGGAGAACTGGTACGGGACCGGTTCGGACCGGTACGGGACCGGCTCGGACCGGTACGGGACCGGCTCGGACCGGTACGGGACCGGCTCGGACCGGTACGGGACCGATTCGCACCGGTCCGGGCCGCCACCGGTACGCCGACCGGTACCGGTACAACGGATCTTGGTTGTGATTCTAGTGAGACATACTTTCTTCGTTTCTAGATTATATTGTAATCAGCTTCTCTTTGCTGACAGCCTCTTTATTCATGTTTCACTTGATTTATTGGCTTTGCACTACATATCTAACTGTTTGCACATCTGACAAGCAATCCATATTTCTCTTATGGTGCATTTGGATGCACCACAAAAATCATGATATGCTGCGATCTCTTGTGTTTTCTGAAATTACAAGATTTTAAGTACCTCGGTGTTCCTTTTACCAACCAAACTCCTACCTAAAATCTCAACTATCAAAATTTGAAAGTTTTAAATCAAGAATTAGAACATAATCATGATTTTGAATTTAAAGATGTCTAAACATAGCCTATATTTTTGTTATTCCGTTAAAATTTTAAGTATGACTATTTATTATTGTGCAATCCTTTTTTCTTTCATTAATATTCTTTGAAATTCTTATTCATTGTATATTCATATTTGCAATTATGAGATCTATGTAAATCTCAATTCCTTTTCTCTATGTGCCTGAATGTTAATGGTTGGCTTTTTTTTTTTTTTCTTTTTTGATGCGAAACAGGCACCTTCATAGCCTTGCAGAGTTGCATCAGAATGAGGCTTCTTCCTAATGCGCACAAGATAGTGCTTTCATCTTTCCTTTTATTGGGACACAGACACCTTCACCTTCCTGAAACATTTACCCTTTCCTACATTTATTTGGCTAAATGTTATTGGGAATGCTTGAAAAGCATTACCTTGCAGGATGAATGACAAGATTCCTATTTCCGTCTATTTGGAATTGGCAAAAACATATTGTAGCCTATCACAAAACAAAGGAAGTAGTGTTTTGAACTCGTTGCAGAACATTTGGATTTTTTCTTTAAATTTCTGAACACTACAAGAAAAATCACCTTTATATGAACAATTATTGGGTAGAGCTATAACAATTTTTGGGTTGGGATAACTCATGCCCCATGTTTACTCAATTTACTTGCCTCTTAAAATTTGCTATCCACTTTTTATTAATGCATTCTGTTCTATTTTTGGATTTTGTGTTGAAAGAAGTGATCCTGACAATTTCAAATATGTTGTTATAACTGTTTTACATTTTATGTTCTGAAATCACTTACTGGAAATTTGATTCTTTGTTCAGGACGAAGATATAAAAGATGCTATTGAAGATGCAGGATTTGAAGCTGAGATTCTGCCAGATTCTAATAATACCCTGTCAAGACCGCAAAAGGTATTGTCGGGGCAATTTAGGATAGGAGGCATGACTTGTGCAGCCTGTGTAAACTCTGTTGAAGGGATCTTGAGAAAGCTACCTGGTGTAAAAAGAGCAGCTGTTGCCTTGGCAACGTCATTAGGGGAGGTCGAGTACGATCCATCAGTCATAAGTAAAGATGCAATTGCTCATGCAATTGAGGATGCTGGTTTTGATGCTGCATTTCTACAAAGCAATGACCAAGATAAAATTTTGTTAGGTGTAGCTAGATTGTCTAGTGAGACAGATGTACATGTTTTACAAGGAATACTTAGTAAAATGAGTGGGGTGAGGCAGTTTGAGGTAAATATTGGCCTTTCAGAAGTAGAGATTATCTTTGATCCTCAAGCTGTTGGTCTGAGACATATAGTTGATACCATCGAGAGAGAAAGCATCGGGAGGCTGAAAGCGCATGTCCGGAACCCATATGCTCAAGCAGCTTCAAGTGATGCACAAGAAGCCTCAAAAATGCTTCGGCTTTTCCTCTCCAGTCTCTTTCTCAGTGTGAGTATGATCCTTCATGCTGTGAAAATAAATTCAGTTTATTGCTCTTCCATGATATTTTGGCCCGTGTATGTTTTTGTTCTTGTGGTTCTGATAATGTTTTCTTTTTCATATTCAAGGTGTATTTCATTCTTATTAGTTGCTTCTTTCAACTGTTGTGCAACAGATTCCTGTCTTTTTCATACGGATGGCATGTCCCGCCATACCTTTCGTAAATTCTTTCATGCTCATGCATTGTGGGCCATTTTTGATGAGAGATTTGTTGAAGTGGGTACTGGTGAGTATTGTTCAGTTTATTATTGGCAAGCGTTTCTATATAGCTGCTTATAGAGCACTGCGACATGGATCTACAAATATGGATGTATTGGTTGTTCTGGGGACCTCTGCTTCTTACTTTTACTCTGTTGGTGCACTTCTGTATGGTGCATTTACTGGGTTCTGGCCCCCAATATATTTTGAGACAAGTGCAATGATAATTACCTTTGTGTTATTTGGAAAGTATTTAGAAGTTGTTGCAAAAGGGAAGACGTCAGATGCTATCAAGAAGTTAGTTGAACTTGTCCCCGCAACAGCTCTTTTGATGGTGAAAGATGCAGGTATAATCACTGTATAGTATCCAAGAAGATTTCAATTCATTAAATTAGATTTATATTCATGAAAAACATTTTAAATATGATATCAGTGGGATCATCTCTATCACTTATCTTATATTTCCTTTCTTGAGTATCTAGTGGTTTCTTTTAACAGTGCTAACTTAAGAATTAGGCTCTGGCAGTCCCCCCCCCTTTTTTATTGATTTAGTTCTGCTTCTCTGTTTTTGGATTTTAGAAGGAAGAGGCATTGTAGAGAGAGAGATAGATGCACTATTAATTCAACCAGGTGATGTCTTAAAAGTTCTTCCTGGTTCAAAGGTTCCATCTGATGGCATCGTAGTTTGGGGTACAAGTCATGTTGATGAAAGTATGGTAACTGGTGAATCTGTTCCAGTCCCAAAGGAAATGTCTTCATTAGTTATTGGAGGCACAATGAATTTACATGGTGTCCTTCATATAGAAGCCACCAAGGTGGGGTCTAACACAGTTTTGAGCCAGATAATTGCTCTGGTTGAGACAGCCCAGATGTCTAAAGCTCCTATTCAGAAATTCGCAGACTATGTAAGTTTACATAATTTTTTTTTTTTTTTTTTTATAGCTCTTGCTTATTTTTCCTTGTTTGTATAATCTTATCTTTTACTGACTGTTTGATATGCTATAGATATAGTTTTAGATCTGTTGTCCCAGAAAAGTAATATAGCTATTTTTATTTTTTTAAGGATGTTAATCATATCTATGTTCTAGTATTAAATGAAATTTTTGTTTTACTGCTCCGTAAAAAACCAGCTATTTCCCTTAGCTAAATAGATGCCCAAAGACTGGGAAAAATTCTTTGGCACATTCCATATTGTCATTATTGTGTGTATAACAAGATAATACCAGAAAACCTGATTAAGACAGTTTTATTTGTTAAACAAGTATTTTTTTAATATTTTAGAAAGGGAGTGAGAACCACCCGCAATATAATTATCTTGGTCTCAATGCTTAGGATGCACCACCCAAGACTCGTACACAGAACCTTTGGCTGCCAAGTAGAGGATATGACCACTGTGCAACTTGTGGCTCATTTGTTAAAGAAGTTAGCTGGCTCTTGTTGTATTCATTCTCCAGTGAAGTTGGTTGTTCTTTTCCAACATATTGAAACTTTATCAATTATCATATATACACTGCTTGTATAATCATAATGAGTATCCTACTAAGCTGATATTAAATTGTGCACAAAGTATCTACAGAATTACCATATCCAAGACCAAAAATGTCATCAATTTAGGATTGGCTTTGATTACATAGTGTTACATAGATTTCTAAATAATTTGCCAATTTTGTATTTGTTAAATTTATGACCGATTGAAGATGAAAGAGAAGGTACTTGTGATCGTGTGCCGCAGGTATTAGATCGTGTTTTGTCTTGTGATTGCTTTGGGCTTTCTCACCGACGTGTGTAGTGAGAAGCCGGTTCACCAAAAAAAAAAAGATGAAAGAGAATCTACAACCATGGTCTACCGTACCAGTCCGTACCGGCCGGTACGTACCGGTATGGCCTGAGACCGGTACTGGATCAGCGTGGAATCCAGTACTAGTAGTTTATTGTTGAAGAACCGGTACGGAACCGGTTCGGACCGGTACGGAATCGGTCTGGGCCGCCACCGGTACGCTAACCGGTACCGGTACGGCGGACCTTGTCTACAACTGGCTTGTGGATAGTCATTTATCTGAACTTCTGCCCCAGAGGTATTCGTTATTTGATGTTAGAAAGTAATGCATCCTGAATGTATGTTTAACAATTTAATGCAGCTTGCGCCATTTCAATATTAAAAAAAATAGCAACAAATGAAACTGAAAGTAGATGTAGAGTGGCAGATTATTATCTTCAGTGGTCCAGGGACATTTACATGACCTATTTTGGTGGATATTGGATGACATCTCTTGCTCCGGCTCTATATGGCAAGGATTGAATGGATTATACCTATGCCTAGTGGTTTCACAGTTTCAGATTATAGATTATTTTAATGATGATACTCCATGCAGTTTCTAAATGCTGTAGGCAGGTGTGTTCAGGTCATGCTTTCTGTTACATCTAATCCCATTTATGTAAGGATTATATCTTCTGTTCTACTTGTCTTTAAGAACTATTTGTTCTGTCATGTCTGGCAATTGATACAAAAATAGTTATGAACTTTTGCTTGCTAACTACTTTTATCAATTACAGGTTGCCAGTATTTTTGTTCCCATTGTTATCACCATGTCCTTGTTGACATTCTTCGGATGGTAGGTTTAAACTCACCACCATGATAGTATTTCCAAACTGGTTCTGGTGGTTATACTTTGTTTTATTTCATATAGGTTCCTCTGTGGGTTGCTAGGAGCATATCCAGATTCATGGGTCACAGAAAGTAGCAATTGTTTCATTTTCTCCCTCATGTTTTCAATATCAGTGGTGGTGATTGCATGTCCATGTGCCCTTGGTCTGGCCACCCCTACCGCTGTTATGGTGGCTACAGGTGTGGGTGCAACTCATGGGATCCTAATAAAAGGAGGAGATGCTTTGGAAAGAGCTCAGAGTGTGCAGTATGTGATCTTTGATAAAACGGGCACCCTTACTCAAGGGAAAGCTGCTGTCACAACTGCAAAAGTTTTTGCAGAAATGGAACTTGGGGATTTTCTTACTTTGGTTGCATCTGCTGAGGTGAGTTGAAGAGTCTATGCACCTCCTCATATGGCTATTTTGCTTTCACTCAACCAACAAGGACTGCAAAATAATAACTGTGTTTCACCTTTTGATGTAGTTTAGGCCAGCAGCGAACACCCTCTTGCTAGAGCAATCTTAGATTATGCACACCATTATCATTTCTTTGGTAAGCTTCCGACAGCCAGACATGCTGGAAAGCAGAGCAAAGAAATATTATCTGAATGGCTTCTTGAAGCGGTAGACTTCTCTGCTGTGCCTGGGAAAGGTGTGCAGTGCTTGATAAATGGAAAAAGGGCTCTGGTGAGTTCATCAATGAGAAATCATATCCCTGCCCTCCCCCCCTCCTTCATGCATGTTTGTGCTTGCTCCCTCCCTCCTTCCCTCTCTGTTAATCAATCAGTACGTCTGCTTATCTGCATGTCGTGGAATCAACAATCATTTTGGCGATAGATGTGTGGAAAGATTGGTGCCTAGAGTGTGGTATCCTCATAGAGGGATGGGGTGCACTGATGCAGGTTATTGAATTTCTGGCACCAGTCTCTGAAGTAATCTAGGCACTAATCTTGATGCACGTCATGGTGAAAAGATTTTCAACTTCAGTAACAAAGATTCACTTAGAAGTGTTACTTCTTGTTTTACATATACTATGTGTGCTTGTCTATGCATGTGCATGCCATTTTTAAACAGTATCTTGATTCAACCAAATATAAATATCTTAATAGGTTGGCAACAGGAGTCTGTTGGTTGAAAATGGGGTTGTTGTTCCTACTGAAGCTGAAAACTTTTTAGTGGACTTGGAAGTGAATGCTAAAACAGGTATTCTTGTGGCATATGATGGT
This sequence comes from Phoenix dactylifera, assembly GCF_009389715.1. Classification (NCBI taxonomy): domain Eukaryota; kingdom Viridiplantae; phylum Streptophyta; class Magnoliopsida; order Arecales; family Arecaceae; genus Phoenix; species Phoenix dactylifera. The sequence continues at coordinate 9,299,372 of NC_052403.1, forward strand.
ACCTTCATTGGAGTGTTGGGGGTAGCTGATCCCTTGAAAAGAGAAGCAGCAGTTGTGGTTGAAGGCCTGAAGAAGATGGGCGTTTGTTCAGTCATGGTAACAGGGGATAACTGGAGGACAGCACAAGCTGTTGCAAAAGAGGTTTGTTTTTTGGTGTTCTCACCTCATTCATTAGAAATGTAGATATTTACAATAAAAAGATTTTTTTTTTATAGAAAAATCAGTAGGCACTCGGCACTGAGTGCCTAAAGGAATTTTATTGAATTACAAGGAAACAACACAGAATAGAAACAATGGAAATAATCTTCTGCTGACAGAAGCATACCCATTACATAGGTTCTTTCACTCGAATCTTCTTAACAGCTCTAGAGTCCTCAGCAACTAGCAACCTCCAAGAAGACAACATCCACTCAGCTCAATCATGCCTGAACAAGAGTTCCTGAAAATCCTCTCATTTCTTTCTAACCAAATTTGCCAGCACGCAGCTGCTAGCAGCATATCCCGTCCTTTCCTCCAAGTGTTTTTAGTCACCTACCTCCTCCAGCTACCCCATAGATCAAAGGCTTCCTTTGGGCTCCTGGAAATCCTGAGCAAATGCCACATTATATATTTGCATTTTCATTTATAGGGGTGTAGAAAAATAAAATTCTTTTCAATTTCAATGAAGTATTGCCTTTTTTTTTTTCCTCCTTCACTTGAAGACGTTGCAGGAACTTTCTCCAGATTATTAGTAAGTTGGCTACTCGCAAACATTTCAATGGAAAAATGAGTATTGGAGTTAGTAATAACGATGATGAAGGATTTTTCATTTTTAAAATTCATGAATTTTATGAGTTCTTCAAAAATTATTCATTACTTGTATATGAAATACCCATGGGTATGGATCAACGATGGTTTGCTGGTGATGATGGTGTTGCTGCTGTTGCCGGTGGTGGTTGCCTGAGTTCTTGTTTTGCGCTAACCACCACATTGAGATATCTGTGACATTTACATCTTATTTCTAATCTCTGCAGCCTTTAGGGATGCTAATTATTTCCAATCTCTTGGCGAGTACTCCAAGTTTTAATCTTTCCCATTGCTGAGTTATTGTGGAGTACCAGTCTTGTGATTGTGCAACATGGAAGTGTATTGAGCTGTCATCATTACTTGCAGGTTGGCATTGAAGATGTGAGAGCTGAGGTGATGCCGGCGGGGAAAGCCGATGTCATACGCTCCTTCCAAAAGGATGGAAGTATAGTTGCGATGATTGGTGATGGCATCAATGACTCTCCCGCCCTTGCAGCAGCTGATATCGGAATGGCAATTGGTGCAGGAACCGATGTTGCCATCGAAGCTGCAGACTATGTGTTGGTGAGGAACAACCTTGAGGATGTTATAACAGCCATCGATCTCTCGAGGAAGACATTCGCACGTATACGTTGGAACTACTTCTTTGCAATGTCTTACAATATTGTCGCCATCCCAGTTGCAGCCGGGGTTCTCTTCCCCTTCACAGGACTTAAGATGCCACCATGGTTGGCTGGTGCTTGCATGGCTTTCTCATCTGTGAGCGTCGTCTGCTCTTCTTTGCTTCTGAGAAGGTATAGGAAGCCCAGGCTCACCACCATACTGCAAATAACTGTAGCATAACAATGAAATATATGTATTTTTAAGCTTTTAACCACAGAGGAAATGAAAAAAAAATATGTGGTGTTTTGTTTTCTCCCACTCTGTTTACTAGATGCAATATTGTAAACATTGTTATGCTTCACCACACTTGCAGCAAGTCAAATCGCCCCTGTCCATCCTTTTATGAAGAATGGCATCCAATTTTCCCAGATAACTAATTTTAATGGACCTTGCGGTTGGTGATTAGTGGACTATTGTGAAAAAATGGATGGCATCACATGGTCTAGTTATTTGACTTGCTGTAATATTTGTGCATCGAGCCAAAATCTTGGGTGCTAGCATGGTTTTTTTTTTTTTTTTTTTTTGACTCTGAAGAAAGAAATAATAAAGAAGGGAATCAACACAAGAAGACCCTGAAGGGAAAAAAAACCATATGTATAAAAGAACATTCTCATTCACGGTTTGCTTAAAAAAGAGCATAGCAATATATAGAATACAACAGTCTTGCTAGCCAAGAATAACACGCACAATCAAGCCCCAATTACCCCCCCCCCCCAATCAATTCTACCTAAGTGGAAATATCTTCTTGCCTTGTTAACAACACTTCCCCTCTAGTTGGTGCATAGATATCAATTGAGCCCAACTTGGACAAAATTTCATGAAACTTAGCTGAGGGAAGGCCTTTAGTAAAAATGTCTGCAAGTTGATTCTCACTATGAAGATAAGGCGTTTGAATGATATTGGCTTGAACCTTTTTTCAAACAAAATGGTAGTCTACCTCGATATGTTTTGTTCTCTCATGAAACATAAGATTGGAAGCAGTGTGAATTGTAGATTGATTGTCATAGAATAAATCTATTGGTAGTGAAGTCTTAAATCCCAAATCACATAAAAGAGCATGAAACTAGATTAACTCACTTGTAGTGGATGCCATTGCTCTGTATTCCGCCTCTGCACTCAACCTAGCAACAATATTTTGTTTTTTACTTTTCCAAATAACTAAATTCCCACCAACAAATATACAATATCCAGTAGTAGAGCATTTGTCAGTCAGACTTCCAGCCCAATCAACATCTGTATACCCTGTGATTCTTGTATGACCATTCTTCTGCATCCAAATTCCTCACCCTTGAGATGACTTCAAGTACTAAAGGATCCTATTAACAATATTCATATGAATGTCCTTTGGGTCATGCATGAATTGACTAACCAAACTAACTGTGTAAGCAATGTCTGGACGAATAATGGTAAGGTAAATCAACTTTCCAACCAACCTTTGAAATTGACCAATATTCTCTAAGGGTTTGCCATCTGATGTAGGTTTGCTATTTTCAATAAGAGTTGAGGTAGCTTTTATACCCAATTTTTCCATTTTCTTCAGAAGGTCTAAAACATACTTTCTTTGGCTAAGAAATTATCCTTTTATTGAGTGAGCAATCTCTATCCCCAAGTACTTCAAGACACCTAAATCTTTAATGTCGAATTTCATATGAAGGTACGATTTCAGCTTGGTGATTTCTTCACTGTCATTCTCTATAACAATAATATTGTCAACATAAACCAAAACAACTGTAGTGTGTAAACCATCTCTTTTGACGAACAAGAAGGAATCAATTGAACTTTGCTTAAACCGATTACTCATAAGAGCAATACTTAGTTTTGCATACCAGACTCTAGGTGATTGCTTGAGACCCATACAAGGCTTTCTTTTACTTGCATGTTAAGTGTTGCCGAGATTCCTGAGGATGTCCTGGTGGAAGACTCATGTAAACCTCTTCTTCCAGATCACCATGTAAAATGGCATTTTTAACATCCATTTGGAACAATGGCCAATCATGATTAACTGTAATAGACAACAAAACTCGAACGATATTCATCTTGGCAACAAGAGCAAATGTTTCCTTGTAGTCAACTCCATAGGTTTGTGTAAACCCCTTAGCGACTAATCTGGCTTCGTCTTTGTTAACAGTTTCATCACTATTGTACTTTCTTTTATACACCCAACAACATCCCACTTTCTCTTTACCTTCAGGTAGTGTCATAATTTCCCAAGTATGATTTTTGTCAAGAGCCTCAAGCTCTTCTTGCATGGCTTTTCTCCAATTTGGTTGACCATTGGCTTCTTAAAAGTTTTTGGGTTCATCTGATATGAAACTTAAGAAGGCAAAGTAGGATGGAGAGATATTGTCATAAGTTAGGTGACTTTGTATGGGAAAGAAAGTTGAATGGTAGGTATAAAAATCTTGCATCTTAGCAGGGGGACGAGTCGGCCTAGTTGAGTGATGATCTTCAGGTTGAGCCACAATGGAACCTTCAAGTGAAGCATTTTCTTCATATAGAACATCACTTTCTTCTACATTAGATGAGGAATTTTCCAAAGGGACAGGTGGAGAAGACGTTGAGCTGGCAATGGAAAGAGGGACCAAGTCATGTAGAAACTCCCTCTGTGACTGAATCCTAGAGTCATCAACTGGTGTAGGAAAGAATGCCTCGGTCTCAACAAAGTGCACATCATGGGATACGGCAAGTTTGTGGTTTTTTGGATCACAAAATTTGTATCCTTTTTGAGTGGAAGAGTACTTAAAAGCACATATTTAGTCGCACGACCATCAAGTTTATCCCGATGAGTTGCTGCAACATGAACATAGCATAGACATCCAAAAACACGAAGGTGCGAAATATCAATTTTTCTACCGCGCAGGACTTCAAGTGGAGACTTGTGTTTAAGGGCATGACTAAGTAGTCTGTTAATCAAATAGGTTGAGGTAAGGATACCATGTGACCAATATTGTTTTGGAACATGCATTTAAAATATGAGACACCTGGCAGTTTTTAATAGGTGATAGCGTTTTCTTTCGACTACACCATTTTGCTGTGGGGTTCCAATACAACTAGTTTGATGAATAATGCCATGACAACTCAAATAATCAGAAAAAATATTTTGCATATACTCTGTACCATTATCAGAGCGTAAGACTTTCATAGAAGCACCAAACTGAGTAGCAACCATCTTATGAAAGTTTTGAAAAGTAGAGACAACTTCACTTTTGTGTTTCAACAAGTAAAGCCATGTAACACGAGAGTAGTCATCAATAAACGTAATAAAATATTTATAATCATCATAAGATTGAACAGGAGCTGGGCCCCAAACATCAGTATGAATTAATTCAAAACGTGTAGCTGACATAGTATGAGATCAAATAAAAGGTAATCGAGTTTGTTTGAACAATTGACAAGTCTCATAACTGTGAGGGATACCAGACATGGTAGGAAACAAATAAGACAACATTTGATCAGACGGGTGTCCTAAATGCTTGTGCCAAATAATTGAAGTAGATCTGACTAAGAAAGCTTCAGTGGAAGTGGTCAACAAATAGAGTCCATGAGAATAAATGCCTTCACCAATCACTTTCTTTGTAGCTCGATCCTGAAATTTTACATTAGTAGGTGAGAAAACAACATCACAGTTTAAGGTGCGAGTGAGCTTGCTCACAGAAAGTAATTTTGAAGAAAATGAAGGAATATACAATGCTTGAGAGTTTGGACAGTTTGGAAAAATATTAAGGTACCATGACCCTCAATTGGGGCAGAAGTTCCATTAGCAACAGAGACAGTGTGTTTATCTATAGAAGGGCTAAAGTCAAGCAAATAATTATGATCATTGGTAATATTATATGTACTACCAGAATCAATAATCCAAGTAGAGTCATCAAAGAGCGTTGAAAAAAGGCTTTGAGATTACCTGAGACGTGTGGGAGAGGATAGGTTAGCTTTAGATGTAGAGGGTTCAAGCTTACTGAAGTGTTGGTGGAGTAGCCTTGCAAGATCCTCAATGGTAGTACCAGATGAGGAGAGATGAGCCACATCATCGGACTTCACATTATTAGCAACCTTTGGCTTCAAATGGGGATGAAGAATTCAACAACGATTTTTTGTATGATTTAACTTATTACAATGATCACAGCGACGTCCCTTTTCTGACCCTCGAGAAGAACCACTATCATTAAACATTCTCTTATCATTTCAAGTCCTGGAAGTAACATAAGCACTAGACTCAAAATGCATACTAGCAGTTTAGGATTCAACATTCATGGCTTTCTTCCTAATTTTCTCTCTTTGAATAGCACAAACATTTGACAGAGATGGCACTTTAGCTCCTATCAACATCTGCCCTCTTAGATTCTCACACTCAAGCTTCAAACTAGCCAACAATTGAAAAACTTTATCTTCCTCAGCACGCTTTTGAAGGATATTGATATCTGTGGTAGGAAGGCGATACATTGACAGTTCATCCCACATGCTCTTGAGTTTCCCAAGATGCTCAGTAAAAGAATAATTTTTTATTTACATTCAGAAATTTGCTGCTGTAATTGGTAGATTCTAGCCACATTATTCTGGTGACCATATAAACCTTTAATAGAATTCCACAAATCTGTAGCTAACTCAAAGAATGTAAAGATTTCAGCAATCTTGGGTTCCATAGAATTAAAAATCCAAGACATAACAAGCTAATCATTTGCAACCCACTCATCATATTTAGAATTATCAGTTTTCGGAGCGAATTTCTTGCCATCAATATGTCCCAATTTGTATTTACTACCAAGAGATAGACAAACAGCTCTAGACCATGGGACATAATTAAGCCCATTGAGTAAAATAGAAGAAAGCTTCATACCAAGATTGCTATTTTCCTTAGTCATATTTAACAAAAAAAAAAAGAATTGCACTTGATTTTTGCAAATATAGCAAGCAAATACAAGGTTGAAAATATTCCTCACCAACAAAGCGTAGACCGCCAAACACCGCAACCCTCAGCTTCAACAACGATCGATTGGGCAAGTGGATGATGAAGACCAAGAAGTAGATTTTAAAAAAAAAATCTGCGTGTTTGCTTCCCAAGATACCAGTTTTGAAATTGAAGGATTTCGTTCTTAAACAAATATGTGAGTAGGCCACAAAAAACAAATCTCACAAGTTTGTCTTTTTGCAAAGAGTAGCTTTCAATTGATTCTGAAGGTGTAGGGCAAAAGTTTCAAAAAATAAACGGTATGTTGCAAAACAGGCAGAAAAATGGCAAGGTTATGGAATTCAAATCTGCTTTGATACTATGAAGAAAGAAATAATAAAAAATGGAATCAACATACGAAGACCATGTTTTATGTGGAAAACCCCGAAGGGAAAAAAACTGCAGGCATAGAAGAACATTCTTATTCATGGTTTGCTTAAAAAAGAGCATAACAATATATAAAATACAACTGTCTTACTGGGCAAGAATAACACCCACAATTAGGCCCCAATTAACTCCCCAATCAATTCTACATAACTGGAAATATCTTCTTGCCTTCTTAACAACAGACTCAAGACTAACAAAGCGTGGTGCTTGGAGAATCTCGAACTGAAACATTTGCAGGTGTGCTTTACGTGTGTGGCATTGCACAGGTGCAGTTTTTGGACAATATGCAGTTTTTGGACAGGTGCAAGTGGTGCACAGAAGTAACACATAAAAGCACATCTAACCAGTGCAACATTGTGGTGTTTATTGAAATTAAATAAGATGATTTCATAGCAGCACAGGCGAAGGAGTGTTATCTTTGAAGCCAGCAAAACCAGCACTAGAACATCAAGCCAAGTAGTCCTTCATCAAGATGTAACTCAGCGTTTGGAGCAAGAAAGGATAACTCAAATTGTATTTGAACTTTTGTCCCATGGAGATGGAGGTTCTCTCCTTCTTTATAATAAGCTTTGATGGGTGCAGGTGCATTCACTTTTTTGCCCACTAGATGCAGAGATCCCTCATACAGCATACACACATTGCTATAGCTTGACATGGCGAACTTGTTGATGAACTAAATGCAGGTATTTTCATGTTATTTAGTAGTATTTTGGATTAAATGGACTAAGATATTGAAGGTACAAATTTGTCTGAAAAGAAGGGCTTCCATTCCTACCGCGGCAGTAAATTAAATGAGCCCGATCAAGACGTGCATTACCGAAATTATGTTTGAGCGAAGCTCAAACCAATTCATTTAAATTTTAAGCTGAACTTGAGCTACTCACGAACCAATAAATTAACAGATCTAGCAAGAGCATGAATAATTATATATAAATATCATAATTATAATCCCTTTACATATAAATTATATTGCTATATATACACATTCATGTAAATTATATGATTATATTCAATACTAACAATATAAAATAATTCTATTTAGCAAATAATTAAAATAATCTATATATTAGATGTTAATTGTCATTTATTCTTCTTTCAAGCTTATACGGTTGAATTAGGCTCAAATAAACCAAGCTTAGCTTTGACTCTGATGGGAGAAATATTGGACGCCTCGACCTCGGACCAGATCTTTTATTTGATCTTGGATGTAAGCCGAAAAGAACAACCTCGGTCCCAACCGAGAAGTAGACCAACCGAAGTGAGTTACCTCGGCCCCGGCCGAGGAGTTCATCGGCGCGAGTCAACAAAGACTGATAGCCCTGGTAGCCCGCAGTTGTGGCAACACCATACCCGCACACCGCCCACGCAGACTGGTGCCCATGCCTCAACCATGCGATCGACCGTTGCCTGGCCATCATTGCATGCCATGTTGGCTCAGGTAACGACAAAGCTGGCTCCTCTATACAAGAAAAACAACCCAAGAGACCTGAGGTATGCAATACGCACACAAACTCTCATAAAGCCCTCACTCTACTGAAGTTCTCTCCCTTTACACTGTTGCCTCTCAATTCTGATTTAGGCATCAAAGAGTCCCCCGCCGAAAACTCTCTGGAAAGCGAACTTTTTGCAGGCTACACATGGAGGAGATCCATCCCCCATACCTCCTTTTGCTTGCTTAACTCGTCTCCAGCCGATCCCCGGGTTGTCTGAGTTGCACTCTGACCTCAGCCCAGTTTTGGCGACAATAGATTGGCGCTAAAAAAGGGCCTACCAGCCCCAGCAACATCAATATCCATTGAAAGGAGAGAATCAACATGAAGATGAGAGGAACCCGCAGCATGTCGCCAGCAACATCAACATCTATTGAAGGGAGAGAATCAACATGAAGATGAGAGGAGCCCGCAGCATGTCGCGTGCTTCACAATGACATGCTCCGACCTCCCGAGTGTCGTTGCAGAGCTCGAAATTTGCTTCATTAGAACAACTTGCACCTATAGACACTGAGCAGTCCAACCTGCTCACTCAACAGGTGCAGGTGTTGGCCATGGTAGTCCAGGACCTATAGCAGACAATGGTGCGACCGAATATGGTCCAGCTAAAATCCAGTTGGCCTAGCCACCACTCTCAGTCGCTAGTGCACGGCATATGTCTGGTCAGCCACTACTCCAGATGACAAGACTCGGAGTAGTCCCATTAGAGCCGATGTACTTTGTGGAGTAGTCTCGGCCAGAATGGAAAACGACATACTCCAAGCCCCCATTCTGGTGGGGACTCCATCAAGAGCCCCTTATCTATTTGCCTCATGGAGCCGCCACCCTAGCGAGATGCCAACCTCAATAGGAGAATCGAGAAAATAGGCCGGCAAATTCAGATTCTCAGAGAATAGGCTCCAGAGGCAAATAATGACTACAACTTCTCTTCAGAGCCCCCTTCTTCTGGTGTATCATGAAGGAATTGATTCCACCTCGATTCAAAATGCCCCAGGTGAAGCCGTACGATGGCACCACCAATCCTCACAATCACCTGGAGAGCTTCAAGGCTATATGATGCTGCACGGAGCACCGACGTCGTGCTTTACAAGGCGTTCCCTGCGACACTTCCAAGGCGGCTCGATTCTGATTCTCCGGGCTTTGGCCTGATTTCATCCCTCCTTCGAGCAGCTCGCTCAACTCTTCACGACCCACTTCGCCACTAGCCGGAGACGACATCGCGGTTCAGATGTGCTGGGCGGCATCAGGCAGGAAGAGAAATAGTCTCTTAGGGACTACGACATCTCCTTCAATGCGGTGATGCTAGAGGTCCGTAACTTGGATCAGTCGGTCTTGATGTTTGCGATGAAGAGCAACTTGCGACCGTCAAGATTCCTCTTCTCGCTAGAAAAGTATTTGTCCGTCGACTTTGTAGAAAAGTTAGCATCGGCCCAAAAATATGCAAATGCCGAAAAAACCATTGCTTCTCGCCGCAAGTATGCTGGAGGGAGAGCCCCCCAATAAAGCAAGAGGGGGCATAAGGAGCGAAGAGAGCCAAGGAGTGCTTCACCTTAGTGCAAGGGGGGCTCGCGACAGTCCAAGAGCCCTTTTCGAAAGTTCGAGAGTTATACCCCTCTCACAACCCTAAGGGCTCAGATCCTTATGAAAATCGAAGGACGAGGTTATCTATGCCCTCCACATCGGATGAAGGGCCTGACAACTGTTGACCCCCTAATGGATTTTGATGAATACAAAACACTAGAGCATAATTCCATTATATCTTAACAATTTAATTAAGGAATTCATGTGTTTTATCTAGAATATTGTTGAGAAATGTCTAGGCAAGTTCCCATAATTTTTATGAATTCATTGAAGAACATTTTGAGTTAATGAAAAAGTTCAGGGACAGCCGAGACGTCTCCTGATAGTTTCAGAGACGTCTCTGGCACAAACAGGAAGAACTGGCACACTTGGAGACGTCCCCGGCACCTGCCGAGTCGTCCCCGCGTTAGCGGAGTCGACTCTCTCAGTAGCGGAGTCGACTCTCTCAGTGGCGGCAGAAAGGCAGTTTTCAAGAGATATGCGCGAGACGTCCCCACTGTACGCCGAGTCGTCCTCGCAGGTAAAAAGGAGAGTTCCCGAGTCGTCCCCAAGATAGCCGAGACGGCTCTCTCAGGGTTTTCCAGAGAATGGTTTTTTCGGTGATAAGGCAGCGGAGTCGACCCTGAGACAGCGGAGCCGTCCCCATGCATAAAGTGCAGACGAGCCGAGACGTCCCCTGAAAGAGCGGAGTCGACTCTCTCAGGGAATTCCAGAGGACATGTCTTTCGGAGATAAAGAAGCGGAGTCGTCCCCAAGGCAGCGGAGTCGTCCCCACTCAAAAAGTGCAGACAAGCCGAGACGTCCCCGTAAAGTGCCGAGTCGACCCCAGACAACATAAAAAGTAAAATTCTGTAGGCGAGACGTCCCTCGTTGTAGCGGAGACGTCCCCGGAGCGCCTGGGACGCGACTGACAGCTTTTCAGGTTTGGTTTGAATTTCAAATCCTTCTCTTTTTGTTTCTAACGGCTATATTTGCTTTTTGGGCTATAAAAAGGGACCTCTTAAGTGGTTCTCAACAACTCTTCACCAACCAAAAAGCTAGATCATTCAAGAGAGAAGTTAGAAAGAAAAGCTCAAGGGAGTGAGTGCATTCAAGGAAGGAAATCAAATATTCTCAAGTCTCCCAAGCGATTTCAAGCTCAACCACTCTCGTGCGCTCGGGATTCGAAGCTCACACTCAACCCTACGCGCTCCACCTCGGAAGAATCAACATCTCCCACGCTTCCAACGGCAAAAGGATTCTTCCGGGTTACATTATTCATAATTGTTATATTTGCTTCTTAGAGCTTTTATTTCCTTTTGTAAACTCTTTTATTGTGGTGCTTGTTCCAGTCAAGGGACTTAGAACAAGGGAAAGGCGTCCCAAGCCTAAGAGAAATTGGGGGTTTTAGGGTTTGTTGTGAGCCCGGTGTAAAACAACGAGTTGGGTAGTGAACTCGCAAAACTACCGTACTGTAATCTTGGATTATAGTGGAAATTCCCAAAGGCACTTTGGGGAGTGGATGTAGGAGCGGTGAAGGCTCCGAACCACTATAAAACCGTGTGTTTGTGGTTGTCTCTTCTTATCTCTTTATCCTTATTTTAGTTCATATATTTGTGTGTTTTATTTTTAATTAGGCAAAAAGTTTTTAAAACACCCAATTCACCCCCCTCTTGGGTGACCATCTCTGGGCAACAAGTGGTATCAGAGCGGGTGCTCTGTATATTTCTTGAAAGACCTAACCGTCTTAGCCAAAGATCTAGATGGCAACACCCTTTAACAATGTTCCTGCCGAGGGGCAAGCAACCAATAGACCTCCACTCTTCAATGGGACAAATTATACCTATTGGAAGACGAGAATGAGAATTTTCATTCAAGCACAAGACTATGCCTTGTGGAGGGTTATAGTCAAGGGACCACAAGAACCATCACACGTGGTGAATGGCATTCGAGTTCCCAAACCTGAGGAGGATTGGGATGAGAATGATGATAGGATGGCTCAACTCAATTCTAGAGCCATGAACTCATTATTTTGTTCTCTAGATGTAAATGAGTTCAATAGAGTCTCTACATGCAGTTTCGTTAAGGAAATATGGGATAGGCTTGAAGTTACCCACGAGGGTACAAATCAAGTCAAAGAGTCCAAAGTGAACATTCTAGTTCACAAGTATGAATTGTTTAAGATGGAACCTAATGAAACCATCACATGCATGTTTACACGTTTTACCGAAATTATTAATGGTCTAAAAAGCTTGGGCAAATCTTACACTAACCCCGAACTTGTGAGTAAAATTCTCAGGTCACTGCCAAAAGCATGGGAAGCAAAGGTCACGGCGATTGTAGAAGCCAAAGACCTCAACACCTTGGGGCTAGAACAACTCTTGGGCTCATTGATGACGCATGAGCTCACGATGAAGCAGCATGAAGAAGAGTTGCCAAAGAAAAAGACAATCGCACTCAAGGCTACCTCAAGTGTATGTGAAGAAGAGAGCAGTGAGAGTGAAGAAGAAAGTCAAGATGAGGACTTGGGTTTGATAGTAAGAAAATTTAAAAAGTTCATGAGAAGAAAGAAACCATTCCCAAGAAAGAAATTTGGAGGGAGAAATGATTGGAAAAAAGAAAAAGAAAAAGAAAGAGACCCAATCGTATGCTATGACTGCAAGAGACCGGGACATATTCGTTCCGAATGCCCACAACAAAAGAAGCATTTTGGAAAGAAGAAGAAAAAGGCATTGAAGGCAACATGGGATGACAGTGACACATCATCCTCCGAGGAAGAGAAGGAAGAGACCGCCAATCTATGCTTCATGGCGCTCGAAGATGACGAGGTATGTCAAAACCCAACTATAAATTTTACTTTAGAAGAATTATATGATGCTTTTCAAGAACTTATGGGTGATTGTAGTATGTTAGGAGCAAAGAATAAAGAATTAAAAGCCTCAAATCAAAAACTAAAGGAAAATATTGAAAACCTATTAATTGAAAAGGAGAGCGTTAAAAATATGAACACTACTAACCTAAAAATCGAAAATTCAAGACTTAGCACTGAAAATGAAAAGGCAAAAACACTAATCAAGGAATTAAATCTAAAAGTAAATTCCCTACTCAATAGTAATACCTCACTTGCGCAAACTGTTGAATCTCTTAAAAAGGATATGAAAGAACTAGTTAAAGAAAATTTGAATCTTAAGAATGAGGTACATAAGTACAAGCCAATTGTTGAAAAATTCACACAAAGCTCTGAAAAATTAAATCTTATTCTTTCAAATCAAAGAGCTGTTTTCAATAAAGCCGGATTAGGATATAAAACTAATAAGCAACAAAAGTATCTAAAGAATTTCTTTGTAAAAGCAAAAGACGTAAAAACTGAAAAACCAACATGCTTTCTTTGTGGAAAGAACGGACATAAAGCCTACTCTTGTATTCAAAGAAAAATCCAAACTAACAAGGGTACATTTGTAAAAGCTAAAAACATAACTAAAGTATGGGTGCCTAAGGGAGTCAACTACACTAACCACGAAGGACCCAAGAAAACTTGGGTACCTAAGAGCTTCACATGATCATTCTGCAGATATGCCTTGCAGCCTGAAATAAAAAGAGAATGTGGTATCTTGATAGTGGTTGCTCAAGGCATATGACCGGTGACAAGAGTCTCTTCGTCACTTTGGAATCAAAAGAAGGAGGAGTAGTCACATTTGGAGACAATGCTAAAGGTCGAATTATTGGTGTTGGTAAAATCTCCATATCACCCTCCTCATTTATAGATAATGTATTGTTAGTTAATGGACTAAAACATAATTTATTAAGTATAAGTCAATTTTGTGACAAGGGCTTTAAAGTGTCATTTGAATCATCACTATGCATAATTAATAGTCCAATTGATAATGAGATCATACTCACAGGACATAGGCATGGAAACGTTTACATGGTAGATCTTGATGATCTCACCATGAGGGATGGCCAATGTCTTGTAGCCATGAATCCCAAAGTCAATGAGACTAGTTGGTTATGGCATCGTAGGTTAGGGCATGCTAGCATGGATTTAATCTCTAAATTGATCACAAAGGATCTAGTCAAAGGACTACCACAAATAGACTTTGAAAAGAATAAAATTTGTGCGGCATGTCAATTAGGGAAACAAACAAGAAGTTCTTTCAAGTCTAAGAACATAGTCTCAACATCAAAACCCTTAGAACTAATTCACATGGATTTGTTTGGACCCACTAGAACTGCTAGTCTAGGGGGTAAGAAATTTGGTCTTGTCATTGTTGATGATTTTTCACGTTTTACATGGGTTTCATTTCTTGCACACAAAGATGAGTCCTTTCTCGCTTTTTGTCAAGTTTCATAATAAGGTTTCGAATGAACTCAATCTTAAACTAAAAGCAATTAGGAGTGATCATGGTACCGAGTTTGAAAATCAACACTTTGAAAAGTTTTGTGACGAAAATGGTATCAATCACAATTTCTCGGCACCTAGGACACCCCAACAAAATGGGGTGGTAGAAAGGAAGAATCGCACACTAGCCGATATGGCTCGTACCATGTTGTGCGAATCGGATCTACCAAAGTATTTCTGGGCTGAAGCAATAAATACCTCATGTTATATCTTAAATCGTGCTTTAGTTAGATCCATCTTAAAGAAAACACCGTATGAATTGATAAAAGGTAAGAAACCAAATATAAGTTATTTTCATATTTTCGGTTGTCGATGCTTTATTTTGAATAATGGAAAGGACAATCTCAGTAAATTTAGTGCTAAATCAGATGAGGGGATCTTCTTAGGTTATTCCTCATCTAGTAGAGCATACAGGGTCTTCAACAAGAGAACTCTCGTTGTTGAAGAATCCATTCATGTTGTTTTTGATGAAACTAATGGAGATTCTTCTAGAAAAGAAGAAGATGGTGATGCAGGTATACTTGAAGACCGAATAAAGGAATTCTCCATACAAGACAAACAACATGAGGATGAGGTCAAGGAAGATACAAATCAGCAAGATGAAGAAGGTCAACCTCCATCAAAAATTCAAGATTTTCCTAAAGAATGGAGGTATGCACATGGTCATCCAAAGGATCTAATCCTTGGTGATCCTTCACAAGGTATAAGAACTAGATCCTCTTTAAGAAACACTAGTAATTACCTTGCTTTCGTATCACAAATAGAGCCTAAATCACTAGAAGAAGCTGAAAAAGATGATAATTGGATGAATGCTATGCAAGAGGAATTAAATCAATTCGAAAGAAATGAAGTTTGGACTCTAATGAAAAGACCCCCTAATGTTTCAATTATAGGTACCAAGTGGGTGTATAGAAATAAACTAAATGAAGATGGAATAGTAATAAGAAACAAAGCTAGGCTAGTGGCCAAAGGATATAATCAGGAGGAAGGAATAGATTTTGACGAAACTTTTGCTCCTGTTGCTAGATTAGAGGCTATTAGACTACTTTTAGCATATGCATGCTTCATGGATTTTAAACTTTATCAAATGGATGTAAAAAGTGCATTTTTAAATGGCTATATAATGGAGAAAGTTTATGTAGGACAACCTCCAGGTTTTGAAAATCACTTACATCCAGATTATGTTTATAAATTGCATAAAGCATTGTATGGACTTAAGCAAGCCCCTAGGGCATGGTATGAAAGGTTAAGTAATTTCCTAATTGAGAACAAATTCAAGAGAGGAAATGTAGACAAAACCCTCTTTATTAAAAGAAAAGGAAATGACTTATTGCTTGTACAAATTTATGTGGATGATATAATTTTTGGTGCTACTAATGATAGTCTTTGTCAAGAGTTTGCCAAGCTTATGCAGGGAGAATTTGAAATGAGCATGATGGGTGAGCTCAACTTCTTCCTTGGGTTACAAATAAAACAATCAGAGGAAGGCATCTTCATCAGTCAGTCCAAATACATCAAGGAAGTGCTGGAAAAATTCAAGATGAAGGATGCAAAGGAAATCAGCACACCCATGGGCTCAAGTTGCAAGCTAGACAAAGATGAAAAAGGTAAAAGTATAGACTGCAAATTATACAGAGGTATGATAGGCTCTCTACTTTATCTTACTGCTAGTAGACCAGATATATTATTCAGTGTTTGTATGTGTGCTAGATACCAAGCATGTCCTAAGGAATCACACTTGCAAGCTGTTAAGAGAATTTTAGATATCTAGTAGGGACATCTAATGTAGGCTTATGGTATTCTAAACAATCTGACATAAAATTAATTGCTTATTCCGATGCTGATTTTGCCGGGTGCAAACTCGACAGAAAAAGCACAAGTGGCACATGTCAATTCTTGGGTGCCAATTTGGTTTCTTGGTTTAGCAAGAAACAAAATTCAGTTGCTTTGTCCACAGCTGAGGCTGAGTACATTGCAGCTGGAAGCTGTTGTGCCCAAGTTCTTTGGATTAAGCAACAACTTGAAGACTTCGGTATCAAAATGGATAATATACCAATTAAATGTGATAATACAAGTGCAATTAATTTAACAAAAAATCCTGTCCAACACTCTAAGTCAAAGCATATAGAGATTAGGCATCATTTTATTAGGGATCATGTGCTGAAAAATGATGTGATGATTGAATATGTATGTACAGAAAATCAATTAGCTGATATCTTTACAAAGCCCCTTTGTAAAGAAAGATTCAATTTCTTAAGAAATGCCTTGAGCTTGTATGATCCTAGCAAATGAGTTGAATTTGTATTGGATTACTTTGCTACTCAAACTAGTAATCAACCTCAAGGTAGACATAAGTGAAAACATGAATTCATCTAAGCTAAATGACGAACTGTTTGACTTTCCGGAGGATGGTTACCCTCCCTTGGACTCTTCATGGAGATATTTTCAGAACCTATTTCATAGGTATTCGAAATTTGGTCAAACATTCCTCATTTCAATATTAATAATTCAAAAAAAATTATCAAATTATTATAGGTTGTATCATTAAGGGGGAGGATCACAAACAAATTCACTCTAAGTTTATCAAAAGAGATCATGTCGATTAGGGTAATTAACCAAAATTGGGAGAAGATAGAATACAGTCTGAAATTTTTCAGTGCCGGAGACGTCTCTGGCAAATCGCAGAGACGTCCCCCCAAGGGGAGACGTCTCGCCTTAGTCACGGAGACGTCTCGGGGACCGAATGAGGGCTTTTTAAATAGGTCGAAATCGCTCGAGCCGACTCGAGCTTTCTCCCTCATTCCCGACCAAAACGGAAAACCCTAGCCTCCATTTGCTCTCCACCTCAAATCCCAGCCTCCGTTTGCTCTAAATCACAAACCCTAGCATCCATGGCACCAAAGAAAGCTAGGACAACCCGTGGGAGGCGACCTAGAGTAGCGGCCGACGGTGAGGAACGGCGGGAAGAACCCTCCGCGCCTTCTCCTCCGGTTGCTCCGCCGACCACGACGATTTCCTGTGCAAATCGCACAGTCACGACTGGTAGGTACATCGATTTCTCCTTTTTAGATCATGAGGAGTTCTCTATTGGAGAGAGACTCCGAGCTCAAGGGTGGGAGCACCTTTGCACACTAAATACCTCGACCTATCCCGGCCTAGTTAGAGAGTTTTTTAGCAATATGGCATTAGGGGACCAAGGGTACACTGGATGTGTCCGGGGGACATTAGTGGAAGTAAATGAAGATGTCCTATCCACTGTCCTACAAATCCCTAAGGACGGTGAGGCTCCAACCTCACTTCCCCAAAGGGAATTAGCCCTAAATCTGCTGTTAGGACAAGAGGACTGCGGCCCTCTTGATGTTATCAACTCCCAAGACCTAAACGCCGAAATGAGATTACTTTTAAGTATTGTCAACCGGGTCTTGTTTCCCAAAACCGGTCGCTTCGATTTTGTTTCGGAGCGAGACTTAGCTATTATGCATCATATCCTACAAGGGATCCCTCTAAACCTTCCTAGACTCATGCTAAATTACATTGCCCTATGTCATAGGTATTCTAGATTTAGTATACCCTATGGCATGATCTTTACCTTAATCTTTAAACACTTCAAGGTTCCCATTCCAACAAATGAACCTGCAAAGGCCTTGAGAAACACCGACTACTATAATGAGGGCACAATGAGAAGAATGGAGTTTCATAAGATAGATGGGTCGTGGGTCAAGGTTCCAAAAAGAAAAGCACAAACCATAGAGCCTGAAATCCCACATCATGAGTCTGACCATCACTCTCCTCCACCTAGCCACATGAACATCCCTGATATTCCCTCCAGCTCAGCTGGACCTTCCACATCCATGCCACCACCTCCTCCAGTCAGTGGGCCCTCCTTCCTATCAGAGGATCAGATGCACACCTTAGCATCTGCCATTTGCCAGCAGATAAGGGAGGAGATGAGATCCATGATCTCCACAGAGTTGGCCCCCATCAGAGCTTCACATGAAGGGCTTCTACAAGAGATGAAGGATATTAGAAGTCAAATTGAAGCTACAACACAAGAAATAATTGGTATGGGTGCCACCCAAACCATCAGATCATTAGAGCTCAAGGACAGCTTGAAGAGCATTTCCAAGAGTCTTAAAGAGCTAACAAAGCCAGATGGCAATGTGAGCACCTTAGTTGCCCAACTCAGAGGAAGAATTGAAATGGCAACTATAGAGTTTGAGGCACTTGTGGCAGGTTTCCACAAGTCACAGGGAGATCAATTTAAGACCCTCATGGATTCTATCAATGCATTCATAGATGCAGCTTGAAAGGCTTATGCACAAAGTACAACTAGTAGGCCCCATGAGCAACGTCGCCGATGATGGATATCTTGTAGGATCTTCTTTTTGTAAATCCTAGGCTATTTTGAAACACCTTTTGTATTAGAAATCAATACTTGTAATGATTTCTTCTTTTGACTATGTACTGACTTCAAAGGTTTATGATGACATATGAATGAATACAATCTCTTTTGAACACCTTGTGTACATTGCCAATTCTGCGTATGTGTTTCTGTGATTGTGTATGTAATTGTATGATATGCCATAAAAATTCTTACCACATACCTTGAGTGTTCAAATTTGATACAAAGAAACAATGCACATAAAACAGGGGGAGCACATCTTGTGATAACTATGTTAAACTAAAAGATAAGTCTGAAATGAATTCCAAAACAAAGGGGGAGTGATATGAATACATTAATAGAAATGACTTGGACAGGGGGAGCACAACTTGAATATCCTTGAGTAAAATGAATGCTGAATTCCACTATAAATTGAGTCTTAAGCACCTAAGGATAATTTGTCCCCTTCATGTTGCTGACAAAAAGGGGGAGTAGATAGTATATGGAATGCAAAATTTATATGGAATGCAAAATTTATAATAGATATTGAATATGGAGATATTGAAAGGGGGAGTATGAAAGGGGGAGTAGACATGGATATTGAATATGGAATGCAAAATTTTTAATCATACTCCAAAGTTGAATTAGGAAAGATAAAATTGAAGAATATTGATTTTAAGATAATTGCCCTTCTGGAAAAGAAAGGGGGAGTCAAAAAGAATCTAGCTTTCAATTATCTTCAGCATCAATATTTCATTTTAACTTGATTCAAACTCAGTTCATATGCCAAAATCATTTAAGAACTATAAAGATCAATCTTATGCACAAGGAAAGAACTGAATTGAGTGATGCACATTGTATCTAGGCCAAAATATTATACTTGTACATCCGATCAAATACTGTGTATATGTTTAAATTTCAAATTTTGCATATACTCAGTGTTTTGTCATCATCAAAAAGGGGGAGATTGTTGACCCCCTAATGGATTTTGATGAATACAAAACACTAGAGTATAATTCCATTATATCTTAACAATTTAATTAAGGAATTCATGTGTTTTATCTAGAATATTGTTGAGAAATGTCTAGGCAAGTTCCCATAATTTTTATGAATTCATTGAAGAACATTTTGAGTTAATGAAAAAGTTCAGGGACAGCCGAGACGTCTCCTGATAGTTTCAGAGACGTCTCTGGCACAAACAGGAAGAACTGGCACACTTGGAGACGTCCCCGGCACCTGCCGAGTCGTCCCCGCGTTAGCGGAGTCGACTCTCTCAGTAGCGGAGTCGACTCTCTCAGTGGCGGCAGAAAGGCAGTTTTCAAGAGATATGCGCGAGACGTCCCCACTGTACGCCGAGTCGTCCCCGCAGGTAAAAAGGAGAGTTCCCGAGTCGTCCCCAAGATAGCCGAGACGGCTCTCTCAGGGTTTTCCAGAGAATGGTTTTTTCGGTGATAAGGCAGCGGAGTCGATCCTGAGACAGCGGAGCCGTCCCCATGCATAAAGTGCAGACGAGCCGAGACGTCCCCTGAAAGAGCGGAGTCGACTCTCTCAGGGAATTCCAGAGGACATGTCTTTCAGAGATAAAGAAGCGGAGTCGTCCCCAAGGCAGCGGAGTCGTCCCCACTCAAAAAGTGCAGACAAGCCGAGACGTCCCCGTAAAGTGCCGAGTCGACCCCAGACAACATAAAAAGTAAAATCCTGTAGGCGAGACGTCCCTCGTTGTAGCGGAGACGTCCCCGGAGCGCCTGGGACGCGACTGACAGCTTTTCAGGTTTGGTTTGAATTTCAAATCCTTCTCTTTTTGTTTCTAACGGCTATATTTGCTTTTTGGGCTATAAAAAGGGACCTCTTAAGTGGTTCTCAACAACTCTTCACCAACCAAAAAGCTAGATCATTCAAGAGAGAAGTTAGAAAGAAAAGCTCAAGGGAGTGAGTGCATTCAAGGAAGGAAATCAAGTATTCTCAAGTCTCCCAAGCGATTTCAAGCTCAACCACTCTCGTGCGCTCGGGATTCGAAGCTCACACTCAACCCTACGCGCTCCACCTCGGAAGAATCAACATCTCCCACGCTTCCAACGGCAAAAGGATTCTTCCGGGTTACATTATTCATAATTGTTATATTTGCTTCTTAGAGCTTTTATTTCCTTTTGTAAACTCTTTTATTGTGGTGCTTGTTCCAGTCAAGGGACTTGGAACAAGGAAAAGGCGTCCCAAGCCTAAGAGAAATTGGGGGTTTTAGGGTTTGTTGTGAGCCCGGTGTAAAACAACGAGTTGGGTAGTGAACTCGCAAAACTACCGTACTGTAATCTTGGATTATAGTGGAAATTCCCAAAGGCACTTTGGGGAGTGGATGTAGGAGCGGTGAAGGCTCCGAACCACTATAAAACCGTGTGTTTGTGGTTGTTTCTTCTTATCTCTTTATCCTTATTTTAGTTCATATATTTGTGTGTTTTATTTTTAATTAGGCAAAAAGTTTTTAAAACACCCAATTCACCCCCCTCTTGGGTGACCATCTCTGGGCAACAACAACCAAGAGAGGCAAGAAGAAGTACTGCTGGTTCATTGAGACCGCAACCACGACACCGTAGAGTGTGTTCAACTCAAGAAAGAAATCGAAGCACTCATTCGGCACAGGCCTCTAGACCGATATGTGTGCCCTCGGTAGGAGTAAGAAGCACCCACTTTGGCCTCTAATCTGCCGACCTCGGGGCTTACCAACAATCACTCGATAGCAGGCATCATCAATACGATCGCTGGCAAGCTTGCCAAAGCCCCCAAGTGCCTCAAATAGCTGAGCTCCTCAAAAAAAAAAGAAAAAAAAAACCAACCATGGGGCCACCATGAGTCATAGAGGTAGGGGGCAGGTCATGGGGCCAGGGGGCAACGGAACATGTCCCATGCTCACCGGACCTAATGGAGGAATTACGGAGCACGCCCTTCAGTTAGAATCCCCCACTTCGAATAACGAAACTAAGTGTAAGGCGCTCAATACCAGACTCAAACCTTCAGAGGATCTCGAAATTCAATAATTGAAAGAGTTCAGCGAACCTCGATAGTGCCCCGATTCCGCGGGCTTGGAACTACAACAACCCTAGCACCCAATTATCAGTAAGATCCAGTGAATTCCGAGCATATCTCTAATGAAAAACCCTCTTGTTATGTTTCTATCTTAAGATTGAATGCCATGACAAGCATAGTCGACTTGGAATACCCCAGGTATGCATGGACCCCAATGAAGGAGACACCCTGAGGATGCATGGAGCCTCCCTAAATCGAGCTGGCTCGGGATCCCTCCAAGACTCTATATATTTCGAAGATGAACGAAGGTGCCAACCTCCTAAAGACCGAGCCCACTTAATTTTTTTATAGTAAACAACCCTAGAGATGCCTCCAGGAGCATACTTCGGAGATGTGAAAACCAAGCACACTTGAATTTTCTCTGGTAAGCAACCCCAGAGATGCCTAGAGGAGCATATTCTAGAGATGAAAAAAATCAGCCGCTGTATCGAAAGCTCGGCGAGTCAACTGACCTCTTCAGGTCAAAAATGGCCTGAGTAGTAGAACTGGCCGCCGCGCTGAAGGTTTGACGAGTCAATAGATCTCTGCAGGTTAGGAATGGCTCGAGCAGAAGAATTGGCCACCGCGCCGAAGGCTTAATGACTCAACCAACCTCTTTAGGCCAGAAATGGCCCGAGTAGGAGAGTCGACTGTCGTGCCGGAGGCTCAACGAGTCAACTGACATATTTAGGTAGGGAATGGCTCAAATAGGAGAACCGACCACCGTGTCGAAGGCTCACAAGTCAACCGACTTTTTTAGGTCGGGAATGGCCCAAGCAGAACCATCCACTGCTCCAAAGGTTTGGCGCACCAAACAAACTCTCTAGGTTGAAAACGGCCAAGCAGAAAATCGAACCCACTCAGATTTTCTCTAGTAAACAATCCTAGAGATGCCTCCAGAAGAATACTCCGGAGATGAAAAAACCAAGCCCACTTGGATTTTCTCTGGTAGCCTACCCTAGAGATGCTTCTGGGAGCATACTCCGGAGATGAAAAGACTAAGACCACTCAAATTTTCTTTGGGAGCAAACCCTAGGGATGCCTCGAGGAGTATACTCCTAAGATGAGAAGACTAGCCGCTACGCCAAAGGCTCAGCAAGCCAGCTGACCCCTTAGTTCAAAAATGACTCAAGCAGGAGATCATCGCGTCGAAAGCTTAGTGTGCCAACCAACCCCCTTAGGTCGAGAATGGCCCAAGCAAGAGAACCGGCCGTCGCGCCAAAATATTGGCATGTCAACCAGCCCCTTTAAGTCGAGAATGGTCTGGGCAAGAGAATCGGCCATCATGTCAAAGGCTCGATGGGTCGACCGACCTCTTTAGGTCGAGAATGGCTCGAGAAGAACAACTACCTGCTGCGTCGAATGCTTGGCGTGCCAATTGACCTCTTCAGGTTCGAAACAGAGTAGAAGACAAAGCCAGTCGAAATTCTCCAGAAACCGAACTTTAGAAAAATCACTGGAGAGCCTAAGACAAGCTAAAGCTCCACGACCAAGATGGTTCGGTGAGACGATCTGAACTCAAATAGAGAAATAAACAAACACAAGTAAAGGCTGAAGTCAGGTGAGAATTTCTTTACTTTTGTTATCTTTTAGCGTTTGTGTGTCTATATATATATGTATTGAGCTCGGCCAAGCCCGAATGAAAGGAACTATACAAAAGATCAAAGCTTGGGGCAATGACATGAACTCAAGCAAAAGTAAATAGGAAGGATGAAAATCGAAGTCAGGTACTTCAAAAAATTTCTTTATTTTCAGTTTTTCTACATATACATTTGACCTCGGTAGAAACCGAGCAAAAAGAACTACAGTGAAAGATCGAGGATTGACGCAAACTCATACAAAGAGCAAACAACAACACGATGCAAACCAAGACGAAGTCAAATCTTTGTGAAGATCCTTGCCTGCAAGGTCGTCACTCGAGGGGTCGGATCCTCGGATGCAATCTGCAACATCAAAGCAAAGATTCAGGACAAGCATTCACCATTGCCACTGCCGACCTCGACATCTTCATAGACTTCGAGGTTGCCGCCTCCATCACCACCTTCGCCACCCCCATCATCATCATCATCGTCGTCAAGACCGAAGAAGTTCATCACCAAAAAAAGCTATTGTGCTCGAGCTCGGCATTCTGCGAAGCCCTTCCCGAAGGCATCAGCGTCCTCCATCTCCGGCGATGCTTTAGGAAGACCATCCGGCGCATTTAACACCCCTGACAAAGATCTTGCCCTCAATTGAGGCGATTGCTCGACTTCCATTGCCCGAATTGAAATATAGTTAGGGCTCGAAAATGGGACGCAAGTAATGGAGAAAATATTAGACATCTCGATTTCGAACTAGATCTTTCTTTTAACATCGGATGTAAGCAGAAGAGAATAACCTCAGGCCCAGCCAAACAGCAGACCAATCGAAGTGAGTTACCTTGGCCCTAGCCAAGAAGCTAATTTGCATAGTCAATAAGGACTAACAATCACTACAGGAAAAGGTAGATTTCCCGACGCTTTTTTCCCGACGCTAGGGAAAAGCGTCGGGATAGTTTTGATTAGCGCGAAATTGTACCGACGCTTTTAAAAAGCGTCGGTACATCTTTAGAAGCGACGACGCTTTTTAAGCGTCGTGGTAAGCTGGACCTACGACGACGCTTATAAGCGTCGTCGTAGGCCAAATCCTTTCCAACCCTCTCTGCCTTAAAAAGTCTCGTCTCGTCTCCTCTCCTCTCATTCAAAAGGGTCCCCATCTCCTCTCCTCTCCATCTCGCTTCCCGAGCTCCGATCGGCGTCCCCGAGCTCCGATCGCCTCTTCGTCTCGCTTCCCGAGCTCCGATCGCCTCCCCATCTCGCTTTCCGAGCTCCGATCATCGTCCCCGCGCCGACATCAATCCATCGCCTCCCCATCTCGCTTTCCGAGCTCCGATCGGCGTCCCGCGCCGACATTAATCCATCGCCTCCCCATCTCGCTTCCCCGCCACCGTCGACCTCGCCCTCCGGTTCCCTTCTTCTTCTCTCGTTTCTTGCATTTTTTGCTCTTGGCGCTTCTAGTATTTTGTGTTGATTTTTGGGGGTTTTTGCAGATCCCTTTCCTTTCTTGGTGATTGCAGGTGCTTCCGGGCCTTAAAAATTATAGGTGCTTCCTTTCTCGTTTCTGAAGCGGCTTAGGGATTTAAAGAGGACAGAGAGGAGTTCTTCTTCTGTAATTCCTCCTCCTCCATTACGGATAGTTCGCGATCGTTTCTATTTCTTCTCCTCGGAATCGAATCCATGGCACAGAAGCGGAAATCGGCCGCGACGCGCCTCGACGAGGACGATCGGACGCTCTACTCCATCTTCTGCAGCGCGGCCAACTCTCCTTCTAGGCCGGCGAGCACCATGCCCTGGTTCCTCCCTCTCTCATCCTCATCAATCGACCGTTCCCAGGTTCATCTTTGCTTTATGGTTTTTTGAGATCTTTGCTTTATGGTTCCTTTATGGTTCATCGTTGACCTAGTTCCTTCTAGGCATGGCCGCATCAAATTCTTTAGGAAGTAGGAGGGAGAAGAGCAGGTGAGGAAGGAAGGGATAAAAGTAAGATCAAGATAAGGAATAGAAGTCACCTCCTGCATAATTGACTTGTGCTTTTCTCTGTTTTTTTTTAAATATTTGTGTAAGGTCGTCATTGTATTATTGTTCTTAAGATGAAGTTTATACATTAGGAACTACCATCAGTGGAGCAAGTGGATAATGACATTATATTTTTGATATTCTAAAAACTCATGCTTCTGTTATTCTGGAAATTTATCCATTTTCTCTGATGCTAGATGTTTGAGATAAGTTAATGTTGACCATCATAAGTTGATTGCTTTGGTTGTTAAATGGATAGTGATTTCTGATGCAGGTGTGCTTCTTGATGACCTACTTGTTGCTGAAGATCTGGCTGCTGCCGAAACAACAAGTGCAGCTTCCCATGCTGCAGCAGCTGCAGCGGCTGCCAATATACAAGCAGGAAGATCACCTGGAACACCTGGAAGATTCACATATGCTGATGAAAGATCAAAACAAACTATTCCAGAAGCCGTTCCTGATGGTGCAGTTGTGCTTGGTACTCCTGTTGCCCCTCCTGTTAATGGGGATATGTACACCGACATAAGCACTGAAAATGCCATGCTGCAGGGACCAAGGTAGTCTATCAGTGAGGATATGAATGTCTTATGACTGCTCTGGTTTTGTTTTAGCTTATTGTGGCAGGATTTTTTTGGGTCTTGAATGAAAATTAGCCAATTCCTTCAATTATTTTTAAAAAATCTAGTGGAATTTACTAGAATTGATTGGGATATGTCACTTAGGATTGATTTTGGTGCAGGAGACTGAGCAAAGGTGTGGAATATTTGGTTGAAGCCTCAGCAGCAGAGGCTGAGGCAATTAGTGCTACTCTGTTTTTTTTTAAAAAAAACAGGTGGCTAACGCCGACGCTTATAAGCGTCGGCTTTGAGTCTTTTAGCGACGCTTTTAAGCGTCGCTAAAATGCGTCGTTCAAAACTGAGCTTTCAGCGACGCTTATAAGCGTCGGCTTTGAGTCTTTTAGCGACGCTTTTATTAGCGTCGGAAAAGCCCTGTTTTTGCCGACGCTTTCTCTTAGCATCGGCAAAAATCGGACCCACGCCCACCTGCCCGACGTCTGATCCACGCTTTGGGGAGCGTGGGCTGGAAATTTGCCGACGCTTAAAAGCGTCGGTAGAGACCAAAAAAACCGCCGGAAGATATCCTTTCTTTTGTAGTGAATCCTAACAACCGACAGCCATGGCATCCCATAGTCTTGGCAACACCATGCCTTGTGCCAAACCTGCGCCGCACGCCGCCCACGCAGACTGGCGCCCACACATTGGTCATGCAACCAGTCGTTGCCCAGCCATCATTGCACATCACATCAGCGTAGGTAGCAACAAAGCTGGCTCCCCTAAACAATGAGAACAATCTGGAGGACCTGAGATACGCAATACGCAGACAACATTTGTCACAAAGCCCTCACTCTGCTGAAATTCTCTTCCTTCAACATTGTTGCCTCTCGATTCTGACATAGGTATCGGAGGATCCTCTGCCGAAAACTCCTCGGCAAGCGGACTTTTTGCAAGCCACACATGGAGGAGAACCACCCCCGCACTTCGTTCTATTTGCTCAACTCGTCTCCAACTGACCTCTAGGTCGTCCGAGTTGCGCTCCGACCTCAGCCCACTTTCGGCGACAACAGACTCAGATCATTCATTAATCATGCTAACCAAACTCTAAGCTGAATCTTTAGGAAAGAAGTGTTGCTTACATATGGAGTTAAAACTTCAAATATAAAGCTTTATAATGAAGTTCATAACTTGATACCAAAACCAAAATAAGATATTAAGGCATTTTGGTCCTCCTCAGAGATAAAATATATATGAAACTAAGAGCTTAAGTTGAGAAATAAAAAAGAAACTTTATCTTTCTTAAAATCCGAACAAATTACTATGTTTATATTTGAAGTTTTAGTCTCATAAAACAAGAAATAATTTACATTATAATATTCCTGAAATGTTGCTTGTAACAGCCTATTCTTTTAACTTGAATGGCTACATGACCAGTTGCGACCAAAACAAATTGCAAAGAAATTTGACATTACTTCATTCTCAAAAAATAAAGAAATTTGAAATGAAAAAAGTTTGAACCATGCTACTTGTCTTTCTAGAGATAGCAGCATTTCAACCGTGTCTTCTGTATGATTTTTCAATTTATGTTCTAATTACCTATCTTTGCAGTAGCCATCTTATAATCACCAAAATCCATTATTGGAGATTTTTAAGCTTAAACAAATCTCCAGACTCACATTCTACCACCAACATAATATATATATATATATTCTTGCCTTGAAACTAGCCAACAAGGTGGGATAAAATAATCAAAGCAGTGCACAACAACAGTTTGCTGCAGTTTGGTACGATATGTAAGCATCCAAGCAGGATCTTAATATGCGTTACCCTTGCATATTCACTAAAAACTAAAAACTAGTACATATATATGAGCTTCGCAGCTCATATTTAATACATACACAAGGCTTGGTTTTGGAGCACAGGACTTGATGCACAGGATGATGAGACGAGCTCACTTATTTAGACACACCATGACAAACGCAAAGCCAACTACTAGAAACTAGACCCCCTAGTTATTTAAACAGCGAAGGAGATCACTCTACAACAAAAGCTTTGATGCAAGCAGAGGCATGCTTGATACTGAGGTACTTTCAGCATTTTTTCTGGCACATGCAGCGTCGCCGGAGCCCTTCGCAGTCGCCGCCGCCGTAGCCCTCGCCCATGCAGACCTGGGCGCAGTTGGTGTCCGAGAGGCAGATGCCTTTGAAGCCTGCACTCTTAACCCTGCAAACCCTAGCTTCGACTCCAGGCATCCCATCCTCTATCAAAAATATTGCGTTAGAAAGCATAGTATACGTATATTCTGCTTTGCAATGACATAATGGGAAGTCCTTTTCCTTCCTTCTGGTTGCTTAGAGCCTGTTTGTTATGGTTGTTTTATGAATTAGTGAAATATTATGCACAGATTTATGTTGAAAGTAGAAATTGCATAAATCTTCGTCCATGCTCTCATTTCACACACACACACACACACACACACACACACACACACACAGAGAGAGAGAGAGAGAGAGAGAGAGAGGAGGGCTAGCTGATCCGATTTGTTAGATATAATCTACAAAAACTACGTAATTTAAAAATCCCTAACCTATGTCTCAAGTAATAAGAAAAATTGGATAGTTTAGCTTACACGAAACATTCTCTTTTGACCGACTAGAGTCTCTAAATCATATAATTTGTGGTTTATAAACAGTTTAGAGATAACAGCTTAAATCTAACGGGTTATATCATTAATATGAAATCTCTATCATCTAATTTAGACTTGATCACATCTTACCGGATCCTGGTCTCTCTCTATATATAGAGAAAGAGAATCATCTTCTTATAGGTAATCAGCTTACTTTATCGTCTTAATCATCATTATTTGTAACCATTTTAGAGGACACATTACACATGCATCTCCCAAATTAGTGCTTTTTCTTTTTTTTAGGGAATGAGTTGCAACAGCAAATGTAAGAAAGGAATCACAAGAGGAGGGGTACGTGAGCAAGGGATAGCAAATTAAGAAGGCTTCTTTAGAGTTAAGATGCACTAATATAGAGTATAACTTATGTTCCATTAGCTCACTTCAGTGTTGTCGTCGTCACCCTAAAAATAAGAGATTTGCTTCACAAAACTAACAATTAACTTGTATTGTTAAATATTATATTGTCAAGCTATAGTCTAGCTCTTTCATGCATAGTGTCATGAGGACCGCATGCATGGAAGAGCAAGGCACATAAAATTACATAATTATATATAAGTAGCCTTTATACCACATACATTCAAAATAATCGCGTATGAATGCTGATCATTTTATCAGCAACAATATTTATATTCTTATAAAATTTTTAACATACATATATATATAGTAATTAATTATATATATCCACTCAGTCCATTAATATAGAACCTCATCATCTAATCTAGACCTTGTCACATCTTACCAGATTCTACTCTCTCTCTCTCTCTCTCTCTCTCTCTATATATATATATATATATATATATATATATATATATATATAATCTTTTTATTGGTAATCAGCTTAGTTTATCATCGTAATCATCGTTATTTGTAACCATCTTAGAGGACACATTATGCATGCACCTCCCAAATTAGTGCCTTTTCTGTGGGGGGGGGGGGGGGGCAGGAATGAACGGGAAACAGCCTACTTACTTCGACTAAGCAAATGCAAGAAGGGAATCACAAGAGAAGGGTAACGAGGGATAGCAAATGAAGGATGCTCTTTAGAGTTAAGATGCACCAATAGATAATATAATTTATGTTCCCTTGGCTCAGTTTAGTGTTGCCTTCACCCTAGAAACAAGAGATGTGCTTCACAAAATTAACAATTAACTTATATTACTAAACATTATTATTGTCATGCAGCAGTCATCGTTGGCCCTTTCATGCATAATGTCACAGGGCTCGCATGGAAGAGCAAGGCACATAAAATTACATAATCATAAGTAGTCTTTATACCACATACATCCAAAATAATCACGTATGAATGCTGATCATTTTATCAGCAACCAAGGAAACGGCAGCACCACATGTTTAGGTTGGAACGGGTTCATGGCGAGCCCTGCGCATCCATGCATGGATGGTGATGCCGGCTCCCTGATAATGCATGATGTAATGTCGTGTAGTACATGAGATGCATGGAGATAGTAGTGACATTGCCCAACTGTTTTCTTTTCATTTTGGCATCCTCTCCAAGTCTCTCCCTTTCCTTGAGGCTCTTTAATGGAGAGTGCCAACTTTCCTTGACACTAAAGGGACAAAATCCTAGTGGTCCTCATTAGAAGAAAGCTTGTCATCCAAGTAGAAGAGCATGAAACATCTACTCCCAATTAAGGCAGCCACTACATAAGAATTTGAGGTCGTGATTAAAACTCTTTATAAGCTGCTCGATCCATAATCTAAATAAAATTTACATTATAGTAAATTTAAATTGACAGCAGAAGTGTTTCTTTTTTGTCTCCTCTATTACATGCATACATGGATACTAGCCACATACTCCCCATAAGATCCAATACATTAAGCAAATGCCGGTGAGACCAACATGAATAGCAAACATTCTTCACTAAGGACAAGTAAACTACTATCCTTTGACAAACTTTGAATTTGTGAAGCTAATTAATAATCTTTCACAAAACAAAAGCATCGTATACAACTCATTAATGTGATTTTAAATAACTAGAAGTTGTATGGAAAATGCAGGGGGGGGGGAGAGAGAGAGAGAGAGAGGCTTACGGGAAGCCAGGAGGAGAAGCACCAAGAAGAGGACACACATGGAAGCCTTCTTGACCCCCATGACTAAAGAGGTTGGTGCTGTGAGGGAGAGCAAGGCCTTGGCCAAAGAAGCGGCCGTATAAAGATCACCACCTATTGCGTGCTAGGATAGGTGGCAACATGGACTGCCGTCACGTAGCAACAGTGCTCACCACGCGTAGGCTGAGGCTGCCCATAAAATGACAGGTGGGGTTACGCCTTGAATTTTTATTTTGCTTCCTCGAAAGTGTGGCAACTTTATTTTTTTTGAATTTTATGAATTTAATTAATAAGATCTTAGAAAAACTTGCGAGATTAATTATGATCTGTGGTATCCATCAGCACCCAATCGCATGACCTGGATTAATTAAATGATTTTCTTATCATATACAGTACATGAAGCTTTAAAGTTTATTTTCCACCTAACTTAGGGCTTAGAAGCCTAATACCGATTAGGTAAGAACTCCATATCCATAAAAAAGGGCTTGACATATCCGGTAGCATGCAAGATTCTTTTGTTTTGATTCATTATTCAAATCTTATTCATCTTTGTTCTCCAAAATCCTTCTAAAGCATCGGAGAGTCTCCCCCGTCGGACACACTCCAACGACTTCTGTACTATTCTTCCTTGTGTGTGTAAATTGGTACTCCTCAAACTTTCAAATCAGGTTTTGGCAACAATACTGCTTAAAGTTTTTATCCATAGACGAGGTCATTTCTAGGTGCAGGATATCATACCCTTCGCTAATAATTTTGGCTCCTTGCAAAGTATATATATATATATGATTGTATAGCAGTTTTCTTCATTCATGTGATATCTTGTACCTACGTGAGGAGTGAAGAGATGATAAAAGTACAAAGTTGTTGGAGAGACTCCGTGATGTGGCAATGGGTCGAGTTGAGTTGGGTTTTGATCTGGTCAAGTAAGGAAAATGACAATAACATACAAAATCTTGATACAAACCCAACCCAACAAGATATCAGGTCAATATTTCTTCATCATCATCCACCCATGGGTTATCTAAAATTGCTCATTTGACACTAATGGAATGTAGTTTGCAAGCCTCTATCCCTAATAAATCTAAGCTAACCTATCAATTTCAATATGTATAATATTTACCAGCTAATGTTCAAAATGATTTAAACAACTATTTATTAAGAATAAACCAATAACTAAAAAAAATCGATTCGATCGATCCTTAAACTCTACCCTCATAACCTAAGTCAAAGTAAAAGCTCTAGTCCGCAAGTAAAAGCTCTAGTCCGCGCCTAACTCGTTTGAAATTTGGGTTAGAAAATTTTAAACATTATTGACCTAAATTAAAAACCCCTAACCCAAATCCAAATCAAAAGGTAGGGTTGGATTTTCAGGTTGGGTCAGCTTGTACCACCCCTTGGAGCAACGATTGTGAGACCCCATTGTTGCCAAAGCTTCAAAGTTTCCATGATTTCTAGATTTTTTTTTTCTTTTTTGATTTCTTGCATAGACCTATGGTAGATTGGGGCAGCAAAAGTCTCTGCACAGCAAGTTACACCAATACCCTCACATTATGTTACAGGAGAACTTTTTATGTGCATGAAGCGGGGGGTCCTCGCATTTCCGGAGTATGCAATGAAAAGCATGCGACCCAAAAAGATCGATAAAATTTGATAGCATGACTAATCCTTAATTTTTCAAAAAATTAAATCAAATCATCTCTAAAACCAGATAACTTGATTGCCCACTCAGCCTCCACTCTAGTACAAGATTGTTTTTCCAATTATTTGATTGCAACTAATATTTTAGAAAGTAAAACCTCACTAAAAGATCTTTCTAAATAAATAAGATATTCCGTCGTCCTAATAAGCTCTGACTTTGCTTTGTCTTTTAAACATTCATGGACCAATTACTCTAAATTCTATAGTTTTTTTTTTTTTTTTGATAAGACTGAGAGATCATATATGTCTAGTATGAATATATCCAATAAAGTCAGAAAATAAAATAATTTTTTAAGAACCTATAATCTTACTATTAAAAATAGAGCCTTCTATTTGATATCAACAAAATATAATTTTTTTTTAATAAAAGATATATTTTGATAAAAATATATTCGCAGCCATTAATATATTTGTTATTTCAATGCATATTCTAATGATACTTTTCTTTTTGTCATTCTGAAAGTTGATTTACAGGAATATTGGTCCCTAATATTCTGAAAGTTGATATCCATTGGTCACAGCTAGCCAATGAAGAAGGTAGCACAAATAGATTACTATGCTCAGATGTGGCTCGATCGATAGGGCTCAAAAGAGAGCTAGGTTTTATATAGGCAGGGACTAGGGATCCAATCCGCCAGCTTGATAATAATGATGCAATAGGCACAATGTGACAAATCCTCCTCATGACCTTTGGGTTTGGGCGAGCCACACTAGGTTTTCTGTATTTGTTTATTGGATATTTGTGCAGGAATATCCTGCAGAAATAGAGCCTGTATACTCATCCAGAACAAAAAGAAAAACAAAATTCATAAAGATCATTTTTTTTCTTCACACAGGATTCGAGCTAGGAAATATTGGGTTGATATAGGCTATGCTGAAAAAAGCTGTCCAATCTAAGAATGTAGAAGAAAATTCAGCCCAATTCTGTTAGCTTGCTCAAATAAACCCTTAGTTTTTTTTTTTTCTTTTAAGAAAAATGAGCTTTCCATGCAATTTTTCTTGTTACAAAAATACCCATAGCATTCTGATCTTCATGTTAAGTACTAATTGTCAGTAAAGAGACTGATAAAAATTCATTTTTCAAAGAATGAAAAATCTCCAAACACTACAATTCTTTTAATATGATTTTTTTTTTTTTTTTTTTTTTTGTATTAAGCTTCGATTGGGTATTTCCTTATGTTTGGAGAAAGGTTTTCGTGGGCCTCATTATCTTAACTTATGCGAACCGAAATATCAAAATTAGAGCCTAGTAGGCTAATCCTTCAGAATTGGGCTAGGATCATGACTTGAGCTGTCGATTGAAGCATGATCCTATACCAACCAAATTCCATCAAGCCCAAATCCCATAGAAAGGGGAAAAAAAAAAAGAATCCATAAATTTTTTTCTTCGAGCAGGCCAAAGGCTGGGATCTAAATTGGGTTTGGACACTCTTAGGAAATATGAGATAGATGGGCCAAGAGACCCGATTCCTACATAGTTTTCAGCCAATTCTGTAAAAATATTCAAACAGGCTCTAATCTTCACAGTTAATCAACTATCATTTTAAATTAACTTTTTAATAATTAAATATTCAAACTATGTTTTAAATAGAATTATTTTAATATTACTCATTGGACCAATTGTGAAATATGACCTCAGTGTTACGGTTATACCAATATTCACATGTACTTACTGATCAGCAAAATCTGCCATAGTCGCGAACAAAGAATTAATTTCATATTCCGAATATAACAATTGAAACATAAGGGAAGATGAAATATATTTACCAAGAGCTTCCTATCTTTATTACAAGTCCACGGTTGGATGGTGAATAAAGGGAATAATAGGCTTTAACTTTGGGTTCAAAAGCCATATCAAATACAGATCGCCTTGAAGATAAAATCAAGATTTAAAGACACTACTCATTGCATTCATAATTATGAGTCGGAGCACTATGAAGACGCACAAACCAGAAAAAGAAAAATAAAAGAGCTTACTTGCATTAATACGCAAGATTTGCAACTTTTCGATGCAACAAGCATGAATATACTTCTGACATAAGCCACATTTTCTAAAAGCATGCACAAGACACTTTCAGGGAATAAATTTCATCATCCATTGACAATTACTTCCTACAAGAGATGAAACAACTACTTTCTTTTTTAAAATTCATGTAACTGGTAGCGGTGCAAATTAAATCTCTGAGTGCAACACATCGTTACCAGTATTGGAATAGAAAACGAGCCAACCCCATCAAAATTGAAGCCTCAAAAAATCTACTCAAAAGATCCTCCAAGCATCGACAGGAGCAAACCACTGGATCTCTCAAAGTTCCATAGTGCAGTTTTTTCAGTAGCGGGCACTGACCAGGGCCATGTGCTCAATCAAGTCTAGCACTCGGTTGCTGAACAAGAAAGCCAGGAGAAGCATCAGCTCAAGACTTTGAACATAATATAGGGACAGCAATGGAGCGAGAATAAGAGTAGCTACTTACCTGTAGCCCCATTCATTGTCATACCAGGAGACGAGCTTCATAAAGGAAGCACTTAATCCAATACCAGCCTTTGCATCAAATATGCTAGACCTAGAAAATATATAACACATGCAACGGTTTAGCACCTCCGTAGCTTAGTAACAAATGGGAAACACTTACATATAGACTCCTTACCTCGAGTCACCAACAAAATCATTTGAAACAACATCCTCATCAGTGTAACCAAGTATGCCTTTCAGTGGGCCCTCTGATGCAAACCTGTAATAAATTGACAAGATTAGAAGTAACAAAGTAAAAAAAATAATATATCAAAATCTTCATGTACATGTGAGCCTTGTACATACGCACGCACAAAAATATATAGCATATTATTTACCAAGATCTTTGCTCGTCAGTGTAATCATGTACAGATGATTCTGCAATCATGTATAGATGTCCCACTTTTAAGGTTAAAGTGTCTACATTATCCTAGTACATGGACCGTACTCTTGTTATTGCTTTCATGCCTCTCAGTGACATGTTAAATATATTCACTTTGTGCTTTTACTCATTACCCACCAAAAGAATCATAAAAGAATTTTTGGTCTTTGCTTTTCCAGTGAAAGAAATCCATGTAAAAGTTTCTGTTTAAACAGGTATAAGAATTGCAGCGTAAAGACACCTAAACAGCTAAACAATTTGGGATACATGCAACATTGCACACTGAAATCCCAAGACACTTCCAAAGCATCACTAAGTGACTCCTAAGTTTTGACTCAATGATGATTGGTGCAAGATTCGTAGTTTTGGTTTTTTTTTTTCCTTTATTCATGTGGTATTCTACTAGTCAAAAAGCCCTAACACATCTTCTGGTAAAGCATCATCTAGGTTGCCTAATTGGTAGAGCATGATCTAAGCCCCAACACAACCCCCAAAACCCCAAAAAAAAAACCACTGCTCAGCCTTTTTCATGCTGCAAAGGTTATAACCTTTAAGCAAATCTTTATTCAGTGGCTCTTAAAGGTAACTCTCCAATGCTTTACCAACTTTCTCAATAATTTTACTATACTCATCCTTCATATTTTTAATGTTATCTAAACTCTATTATCCTTTCTTCACTGTACGCTAGCTTGTCAACATCTTTTGTTTCCATTTCTTGCAAACATCTGCAGATATCTCATACCCTGCTAGTTATTTGCTCCCTTTCTACAATTGTCGTATCATTCAAAATTTCTATATTTCTAAATTTCAGTATTTGAAGGAAGACAATTTTTTAAGTCATTATCTTTTGGACCTTTACATTCCACTTTGTTTCATTGTTAATGAATCTAGCGCCCTAGGCACTAGCTACTTCATTTGATAGATTATCATATGCAGCAGAACATCACAGGCATCCCGAAATGGATAAGTAGGCTCTCTCATTTTTCATTCGTATGGGTGAAAGGCCCGCTTTCGCCTACGACCCAACTTCTCTCGTTACTCCTTTCTAACAGAGCTCTTTGGCGAATACTCCACTTTTTAATGATTAGATCATCCTAATTTGTTCATCATACTAATACCATCTTTGATAAAGCTTTTCATATCTAATGAGATCAACTTTATTGCTGCAGATGATGTTTAAGCACCAAAAATAGGTAAGGTTAAGAACTTTATTCCAGAGAAATCAGTTCCTTTCCTGTCAATCAACTGCATGGCAAGAAAAGTGCATATGGAGGAAAGAGGATTTGGGAGCTGACCTACAATGACATTCAAGAAACCAAATTTTTATGGATCAGCAACATGGATGGTTTATGGACATATATTGCAGCTTTCATTCACCTGGTGGTCTGTGCTATAGTGTGGTTGCAAAGTGAACATGCATCTGGTGCTCTGCCTTCTTCATTAGTGCAGAAGCTTCTCAGTTCTTGATGTTACCCCAAATTTCCCTCACATAATTTTTACCAATTACACAAATTTTGACCTAATATCGACGAGATAGTGACTGATACAGATTTAGCTTATTGGAGATGGGGGTGAAAAAACCAAAGTCAGACTGAAGAGGATATCGTTACCAATGAACACGCGCATGCACACAAAGAGAGACAGACAGAGACACCCACACACAAACACATGCTCACAGAGAGAGAGAGAGAGAGAGAGATTTAATCCTATGGGCGAGAGGGTTGATAATACAAATTAACTTATTGAAATGCATTAATGCTACTTCCATGCCTTTTAGGTACTTGATAAAGTAATCGATGAAAAATTCATGATTAGATAACTTAGAAAAAAGCACATATTAACATTGTTTCGAACTCCTTTAGAAATTCTTTTCTTTTTTTTTAAAAAAAAAGTTTCTCTCACCAGCTGATGTGGTTTCAGTGCCTATGATTAACTAACTGTCGGGGAAAATATCTACTGACACTGTATAAGATTCCTGCACTAGATCTCTATTTACGACAGCATAGATCAGCCATGGTCAGTAATGCAGATCGCTAAATTCCACCATGGGCAAATACAACAGCAGGGGTACTACAGAACTAAGTTTGAGCAAAGTTTTACCTGGCCTGTCTCAGATCACATTTCATCATTTGGATTCAGACTTGATATATGCTATATCATTCAGTACATATGGAAACAAGGACATGATTCACAAGCATACAACTAACTCAATAGAACTAACAAATCAAAACAATATTTAAGGATGGTACTTTAGAAAAAAATTGGTTAAGAATTGTCTTAGATTTTAAAGAACTCAGCATCTGTTTTCATCTCAATTATGTATGTTTGTTCTGATTTGGTATACAGGACATGTCTAAATTTGATATAATGCACAATAACAAACCTACACTGAATCAAGGTAATCATATATCAGCTTAAGGTCTTGTGTTTAAACAAGCCATATTTCAGGCAGTAGGATCAGCCAAAATGTTCAGCTGAAAGACTGAAATTGACATCATGAATAGCTTAAGTTATTAACAACACTAAGTACTGAACCTATACTGAGTTACACTTAAACTAATCATAATATACTCCAATGAATTATATAAAAGGGAATGTTTCATTATAACATAAGGGAAAAGGTTCCTAGAATTTTACAATTACAAGTTACAGACAGCAAATAAAATATTAAATCTAAGATTACAAGCAAAAACTTAAAGCATACACAGGTAGTTTTGATTTTTTTTTTTTTTTTAGTAAACACGCTGAATCTTTAAAAGAAAAAAGTGATGTACAGAAACAGATAAAACAATGGGCAAACTAACATAGCATGCATTATAATACAGCATCAAATAATTATATGTAGTGGATTGCAATATATAAAAGCAATAGAAGCATGCATACTTAATAGCAGCTTTGACATCATCGTATGAAGCACTTTTCTCAAGCCGACAAGTCAGGTCCACAACTGAAACATTTGGTGTTGGAACCCGGAAAGCCATCCCAGTAAGTTTCCCATTGAGCTCTGGAAGAACTTTCCCAACAGCCTGATATTCCAGAAGTGAACTCAATTCACATAAAAGTCTAAAATATCAATAATGTATTGCAAATCTTCTTGCTCTCACCTTTGCTGCACCTGTTGAACTGGGGATGATGTTTTGACCAGCTCCACGCCCTCCTCGCCAATCTTTCATTGATGGACCATCAACAGTCTTCTGTGTTGCTGAACATAAAAAGGCCAAAAAAAAACCATGCCAGTAAAGCAAACTCTGTAATGATGATATTTGAGGGGCATGTCTAGATGGTTATTTAATGTGAGGATAAAGGTAAAAGAGAAGGATGAAAAACCTGTTGTCGCATGGACAGTTGTCATAAGGCCTTCAACAATACCAAATTCTTCATGGACAACCTGCAAGGTACGATACAAACCATGAGAGGGCTTGCTCCAAATGATATTACACCCAAGATCAGAGAAGTTAGGAGATGCATAGCATTTCATAAATCATAAAAAAGAAAAAAATGCAGACAGATGGATTATAAAAGCACAGAAACATTTTATTTGTACTGCCTAGTTATTATTTACTGCAAATGACGTTGCAAGAAAAAAAAAGGCACCACATATTAAAACAACAGACCTTGGCTAGAGGAGCAAGACAGTTGGTTGTACAGCTAGCATTAGAAACAATATTCATGTCTGGTTTATATGCCTTCTCATTTACTCCAACCACGAACATAGGAGCATCAGCAGATGGAGCTGATATTACCACCTTTCTGGCACCACCCTACAGGAATTTAAAGAACGCCATTGTCAATTTTTCATTCAAAAAGAAAATTGCAGTGATAGAAATATTTGTAATGTCAAATCCAGAAAAAGGGCACACCTTAAAGTGAGTTGAAGCCTTATCTGTTGTCGTAAAAACACCAGAAGATTCAACAACATATTCTGCCCCAAAATCACCCCACGGAATCTCTGCTGGATCTCTGATGAAAAAGAAGGTTTAGACATTTTCATAACCTTTATACTCCAACTTTTAACATTACAAAACACGCATTCTGCAGTTCTTAATTTGATGTAAATTTAAGATTAATCATGACATATTCAGCTCATATAACTACCATAATAGAGAAAGAAATTAGAAAAAAAAATAAAAACCAAAAGCTTATTGATGGCATGGAAGATTCAGTAACCTTAAAGCAACCATAATAATATTTCTGCATTACCTTTTGCTCGTGACTGCAATTTTTTTCCCATTGATTTCTAATGTAGACTCATCCACAACCTTAATGGTTCCCTTGAATATACCATGTGTCGAGTCATACTTAAACATATATGCCTGGAAAGAAGGAATAAATTTAATGCGATATGACTGAAAGAAATTAGGACAACGAATATGCATGTTAAAGAAGTGTAATACATAGAAGATGTATCCCCAAAAGAAAACAACAGAATAAAAAGGAACTCATTAACATATATTCACAACATGTAAGGTGACATGTAAATTCGCATACACCAACATTTCCTTTTTAAGGGCAGAAGCAGTATTGCCGCCACATTTATAGATAAATGATTATGTGAAGCATTCGGAAGAGGGATGAAAATCCCAACTTTCAGGTGATCCATGTACTTCCCCTGAGCTCATGAGTTAAACTAAAATATATTCTACCAGTACAAATAGATATCAATTGTCACTATGAACCAAAATCAAGTCCTACAATTGGACACTGATGCAGATCTAAAGTCATATTAATTAAACAACTCATGCACCAAGTTCAGACCACAAACAAGGACTTTACCTAGCTTTTGATAAAATATCTAGCTGATCATAAATATTCAGTTGTGTTAGTATCTCAAAGAGGTAGGCTTACCATATAAGTTGGTTACATATCCATTAGAATATTTGCAATTGTATGCAAGCAGAAAGTAGGCAATAGAAGTGAAAATTCAATCTCAATTGCGTGATATTAGCTGCACATTTCAGAGTAATTTAGTCTAGCTCTTATCTCCCTTCAGCCATCCAGTACTTGCACCACCCAAGAATGGATCATACACTAAGTAATTCTTCTAGCAAGTACCATTTTCAACATGAGATTGTTGTTCTACCTACTGGAGGTTCTGGACGCCCATTAAATTACCTCCATAGTAGAACAACATTAGATAATCCATGTACAAGATAAATGACAAAATAAAATGCAGGGTACCTTCATCAAAAATTCAAATAAAGATATCCTATTCATCTTCTATCTTGCAAAACAAATCTAAGACAGAGTGGCTTTTTTCGTGACTTTTTGAATCCAAAGAAATTACCAAAATCATGAAAACTAAAGAAAAATATGTTTCCTTACCATGTATTTGGCATCAATGAAAGGATCATTAAGTGCTACTACTTCAATATCATCTCTAGCAGTTGCTATGCGCAAGACTAGCCTTCCAATCCGCCCAAAGCCTGAAGTAAAACAAAACAGTTACATATGTGAGATTAAACAGGACATAGCTACTCTGAGTTCTATATAAAACATCAAATAAAGTCATGATGTTAACTGAATCTCTGGCATAATGATTGAGAAGAAAAGACAATATGCTTGCATAATTCAAAGATCTATACAATAGCCCAGATCAAAGTTTAAAATACTAGTACCAACCATGATATTAGTTTTCCACCAGAGTGGTATGGCTTGGTTTGTTGTACTAACGGTACAGTGCTGCCTCTTGGTACCATACTGGGATGCTATTTTTATATTTTTTTTCATTTTTTACATTTTTGATGTTTAAATGAATATTAAGCCCTTTTTCCGTGTCTAGATGGTTTTTGATGGGACATGTGATGCTAGAGTGCCAGTATTGATATCAACACCATTGTTTCAATGAGGTTTAAGAAACTAGCAACAAATAGAAGTGAAACAGGGCAAACCATTCATAGTATTGGAATAGAAGTGAAACTCTCTCTCTCTCTCTCTCTCTCTCTCTCGCCCCCTTGCTCCCCCCTCCCCCTTCTTTCACTCGATGAAAAGCAACCCCAAAGGTCACAGGGCAACATAAAGGAGGGGGGGGGGGGGAGAGAGAGAGAGAGAGAGAGAGAGCTAGCCTGTCTCTCTCTCTCACCCTTTTTTTCAACTTAAATCTGTTCCAATTGGTTTGGGCTCAGTATCAGCCGGTACAGATCAGTACATGCAGAACAGACCGATTCAAGCTAGTTTTGACATCCTGCACCCTATATCAATGCCTAAAAGTTGTTGGAATGATACAATACTGGTGGTACTATCCCGTACGAACAGTTTTTCAATCATTGGACTAGATAATCATATATAAAATGGGATATTATACCTCTATCAAGATAATTATGATTGTTACCCCCAATTTACCATACCAAACAATGTAATGCATACATATAATGCTTTATTGGTGATAATGAGACTAGTGAAAGTTTCAAGTGCCTCACTCTTGCAAGATTCAGCTCTAATTGTCTCACCAAAAAAATACCAAGCTATCTAATATATAGACAACCAGCAATTGCTACCATTGGTTCATTTCAATTAATTCCAACTAAGGACCTATTTGGCTATTCCTATAGGATTAGGCTGAAAATCATATAGGATTCGTGGACTAGGCCATCCATTTAAGCATAGCCCTATATCAACCGAACTCCACCCAACCCAAATCCCGTGGGAAGAAAAAAAAGACCTGCATAGGTCTTTTTTTCTTCCTACAGCCCAAAGGCTAAAATATGGGCTAGGTTTGGATAGGCTCTTAGAAAATGCAAACTAGATAGGCCAACAAGCCTAATTCCCACAAAATTTTTAGCCTAATCCTATAGGAATATCCAAATAGGCCCTAAATATAATTATTCTCCTTGCAGGTTCTCCATTCAATCTACATCGAACTATCTAGTGCTGTACACACCATCAGAGCATATTCTCAATCCATATTTTTTTTTAAAGATCAGTAGTTTAAGTTTCCATACAGCTATAGCTTGGATATCGGTTAAGCTGAACATCCAAGTGGAGAATTATATAGCTCTATTGATATGTAAGCTGAACATGGAGAGTAGTTGACATTGTTCTATGCCAAGCAACAGGATGGCTCCTGGGAACATCTACTTGGTGAAACTGTTAAACCCAAGATTGGTCAGCAAAACACAGGCACATGCGAAAGTAAAATGATTAAGACTATCAGAGCTGACTCCAAAAAGATAAATACTGAAAAGAAAAATATTTTAATGCATAAACAAACCAACAGGTAATATTTGGGTACTCCCAATTAATCAACTACTTCATAACTTCAGAATAAAATCTAAACATTAATCCCATTCCAATCTCTAGAATCTAGTGTTAGTCTAAGCTAATTCTACTTAATTTTAGTAGTAGAATAACAAACATACTTCGATCTCTCACCTTATTAAATCAAAATAGTGAAATCATAATTTTTACATGAATTGTCATCATAAACTGATATAGATAATCTTAAAACAAGGAAATTTAAATGCTTGGAAAACAAAATGTTCAGTTCTGAAACAGAAGCTGCACAGACGACACATGCAAAGGATTATCCGAGAACCCACCATTTATGCCAACCTTTGTTTTTGCACCAGCTGACGATCCTAATCAGAGTAAGAACCAGACATCAAACCATCATCATTGACCAACATAAATCGAAAAGCATAGCTTAATATCTCTCATAATGCATGGAAGTTTACTTGGAACCACAGGGGGGGCCTCAGTAGCTGTAGCTTTAATTGGCTGAATGCCCCGAGCACTAGGTTTCCTGCAAAATTCAGAAGAAACAAGATGAAGTCTCTTATCAGCAAAACCCGAACAAGAATATTTGTTAAAGAATGCAGTAAAACTAATAGCGGCAATACAAGCAAGAGAAACTGGGAGTACGACTTAACTGTGACGAGGATGATTCCACCGAGGAAAGAACGGAACCAAAAATACTCGAACGGATCTGTGCTGAACTTGGAATTCTCATGCAAGATATCTGAGGAAAACAAACAAAAGCATAATAATTATACATTATAACTCAAAATAGTATATACAATAAACTAATTCTTAATTGTGTACAAATAAATCACTGAAATTCAAATATATAATCATAAAAAGCATGCAACGATTCACCTAGAGATTTTCAAATATAAAAGCTTATATTAAATCGTTATCAAAAGCATAGAAAAAAACAGTACGATCAAAACAAAACCAAACTAAAAACAGGGATTTGATCAAAAGTTGTAACTTTTTAACAAGAAATTCAACGGAAGCTGTTTAACCAAAACAAAATAGCATACATCCAATCATCTCCAATAGCGAGCAACAGCCAAAAACACAAAAGAATATATCAATCAAGACAGAAACGGGTCGGAGACAACACATTCACCAGATTCACCAAACCAAAGCAAGAAAAGAACAACTTCTCGCCCAATTTTTCGATCAAATCCCCACAAGAGCCAAAAAAATAACCATCAAAATCCTTCCCAAAGACGAAAATGAGCCATAAATCAGACCTTGAACGACTCAGGAGCCCGAGCGTCGAAATCGGAAGGGAAGCAGTCGCGCCATCCACCGGTCAAAGGCGTCGCAGATCGGAGGAGCATCGAGAACGCCATTAGACGACCCCTTCTCTCTCTGTCTCCCCTCCCACGGAAATCAAAAGCCTACCAGAAGGCGACGGGAGTTAGGGGGCCGGGGAATGGAAGGAAATGGGGGGAGGGAAGGACCGCCTTTTATACGAGCGGTAGGGTTTGGCGGCTTCCTCTCAGGCGGAGTTCTCTCTCTCTCTTCCTCATTTTCTCGCTTTTTTAATTTTTTTCATGGAAACGAGAATGATACCCAGAAGATGCGCGGGGAAGATAATAAAAATTTAAATATAAATTTATATAATTAATATATATATTATAAATATAATATATATTTAACAATTATTGATCATTTTGATTTCAAAATTTTACTATTAAAAGTATTTATATTGATGGGAAAGATCAATTATTTAAGAGAGCAATTGGATAACACAAACAATACAAAATTTAATACGAAATGAAAATCTAGAGCGATGACAAACATCAAGATTGTGTCCAGTAGTAT
Organism: Phoenix dactylifera; assembly: GCF_009389715.1. Lineage (NCBI taxonomy): Eukaryota > Viridiplantae > Streptophyta > Magnoliopsida > Arecales > Arecaceae > Phoenix > Phoenix dactylifera. Next base: position 9,343,583 of record NC_052403.1, read on the forward strand.
ATTTATTATTTAATTAAAATTCTTTATTATGTATTCTATATGTTAATTGTCACTTAAAAAATAAAAAGCTGGTCACTAACACATATTTTGAGACTTAAAAATTTAGTTATCTAAGATTATTTTCATTTTTTCTCGGTGGAGATATGTAACAATGATGACTAATTATTAAAAGATATTAAATTTTTATGCTAAAAAATATATAGAGAAATGTAAAATTCTACGACATAAAGATATCTTAGAATCTTTACATTGATTAGAGTATGAAACCTAATATTGATATTGCATTTTCTCTAAAAAAATCCAAAGTATATCGTAATTAGGACCTAATTAATAAAAACTAATAATATTAAAAATGAAATATCAAAATAAAAAATTAATGATGACAATGAGGGGAGGTAATTTTTTTTTCTTTGTATAAAATTCAAGCCCGTCCAACTATTTCTAGATACTTATGAATCTAAGTTGCGTGGTTATACTGGCACAAAATTTCAATAGTACTTTCAGCTAATTTTTTTTTTTATAAAATTTGGTGCCTAACTCATTTCAAATTGATTTCTGAATATTTATAAATATAAATCTAACCTAATTTGTAATTCTATTATTTTGATGATCGTAATGGCCTGATCTATAAATTTAATAAGATTTTCAGCCTACGGAGAGGAAATAGGCTCATGCCACTAGTACATAAACAAAATTTCTGCCGTCCATTAGTCGATTTTTTGTGGAGAAATTCTATGACGACGTATACGATCACGAAAATCTTGACAATTTTCTGCTTTTGGGGGAGCGCAGGACCTTTATCACGTGACTTCCTATTTTGAAACGAGGACGCGTAAAGTAGAGTAGAAACGTGAAGACCTATTTCGCTTTCTCTATGGCCTGGTGAGTTACGGCCGGAAAGGACAAAAGTTACGATTTCTCCAATTCTCCAACCGTTTGATTTTATCGATCCAACCGTAAAAACTCGTTGGGAGCAGGGTATTAACTTATTTCGCGGAATATGATACCGAGATGGACCACGGGCCAACATCACAATTCACATGGGAATGCCGATGCCGAGAAGCGTCCATACCGGGTAGACGGAGAATTCTAGGGGCTGGTTTGGTTTGCGAAAAAAGAGCATAAAAAAAAATATGGTCAACGAGAAAGTAATAAAATGCTTCTTATTTGGTTGGAATGTTTAAAAAAAAGAAATGAGAAAGTCGTATTTCCTTGAAAATATAATTTCTATATTTTATGAAAAAAAATTTTCCATGAGAAACATGAAAAAGTTACTTTCTCATGAGGTGGAAATTACTTCATTTTTATTTTTTTTTAAAAAGATCCTTCAGCATTAAAGAGGTATTAAGACCTAATTTTTATTAAAGGTATAATAAAAATTACACATAACTTTTTCAGAAAAATGGATAGTCAACCAAACATAAGCACTCTGAAGTCTATCATTTTCTCATGTTTAACCAAACATACTAAAAGTATATTTTCAGGCATTCTCTTCTTCTTAATTTTTTTATCTATGAATCATATTTCTAGGAAGTAAAATGGTTCCTAAAGTATCCGGTTCTGGTGTGCCGCAGGAACATTTATTTTAACCAACGGTATTGGAGCGTTGGCCAATCAGCGTTTGTGGAGCTGTTTAACTAGTTGATTGTGAGGAACAACATAAGCTGAAAAACGACATGGGTTGGGTGCGGGTATGCCGAAGTTGTCCCGGGAGAGGGTGACTGGTGGGGGCCACTTGGGAATCAGATGCGTGACCGCGTGAGACGATCAGGGTCGTCAAGCCAGTAATTAGATGAGGTTTGAATCGGATGCTTCTTTGATCACTTGCTAGTCCCATACAATGCAAGCCTTTGGACATTGGAGAATACGAATGTAGCATATGTGCACCAATGGTTGCATCTTGATGCATAATTCAAGGGCACGTACCGTATCGGATCATCAAATGATCAGTAATTGCATGATAGCACTACTGACTTTATTCTCATATTTGCAAAATGTTGAGTCTAAACTATGTGCGCTCGCTAAAATTGGATGCAAATTTGTCTATCCGCAGGTCACGAAGCCGGTCCAATTGAAAATCACATATATAGTTCTTCTTAAACCTAGTCCATATGCCTGCGTAATTTGATGATTTGATCGGGCACAATTCTGCAGTTTTATTTTATATGCAGTTGGACTTCAAGAATCAACAGTGTCTGCTTCAATCCAGCTTGTATCCGGGCTTTATATTTAGAATTAGGTTGCTTTCTCTTTCTAGCAACTTTATAGAGCATTTCGTTATCTTGAATGCTTCCTGCAAGGGCCATTTTTGGCAGTTCAATGGGTTAAACAAAGTTTATGTACGCATCATGCTTGACGTTGGCTGCTTGTACATTGCATTGTTACATCACAAGGACATCGCTATCTCAGCTTGCGAGTTCTGGGACAAAGGCCAAGAGCACCGTGCAAATCGAGGACCCGTGATCGGTGGGGCGCACTAATTTATAAAAGGTTAAGAAAAGCTTCTGTAACGTAGAATTATTGGCTCTTCCTATTGCATCTTCTCAAGTTGGCAGCTTGTACAGCACATGTGAGGACGGAGGAGAGAAAAAACAAAGAAAAAAATTTGTTTGGTATGATTTTTTTATAATAAAAAATATAAAAATTAAAATAAGAAACATGTTTGGTAATTATTTTTTTTATTTTTTATAAAAAAATATTTTTGGAAAAAAATGGAAATAATTTATTTATTTTTTAAAAAAAATAGATTTAATGTGATGGGCTCTTCTATTCGTGCCTTCCGACTTTCGTCTCTATCCACGGCACTTCAACTCTAAGTTATGGGCCGAATCTATTCTGATACTATATTAATAATAATTTAAACCTTCATTCAAAAATATTAGTTGAAAGATATTATTTATATTTTTTTATTTTAAATATTCAAAATTTATTCCGCGAATAACTGATACGAACTAAACACACGCCTGGGTTTCTCTCTCTCCCCTCTCTCTACTTTTCTCTTCCATGGTAGATCCGGCCTCACCGGACTGTCTTATCATCGGCTCGCTGCTTGCTGGATCTTCTACTCTATGAACAGGGCCAGTCTAACCCTTAGGCGACTGAGACGGTCGTTTAAGGCCCCATCCTAAAGAAGGCCCATCGTAGGAAAGACCTCAAAGATAGAATGAAAAGAAAAAAAGGCTCATCTATGAGTTCGCCTTAGGTCGGCCCACTGCAGACAAAATGGCCTTAGGCCCCAACTACATTGGGCCGCTCCTGCCTGTGAAAGGCCAATCTAAGGTATTAGAACCCCATCGAGCGTATATCCCAATTATTAGAACCTTATCGGGCCCTAACCTTGCTGCCTCTCCCAGCTTCTCTCTCTTCTCCGATGAAGAGCTCTGAGGCCCCTCCTTCTTTGCTTCTTTCTCCCTTCTTCTCTTTTGCGGCTGGATGGCAGCCAAAGCCCCCTACCACTCCCTGTTCCTCTTCTTTTTTTTCTTTTTTTTTTGGTAAAAACGGCAATTCATATAGCTCTAACGTGAGTACATCCTGCCAAGTCAGAAGAAAGTAAAAAGTACAATGGGGGCGGGAGTTCTATTGTGGGCGTCCATAAGAACTCCCCAGAACATCGTGCAACATAGGAGGCGACTCAGTCTGCTGCTCTGTTCGCCTTCCAAAAAACATATGCTACCTGGTGCTCATCTAGCTCCACTACCAGCCTCTGTGTCTCACGAATAAGTGGATGACTATCTCCATACCTGAGGATGATAGTGTTATTTTGATGATTAACACAACCATTGAGGAAATATCTAATTAAGTACTACAAGTTAACGTGATACATCATTACTGAGTTCGACACTCTCGATACAATAGAAGAATGAGATCAAGATGTCTTTCAATGATTAATAATGAGATAAAATTTGTAATAGAAAAGGGATAGAGAATTCTAAATTTTAATTCAACAAAGTTTCAAGTGAAATGTACTCTTAAGGGCAAAATAGTAATTTTTATTGTTAAGAGTATGTAGCACTACCATGGCATACATTCAAAATTGCTTGAAATATATTTCATTGATTGTATGGATGAGTCTAACCTTAAGATGCAGCAAAGTGTGGAATGAGTCGACCCCAACATAGGTGGAATCGATCCTGGCACATCATGGAACCATCAGGCACACCTCTGCGAAAATGGCACGGATGAATAGTAGTGGAGTCGACCCCAAGTATGCTTGAGTTGACCCAAGGAGCGGAGCCGACCCCAAAGAACCTTGAGTCGACCCCAGCTTCAAGCCTCAAGAAAACAAGTCTTTGGAATTTACTGAGAGGGTCGACCCCAACTTTCCTTGAGCCGACCCCAGATGGAGCCGACCCCGGGAATGCTTGAGTCGACCCCAATGGAGTCGACCCCAACTGAACATGAGTCGACCCCAAGGCTATGTCGTTCAAAACTGTGTCTCTAGAATCCCTGAGAGGGTCGACCCCAATGGAACTTGAGTCGACCTCACTGTAGCTTGAGTCGACCCCACTGTAGCTTGAGTCGACCCCAGTGAAAAACAGCTGAAATACAAGGTTCTGTGATTTCTGAGAGGGCCGACCCCGCTGTAGCAGGAGTCGATCCCAGTGAAAGTTGGGTCGACCCCAGTGGAAGTTGAGTCGACCCCAAGTATGATGAACAGTGGTTTGAGTCGACCCCAGAAAAGTTTGGGTCGACCCCAGCACGGGCAGAAGCATAACGGCTAGTTCTGCAGAAGTACTTTTTGACCTCCCAACGGCTAGTAATGGATAGTTTTTCAAATCTAACCAATGGAGAGTAACCTAAACATGTGGAAAAGTATTTATAATGACACTATTCATCAGAACAAGTCATCCTTTGCATGAAAATCAAAGCTTACTCAAGAAAGACAAAGCCCTAGTATTCTTCATCGAGGTGCTTCATTCAAGAGTCAAATGGAAGTGGTTGAGCAGATCAAAAGAGGCATTAAGAGCTCCACCAACCCTTGAAGAGTGAAACATCCCTTGACAAAGAAGAGAAGAGCCTTATCAAAGCGATAACAATATTCTAACTCTTTTTTGTAGCTTATAATTGTTATATCTGCTCATCTAGGAGTTTCAACCTTCTTCTTAACAATCTTGTAAGGTTTGTTGGTGAGCCCGTAAAACCAACGGTGTAGGTTTGTTGGTGAACCCGTAAAACCAACGATGAAGGTTTGTTGGTGAGCCCGTAAAACCAACATAGGTTTTTGGTGATCCCGGAAAAAACAAAGTGTAAAAGTTTTTGGATTGTGAGCCCGGAAAACAATCCAACTGTAATCCGTGGGATTATAGTGAATTTCTAAGGGGTCGCTTGGGGAGTGGACATAGGTGCATAGGAGAGCACCGAACTACTATACTTCTTGCTGTTTGTATTGTGTATTGTTCTAACTTCACTACTTGCACTTAATCTACATTAACTAAATCACTCACTCATCAATTAACATAATCAAGGAATCGAAAATCAAGAAAAACCAATTCACCCCCCCCCCCCCCCCCTCTTGGCTTGTCACCTTGGGCAACAATACCTGTCTGCACCCCATATCTACTCGATCACCATAGATGAGTCCCCCTCTTCTTCTTTACTTTTCTTCTGTGGCTGGATGATTGGCTGAAACACGTCTGAACTCTAAACCTAGTCATCACACTTTGGTGCCATGGGTTTTCCCTAGGCTAGGTTTTTTCGTAGGCCCTACATGTAATGTAGCTAAATGATGTTGGAAAGATCCCATATCGGCATGTTGTTGTTTCTTGTCTGTTGTGTAAATATTTTCATGATTCTCTTAGTATTTTTTTTGAGTTATGTTTGTGTATGCTTCTATCAACTATTCACATGATTTTTGAGCAACGCTTTAATAAAGTTTTGTTAATGTTTACTCTATTATTAGTTTAAGTTTGTTGGCATTCCACTGTTTTAGTTAAATGTATTACAATTTTCCTGCTTTGTGTTTTGTTTTCATTAAAGATGATGGATAATTTCTAGCTTTTAATAAGATTTCTTCTAGTGCTTCATGAGATCAATGCTTTCTTCTTTTTCATTAAATAATGTTATCGAAATGACTATAGAGGAGTAGGATGGAATTCTACCAAAACAGAGAAGCTATTTAACTATAGACACTCATCCTTATGCAATGTTATCGCGGATTGCTTGGGAGTACTAAAGTCTTGATTCCCAATTCTTAAACAAATGCCTCCTTATAAACTACTTACACAAACATGTTGTGCTATACATAATTTTATCAAAAAGTATTTGATAAAGTTATGGCTATGTGGCATGAATCTTGAATAAAGTTAGCAAAGGGTTTATTACTTGATATTCTGATCATGGTAATGCATTTCTATAGCAAAGAAAGCGTATAGCGTGGCACCCCGTAACAAAGGAATTGAGCTTGGCCCTGTCTCGGCCTTAATAAGCAGTTGAATCCTCTGCATGAGAAAGTCACCTGGACATCTTAGAATGTCGGTGGTCGAAGCATTAAAAAAACTTCAAAAGGCTTTCGGCCATGGGACTGTATATTTTGTATCTTTATATGTTTATTAATTTTATTTATCATATATTTTACTTCTTGTAATTTGAGTATAGTTGATATACATTATATCTACTAGTGGGACTATTGAAGATGCAAATAGTAATGCAATTGAGACGATAACACAAAATGAGGAGCATAAAAGGAAAAGACTAACATTTGATATCTGACATAATTTACAAAATATGAAGTGAAACAGGAAGCAGATGTAGGGACGTTAATGGAGTAAATTCGATGTGGTTGGTAGAAAAACCAAAATTGAAACTGAAATTCACTACTGCCACCTGAAACTGAAATCAAAATCAAATGATTTTTGAAATAAAAAACATAACTGCCATGCAAAAAATTGTTAAACTGAAACTGAGTCTAAAAAACCAAAAATTGTTTAACTTTTTTATTCATTTGAAAATTTCTTTTATAAATAACTAAATTAAAGATATGATCGAGAATGGAAGAGGACAAAGAGGAAGGACACATGGTTGGGGATGGAGGAGTCATCAAGGACCAGAAGGAGGAAGACAGTGAAGGCGGACGGCATAGTGGTTCCATGATTTTCTTAGTGGGGAATATGAGGCGAAGGTATAGTAGCAATGATAATGACGATCTCACTAGGAACAGGCTGCACCACCCTTGGATCAAGGTGGAGTTTGGAGGGAGAAGGCTGGTGGCGAGCTAACCAGCACAAAAAGGTCACAGTCATGGGGCAAAGTAGGCAAAGGGAGGTTTTGGTTGTGCTAAAAGGTGGGGCTAAGATTTTTTAAGAGGCGGAGCTGCGGATGTTCTTCTCGAAGAAGAAGAATGGAAGAGAGACGGAGCATCAAAAAATCTGCCTCCTTTTGTGCTAGAGTTTGTGATAATGTGGCTATGGACGGTCCAGATTGAGTGAGATAGGGGGCTAGAATTATTTGATGGCCATTCTCATAGAGTTAGTGATTTGGATTTACACTAAATGTAAAGGGTATTAATCATATTAAATATTAGGTACTTTCAATTTGGGTTAGGTTGGGTTTAGTGTTGGGTTCGGTTTCCATTCAGAGAACCATCAAAACTGTAATTGAAATCGAAACTAGAAAACTTTTAATCTTTAAACCCATCATTGAAACCATTCTTATTTAATTTCAGTTAAAACTGCTTTGTTTGGTTCATAGAAGTGTAAAATATTTGGATATTTGTTCCCAATGACATTTCTAAGTAGATGGAGAAGTTATTAGAAGAGAAGAAGCAAAATGTAAACATCGCAATAGAATACTTAATGGATCTAGTGGTTTGGAGACCACATATTTGAAAAATCATCTTGCTAACTATCATAATTTTGAAGAAAATATATAAAGGCTAGCAAAAGCTACAACCATCTTTCAAAAAAGAGGATGGAATATGATGGAATATATATATATATATATATATATATATATATATATATATATATATATGTATGTATGTATGTATGTATGTATGTATGTGTATGCATGTATATATACATATATGTATATATACGTTATGCATATGTGTGTGTATGATGAAGAGGTTAGCGAAAGAAACTTCTCTTGATATTTGTTATACATGAATAACCATTTCTATAGCTGAATACGAAGGGTTTTTTGAGTTTGTCAAATCTTTGTGACCATCTTTTGAATTGAAGATTCGCATCTCTTCAACATAGAGTATGAAAGCATATCTAGAGGAGAAGAAAAAGTTTATAACATGTTTAGTCCACTTGTTGGTTGAGTATAATCATATATTTATAGACTTCTAGATAAAAAAAAATCTTATTTATGCATGACAACACATTTTATTACAATAATTAGAAACTTGAATGTGGTAGTCAACTCTTTCATATGAGATGTGATGCACACACTAACTCAGTTGTACCGGATGGATAAAAATATGAATAAGATAATCAAAATATTCAAGTAATTATGGAGGTCATTCGAAGCTCTCCACTATAAGAAAGTTTAAGAAAAGAATTAGAAAATATAATTTAGAGATATGTAGAAGTCTATCACTTGGAATCCTACACGTTGAAACTCTATATATATAATGCTTAGGAATGTATGTTGTTAATAAGAGGCCTTCAAGAAATTGCAATACTTTGATCTTTATGAATTTGATATATAACCAACAACTAATTAATAGAAAGAACAAAAAATGTTTTATCAATCTTTAAAATTTTTTAATAATTTCACCGAGCTTCTTTCATGCATAACACATCCAGTTGTAAATTTTTTCTTTTAAAAATTTCATGAAATCTATTTATGAATTATTGTTGAATAGTGCATAAAACTTAAGGATCAACTTTTCTTTTTACAGCATATAAAAATTTGAAAAATATTGGTAGCAATCTAATCTTGTGTTTGCAATGGGGTTATTTTTAAATCCATTCTACAAAATGAAGACAGTGGGATTTTAGTATTCATAGATACATTTTTGAATGGAGAAAAAGAAGTTTATGATATTAATCATACCTTTGAAAATCTTTATAAGGAGTATAAAAGCAAATTCTCCTCAACTTCTATTTGGGTTACTCGTGACGTCGGTTGATTGAGAAACAATGGATATATTTTTGATGACTTTGGTGAGATGAAAGGAAGGAAAAAAAGGTTTGAAAATATATGTTGTATTTCCTAGCTTGAAGGCAATACCGACTTTGATGTGTTAACTTGGTGGAAGTTTAATGGTCCAAGGTTCCTATCCTAGATCAGGTTGCAAGAGATGTCTTGACAATTCTAATGACTGCAGTAGTATCAAATGCATATTTAGCGCAAATGATGGAATAATATATATATATATATATATATATATATATATATATATATATATATATATATATATATATATATATATATATATATATATATATATATATATATATATATATATATATATATATATATATATATATTGTAGCTCAAAATATTTTGAGATTCATGAAGCTGCAATTTGTCTTCAAGATTTATATTGTATTTTTAAATTTATTTTAGTTAAAATATCTTACTAGTTATTCTTTTATTTTATCTTAGGACGTTTTGCATCTGTTTTCTTTTTTTATTGATTCTACTAACAAATTAGATAGCTGTTCTATTTTGGTTGAGACCCCAAAGATATCAAAATCAATTCTTATATTAAGATATGATAAATGAATATAATATATAATTTTTAAAAAGTCTTTAGTTATTTTGTTTATGTCTATATACAAACTTTTATATTAATCATTTGTATTGCTGGATGATTGGAGCATTGAAGTTTATTACATGACCTTATTTCATGAAATTGATCTATCCTATTTCATAGTTATGAAACTTTTCTAAACACATTTATATTTAAGGGAATGTATTTGAAGTTTATCAAACATTATGAGAGAATAACTATAGTGTCCTGGAATGCCATTTATACTTTTAAATCGTTGTTCTTTTACTATTTATCTTATTTGGATTATGTAGATATTGAGACAAATAATATTTGTATTTTAATTTAGAATAGTTACAAGTAAAGTTATTGCAAAGAAATAGCCCAAAATATGCTACTCTCTTGGTTTGTATTTGGTTGAATCTCATAATTTGAAATTCTGTCTTTTTGTATTTCTTGTTTATTATATCTTATGGATCTAAAATAGTATTATGGTTTTTGTTGGCATAATTATGTTCTTATGATGAAATCACAATATAGGATTCTAATAGGAAAGTAAGTATGTATTTATATATATCTTTTGGATTATTATTTTTCAGGAATGTTCATCTCATTTTTATTGAGTTCTCATTTTATTGTATATCTACGTAAAGACTCCTATTATTAATTATGGATGAGCATATGTTCCTGTTAACTATGGAAAGTGTTGATAATTAGTAAAATTAATAAACAAGCACAATTCTTGCTAGCCTAAACACAATTCTTGCTAGCCTGAACACAGTGAAGTTTGGTTCTCAAACTAGAACGCAAGTTTAAGAACAACTAATATGGAGTGGGACCCATTCAAATCACCAATGGTAAAATCCAAAATCCATCCGACCCATTTGCACTGTTAGGAATTTCACAGCAAAATTAAGACATTGTATTGAAAGACGCAAAATATTGAAGGTGTCAACTGAGCAATTGTTTGTAGAGAGAAGAAAGCCAAGGTCGATTATTTGGCGAAACAAAGAGCCTCCTTTCAATAGTGGCAGGTTCGTTCTGATTGCGCGATGTTCTTTTCTCTCGCCATATTGAGTAATTCTCTTGTTGATTGTAGCAAAGAGTGTCATTTGAATCTTGCCATACGGCATTCATCAAATGACAATAATGTAGTTACGATCAAATCTTAATTCTAAAAAATAAAATAGTAATTTAATATTTTATTGTTTTAAACTCTTAGTGTGGTTGACCTGGATGGGTCAACACCAGGTCAACCTGAATAGGTTGACAAAGATTGGTCAACTAGTTGCAGGAGTTTTTTTCGATTTAGGGTTTTAAGGTTGACTTGATCTGCACAAGTTTCTGGGTCATGGATTAAACAGGTTAATCTGTCGAACCAATCTTAAGAACATCAGTCACACCTGCTGCAAGGAGAAAATGTTTTGCCAAATGCTTGTTACCATCCATTTCATGAGGACTTTGACTCCCTAAATGATTATGATTACATAAGAAAAGAACAGAAACTTTAAGACAGCCTAATATTCTTGGAAGGTAGCAAGAAACTCCTTGCTAAGATATGGATAAAGTGGGGATCACTTAATCAGGATTTGATGCATAGATGCTTAGCTTAAATCTAATTACAATTTGATTTTTATATAGCTTAGCTAGACTTCAAGCCAGGCTTAGTTAAGGAACTACTGCTCCTCAATTAGTGATGAGGGATGCAGGAAGTGAGAAGCAAAACTGAAGGTTAGAGGAGTTCCTAAAGATGGACATGGAAAATTATATGTCAAATGTTGATGAAAAATTTACAAAGAGCAAGTTGAAACCTAGAGATGTCGTTGAAAAAAAAAAGTTTGCAGTGTTTCGAAGTGTTTCCTTCAATATTTTGGTTAGTATTGGGAATACTACCTAGCGATTTCCTCCATTGTTGCAGAAACTAAATTGCATCTGTTTGCTGAAAACATATTCAAGGAAACTCTGGAGTTTATTTAAAACAAGTTTCCTACTTACAATAGCATTAATCATGCCTCAAAATTCAAAAGCAATAAATAATTAATTGATAAAGATGGAAACAAGTTTTGAAAAGGAATTGATCAGATATAATCAAAATAATCATACTGATGAAATATAAGGACTTTTAATTCTTTGGAGAAGTACACTGCAGAATTGGATGAGTCAGTGGAGTCCACTTGAACCATATCTGAATTGTGAATTCATTTGTCCAATCATTCAAAGTCAAAAATATTTAGCCAGTTCAGATTTTGGTCCCTTGTGAAATTAGTCATACAGAATTTTTTTGCAGACAAATCGGCTGAATTGAGTTCTTAAGAATAAAAATATAAGATTGGACCCTTTCCCTCTGGAGAAGTAGTCATCTTCATGGTTTTATTGGTTGCCACCACAACACAACCTCTCAAGGAATGCACAGAGCATCATACTTCTCTTCAATTCTTAGCTGCCACAAACCAAAGAAGGCAAGCCGTATTCACATCGAAAAATGCAATCCTAATACACCAATTATGCTGAAAATATATTACACAATATGCTTCTTATATGTTATGAACCTATTTTATCATCAATAAAGGATATTTTCTTTTTAAAAATGATAGTAATCTCTTCTGCATCCTAAAAAAGCTACACAATACCTATACTTAATGAAGATATAACTGCTTATAGTGACAGTAGTACATAAATAGTGGGACTAGGAATACTTGAAGATTTATCACCTGTTTTAAATAAGAATGCTTTATGAACATGTAACCACTTTCTCTAGGCAGCATTCCTGAGGATTCTGACTGAAACAATATCAACAGCTTTTCACAAGACAAGCTAGTAAATCTAGATTCTGAATAAAATAGTTTAGGGACAACTATCTCAAGATCCTCCCATGGTAATTCATGAATTATTTAAATGAAACTATAGAGATCAGAGTTCTCATACAATAGATCTAATGTACCTCACCTTAATTTCATTGCTTGTCCCTACATCTGCTCTTCAATTATCTGAAACCATATGCATTATCTCGACTAACACTACTGGTCTTAAGTTACCACATAAGCTCAAAATCCTTCCAAATTTATTCTCGAAGGGGCTGTAAAATGACTTCACCCCAAGAGTTTTGATCCTCACCAACTCAGATTTCAAAACTACTCTTTTATTTGGTCCAATCTACATGCATACAATTCATTCAAGTAGAGGGAAAGCAAGGACAAAAATGAAAAGATTTTTGGTGGCAGATTATTGACCCTAATGGGAAATGGCCGGAGCAAGCTTGATTAGAATTTTTAAGTGTGTCAGTGTAATTAGAGCTCCACATCAATCAAAATTTAAACTCAGTATAAAAGAAGTCATGTTACAACTTGGATTTAACAGAAGTTAATGTACATTTTTATATTTTAAGTTGATTAGTTAACAAAATGTAGGATGGTCATGGGAATGACTTTGTGGACTCAAGTTATATCTAGTCAAGCTTGACCTATGCTAAACTAAGACCACCAATACCCACAAAAGGATCACCAATTCGTTCATGATTTAATAATTGGCTGACGATCCTACATAAAGAATAGATTCTGATGAGTTTATCGAATCAGGTTTTAGTCCAGCATGCATGATCTAAAGTGTAGAAAAGGTTTTAGTTCCGGGTGGGGATGGTGGTGGTAGGGGAGGAGGAGGAGGGCGCAAAGGAGAGGCTGAGGGCGCGCGGAGGGGATCTCACTACGACCCGACGCTGCGCTCTCCCTCCTCCTCCTCCTCAGATCTCAGATCTCACCCGCGACCAATGCCACCCTCTTCCTTCTCCTCAGATCTCAACCGTGACCTCGATCCATCTTCTTTCTCCTCTTCAAATCTCATCTGCGACCTTAATGCTGCCTTCTTCATCCTCCCTCCTTGGATTTCACTTGCGACCTCCATGCCGCCCTCTGATCTTCCTCCTCAGATCTCACCTGCGACCCCGATGCCAACCTTTTCCTCCTCTTTCTTCTTTGGCGTGTCGCCACCGCTGCCCATCACCTACGCAAGGCATCAAGGAAGAAAAAAAAAAGAAGAGAGAAGATACTTTCCAAATGTCCCTGAACTATAAAAAAAAAAAAAAAAAAAAAAAAAAAAAAAACAAAAGACGGTTGGTCTTCTGGGTTTCCAATCCCCGGCTTTCTCAAGATAAACTTCGACGAGGGAGGAAGCATTGAAGGCGTGAGATTCATCATCAGAGATCACGATGTCAGACTGTTAGCGGCTGGAGGCTGGCGGATCTTTGATGCGTCTGTAGTCAGTGTTGAGCTCAGAGTTGCAGAAAGAGCATCATCTTTGCGAGGTGGATGCTGCAGACGGACCATTTAAGGGAGACTCGACCACGGTGATCGAGTAGATTCAAGGTCGGGGACACGGTGCTGATTCTAGATCGCTGCTCCATGACATTCACAGATTTTTAGACGAATGGGTCTCTCTCGGGCTATACATGTCTACAAAAAGGCGAATAGTACTGCTGACTGGGTGGCCTTATTCACGGCTCACCATTCTGGAAGTTTTATTGGGATAAACTACGTGTCGGTGCCTTATCTTCTATATTATGTTCTCTTTTCTGATTTTGTTGGTTGTACTCACACTTCTCGTGTGAGTCGGCATTGAAATTTTCCTTATATTATACATTGGGATTTCCCTTGTGTATGTATTAAAATGCCCTAAAGTTTGAAATATTTACTGCATCAGCCACACAGCTGAAGCTGGATGCAACCGGACACTGGTGGATAAATCAACAGCATCCACTTTGAATTGGACAGCCGGGGAAAAACCAACGGTAAAATAACTTAAAAACTCTTTGACGTACCGTAGCAGAAGCTTAAAAATATTCATCCAAAATTATGGATGAACTTAGTTTATTGTGGTGCCTTCACATCAAATGCGCATCATCCAAGGCCATGTGTTTGAGCATATGGTGAGTTCATCCTGACAACTTCTTGGTACAAGAGGCTTTGACCATGTAGCAATGAGTGTTGGAGTCTTGTGCCAGGACACATGTTTTGATATATTTGAAATGACCCAAAATGCCACTTGGCTTGGGACAGGCGAGGTCAAAGTTCTAATTAAGTCAATTCTTTCACCATAGCAAATGGGCTAGCTAAATCATCCAAAACTGTGACTGCTTATTAACAAGTCAAATGACTCCTAATCTATCATAGCTATTAGTAGTTTAGACCTTGGCTTGGCATGTAATGTTCTAAAGTACATACATACATACTAACTTGTATACTAAGAAACTAGTAATAAATATATCTAAGAATTATCACATTGTATCATCATCAATATTATGTTTGACTTAGGCCCTGTTTGGGGAAGCTTTTGGAGGGCCAAAAAAAAGTACTTTTAGGTGAAAAACTGTGTTTGGTAAATTTTTCAAAAAGCTGTTTCAGCTTTTGCGGGAAGCTGAAAACAGCTTTTGGAAGGAAGCTCCAATTTGGAGCTTTTGGAAGGAAGCTGTTTCAGCTTTTTCGGAAAGCTGTATTTTTGACAAAAATGCCCATATTAAAATAACATAATTACATAGTTTGTCCCTTTATAAACCTAAAAATCTGCTGGAGGCCTGGAGCCAAGAACCCTAGCCGTCAAACTCCCTTCCGTAAGAAAAGGTATTTTTCTTTTCAATTTTTTTATGCATCTCTTGAACCACATTTTAGAAGAAAAAAATTTTAATCCTCTTTCATACCTTCCAAAACCAATCTATTGTTTTTTTTTTATCATCAACCTCGCGGCCCACGCTGAGGTCCTCCTCGAGCGTGGACCACGAAGAAGAGCCCCTGGACCGCGGAAAATTATTTTATGAAAAATTATGGGAAATTATTATGGAAAATTATTTTATACTAATAATTATAATATTTTATACATTTATTTTTGTATTATACTATAAATATAATATCATATTATATTATATCATAATACATTAATATGTTATTGTGGAGTGATTGATTAAAACTCTATTTGATTTTGATGAGCTCAAAGCATTTGAGTATATTTCTTGTTTGCTAATGAATTCAATTAAGTGTTTTCAGTGAAAATCTTCTCTAAGTGTCTCTAGACTTGGTTCATAGTATTTTGGATAAGTTAAGAAGTCAGCTTGAACCAAAGTCTGAGACTCGAGTCGACTCCAGAGTATCACGAGTCGACTCCAAGCGTATCAAGTTCACTAGCACGGGCTCGAGTCGACTCCGGATCGGTACGAGTCGACTCCGACTGAGAACAGACAGATGAACAGAAAGCTTCAATTCAAAACCTGTCAGCGAGTCGACTTCCGAAGTGCGCGAGTCGACTCCAATGTTTAACGAGTCGACTCCGGAGAAGTATGAGTCGACTCCAAGGAGTCACAGGCAGAAAAGTCAGAGAGCAGTTTTCGGGTCTGAGATTCGAGTCGACTCCAGTGGAACGCGAGTCGACTCCGATGGTTGGCAAGTCGACTCCAAAGAAAGTGAGAGTCGACTCTCAGAGGAACACAAGGAAAAAGACAGAAAGCATTTTTCGGACTCTGAGATTCGAGTCGACTCCCGCAATACGCGAGTCGACTCCGAGACTCCGCGACCACAAAGAAGACAGAAGACCAAGTTACTGCCTCTGAGATTCGAGTCGACTCCCAGACAGCTAGAGTCGACTCCAAGGCAGCTTCACATCAAAAAGGCAGAAGACCAAGTTTCGGAAACTGAGAGCTGAGTCGACTCCGAGGAAGTTCGAGTCGACTCCAAGATTGGACGAGCCAAAAAGACAGAAAATAGGGAGTTCGGGCTCTGAGCGCCGAGTCGACTCCCAGGATTGACGAGTCGACTCGAGTGGACCAAATTCAAAAATAAATCCACGGACTCCATGGGATGAGCCGACTCCGAGAAAGCCAAGTCAGCTCCAGAAGTTGGCGAGTCGACTCTGGGTCAAGACGAGTCGACTTCCAGTCGCGAAGGCAACTTTAATTCAAATCTGGAACAGTTGCCGAGTCGACTCCGGAAAAGTATGAGTCGACTCCCGCTACAGACGAGTCGACTCCTGATCGCGCGAGTCGACTCCAACCCACCAACGGACACATTGTCAGGCTGTGCAGAGTGGGCAGAACGGGCAGAAAAAGGTGTCTAACGGCTAGTTTCCGTGGGGGTTGGTTTAAATAGCCACAGAAGACTGTAGCAAAGTAGAGAACAACCATTCCACTCCAAGTATTCAAGCATTCAATCTCTGCAACCTGTTCTTCAACGAAACAAGTGGGAAGAGCTGCATTAACTGCATCCACCTACATCTTCCCAGCAAATAAAGAATCCTCCTCCTGCATTCAAGTCGACTACACATTCAAGAGGAGACCCGAAGTTTAAGAAGCCATTCCTCTTCTCCAACTTAAAAACGTTTGAGGGCTTCTAAACTCTTTTCAGATTATATTGTTTTCCATCTGCTTTTGAGAAGCTTAGTTTTTTGTTTGTCTATTTTATTTACAACTTGTATCTGCTTGGTTCAATCGGGGGATTGAATCAAGGGTATTGAGGTTGGTTGGTGAGCCGAGTGTAAAACCAACGTATGTAAGGGTTCGATTGTGATTCCGGGAAAACAATCGGGGTGGTTCTAGTCGGTGAGCCTGGAAAAACCGACCGAGTTCGTTGTGAGCTCGTAAAACAACAAGTTTGGTTGTAAGCTTGGAAAACAACCGGCTGTAATCCAAGGGGGTTATAGTGAATTCCCAAGTGAGACTTGGGGAGTGGACGTAGGAGCAAGGGTTAGCTCCGAACCACTATAAAACTTGGTGTTTGTGATTGATTGTCTCTCTTCTTCTTCCTCTCATATCACTCACAGCACATAGCATTTAATTAAACAACTTGCAATAGTTTTAATTAGTCCTTCACAACGTTTTAAATAGCTAAATTATTTTAAAACCCAATTCACCCCCCCTCTTGGGTTGTCTATCTGGGCAACAAGTGGTATCAGAGCCTAAACTCTTCCACCCCAAGAGTAAAAGATCGAAATGACAACTCCATTTGGATCTTCTCACATTGAGGGTCAGTCCACCCAAAGACCCCCATTCTTTAATGGATCCGACTACTCATATTGGAAGGCTAGGATGAGAATATTCATCCAAGCCCAAGACTATAAGATGTGGACCATTATAGTAAATGGCCCATACATCCCATCCATATATGTAGAAGGTGTCACGGTACCCAAACTAGAAAAGGATTGGGATGAACATGACATGAGAAAGGCACAACTAAATTCTAAAGCTATGAATGTGCTTTATTGTGCCTTAGATAGAAATGAATTCAATAGGGTCTCAACTTGCAATTCTGCAAAAGAGATTTGGGACAGACTTGAAGTGACCCATGAGGGCACGAATCAAGTCAAAGAATCCAAAATAAATATTTTGGTTCATAAATATGAACTATTTAAAATGGATTCTAATGAAACAATCACATGCATGTTCACTAGGTTTACTGATATTGTCAATGGCCTAAAAAGCCTTGGCAAGAACTATACTAACAATGAGCTTGTCAGGAAAATCCTTCGGTGTCTACCAAGGTCATGGGAAGCTAAAGTGACGGCAATCCAAAAAGTCAAGGACTTGAACAAGTTACCACTTGAGGAGCTTCTTGGATCCCTAATGACGCACGAGCTAACCATGAAACAACACAACGAGGAAGAGTCCTCCCATAAGAAAAAGGTAATAGCTCTAAAATCTACTTCATCTAACAAGGACTTATCTTGCAGTAGCAGCAGTGAAGAAGAAGAACATGAGGAAGATGATGGTGAGGCACTTCTTGTGCGCAAATTCAGAAAATTCATCAACCACAAGAAGTCCTATCATCAAAGGAGAGGCCCCTCAAATTCCTACTGCAAGGACAAAGGTAAGGAAAGAGAAAATGAGGAGATTGGGTGTTACGAATGCAAGAAGTCGGGTCACATAAGAGCTGAGTGCCCTTTACTGAAGAAGAGGAGCAAGTACAAGAAGAAGAAGGCTCTTGTCACGACACTATCCGACTCGGACTCATCATCCTCTTCATCGGATGAGGAACAAGAGGAAAAGGCCAATTTCTGCTTCATGGCCAATGGAAATGAGGTAACGCTCGAATCGTCTTTAGATTTTACTTTTGATGAGCTTTATGATGCTTTTAATGAACTAATGATTGAATATAAGGCTATAAATGTTAAAAACAGAGAATTAAAAGTAACTAACCAAACTTATATCCGTAAGTATGATTCATTAGTTAAGGATAAGGATTTAATCACCAAAGAAAATATAGACCTTAAGACAAGCAACCAACTTTTAACTCAAAAGACTAATACCTTAACTAAGGATAATGAAAAACTAACTAAAGAACTTTCAGAACTTAAAAACCATAAACAAATTTTAAACAAGGATCTCACAAAAGAACTAAATGATCTAAAGGCAGAAAATCAAACACTAACCAAAGAACTTAACAAATACAAACCTTTGGTTGAAAAATTTACATGTAGTTCTGAAAAGTTAAATATGATACTCAATAGTCAACGAGCAGTATTTAATAAAGCGGGTTTAGGGTATAAACCAAGAAATAAACAAAAACTTCTTAGTAACTTTTTTGTTAAAGCTGGGGAAAGTAAAACTAAGAAAATAACTTGCTTTTGTTGTGGAACTATAGGTCATAAAGCAAATGTGTGTAATTTTAGGAAAGGTAAAACAAAAAGGAAAATTAAAAGGGTATGGGTTCCAAAAGAAACCAACATGACTAACCATGAAGGACCCAAGAAAACTTGGGTACCTAAAATTATATAATCTGCTTGTGTAGGAGTGTCTTGCAGCCAAGGTCAACAAAAACTGCTGGTATTTGGATAGTGGCTGCTCAAGGCACATGACGGGTGACAAGGATCAATTTTTCACCCTTGAAGCTAAGAAGGGAGGTGCTGTGACTTTTGGAGACAACAACCAAGGTCACATCATTGGTATTGGTAAAGTTCAAATCACCCCTTCTACTTTTATTGATAATGTTAGATATGTTGATGGTCTAAAGCATAACTTATTAAGCATGAGTCAACTATGTGATAAAGGGTATGATGTTATGTTTAAACCATCACTATGCATTATAACAAACCCTAATGACAATAGTTTAGTTTTTAAAGGAATTAGACGTGGAAATGTATATGTTGTAGACCTTGAAGATCTTGCAAAACATAACCAATGTTTAGTTGTTAATGAAACTAAAGATAATGATGCTAGTTGGTTATGGCACCGCAAGTTAGGTCATGCAAGCATGGACACAATAACTAAACTAGTTAAAAGAGATTCCGTGATAGGTTTGCCAAAATTAAAATTTGAAAAGAACAAAATATGTGAAGCATGTCAATTTGGCAAACAATCTAGGAACTCATTTAAATCCATAAAATGTGTCTCTACCTCTAGGCCTCTAGAATTATTACACATGGACCTATTCGGACCAACTAAAACAACAAGCCTAAGCCTAGGTGGAAATAAATATGGTCTAGTTATTGTAGATGATTATTCTAGGTACACATGGGTCATGTTCCTAGCACATAAGGATCAAGCATTTTCTGTTTTTAAGAAATTCCATAAAGAAGTAACCAATGCTAGAGATACCTCTGTAATAGCTATTAGAAGTGACCATGGTACCGAATTCGAAAATCTGTCATTTGATGAGTTTTGTAGTAAAAAGGGGATAACCCATAATTTTTCTGCACCTAGGACACCACAACAAAATGGAGTTGTGGAGAGGAAAAATAGAACTCTAGAGGAAATGGCTAGAACTATGTTATGTGAAAGTAACCTCCCTAAGTACTTTTGGGGAGAAGCCATTAATACCTCTTGTCATATATTAAATAGAGTTCTATTGAGACCCATCATAAAGAAAACACCTTATGAACTTTGGAAAAACAGAAAACCAAAAGTCAATTACCTTCATGTTTTTGGATGTAGGTGTTTTGTTCATAATAATGGAAAAGATAATCTAGGTAAATTTGACTCTAAATCTGATGAGGAAATATTCTTAGGTTACTCTACAACTAGTAAAGCCTATAGAGTCTTTAATAAAAGAACGTTAGTTATAGAAGAATCTATACATGTTGTATTTGATGACTCTAGTGATTTTTTCTCTAGTAAGAAAGTTAATTTTGATGATGATGTTGAAATTTTTGAAGAAAAGATAGATGAAATGGCATTACAAGATGATAATCAAAAGTTGAGTGAAGGAGCATCATCAAGCCAAGAGGCTATTGTGGATCATGGGCTAACTAAAGCTTGGAGGTATGCTCACGGGCATCCTAAGGAACTAATTGTAGATGATCCATCTCAACCGGTTAGGACTAGAGCATCCCTTAGAAATCTAAATAACCATCTAGCTTTTGTCTCACACTTTGAGCCCAAACATAGAGAAGAAGCCAAAAATGATGTAAATTGGATAAATGCAATGCAAGAAGAATTAAACCAATTTACTAGAAATAAGGTATGGAATCTAGTAGAGAGACCTTCTGAATATCCAATTATAGGTACTAAATGGATTTATAAAAATAAACTTGATGAAAATGGAATTGTTATAAGGAATAAGGCTAGACTAGTAGCAAAGGGTTATAATCAAGAAGAAGGTATGGATTTTGATGAAACCTTTGCTCCAGTAGCTAGACTTGAGGCCATTAGATTATTATTAGCGTATGCATGCTCTAAGGACTTCAAACTATTTCAAATGGATGTAAAAAGTGCATTTTTAAATGGGTATATTAATGAGGAGGTATATGTAGAACAACCTCCTGGTTTTGAAAATCATCAATACCCTAATCATGTATATAAACTGAACAAAGCACTTTATGGTTTAAAACAAGCACCTAGAGCATGGTATGAGAGGCTTAGCAAATTCCTATTAGAACATAAATTCTCTAGGGAAAATGTAGATACAACACTGTTTCTGAAAAAGCAAAACAAAGATATGTTATTAGTACAGATTTATGTTGATGATATCATTTTCGGTGCTACTAACAATCGCCTCTGCGAAGAATTTGCTGATTTAATGCAGAGTGAATTTGAGATGAGCATGATGGGAGAGCTGAACTACTTCCTCGGGCTTCAAATCAAACAGTCTGAAGGAGGCATCTTCATTAATCAAGCCAAATATATCAAGGAGATGCTCAAGAAGTTTGATATGGAGGGAAACAAGTCAATCAGCACCCCCATGAGCTCATCATGCAAATTAGACCAAGATGAATCAGGTAAATCTGTAGATCAGAAACTGTATAGAGGTATGATAGGATCCTTATTGTATCTTACTGCAAGTAGACCTGATATTATGTTTAGCGTTTGCATGTGTGCTAGATATCAGGCTAATCCTAAAGAATCACATCTAGTTGCAGTTAAGAGAATTTTTAAATACTTAATAGGAACTAAGAATATAGGATTATGGTACTCTAAAGAATCTAGCCTAAACTTAATAGGATACACAGATTCAGACTTCGCTGGATGTAAGCTTGATAGAAAAAGTACCAGCGGGTCTTGTCAGTTTCTAGGAGAAAACCTTATCTCATGGTTTAGCAAGAAACAAAACTCGGTTGCATTGTCTACTGCTGAAGCTGAATATGTTGCAGCCGGGAGTTGTTGTGCTCAAATCTTGTGAATTAAACAACAACTAGAAGATTATGGCATTAAACAAGATAAAATTCCCATTAATTGTGATAATACAAGTGCCATTAATCTAACTAAAAATCCAATTCAGCATTCAAGAACTAAACACATTGAGATAAGACATCACTTCATAAGAGATCATGTATTGAATGGTGATGTGACACTCCAATTTGTTTGTACTGATGATCAATTAGCAGATATTTTTACAAAACCCCTAAGTGAAGAGAGGTTTAGTGTGCTTAGGAGGGGATTAGGAGTGATTGATCCATCCTAGTGGTAGTTTCCACTAGATTCATTGATTTTGATGATTAGATTGTGGTTAAAATAGAGTTTCTTTTCACTGATCATCAAATCAGATCATACTTTAGTGTTTTTCCCTCATTTGGCACGAATGTAGCATGATTTTTAGGTGCGTGCCAAAGTTAGAGACGACTCGAGTAAGTTTCAGAGTCGGCTCCTGAGGGAGAGTCGACTCGCGCATTTGCGGGAGTCGACTCGCAGAGATGGCAGCTGAGGGGGAGTCGACTCACATATAGTCGGGAGTCGACTCGAGGTCTACAGGCGCATAAGGAGAGTCGACTCGCGCATATTCTGGAGTCGACTCGAGGTCGAGTCGACTCGCGACTCAGTGGAGTCGACTCGCAGTCGGGATCCGACTTTTTAACCCTAACTTTGTCGTTTCGAAAACACTTCTTTCTCAAGCCGCCACTGTTCACAAGCCCTAGAGCCGACTCCTAGGTCGTCCACAAGGCTTTTTCCGTCGACCCTTCACCGTCCCCTAGGGTTTTCCTCCCTTTCTAGGTCGTCCCCGGTCGTCCCCAAGACTTTCCCGTCGGTTCTTCACCGTTCATTAGGTTTTCCTCCCATTTTAGGTCATTATGCCGCATAAGACCGTAGTCCGGAAGAGGTCCCGACCCGAGGCCGGTCCCGAGCGGCGCTCCAAGGCTCGGCACGATCCCGCGAGGCCACAACCTCCGGCTCGTTCCCCGCCTAGGGCGGTTCCCGCGAGGCCATTAGCCGGGAAGGCCGTCACCACCGGGAGATATGTCGACTTCGACTATCTCTCCCGGGAAGGGTTCACTATAGGTGATAGACTCAGGGCCCAGGGATTAGAGTACTTCCTCACCTTAGATCTCCCCACATATCCAGGGCTCATTAGAGAGTTCTACGGTACCGTCCATCGGGGAGATGGGGGTATCGAGGGCACAGTAGCCGGTGTCCCTCTGTTCGTTACGGAGGATCTTATTGCCCACATCCTCCACCTTCCACTAGTAGGGGTGGCTCCCACACACCCTGAGGACAGGGTTGAGGCCCTTACGGCCGTTCTAGGGCATCCACCCCAGTCACCCATAGACGAGGTATCCGCTAGCTCACTACCGATTGAGATGCGGATCCTCTTGAGTATATTGTCTAGGTCCATCTTCCCTAAGACCGGGAGATTTGACTTTGTATCTGAGAGAGACCTAGCTCTCATGTTCTATATGCTTCATGACACCCCAATCAACTTCCCCAAACTCATATATCGATACATGTGTGAGCCACTAGACAGACCTAGGCTCACCCTACCCTACGGCATGGTCTTCACATTATTATTTAGGGAGTACGAGATTCCTATCCCTGAGGGGGAACCCTTTCGCGCATTGCGATGGACTGATCGCATGCGTGCAGGGACCCTACATAGGATGGGGTTTCGGAAGAGAGAGGAGATTTGGGTTAGGAAGTCATCCATCACCACACAGACCACCAGACCTTCCCCCAGTCCTGAGCCTGATTCTGACTTTCCTGACGTACCAGACTTTCCACCCACTTCTGCTCCTCCCACTTCCGCCGGTCCCTCCTCCTCGGCTCCACCACCCATGGAGGTCCGCATTGATCCTGAGCAGCTCCGGGAGCTGCGGCAGGAGATAGTCCGAGATCTGAGGGATGAGTTGCTTCGGGAGCTCCGAGGTTCGGTGCCTACTCCCTCTCCTGCGCCCACATCTTCCGCGTTGGTTCCTTCCCTGACAGCCGTGACTGACATGACGGCTGAGGTGCGGCAAGAGATATACAACATGAGGACCTTGATGCAGGCCTAGTTCCATAGCATGGGTGAGGTCACGAGCACCACTCGACAGATGCGGGATGACATCGGCCGTGATATGTCCACCACTACCGCGGGGGCCGAGCGCTTGTCGAATGTGCTCATCGACAAGCTGGACGGACTGCAGAAGTCGGTGCTCGAGCTGGATACGACACAGAGCAGGGCCATCCAGGCCATCATTCGCCAGCTCGAGAACGTCACCAATGCGGTCCAATCACTCGTGGAGCGCATGCCTCGAGGAGACACATCCTCGAGAGGAGGAGATACATCCTCGAGAGGAGGAGCTACATCCTCGAGGAGACCATAGCTACTTTTTGTGTTTTGTTTTGACATGTATTGTTTTGCTTTACTTATTGTATTCTGAAATGTACTTAAATACAAATTAATACAATGAGTAGCCGCATTTTTCTTCAATACTGTGCCTTTTGATCTATGTTTGGTTGTGTGTTCTGATTACCTCCTTTTTGATATGATGACAAAAAGGGGGAGAAATATGTATAAAATATGTAAAAGGGGGAGAAATATGCATAAAATATGTAAAAGGAATCAATGGAAATCAATAAAAAGATAAACTCTTAGAACACACAAATTTGTTCTAAGTGGATTCGGTACCTCGAGGCTCATTATCTCTCTTTTGGGGCTCCTAATGGAGTAATCTCCAGAATCTATTCAAGGGATATTCGGAGATTAGCTGAATCCTACTCAAGAACAAATTGACAGATTTTCCCTCTAAAAACCAAAATTTCAGTTCAAAAACTTCAAAGCATTAAAAGGAAATTCAAAGAATCAAAACAAAGTAGAATGCATATGTTGAGGGGGAGAATCTGAAATTTTAACAAAGCTAAATCATTAAAGATATATAAGCCAAACAATTGATTGCATAATATGAAGGCTTATATAATTCCAAATGAAAGGGGGAGCTTTAACTCCGAAATTTACTGTTTCACTCCTTTCAAGCTTGGATAAATTGAATTACCAGACATTTGAATTCATTTATGGATTTTATTTCATTGTTTATGGTGCAATTCACTTTACATATACTCAATGTTTTGTCATCATCAAAAAGGGGGAGATTGTGGAGTGATTGATTAAAACCCTATTTGATTTTGATGAGCTCAAAGCATTTGAGTATATTTCTTGTTTACTAATGAATTCAATTAAGTGTTTTCAGTGAAAATCTTCTCTAAGTGTCTCTAGACTTGGTTCATAGTATTTTGGATAAGTTAAGAAGTCAGCTTGAACCAAAGTCTGAGACTCGAGTCGACTCCAGAGTATCACGAGTCGACTCCAAGCGTATCAAGTTCACTGGCACGGGCTCGAGTCGACTCCGGATCGGTACGAGTCGACTCCGACTGAGAACAGACAGACGAACAGAAAGCTTCAATTCAAAACCTGTCAGCGAGTCGACTCCCGAAGTGCGCGAGTCGACTCCAATGTTTACCGAGTCGACTCCGGAGAAGTATGAGTCGACTCCAAGGAGTCACAGGCAGAAAAGTCAGAGAGCAGTTTTCGGGTCTGAGATTCGAGTCGACTCCAGTGGAATGCGAGTCGACTCCGATGGTTGGCAAGTCGACTCCAAAGAAAGTGAGAGTCGACTCTCAGAGGAACACAAGGAAAAAGACAGAAAGCATTTTTCGGACTCTGAGATTCGAGTCGACTCCCGCAATACGCGAGTCGACTCCGAGACTCCGCGACCACAAAGAAGACAGAAGACCAAGTTACTGCCTTTGAGATTCGAGTCGACTCCCAGACAGCTAGAGTCGACTCCAAGGCAGCTTCACATCAAAAAGGCAGAAGACCAAGTTTCGGAAACTGAGAGCCGAGTCGACTCCGAGGATGTTCGAGTCGACTCCAAGACTGGACGAGCCAAAAAGACAGAAGATAGGGAGTTCGGGCTCTGAGCGCCGAGTCGACTCCCAGGATTGACGAGTCGACTCGAGTGGACCAAATTCAAAAATAAATCCACGGACTCCATGGGATGAGCCGACTCCGAGAAAGCCAAGTCAGCTCCAGAAGTTGGCTGAGTCGACTCTGGGTCAAGACAAGTCGACTCCCAGTCGCGAAGGCAACTTTAATTCAAATCTGGAACAGTTGCCAAGTCGACTCCGAAAAAGTATGAGTCGACTCCCGCTACAGACGAGTCAACTCCTGATCGCGCGAGTCGACTCCAACCCACCAACGGACACATTGTCAGGCTGTGCAGAGTGTGCAGAACGGGCAGAAAAAGGTGTCTAACGGCTAGTTTCCGTGGGGGTTGGTTTAAATAGCCACAGAAGACTGTAGCAAAGTAGAGAACAACCATTCCACTCCAAGTATTCAAGCATTCAATCTCTGCAACCTGTTCTTCAACGAAACAAGTGGGAAGAGCTGCATTAACTGCATCCACCTACATCTTCCCAGCAATTAAAGAATCCTCCTCCTGCATTCAAGTCGACTACACATTCAAGAGGAGACCCGAAGTTTAAGAAGCCATTCCTCTTCTCCAACTTAAAAGCGTTTGAGGGCTTCTAAACTCTTTTCAGATTATATTGTTTTCCATCTGCTTTTGAGAAGCTTAGTTTTCTATTTGTCTATTTTATTTACAACTTGTATCTGCTTGGTTCAATCGGGGGATTGAATCAAGGGTATTGAGGTTGGTTGGTGAGCCGAGTGTAAAACCAACGTGTGTAAGGGTTCGATTGTGATCCCGGGAAAACAATCGGGGTGGTTCTAGTCGGTGAGCCTGGAAAAACCGACCGAGTTCGTTGTGAGCTCGTAAAACAACAAGTTTGGTTGTGAGCTTGGAAAACAACCGGCTGTAATCCAAGGGGGTTATAGTGAATTCCCAAGTGAGACTTGGGGAGTAGACGTAGGAGCAAGGGTTAGCTCTGAACCACTATAAAACTTGGTGTTTGTGATTGATTGTCTCTCTTCTTCTTCCTCTCATATCACTCACAGCACATAGCATTTAATTAAACAACTTGCAATAGTTTTAATTAGTCCTTCACAACGTTTTAAATAGCTAAATTATTTTAAAACCCAATTCACCCCCTCTCTTGGGTTGTCTATCTGAGCAACAGTTATGTTAAATAATTTAATATTATGTTATATTATAGAAAATTAATTTATACTACTAATTATAATATTTTATACCTTTATTTTTGTATTATACTATAAATATAATATCATATTATATTATATCATAATACATTAATATGTTATGTTAAATAATTTAATATTATGTTATATTATGAAAAATTAATTTATACTAATAATTATAATATTTTATACCTTTATTATTGTATTATACTATAAATATTATATTATATTACATTACATTATAATACATTAATATGTTATTTTAAATAATTTAATATTATGTTAGATTATGGAAAATTAATTTATTATAATAATTATAATATTTTATACCTTTATTATTATATTATACTATAAATATTGTATTATATTACATTACATTATAATATATTAATATGTTACTTTAAATAATTTAATATTATGTTATATTATGAGAAATTAATTTATACTAATAATTATAATATTTTATACTTTTATTATTGTATTATACTATAAATATAATATATATTACATTATATCATAATACATTAATATGTTATGTTAAATAATTTAATATTATGTTATATTACCAAATATTAATTTACTCTAATAATTATATTACTATTATGCTATATTAACATAATATTATTTTATATTATAATAATATTATACTATATCGTATATTTATGTATTAATTTATGTTATGTTTTATTATGTTCTGTTGTATAATACTATGCAATGTCCTTTATGGTAATTTTATCATACAAAAGTACTTTCTCAGTTTGTTTACCAAACACAAAACAAAATACCACAACACTTTACGAATGTAGTTACCAAACAGCAAACAGCTTTTTATAACAGCTCTACTTCAGACAGCTCTACTTCCAACAGCTCTACTGCCAACAGCTCCCCAAACAGGGCTTTAATAATATTGGTTGCAAAGCTTTTATGCACCCCTACATTGCTTAAATTTCTCATAATTTATAGTTTTCGAGAGCACAACACTAAACATGTTCAGCTCAATTTATCAGTGTCAGAAAAAAGTTTTCCTTATCTGCCATGACCAAACATATAGATTTAGGCATTTACCTATAATCTTATCACTTCATTCCCTATGTAATCAGATCTAAACTAAGGAAACTTAAGAGTTAAGAGGGCAAACAAACTATGCCAAGATTTTGGATTCTTTCCTATAGATTTCTCCAGTTTCCCATGTTCCTACTTGTCTTTTTCTGTGCATGGTTTATCGTTTGGACCTCGTTTCCCCAGCTGGATCTCCCAACATATATAAAGTAGGGCATACACCATTGGTCACAGGGTAGGTCAGGTGGGACCCAGATGGTGGCGAAGTTTGGTGCCACATCACCACATTCAGACCATTTTGTGCCGGCCATCCGAACAAGTCTGGCAAGAACAGGTATTATTGTACCCTAATGGCCTCTTTTAACAATTTCGCCCTCCTAAACTTTTCCCAACATACAGCACTGTTTAGTCCACCAAAAAAAAAAAAAAGAAGAGGAGGAAAAATTTGATCAAAAAATAATTGAAGAAATAAGTCACATTTGATTGAAAGTTTCAAAGAAAAAAAGAAGAAGAGAAAATGACTTTTTTTATAAAAATAAAATTTTTATATTTCAAAAAAAAATATGTGGGATATAGAAAAGTCCAATTTCCACTAGCTGAAAATTAGAGTAATTTTTTTTTTCAAAAAGTATCCTTAAGCTTTTAAATAGAATGAGATAAGCTGTTTTTCTTTATTAAAAACATAATAGATATTTAATATAACTTTTTCAAAATGTAAACGCTTAAGTTCTTTGAAATATTCTATTTTCTCATGGTCAACAAAACAAGCAAAAACTTTTTTTTTTTTCCGATACTATATAGTTAGATATTAGCTTTCTAGTAATATATTTCAGTAAAAAAAAATTCTTTTCGTGAACTAAACAAGTCTATAGAGGAACGCGTTTGTAATGCATGCATGCATCTCCTACTAGAATGTGCTAGGCTAGGATGATAATTTTTTCTTGAAACCAGGAAACATATGGGCAATTGCTGAAGATAGGATCAACAAATATGCACACCATTAATTCAATGTTCAATTCACCTGTTCGATGAGGCAATCAGGGATTACTGCATAGCATGAGAGATAGATGGTGTTAATCAGATTGTCGAGTATTACTCAGCTAATCATAGACTTCCATGTAAGACCCGAAAATAGAATGGTGATATTATGGACACTATCATTTTTTCGATACACATTGATACTACGTGAGTGCCCCAACACCTATTTTCTCATTTCCTCTTTGAATTCCACTTCTAGAACTGAGAGGATTTGTAGGATGGACCTAATGGTTGAGAAATGAAGGGTTTTTCAGAGGGGCTCCCCCCCCCCCCCCCCCCCAAAAAAAAAAAAAAAAAAAATATTTATTTATTTCAATTCAGCCTTTCTACTGACCATGCGGTCCCATGTTCAGCAATAACATGGCTCCTAACAATTATTGGGAAACGAATTTCTCGCATGTTGATCGGAAACGCTTATTTATAGCTTGCGATCTGCAGGACCTTCCGTTTCTCCCCTCGTTTCCCACGGTCCATAGCAATTTTTGCTAGCTGTAACCTTATAAAAAGAGTGCCGCAGTAAGCTGTGGCCCAAAATTTAACCAGGATTTCTAGCCATCTCTCACAGAGAGAGAGAGATGGCACACATTGGCGTCTTCTGGTGCCAGAAGCAAGGTTCCACCACCACCACCAGTCCTAGAGGCGGCGGCGCAACCCCCACCACCGCTGCGACGGCCACCGATAGCCATTGCAGGAGCTGCGGCATTGGCAGGCTCATGAGGAAGCTGAGGAAGAGGAGCAAGCAGCTGTGCATGGCCACAAGGCCCACCGCATTCCACTGCCAATATGATGCCTTGAGCTACTCTCGCAACTTCGATCATGGCTTCGGGACCGCGATCGACGATGACTCGACCAACTTTTACTATACATTCTCGTCGAGGTTCGTCGCCACCTCTTCAGGCATCTCTCGCGGAGTAACAACCAACCATTAGCTCAGGGAAGCATTAGATAATCAGTTTTTGTTCTTCTTGTTTTCCTTTCTTTATTTCATAATTTTTAGATTTTTTTGTCCTTTTTTTTTTTTTTAAAGAATCAGTACGGTCTCGTGGATGTGGTGGAGAGATCAAAAAGTGTTCTTATGCGGATTGTATTAGGTGGAGGCTTGTAACTTTTCAAACTTTTCTCTCTTCACTTAATTTATCAATTTAATCTACTATTGGCATTTTGGAAGATGAATGAATTTGTTTTTGGAGAGTACAATGATTATCATCTCCAATTTCCTTTTTCTTTTTCCCAATGAAATGGGTGGGGTCCTTTAGTACTTCCTCTATTTTGCTTTTATGCAAATACATACATACATACATACATGGAGAGCGAGAGAGAGAGAGAGAGAGAGAGAGAGAGAGAGAGAGAGACCCAAACAAGTACTTTATTCTCTAGCAAAAAAAAAAACAAGTACTTTATTCTAAATTAATAGAAGATATGCATTACTACGATCTACACCTCTATATATGAAAGGCCAATCAGGAATTTTTCAGCCTATTTTAACCTGGTGCATTATTTTTGTTGTATTCCTTCAGTTGTCCTTGGGTTTGTTCATATTCACAATACGTTAGGTGCATCATATTTCCAGGGAGGTGAACATCTATCTAGATTTTCTTTTCTCTCATCTTTCTGCAAAGGTTTCTTTTACATGCGGACATGATATATGACGGTTCAAAATTGATGATTAATATAATTAACATATTGCGGTAATTAACTAGCATGGAACAGATTTTTCATATACCTATTGATTTCGTACATTTGTACTGGCCTAACTCATAACTAGCATGGTACAATCCATCACTTTGGGTGGCCAAAAGTATTACAAAGTGGGATAGGGCTAGGTTTAGGCCTGAAAGTTGTGCAATCTTACTTAGATTCGGCTATAGGTTAATTTATTTTGTCACAATTTGAACCTGATCACCTCAAAAGGGTCGCCAGCTAGCCGTAGCAAAAAAAAAAAAAAAAAAAAAAGCTAGAAGACTTAGCCCTATATAAATACTCAAGATCTATCCAGTGTATAGCCGATATGAGACCAAACACACGCTCGCATAGATCTTTATATACTCTTCCATTTAAACTCTGGCGTTCTCACCAGGCTAAGGATGTAAATCCATTCAAATTTAATCACAAGCACCACGATCAGTTCGTGATCGGCCTTCATAAACTTATGCGTCTCCTAATCCACATAGGACATGGGCCGGATCTGCCTTGATACCATATTAATTGTCACGCCCTCAACCTAAGAGCACGAGCTAGAATTGCGACAACTGCCGTATATTCATAGAAAAATCTCCCCACAAGCATGCAAGGCATTTCAACACGATATCATAAACAAGCCACATAATAAATTTAAATAATTAATATTAAATTTATATTTTAGTTATTTAATTAAAATTTGAATGTTAGTTATTTAAATTTATTTTGCTACTTGTTTATGATATCTCGTTAAGATGTCTTACATACTCGTAGAGAGAGTTTTTTATGAGTATGCGGGGGTTGTCATAACCCTGGCTCACAATTTCGGATTGGGGTGTAACATATTTTGAGTCTAATAATCCAAATTTCCCTGATTGAATATAGTGAATAGCTATAAAAAAAAATAAAAAAAAGCAAGAGAATAAAAGAAATCTAAGCGGTTGGGGTTGGGCTTTTGTATTTGGAGCGGGTTTGTGCTATCAAAATTAAATCAATGACCAGCAAATGAAAGCTTGAGATTAGCTTTCCAAAGTTTGGGCCAACTTTGGTCCACAATAGTGCAGGCCGAGGTGGTCCAAAGTTAGCTTGGACTAATTTGGCCCAACCAATTCAGATCAACGGGCACGCTAGCCTCAAAATTTGTG
Source organism: Phoenix dactylifera (assembly GCF_009389715.1). NCBI lineage: Eukaryota > Viridiplantae > Streptophyta > Magnoliopsida > Arecales > Arecaceae > Phoenix > Phoenix dactylifera. The sequence continues at coordinate 9,375,913 of NC_052403.1, forward strand.
TAGCTAAGAGTTCATAAACTATATATTCAACAAATAGAAATAACCTAAAGTTTTTTGTAGAAATTAATACAAATAGTTAATTCATTAATAAAAGAAGTCAAAAAATGACATTGAGAAGTAGTAGCTGTATAAATTGATAGTTAATTTATAATATCGTGGCTTGTTAGATGAATATGCCATATGTAGTATGGAAATAATAGAACAGTTGATTATTTAAAAATTTGTATTTTACCATAAGAAGCATAATTTATGCATCCAACATGTAGACACCTTGCGGGTGACAATATGCTATCCTATTTTATGCAAATTCAATATCTGTTCATTATTCAATAATAAAAATCTTGTAATTTGTCTAACTCTCCAGAGCTGATCCCACCTACGCAGGGAAAGCCATTGAAGGTTATATGTGCCTATTGCCGATAACTCTACGGGAGTCTAACAGACCAAGATAATGACTAAGGGAAAGAACGAGCAATATATTATTTCAGTAGAATTTTAAATCCTACTAAAAAAGTACATTTCTATAGAGAAATTTTATCTTCATCTGTACTAACTACTGCAAAAATTAGGTATTACCTGTTGCCATTAAATCTTGGACTGAGATCGGAGTGCAGCTCAGTTGACCTTGAGGTCGGCAGGAACCAAGCTGGATGAGGTAGCCGAGCTATCGGGGGTTGATCTACTCCGGAGATGGCCTGTAAGAAGTCTGTTTGTTAGAGAGTTTCTAGCAAGGATTCTTCGATGCTTAAGTTAAAATAGAGAGGCAACGGTGGAAGAGAAAAATTTTAGCAAAGTTGAGTTCACTAGATGAGAATTGTATGGCATCATATGAGCTTACCTGAGGGCCCCCGAACCATCACTTTATATAGGGTGCTAGTGATCAGTCGTATGTTTATGGCATGGCCATCATTCCATATAGGCGGCGTACGACACAGACCGCGCGCTGACTGCAGTACTGTCACAACTGCTAGTTGCTGAAATTGTCAATCCTTGTTGGCACATGTTGATCGGCTCTCCGTCTGGCCAGCTCCTCGGTTGGGGCTGAGGTTGTCCACCTTGGTTTATACTGGGGTCAGGAAGATCAGTTTGGTTCGAGATTGAAGCATCCAATATTTTCTTTATCACGTGCCCCCCACTTTCGAGGCTAAGCTGTATTTTAGTTTGGATGACGGAAGTCATGTTGTTATCTCGATCAAGGACGGGGCTTTGTCATAGAGTATTAAATGCGTTGATTCGTCTACTCAAAGCATCACCGTATTTGGCCTATCCCGAGGCGCCATTATTACGGGGTTATCTCTGGGTGTCATTAATGCAACGATCTTGTTGAACCACCCGTGCCTTATCTCGAGCTGATACATGGCTAAATTTGCTCGTGTAGCCAAACTATTTCTCAGATTAGGGCCATCCATGCCTCTATATAAGGGCAACCCCTCCCTTCAGTTTACACTCTTGCTTCATTTGTTTCTCCGCCTAAGTGCTCAAGTGTCCAAGCTCCTGGGTGGCGCTTCGGCGAAGTCCCTTTTCTCTAGCTCCGAGGAGCTGTTCCTTGGGTTCTTGGTCCTTTCTTCTTGTCTTCTCCCTTATCTTTGTCTTCTCCTTTGTCTTTCTCTTCATCTTTTTTCCCATGAGTGAAGCCGAGGTCAACACCTCAGAGGGGAGTTGGTCGACCGACCACTCTCCTCAAGCTTGACAGTCATCACCTCCAACTGAGCTTAAGGTCTAATCGGGCTCGAACTACGATGTGTCCGTCCTCACCCAAAAGGAAATGGATCTCATTCGAGCCAAGCACTTCATACCTCCTAAGTTCATCTTTGAGCTCGTCGGTCCCAATGATTGGGTGACCAGTCCCCCTCCTTCTCGGCTCGGCCTGTACGAGGAGATTCTTAGGGCCGGGCTGAGACTCCCCTTCCACCTCTTTTTTGTTCAACTGATGAGGGTCTATAGCCTCGTCCCTACCCAACTAGTCCGAATTCCTGGTGGGTCCTTGTTAGTTTTCTTACTCTTTGCCTCCCCTGGAACATACGGCCTCGTTTTCACTCTTCCGGGGATGCCTATTAGATTATTGGATTGTTTTTATTTTAAATGACAACATGGGTACTACATGTTGGGAAGAAAAGTGACCGATATTCCTCATTTTTTATGCTATAATGTATGGTTACTATGTAGATACAAAAAAACATGCACAATAGAATGCATACCTACATATATTTGAGTTTAATTTAGCCTCGAGCTTATGGATTGTTGGTTTGAGCTTGGCCTGCATTTAGGTCGTGTGAGATTTTCAAGCCCAAGCTCTGCCACGTTTGGGGGGGGGGGGGGGGGGGGGGGTGGAGGACAAGCAAGCTATAGGGAGCTCAATGTGCATTAAATGATGCATCTTCAAATTTTTGTCTTCGTTTAATTGCTCTCGTGGAATCGGCCTGTGAAAACCTAAAGCGAGTAGCCTATTTAATAATTGGTAGGTATGTTTCTTTTTTTGGGTTAGATGGAAAAGAGTGTTCTCCTACCATGCTGTTTATTGAAATAACACTTGGGATGTGACTCATTTTTAAGTTCCTTTATGATTTTTTCGAAATTTGTTACTTAGGAGATAGGACTTAGGGGACAACTTCTAGTTGTTTTTGAGAGGAACTACTTCTATTTGTTGCCAATGATGTTGTTGTCCTTTGTAGAAGAAAGTAGATAGAAGGGTTTGGTGCATGGCTTAACTCTAGTTGGAACTTTTTAGCTCTTTTATGTGCTTGTTTGAAATAGGACACTGCAACACCCTATTTCTAATGTGCTTCCTTTTGTCTTTCTCTCTCTTTATATATAATCAAATTGAACAAATTTTGAAAAATTCATAAGGGAACTTGAAAATGAGTCACATCCCAAGTGTTATATTAATGTATGGTATGGCAGGAGAACACATAAACCCCATCCGTACTGTGTCAATTAGTATCAGAGCAACCATCCGGGGGGGGGGGGGGGGGAGGACAAGCAAGCTATAGGGAGCTCAATATGCATTAAATGATGCACCTTCAAACTTTTGCCTTCATTTGATTGCTCTCATGGAACCGGCCTGTGAAAACCTAAAGCGAGTAGCCTATTTAATAATTGGCAGGTACGTTTTTTTTTGGATTAGATGGAAAAGAGTGTTCTCCCCATGCTATATATTGAAATAACACTTGGGATGTGACTCATTTTTTAAGTTCCTTTATGATTTTTTCAAAATTTGTTACTTAGGAGATAGGACTTCTATTTGTTTTTGAGAGGAACTACTTCTATTTGTTGCCAACGCTGTTGTTGTCCTTTGTAGAAGAAAGTAGATAGAAGGGTTTGGTGCATCGCTTAACTCTAGTTGGAACTTTTTAGCTCTTTTATGTGCTTGTTTGAAATAGGATACTGCAACACCCTATTTCTGATGTGCTTCCTTTTGTCTTTCTCTATATACATATATAATCAAATTGGACAAATTTTGAAAAATTCGTAAGGGAACTTGAAAATGAGTCACAACCCAAGTGTTATTTTAATGTATGGTATGGCAGGAGAACACTCTTCTTGACACAGTCGGAGGTAGGATGGTTGCTCTGATATCAATTGACGCAGTATGGATGGGGTTTATGTGGTGGACTCGGATGGAAGGGCTGATCTTTACTCTTTCTTTTTGTTTTTCTCAAGTGGCGGTTAGGGTTTTGATTGATAGAAGGATGAAAGAAGAAGAAGATGATGATGATGATGAAGAGATTGGGTTCTATGGATGGTAGCCAAATTAAGAAAATAGTGAATAATTGGACTAGGGCTAGAGTTAGGGCATGGTGATGATGGATGCAAAGAAGATATAAGGAAGATAACTAGATCTTGATTGAAAGAGTCTCACCTTCGCTCAAGAATTCGGAGCTGGCATGAAGAAGGAGAAGGAGTTTCATCTTTCTAGCTTCTATCGATGAAGAACCTCAGCATCTCACCAAGAGTCTTCAAGGCGTCTCACCTAGGAAGAAAGAACCTTTGGAGTCTCACCAAAGGAGGAAGAAGAAGCCTCACGCCACTTAATCTCAAGAACAATTAAAAACCAAATTAATTCTCTAATTTTATTCTTCAACCTTTTCTTTATATAGAATAAGAGGTTGGAAAAATATGGACTCTTATAACTAGAATTTTAGGACTCCAACTAAACATGGACTCTTTTAAATCAAATCAATCATTTGACAAATCAACTGACGAAATCAACTGATGAAATCCATTAAACTAACTAATACTTCCAAATAACTAGGACTCTTTAAAGACACATGGACTAAGAGTCCAAATAAGCTAGGACTCTTTCAAACGACATATGGACTCAATAACAAAACTCTAAATAATCTAGGACTCCTCATGGCACATGAAAGAGGGTCCAAATCAACTAGGACTCTTCTCCAAATGTCACATGCACCAAACAGATAACTCCTAATCACTTGATATTAGAGAGAATCTAAAACTCCTAGGACAACTTAACTTTGACCAAGTCATAGTCTCCACATCATACTTTGATCTTCATGCCATCTAATTGCCACTTGGCACTTAATTACATGGATTTAATCATCAACCACAAATCAACAAATTACAAACCCAAATTAAGGATTCAATGTAACAAGGTGCTAAAAATATTTGACCCACTGTAATTCAGGCACACCCAAGCAACGATCCAAACATGACACACATCTAGGATGACTCGGCTCGGGCTCCTACATCAATTCTCCCCAGCTGAGAAAGAACTCGACTCTGTCGAGTTGGGGTTGAATTGAATATTCCTAGCCCAAGTGATCGTGGGCTGATGCGTAGTGAAAATTCCTAACTCGGGTGGTACAGGTCTGGGGCGCATGAGATGCAAGATCGGTGCACACAAGATGTGAGTCCGGGTGAACGTCAGGAGGCTGCAATAGCCGATTTGCTTTGTTGCTTCTTCTTCGCTAATTTGTTCCTCTTGACATCCATTAATGATCAAATCACCCACTTCGAAATCAGATCACACTTCTTCTAAAATTTCAAAGTCATCTTCCTTTACAATCGATGCAAACTTGGTCTCGAATTCATGTTTAATCTCCACTGAATTTTCTGAACTGTCTTTCTTGGCAATTTTTCTGGAGCTACATCAAAAAAAATCAACTAAAATTGGCTCAAATTTAGATAGTTGTACCTCTAAAATTTGTTCTTCCACGTTGTCTTCCTTCTTGTCCTCAACCTTAGCGGGCTTATGAGAGACTTTAGGGGAAGAGGAAGGGATCCCAGCGGCAAAGACATCATCAGACGATGCTTCTGAATTTTTAGAACTAGCGCCAAGATCTTCTTCAAAATTTTGCTGATCTTTAGTGGGACAAATATCAGCGAGGTGCCCTCGGCCACCGCACTTGGAGCAATCGGGTTTGCCTTTTCTTTGCGGCATGGGACTCATTATTTTTTTGCTGAATTTTGTCATTCCTCGCTCCTGATATGTACCCTTATTTGCTGAAATTTTAAATCTTATAGATGAAAAAATACCTCAAGGAGAAGGGGTGCCTTTGTTGCTGCGTTCTAAAAGTCGTCACCCAATTTTTGGTTTGACACAGCTACGACGTCGTAGTTCTGCCTCCACAACAACATCAATCTTCCATGCTAGGGCAGCTATTTGATTTTAAACTTCATCCATCAGATCATCTTGTTGTCGTTCAATGTTGTAAGGATAGTATTGATCGTCATAGTATGGATCATCGTGGTAGGGATCATCGTAGTAGGGATGACTTCTTCTTGTACTTATGTGGATCGATTTGCTCTGATACTAATTGACGTAGTCGGAGGTGGGATGGTTGCTTTGATACCAATTGACGGAGTACAAATGGAGTTTATGTGGCGGACTCGGATGAAAGGGCTGATCTTTATCTTCTCCTTTTGTTTTTCTCAAGTGGCAGTTAGAGTTTTGATTGATGGAAGGATGAAGAAAGAAGAAGATGATGATGATAAAGAGATTGGGTTCTATAGATAGCAGCTAAGTTAAGAAAATGGCGAATAATTGGACTAGGGCTAGAGTTAGGGCGTGGTGATGCTGGATGCAAAGAAGATGTAAAGAAGATAACTAGGTCTTGATTGAAAGAGTTTCACCTTCGCTCAAAAACTCGAAGTTGGCATGAAGAAGGAGAAGGAGTCCCACCTTTCCAGCTTCTACCGATGAAGAACCTCGGTATCTCACCAAGGGTTTTTAAGGCATCTCACCTAGGAAGAAGGAACCTTTAGAGTCTCACCAAAGAAGAAAGAAGAAGCCTCACACTACTCAATCTCAAGAGCAATTGAAAACCAAATTAATTCTCTAATTTTATTCTTCAACCTCCCCTTTATATAAAGTAAGAGGTTGGAAAAATATAGACTCTTACAACCAAAATTTTAGGACTCCAACTAAACATGGACTCTTTTAAATCAAACCAATCATTTGACAAAATCAGTTGACGAAATCAACCAACGAAATCAACTAACGAAATCTATTAAAGCAACTAAGACTTCCAAATAATTAGGACACTTTAAAGACAATGGACTAAGAGTCCAAATAAGCTAGGACTCTTTCAAACGACACATGGACTCAATAAACAAAACTCTGAATAATCTAGGACTTCTTATGGCGCATGAAAGAGAGTCCAAATCAACTAAGACTCTTCCCCAAATGCCAGATGAACCAAATAGACAACTCCTAATCACTTGACATTGGAGAGAATCTAGGACTCCTAGGACAACTTATCTTTGACCAAGTCATAGTCTCCACATCATACTTTGATCTTCACGCCATCTAATTGCCACTTGGCACTCAATTACATGCACTCAATCATCAAACACAAATCAAGAAATTACAAACCCAAATTAAGGATCCAATGTAACAAGGTGCTGAAAATATTGGAACCACTGTAATTCGGGCACACCCAAGCAACGATCCAAATATGACGCACATCTAGGATGACTTGGGCTCGTGCTTCTGCATCACTTCTCCATCTAACCCAAAAATAAAAAAACACACCTACCAGTTATTAAACATGCCACTTTCTTTAGGTTATCACAGGCCGCCTCAATAAGAGCAATCAAATGAAGGTAAAAATTTAAAAGTGCATCATGTAATGCATATTGAGCTGCTTAAAGCCTGCTTGTCCCTACCTCCCCCAACAAGCATTTTACTTGTGCTAAGGCAAATTGTCATTGAGCTTGGTAGAGCTTGGGCTGGAAAATCTCACCCAACCTAAATGCAGGCCAAGCTCAAATCAACAATCCATGAGTTCGAGGCAAAATTAAACTCAAATATATATAGGTATACATTTTATTGTGCAAGTTCTTTCGTATCTACGTAATAACCATAAGTTATAGCATGAAAAATGAGGAATATTAGTCATCCTTCTTCCCAACATGTAGTACCCATGCTGTCATTTTTAAAAAAAAACAATCCAATTATCAAATGGGCAATGGTAAGATTGGAAAGTTTTAGACCATTTTGAGCTACACTAATCTATGGCCAAGCCATCTAGTGATCGCCAAGCTTAAAAACACTTCTGGCCCATACCAACTATCTAGATATGCAACCATGGTTCAGGCTCTAACTTATATACATTCAAATGCATTGCTATGCCAAGTTTCATGATTGTGAGCAAGTGGGAGTAACTGTATACCGTAAACTATAAACCATGTACCGTGTACCATGTATAGTATATCGTATATCTTGTACCGTATACGGTATACGATATACCCTACACCACAGTATATGGTATACAATACACGGTATATGGTATACAATTACTCCCTCTTGGTCACTTTCATGGAACTTAGCATAGTAGTGTTTTTGAACATATATAAGTTGGAGGGTTGACCGTGGCTGCATATATGGTTGGTTGGTATGGGCTAGAGGTGGTCTTAAGCTTAGCTATCACTGGATGGCTTGGCCATTGCTCAGTCAAGCTCAAAATGGTTTAAAACTTTTCAATCTTACTGTTGCCCATTTGATTATTGAATTATTTTTTTTTAAATGACAACATGGTTACTACATGTTGGGAAGAAGAGGAAAAGGAAGAAGAAAACATTTAATAGGGCCGGGGTGCTTAGTCCAGTAGGTGGCCCGGACACTAAGACAGTTCAAGGTCTTTTTTCAGGGATCAACTCGGGTCATAGATCAAGTCGATAGGGCCCAATTCTGGGTTCCATAGATCTTCTAGAGAGAGAAAGTAGAGAGAGAGAAAAGAGCAAGAGAGAAAAATTAGAGAAGAGGGAAGGATCCTTCTGTTCGTCTCTCTTCATCCTTCCCCCTTGTTGGCAACAAGTGGCAGCTGCGATGACCCAACTGACCACTCGACGGTGACCTCAGGTGACCAAAATCCCCGGCCAAACTTGGCGGGTAACGGTGCCAAATCCCGGTTGAAGAAATCGGAACAGGGGTGCTCTATTTCGGAAGAGACTCCTGCGATTGCTAGCTCAAATCCATGGGAACGAAAGCCCAAAACACAAAGAAAGAAAGAAGAGGAGATGGAGAACTCATACCTTTGTCTGGCAAGGCTTTCCAGTGACGAATTAAGGAGAAGACTCGGAGAAGTATCGTCGAGATCGACGATGATTTTTAAACTCATTGCGGACGACTTTCAATAGAGGAGGAGTTAAATAAGCGAAATCCTAGAGTTCTAGTCGAACTCGGATTGCCTGGATAACTCTGATTTCCACCAGAATCGAAGGACGAAGAAGACTCCTCCATTGCATCGTGCCATAGGGCATTGTGGCCTTGGGCCTGGCCTCTTCGGGCCAGCTCACAAGCCCAAGGGCAGGGCTAAGCATTGTCGGGCTGGGCTTGGCCACTTCAAGCTGGCTCACAAGCCTTTAAAATTAGGGTTATTACATTCTTCCCCTTTTAAAATAATTTTGTCCTCAAAATTAACTTATTTAAGGATCAGATTTTGAAAGCACTCAACCATTACGCTTTTGCTGCACACTTTGATCTAACCAACTCTCTTCTATACTCATCTTATGCCTAACTTTACGAATCATAAATCTAAGCTTAAGTTCTACCTATTGCTAGACTTTATGTATTACCTAGAATCAAACTTCTTGCTATAGTACCATTTGTGACAACCCAGAACCTTAACCAAAAAGGCTCGCCATAAGATATTTTTGAATTTCTTAGTTGGGACTAAACACAAACTCACACGGGTCTTCACATACTCTCTCCATTCAAGTCTTGACGTTCTTATTAGGCTAAGGGTTCAAATCCATTCAAATCTAATCACAAGCATTATAATCGATCCGTGGTCATCCTCCATGAACTCATGCTGCAGTGTCTCCTAGTCCACATAGGTTATGGGCTGGGTTTGCTCTGATATCATTCGTAACAACCCAAAATCTTACTCAAAATGGTTAGTTGGAAGGTATTTTTGGGTTTCTTAGTTCTATATAAGTATCCAAGATCTTCTCAACAAAAAACTGATGTCGGACCCAACACACGCCCGCACGAGTCCTCACAGATAATAGATTATATATAAGAGACCTATTTATTATTCAAAATAAAAACCATAAATAATATCATCATACAAGCATCCATATAGTGAAGGAAAAGCTCAGTGCAAATTGAGCCTCTATTTTAATTATACAGATATATTAACCGATATAATAGATAGTAAAATATGTAATCAAATAAAATAGATATAATAGCTCTATGTATTATCTAAAATAAAAATTATATTAATGATATTAATAATATAAGCTTCTACTTGGTGAATGGAGAGCTCGGCACAAGGTAAAGATAAAGATTATTGCAGCAAACTAATAATATTATAAGTTATTTTGAAAATAATGGTTTAATTAATTGTAAATAGTTAAACAGATATACAGCCTACTAGTGATAATTGTCCACTAGTGAAAAACTTTATTCAACTTGGTTTCGCTGTCTGGCTGACCAGGCGTGCAAAGTGTTAAACCGAACGGGATTCTGCCAAGTACCACAGGAAAAAGTTTGTCACGGCGGGTCGAAATATTTTCCCACGCGTATAGTTATCCACACAGCTGTACAGCATTACGCCGTTACCACTATTATTCCATAACCATAGCGGCCATTTTGCCGACTTCTGCAGCCGTTATCGGGTGGTTCTATATACACCCCCCCCTATTGCTAAGGACACCCCCCAAAAACCAAAAAAAAAATACCCAAACTAACCTTTAGTGTAATTATCATATTGCCCTTGAAATTTTCTTAGTACACCCCCCTTCCTCCTCCTCCGTTTCGTTTTGAAAAGAAAAAAAAAAAACACCCCTCAAACCCCCTCTTAAACCCCTCGATCCATTTACATCGTTTAGGCGATCTTTGAAGGAGATTTAAGCCCCATTCGAAGCATGGACAAGCAACTAGTGATTTGGGACGAAGAATCGGCCGCAAAGGTACGTGTTCCACCTTGTTTCGAAATTTTTTTTTTTTCACGGTTCGTGCTCCGTTCGGCACTGGATCGCCGAACAAAAGGCTTCTGTTCGGCTGAACAGTGCCGAACAGAAGCCTTCTGTTCGGCAACCCTCAACCGAACAGAAGCCTTCTGTTCGGCTGCACAGTGCCGAACAGAAGGCTTCTGTCCGGCACTGTGCAGCCGAACAGAAGGCTTCTGTTCGGCTCTGTGCAGCCGAACAGAAGCCTTCTGTTCGGCACTGTGCAGCCGAACAGAAGGCTTCTGGTGCCAAATCGCGTGCCGTGCTGAATTTTGTGCCGAACAGATCCTCTGATTCATTAATTCTTGGTGATAAATTATTTTATATGTAGGGCTATGCTACAACCGAATCGAGTATAATTGGATCAGAATTTGTACTGGATTACACAAGCGAATTTACAACTTACGAGGTATTATAATGTATTGTGCAATTTTGTATTAGTTTAGCGAGCTATTTTTACAACTGTGTACTTACATAAATTGTTTAATGTATAGATCTTCAAGAGTAGAGAGGACTTGTGTAATTGGTATCGTGAAGCTGGGAGGCGAAATGGTTTTGTTGTTGTAATCAAATCATCCGATGCAGGTACCATTTCTAAGAAACCCAGAATTACGTTAGGTTGTGAGAGGGGTGGGACGTACCGAACCAAAAAAGAAAAGCGAATAAAGACTGCCTGTGGGACAAAGAAGTGTGGATGCCCTTTTGCATTAAGAAGAAAGAAATTGGATACTGCGGATGAGGTGCTACCTCGAGGTGGTCGTGGAGGCGCCGGCGAGGTGCTCGTTGCTCGGGAGATGGCCGGGGAGGTGGTTCCGGGAGAAGCCGGCGAGGTGGTCGGAGATCGGGAGAATGCCGGCGACGAGAGGGAGAAGGGGGAACGGGGGGGTTTTGGGCGTTGCCGAGGTGCTTTGGGCGGAACAGTTCAAAGGGAGACGGAGGGGGTTTGGCCGCCGGCGAGGTGCTTGAGGCGAGGTTTTTTGGGCGGAAGGGAGAAGCCGGCGGGTGTTTTGGAGGGGAAGAGCGGGGTGGGGGGGGTTTGGGGGGTGTAGAGAGCAATTTAGGTGAGGGGGTGGGGAGGGTGGGGGGTAATTTAGGAATTTTTAATTTTTTAGGGGTGTCCTTAGCAAATGGGGGGGTGTAGAGAGTATTTAATTTTTTTTTAATTTTTGGGGGGTGTCCTCAGCAATAGGGGGGGTGTATATAGAACCACCCGCCGTTATCCGCCCGGATGTCACAAACAAAGACAAACACGCCCAAAGTTTCCAAGATTTACAAAATCACCCCCCCCCCCCCCCCCCCATTGTAACGTCCCCGTCCCCAGATACGAACAGCTCCCGGCGACGTAGCAAATTAAAAAAAAAAAAAAAGCATCTCCCTTGACATCACCCAGCCAATCAATTGCTGCCAGGTCTAAACCACCCCATGGCCCCACGATACACGTGGCCATCGCACCCCATTCCCCGCTACCTTTTCCCTCCCTTCCCCTTCTCGTTTGGTTCGCGGGAAAAGAAGGGGAAAAGTGTGGTCAACGGGAAAGTAATGAGATGCCTCTTGTTTGGTTGGAGTTTTCAAAGGAGAGAGAAGGGAAAGTTATATTCCCATGGGAATGTGATTCCCACATTTCATGAGAAAGTCTTTCCCATGAGAAACATGGAAAAGTAACTTTCCCATGAGGCGGGAATCACTCTATTTTTACTTTTTCCCAAAAAGTCCTTTCAGCATTAAAGAAGCATTAAAAAGGCATTAAAAATCTAATTTTTATTAAGGGCATAATAGGAATTATATATAACTTTTCTAGGAAAGTGGATGGCCAACCAAACATAAGCACCTTGGAAATTTGTTACTTTTCTATGGTCAACCAAACTTGCCAAAAGTACTTTCCTAAGCATCCTCTCCCTAGGAATTTGTTTTCCGGAAATCATATTCATAGGAAGGAAAATGCTTCCCGCGAACCAAACGAGCCCTAATTCTTGTGTACTCCTCTCTCTGGACTTTGCTCCTCTCTCTATCGCTCTCCTTTTCTCTCCAGAGTTTCCAAGGGGGCCACCGGAACTGTTCCTCTTCTCGCAGGTACAATGAGTAAAAACATCAAGTTTTTACCATGTTTCAGCTTTAGTTCTCTGCTAGTTTGAAGTTTCTGCTTCTGATTTCATAGATTTCTTTTGGTATCATTTTTGGTTTGTGTTTTTTTTTTGTTGTTGTTTCTTTTCTGATCGAGAGAAGCAAAGACGTTTGACAATGTAGTTCTGTTTAAGGTTTGTTTCGTTTTCAAATCGATTAGTATGCTTCTCTCTCTTGATTGCTCTGTTATTTCTATGTTACTTAAAGTTCTGAACTTCCAATTTGTGTGGTCCGTTTTGCATCTTCTTTTAATTTGTATTTCTGATCCCCCGTTCCGATGGAGGGGGAAAAAGAAGCCTGGAAATGTAGTTCCGTTTTTTGATTTTTGGTAAATCGGTTATCAGAACTTGTTTAAAAATTTTGGACAGCAAAATTGATTGGTATGCTTGTTTCTATGGTCGATCTCGTCCTGTTCGATTTGGTGATTCTATGGTGGGTTCGCTTGGTCCACAATCTATCTTTTGATTTCTAGATTTGGATGGACGGTCCGGGGTTTCTGATGTTGTGGCTATGTTCTTTCATGTGGAAGCATGGTGTTTTATGGCATGAATCTGTTTCCTTGGATTTTCGTTGATTGTGTTAGGAGTTTGCTGGCTTTTATCAATCTATTATCGTCTGCTAACATTGGATTATGAATTTTTAATATTTCTAAAGCCGGATTTTTGATGAGGGATTACAAGTTCACATTTTGATTTTTGAAGCTGATATTAGAATTTTGGAGAATGTGATCCTTTCAACTTTTATATAAAATTTTTATCAAAGTTTGATTGCATCTCTTTTCTGTTCATTTTGTAGATTCGATCAATTCAGTTGAGTCCAAGAATTCTGATCCACCCTGTTTTGCGCTACTTTATCATTGGTACTTTCATCATACTTCTACCATCAGCTTTTTTGTATAAAGTACCATTGAATTTTCATTACATCTCTTTCAATTCGTTTTGTATATGTGATCAATTCAGTTTAGCTTGATAATTTTGATATACCCTGTTTTCTGCTATTTTGTCATAGGTGCTTTTTGTTGGGTTGAACTGTCCCCTGCGTCTATCTATGAGAACTCATAGCAGTAGACAGCAATCTAGCCTAAGTTTTGGCCAGTTGCTGATTGTAGACCTCTCTGTCATAGTATGTTGAATCGGCCCATATCGACTGGTTCAACTCATACCGGACCGGTCCGATCCTTGACCGGTCTGGTTCAAGCATGAAAAACGGTTCTGGCCCCAAAGGGCCGAACCGAGCAATACAAGCCAGGTACCGGTGCGAACCAGACCGCTTCGCACCGATACGCGTGCGTTGAGAACCGCGCCCGCGCGCGGTTCTCCGCACTAGGTAGCCCGCTCGCATGGGCGTGAGCTGGGAACCATGCCCGTGTGCGGTTCCCCGCACTCAAAACTGCACCCGCATGCGGTTCCTTGCACTCGGAACCATGCCCACGCGGGCGCGTGATGGGCAGAGCACCCGCGCGGAGCATTTAATGCCTAAATGCCACTCTATGGCATTTAACGTGGTGTGTGTGCATCCACCCGCGCTTCCGCAGGCTGCGAGTCTGTTGGCCGGTTCGGTACTGGTTTAAGCTAGTCCCAACCAAAACGGTACCGATTCAGTAGGCGATCAGTATGCCTATTAGTACCGGTACGATATACCTTGCTTCCTGCATTGTTTCACGTCTTACAGTTTAGTATGTTTAGTTATTTCATATACATCTTACAAGCCTGCAATAAAAGAGGAGCTTTGGACCTCTAGCGGTTTTATAGTGATTGAACTGGTTGATGTGAAAGCCTTAATTTCGTCTATTACTATTCCCTTTGGCAATGCATAGTGGTGACTCATGGTTGTTTTCAGCCATTGGGAGGAAATTCAGTGCTGGGTTTTGATCAATCATGCAATTAAATTCTTGGATGGAGCAAAACATATAAGGGAGTTAGATTTAAGGCTGAAACTGGTTCCGTCAAACCATGACCCGACAGCTAGACCTGGATTGAACTATTTTGGAAGAGCCATTGCCTAGGTTGGGGTCAAAATCCTGGACCTGTTTTGAAATCTTGGGTCAGGTTTGGGCAGTGTAAATGCTTACCTGACTAGGCATGTAAGTAACCTAGGTCTAATCCAGGTCAAGTCACAATAAGCTTGATGCGATTTGAGCATGGAATAGCATAACTTGAGAACTCAAGTCATAGGAAACACCCTTCCCCCTTCTCTCTAAGTACCTTTTCTACTATGCCCATTGAACACTTCTCTAAACTAATCCCTCTCCTTTCACCCTAGCAAAGCGACCTCTGCTCACCTCCTCTTCTCACTCGGATGTGCTTAAACATTCATTGCTTACATTCATAGCTCGCTACTATGTGCTCAAGTTTATTGTATTCTAAGGTTGTAGTCTGTAACTTTGTATCTCAAGAATATTAATTTTCATGGATCATACTAAAGAAGTTTTATTTGAATGAAAGTTCATGTTTAAATTGGCTTACGTTTATTATTTTTTTTTTTTGAATACTTTTAATGAATCAATAGTTGATTACTGATTATTATGCACTTAGCTATAAAAGAACTGCTAAATGTTTGGCTGAAACTGTAGACTCAACCTAGCTTAGTCCCAAGCTGGCCCTGAAGATTTTGGGTTGGGTCTAAATCATGCTGACCCTAGAAACCAGTTTGATTGGCCCATTGGGTCGAAAATTCTTCAATTGGCTTGATCTGACCTGACCTTGTCTGCCAATGGTTGGTCTATCTGGAAGAAATGTAACCAGGAGTGGTCCAGGTCAAGCATGCCACCATCTTGATTTGACCCATGTGCAGCCCTATTTGGTTCCTATACTTATCAAACCATTTGATGGTCTAATTCAGCATTAGCCCTGATCTTGCCTTGAGATCTGTGAAAACATAATTTTGGTGTTAATGCTCTCATGCATCACATCTGGCCCTGTGTTTTTCATGGACCTAGAGGAAAGATCAAGGGTGGTGCTGCATTGGGCCATCAAATGATGCGATCAATGTCAGGGCGACCTCTCATTACACGATAGAAGGGTAGGGTGTATAAGAAAAGTGAATTGTTGGATCAGTCTGGTGTTCTATTTTTTGAAGAAATGTTGCAAAAAAATGTATATTGTTACTATTGCTTTACTTGCATAAGTTTTTTTTCCATTTGGGAAGATATGGTTAAAAAAGTCTTGTTGGGATGACACGTTAGTAGTCTCTTATGTTTTTAATTATTACGAAAAATATATTTGTTCGTATTTCTTTTAAAAATTAAAAAATGCTATGATTGCCAAACATGCTTCCCATTTTCAAAAACTTGGAACGAAACTGTACCAAAAGAACTTGGAAAGAGAAAATAAAAACAGCAACAAGAATAAAGAAAATTTAAAATAAAATAAAATGTATACTGTTAAATAAAGTGTTAGCTTTCTACTGTCCACCTTAACATTTCTATTTTTTTTTTATTTCTCATTTCCATCTTCCCTGTACAATTGGAATCCTGGGTTTTATCGAAGATTCATCATCATCATCATCAAGAATTTGTCATTATCGAAGGGAGTTTGCCTTCATTTGGATCTTCACTTGCTTGGGATTGACTGTCTATGGCATTACTTGTTCAAAAATCCAGACTTTCATTGGAAACATTTTTTTAGGATTAATGCTATAGGATTTTGGGGTTCTATTGATCTGTGACCAACTGGTTGTGATTGAGTGTTGGGTTTTTAGTCTTATTGGCCACCTGATCAAATATCATGGATGTGGTGGCCTTGCCAACTATTTTTTGTTGTTGTTGCATTTAACCTGATTTTTTTTCGTATTATTCTCTGTTTTTATTTAAGTTACGGATAAGCTCGTAATGTCTTTATTTCTACCTTATTGGTTGTAGTAGTTGTATGTTTATGTCTATGATTACGTTGTGACCATTTTTTTATTGTATTTTTGCCATGAGAATTAATATTTCATAGTTCTGATTGTCGGGGAATCAGCTGTCACGCAGCCCAAAGTTTTTAGAACATGAGATTGCTTGTATGAGATTTTGTTTTATCTTAGTGTGGAATTTTCAGTAAAATTGACTCCTTAGCTTATTAAATCAAGCTGTTAGGAATTAATGATTTTTTGCTGAGATGGTACCTGCTATTTTAAAAGTGAAGTTGGTTTGGTCTGTTTGGATGGGAACTGTACGATCTACATTTTGAAGATAAGGAAACCTTCATATTACATATACTATGCTTTTTTACTTGTACCGAACGTGCCTTTTAGAAGTTCATCTAATTTGCTGATTTAAATTTAAATGGCGGTTAGCATGTGATCATCCATGTCTGAACAAAAGTAGCACAGAACAACTTTCCTCTCATGTTGAGAGTTTAAAAAATGGAGGAAGGGAAAAGATTTGGTGAAATTAGTCCAGGTCTAAAAATTTGGTATGAATTTGCTGGATGCACCTAATTGGGTGGGAGGTATGGGCTTTTGAGACTTTTGATTCTACTTGAACTGCCTCCATGAACTTTTGAGGCATCCAGACTGCTGCTACTTATGTTTCCTCCTTGCCTAGTTCATCTTGTCACCTTTTAAAGGAAACTAGGTCATGGTTTATGTTCTGTTTATCTGATGTAAAATTTGATCTTAACATCAAATCCACAAAGCATCTGATAATTAGTTTATGATCTGACTTAGATGGAAAGTAATTGCTCAATCTGGCCTTGGAGAGAAATCTAAAGCGAGAGTCTGAAAGTTTAGTAAGAACTACGAACTGAGATCATAGCACTTCCCATTTTCCATGCTTTAATATCCTTTATTTAGTTTCTAATAGGACCACACTAGCTTTCTAGGGTTCATAAGATGATTAACATCACCTTATCATTATGTGTTCGTACTTTTATAATTGTTTCAAGCAAGATTCGCCAGACCGACCGTACCGACGTACCGGTGAGCACCGGTACGGGTTGTAACCGGTACCGAACCAGAGACGCGCGCGCGGACGTGTAAAATGCCATAGAGTGGCATTCTGTGGCATTAACTGGCCCACGCGGGCTGGCAGACCGCGTGGGCGCGCTGCCCTGCACGGAAAACCGCGCGTTGGCGTGATTCTCTGCTAGGGAATCGGCCGCAGATGCGGTTCCTGCGCGGGGAATCGCGCGCAAGCACACGATTCTTTGCTCGCAAGCACGAGATTCTTCGTTCGCAAGCACGTGATTCTTCTCGCACGTTCGCGCGCAATTCCCCCAAAAAAAATCACTACAATGCCACTCTGTGCCATTAAGTGGCCCATGCGAGCTGGAGCCCGCGTGGGCGCTTTTCCCCACTCGCGGGGCACGCGGAAAAAATGTGTTTGGGCTAGTGCGAACCGGCCCGGTTCGGTTCGCACCATTACAAGTACGGAACCAATCGGTTCCGACCCAGTTTGGGTCCGAACCATTTTTATATGCTGTACCGTACCGGTTCCTGTCGACACTGGTTCAGTATAGGCTGAACCGACCAGTTCCGGTCGGTCCAGCATTCCTTGGTTTCAAGCCTGTTTATATATGTTGAAATAATTGGAAGCTTGAAAATGCTGGAAAAGGGACCTTGTGAGATTATTAAGGTTGCACATGCACAAATTTCTATACATGGTTGTTTAGTTCGCTCATTTCTTTCTTGAAAGCAAATTTGCAAACATATTTTATGTTCATAATTTGGTGTGAATAGAAATTCCATGATAAAAAATTATCTCTACTGTTAAAAAATAAATGACCAGGCAAATTCCTATGGACTATCTTTCACATTTCTTTTAGCAACTCATGATTATCGACATTTAGTTTTGAATGACATAATGGACAAAGAAGGCCACGAGGAAAAATAGAGTGGGATGTAGAAAATAATGATATAGCGACTATGTCCTTTGATATTATGAAGAGATGCTACTTGCTATGATATGGATATTCAGAATCTTGACCTCTATATAGTCTCAAATGATAAATTTAAATAATTAGATTTATTGTTTAGATTCTTATTTCTGTTTATGATGTTCAATCTAGATTATATGGTCGAAAACTTGAAATGGTTTTATGTTGTGGAAAATAAAATTGTTATAATTAGTTAAAATATCATAAAAGGGTTTGATGTAATTGTTGGGATCACGGGGCACAAGAATGAATCTTCCCGGCTTACAAATTAATATATATTCTCATTCAGGCATTTCACCAAACACATCACAGGCATAAATAGACAAGCATAGAGAGACAAGGATTTACGTGGTTCGACAGCAAGTGCCTACATCCACAGGTAGGAGGAGCAATCCACTATATCAACTGTCCCAATAGGGTAGAAGCAAAGCTACACAAATGCCCAAAATATGGGCTGCCGAATGATCACAAGAGGAGGCAACAGTAAATCGAATATAAGGCAAAATAACCGATTGGACCAACCTTTCTGCAGCCACAATAGTAGATTAAGAGAGTAGTATGCAAAACAACCTTTCTACGGCTTCAATGACAGATCAAGAGAATATCAAAGTATCTTACCTTCCCTTCTTTCACTGTGAACAATAAGAGCAAGGACGCACGGAAATGAAAAGCCATAGAGAGGAGTCACGGCAGAAGAAAGGAGGTCTCCTGTGAGCGGAAGATCAAAAGCAGATGCCTGTTGTTGCCGGAAGACCGAGAGCACAAGAGAGAACGAGAGAGGATAGAGGGCAGCGATCGGGATCCCCCTCTCTCAAAAATAAAAAGCCTTAACGAAAAAGAGTTTTGGCTGCCTTATATAAAGAGGTGTTAATCTTGCAAAAAAGTCCCTCTCAAAATAGTGATTTGGAGCAAAGTCCAAAATAATCAACAATCCTCCTCCTTGCGACAAACCATTTACCTAGTATCAAATATGGATTGATAAAAAAAAATAACTTCCTCACCACAAGCCCGGAAGGGCATTAACAAGTGCTCACACCAATCAAGTTTAGGAAAGTCCTGAACTTAACTAATGTGATTGGTTTCATGAGCATATCAGCCGGATTATGAGCAGTATAAATTTTCTGAAGTCGGACATCACCATTCTCCACCAAGTCTCTGATGAAGTGATACCTGACATCCACATGCTTAGTACATTCGTGATACATCTGGTCTTTGGCAAGATGCAAAGCACTTCGATTGTCGCAATGAATATCCAAGCGGTCCTGTTTGAGATCCAAATCCTGTATCAACCCTCTTAACCAAATAACTTCCTTTGTTGCCTCTGTCAACGCCATATGCTCTGCTTCTGTAGTAGACAAAGCAATTGTAGGCTACAAAGTAGCCTTCCAACTGACTGCACAACCAGAGAGAGTAAATATATATCCGATTAATGACCTTCTTCTGTCCAAGTCACTAGCATAATTTGAATCAGAAAATCCTATAATAGTGCAACTACTCTGTGTGGAGAATACCGATCCCAAATTAGAAGTGCCTTTCGGATATTTAAGTATCAATTTCACAGCTAACCAGTGAGCCTTCCCAGGCTTATCCATGTATCTGCTTACTACGCTTACTGCCTGTGAAATATCAGATCGAGTGCAGACCATCGCATACATGATGCTACCTACTGCACTTGCATATGGCACTCTGGACATATATCTCTCCTCATCCTCAGTCTGGGGACAGAGTCTAGCAGATAATTTGAAATGACTGGCAAAGGGAGTAGTGACTGGCTTGACTATAGACATACCAAATCTATCTAAGACTCTTAATATATCCATGCTGAGTAAGAAAAAGTCTACCCAACTGCCTGTCACGACTGATCTCCATCCCAAGTATCTTCTTTGCCGGTCCAAGATCCTTCATTTCAAATGCAGTACTGAGCTCAGCTTTCAGATTTTGGATGACTGATATATCCTTGGTTGCTATCATCATATCATCCACATACAGCAATAAATAACAAAAGGATCAATCTGAAAACTGCTGGTGATATACGCAACTATCATATGGAGATCTGTTGTATCCATGGTCGACCATAAACCTATTAAATTTGCGATACCACTGTTTTGGAGACTGCTTGAGACCATATAATGATCTTTTGAGCAAACATACATGATTTTCTTTGTCTGGAATCTCAAAACCAGATTGTTGTTGCATATAAATCTGTTCCTCTAAATCACTGTGAAGAAAAGCTGTTTTAACATCTAGCTGTTGCAGCTCTAAATCCTGAGAAACAACTAAAGCAAGCAACACACGGATAGAAGTGTGTTTGACTACAGGAGAAAATATCTCCTTGTAGTCAATTCCCTCCCGTTGACTG
This sequence comes from Phoenix dactylifera, assembly GCF_009389715.1. Classification (NCBI taxonomy): domain Eukaryota; kingdom Viridiplantae; phylum Streptophyta; class Magnoliopsida; order Arecales; family Arecaceae; genus Phoenix; species Phoenix dactylifera. Next base: position 9,396,664 of record NC_052403.1, read on the forward strand.
TAGCCCTTAGCTACCAACCTGGCCTTATATCTAAAATCCTGAGGACTGGCTTCCACTTTTTTCTTGAAGATCCATGTGCAGCCAATTACCTTCTTGCCCTCTGGTAATCTGATTAATTCCCAAGTCTGATTCTTCTCTAAAGATTGTAGTTCTTCAACTATAGCCATGGTCCATTGTTCAGCCTATGAACTACTAATAGCCTCCTGATATGTTGTTGGCTCATCACCAATAGTGTCTGCAATGCTCAGAGCATAATATCCTAACCCAGCATAAGCTGAATCCTCAAAGCCATACCTTTGAGGTGTTCTGATCTGACGCTTGGGTCTACGAGTGGCAATGCTATCAATCTAATCCTGACCTTGCATGGTAACCTCCTCCTGAGTCTGTATCTCTGCATCTATCTGCTGTTGCTGCTTATTCAGAATATAAGTATCTTCATTTGCCTGTTGCTGCTGTGATTTGATAGTCTGATCAATATTCATAATAGTCCTATCCATATGATCCTGACCCTGATCTCTCTGAGAAGAACTAGGCTATAGCTGCCTTAAAGGAGTGGCTATCTCATGAAATGTCACATCCCTACTGACTAGAAATCCTTGGGATCCAGGCTCTATGCACCATAGTCTGTAGCCCTTTACCCCATATGCGTATCCAAGACGCACTTCTTAGCCCTAGAGTCCAACTTTCCATCTCTTACATGTGTATAATCTGGACACCCAAAAACTCTGATTATTGAATAGTCTGCAAGTCTTCCTGTCCACATCTCTTCTGGAGTTTTCATGCCCAATGCTGATGCTGGAGATCGGTTTATAATGTAGCAGGCTGTGTGTGTGGCCTCTACCCAAAAATCTCTACTTAATCCAGAACTGGATAGCATAGATCTGACTCTCTCTATTATGTGCGGTTCATACGTTCTGCCACACCATTTTGTTGAGGTGTACCCACTGTGGTTCTATGTCTGACAATGCCCTCTGATTTGCAAAAGTCATCAAATTCAGTAGAACAAAATTCTAATCCATTGTCAGTTCGGAAGGTTTTCACCTTTCTATCATTTTGCCTCTCGACCATAGCCTTCCACTTCTTGAACGTGTCAAACACATCACTCTTATTTCTAATAATGTATATCCAGACTTTGTGGGAGTAGTCATAAATAAAGGTGAGTAAATACCTAGATCTACCCTTGGATGTAATTGGGGTAGGCCCCCATAGGTCAGAATGAATATAATCTAATATACCAGCTGTCCTGTGCACGCCTGTAGAGAAGCTGACCTTGTGTTGTTTTCCGAACACACAATGCTCATAGAATCCAAGTGCACCAACCTTCTGACCACTTAGCAAACCACATCTGCTCAGCTCCTGTAAATCTTTGTCTGAGATGTGACCCAATCTCTGGTGCCATAGGTGTATCAACTGCTCAATAGAAGACTGTATTACTGAAACCTGTCCAACTACTGTACTACCATCCAAATAGTAGAGGGTGCCACATAGCTTCCTTTTCAATAAAGTCAATACTCCTTTATTGATAGTTATTGATCCTCTACCCATCCATCTGCCCTCGAAACCTGCACTATCGAAAGCATATACTGAGAGAAGGTTTCGCTTTAGTTGAGGAACATATATGACATCGTCCAAAATCACCACAGTGTTTGCATTAGATTTAATTTGAACTGTACCAACACCTTCCACTTTGCAAATACCATCATCTCCAAGAAGAACGGTGCCCCCCTCACATGATCTAAAAGAAGAGAACCATTCCCTATGGGGTGTCATGTGGAAAGATGCTCCAGAGTCCACAATCCAAATATCAGGATGACTAATACTGCAAGCAGCTGTAAATACTGCATCATTTTCATTACTGTTGTGACCTGCTGATGAAACTGCAACTGTTGCCGAATCTAAGATGGTTCCTTTATCCTTTTGTTCCCTCTCATTCTTAGACTGTAGAAGTCTACATTTTGATTTCCAGTGGCCTGGCTTCTTGCAATAGTGACAAACACCTGGTCTTTTAGACCTAGACTTTGATCTGGTTTTGGATTTGCTTCTACCTTGTCCACCTTTCTTCTGTTCATCTCTACCTCTAACTATAAGTCTTTGAGCTGGAGTCTGAACCTGATGCTGTAGTTGTACTTTCAATCTAAGCTCATTGGATAACAAAGTAGCTTCTACCCAAGGTTCGCCGTACCGGTACCGAACCCCATACCGGTGCCGCACTAATATAGGCGTACCGAGTGTCGGTACGGTACGGTATGCGGTATGCCAGGCGTACCGACATTGGTGTACCGATACCGGTACCCATCGGTACGGGTACGGTACGCTCGGTACCGACCGGTACCGATCGGTACAGCGAACCTTGCTTCTACCTCTTCAAGACTTATTGTCTCTTTTCCATAGAGCATAGTAGTAGTAATATGCTCAAAGGACTTAGGCAGTGAGTTAGATTAGGATCAAAGCCTTGTCTTCTTCATCTACTTCAACACCAATATTTGCTAAATCAAGCAGAAGCTTATTATACTCATCCAAGTAATCTTTGAGTGAAGTTCCTTCTGCTATACAAAATGTGTGCAACTTTCCCCTCAAATATAGTCTATTAGTAAGGGATTTTGCTATATATAGACTCTCCAATTTTTTCCATACTCCCTTAGCTGTATCAAGATCCACAACATTGCGTAGGACTTTATCACTCAAGCCTGAAAACAGAGTCCCTAGTGCTCTCTCATTAATCTCTTCTTTGACAGCCTCATTATCTCCTAGGATTGCATCCATACCCTTAAGGGCCTTTGCTACACCCTTTTTAACCAATAAGTATTTCATCTTTATCTTCTATAGTGAGAAATCCCTTGTGCCATCAAATACAGCCACTTCATGCCTTATGGTAGTGGAATGAGAAACAGAAGCTGAATCGTTAGCCTTAGAGGAACTTTGTTGCCCGTCAGTAGCCATAGCTTTGATACCAATTGTTGGGATCACGGGGCACAAGAATGAATCTTCCCGGCTTATAAATTAATATATATTCTCATTCAGGCATTTCACTAAACACATCACAGGTATAAATAGACAAGCACAGAGAGACAAGGATTTACGTGGTTCGGCAGCAAGTGCCTACATCCACGGGGAGGAGGAGCAATCCACTATATCAACCGTCCCAATAGGGTACAAGCAAAGCTACACAAATGCCCAAAGTATGGGCTGCCGATTGATCACAAGAGGAGGCAACAGTAAATCGAATATAAGGCAAAATAACCGATCGGACCAACCTTTCTACAGCCACAATAGTAGATCAAGAGAGTAGTATGCGAAACAACCTTTCTACGGCTTCAATGGCAGATCAAGAGAATATCAAAGTATCTTACCTTCCCTTCTTTCCCTGTGAATAGCAAGAGCAAGGATGCACGGAAACGAGAAGCCACAGAGAGGAGTCATGGCAGAAGAAAGGAGGTCTCCTGCGAGCGGAAGATCAAAAGAAGATGCCTGTTGTTGCCGGGAGACCGAGAGCACAAGAGAGAACAAGAGAGGATAGAGGGCGGCGATCGGGATCCCCCTCTCTCAAAAGTAAAAATCCTTAATGAAAAAGAGTTTTGGCTACCTTATATAAAGAGGTGTTAATCTTGCAAAAAAGTCCCTCTCAAAATAGTGATTTGGAGCAAAGTCCAAAATAATCAACAGTAATGGGCTGGAATGAATGTAAATTCATTACAGAAGTTGAAGGAAGGTCATATGTAAGTCATAAGATAGCTATTTCGTGACTTGTTTTATCAAGGAAAACTCATCAATTCAAGTACCGTATGTTGGAAATTTGAAATATACATGATGACTACAATGACATGTGAAAGAAATGGAATGGATTGTGGGATGGAATATAATCAGTTTGACCCCATGAGTGAGATACCTTAATGAGAATAGAGTGAATTTTACAAAGATGATGATTCCAATTCGGAAGGTAAACAGAGAGCCAAATTGGTTCCTAAACTGGAAGAATTGCATTTTCTTTTTTTTTGTGGGTAGTTTTTATTAATCAAATTTGGAGTTCTTCACCCTCAATGTATTGAAGGATAGATACTCTAACCATTTCTCCAATAAAATCACATGCTTTAAATAACTTTTTTTTTGGAAAGGGATTTGACCCAATTTTCTACAGAAGGAGAAAACACATGGGAAGACTCTATGAAAATGTAGAAGTTTGGGGAAACCATTTATGAATGAGACGAAGCATATGGGAAAAAAATAACCATTAATTATTGGTTTCCTTGTGGTGTTCATTATTTTTAGTAATTCTTGTTCATAGTTGCATCACACTTATGGATATCATTACTTGTTTTTTATATAAGAGCACCATTTTTGGTGGCTCCTTTACCTATATCACTTTCTGCATGTAACCAATGTGACAATTATTACACTACCTGTATTAGTTGTTTTACGTTATTGATTGAACAGCTACAAAATAATTCTTCTTTTAGTTTACTCATTGTAAATGGCTTTCACACTACAAAGTATATAATGTGACCTTAAAAAACTGAGACTTAATTGAACTATTCATTTTTTTAATTTTTTCTTCCGGTTCTAACTCTGAAATTGAGCTCAACTGTCAAAAAAAATAGAAGAGGCAAAATCACGTATTACTTCATAACACTCTTTGTCCATGATAACTTCATCTGATGTTCCTAACTTTTTCGAGGATGATTCTCACTGAGATGCCATAACTTCTATGACCTATGTTTGAAACAAATACTTAAATCCTGAGTCATGGCCTTTACAAGTCTCAGTTTTATTAAACCTACAAAAGAAACATGGTTTAAAAATAAATCCTAGTTCTAAAACTAATTAGTTGCAATAATCTTGCCTTGAGATCTTTTGCGGTAAGTATTAAGAGCAAGGCCAACTTGTCAACATTTTGAGATTCAGCCATCAAGAAATGACTTCAGTTGATCTTGACTAGAGATCCTGATGTGTTTGATTATTGGCTGGATGAAGCAAGATGATAAATCGATTAATTGCAGATGATTAAAACCTTGTTCAACGTATGCAAAATCTTGTGATTCTTTGCCAATAGGTTCTTTCTTGTTGTTAGTCTTTTTATCCACTATATTGGCTTACATAGGACATTCTTTCATTGGATCAAGTTCTTACCTTTCTAATATTTTCATCATTAATAAGATCCACCCAAAAAAAATCATTCAACCTTTCCTATAGGCAAGCTCACCTGGCTTATATTTATGCAGCTTCTCTAGAGCTTCAATTTGCTCCTTTGTGGTGTGGATATAGTTCCTCCACCACTTATGGATTTAAACTTAATCTCAAGATCTTTTTCTAGTTAAAAGCAAGAGAAATAGATTGATTACACCTATAACTAAAATAAAGAAAATAAATTAACCATGTTCACCATACTCCAAGAAAATGCTCGAGCCTCATTCAAATTTTCTTTTAACTCATTTTCAAGTATAGACTAACTCCCTATGTATATTGGCCACAAATGACTTGGAATCTGTTAACTTATTTTATTAGTTTTTGTACGGTTGATACAAATACTTTATTCAAGTTATGGTTCTTATTTACTATAGCCATAATTATATCTAAAGAAAGATAATTAATAGAAAATTAAAATTTTAAACATAAAACCAAATCAAAAACCTAAACTACATCCACTAATTATACTTGTAGAAGATTGTTCCTTACTTTGTAGGTAGTTATCGCATGGCAACACCAAAAGATACACAACATAGTTTATGAATTCTTTACAAGTAAATGTTGATATTGCTGCTTTAAAAGTCTAGGTGAGATTTTGGTACCCCTATCTGGCGCCAAATTGACAAATATAACTTAGCTATTTATCGATATATCCACCTAAAGCTGCTTTGTTTTCAAAAGAAATCAAATTGTTCTTACATCCTAGACAACTATCTGGGTGATTAATAGGGAAGGTCCCACCATCCATATTCATACTTGTGTGTTTCTCCATGATAGATCTTTGTAGGGAGTTCTGCTTCTACTCCCACCCTCAGTCTTCTCATGGATCATTGAGGCGGGCAAAACTTGTGCCCTTGGTCTGTCGAACCAAACCGGCGCAGAATCAACATGGTTCAGTGCTGTTTTCTGGAAAACAGTGGGGACCGCTCTGAACCGGAGAGTTCAATGTGGAACAGGTTCGAACCAAGAGTAGAATAGGTACGAACCGCTCGGTTTGCACCAGTTTGAATCGGTTCAACCCCCTCCTTTTCTCTTTCAAATCTCAAAAGGCTTGAATTATGGTCTACTGAACTGAGGTGAATTGCCCTGTTTAACCCATACCGAACCGATACTATATCAGTAACCAACAACATGGGTCTTGGTACCCACCTTTGCTTGTGCCACTTTCATTTACTTCTCCATCTCCACTTTGCCACCACTAACACTGCTTTCTACAACTTCCGTCTTTGTTTTTACAGAGTTAGGTAATTAAAAGAGATGGCATGCCATTGCCGCCTCCACATTCTAGTTCAAGTCTAGCATCTCCTATCTTTCCCAACGATGACAATTTGGTCTCCAAAGGCAATGAAGTCGTTGGATCCATCTCCTTAATACTTGACATGAAAACACATTGGCAAGGAGAAGAAAGACCGAGTCTAGTCATCTTTCTCTTCAGCAATAGTAGCTCGTCAGAACAATGATTGCTAATTGGTTGAGTTCAGAGAGAACTTGGTGACAGCTGGCTAACCATGGAATGATACAAAGCGGAGGATTAGACACATATTGGTGGCAAACTAGACACACACTGGCACCAAAATGACAAAAATAAGTTAGCTATTTATGGATATATCCAGCTAAAACTGCCTTGTTATTATTAACGGCTGCAAAAGAAATCAAAATATTCTTACATCCTAACCACTATTTGGGTGATTAACAGGAAAGGTCCCACCATCTATATTCATAATTGTATGTTTCTCCATGATAGATCTTTGTGGAGAGTTCTGCTTCTACTCCCACCCTCAGTCTTCTCATGGATCATTGAGGCGGGCAAGACTTGTGCCCATGGTCTGCTGAACCGAACCGGCACAGAATCAACATTGTTCGGTGCTGTTTTTAGGAAAATAGTGGGGACTGCTCCGAACTAGAGAGTTCAGTGTGGAACAGGTTCAAACCGAGAGTGGAATAGGTACGAACCGCTCGGTTCGCACCAGTTTGAACTGGTTTAGCCCCTCCGTCTCTTTCAAATCTCAAAAGGCTTAAATTATGTTCTGTTGAACTGAGGTGAACTGCCCAATTCACCCCGTACCGAGCCGTACCATATCAGTAGCCAACAACATGGGTCTCGATACCAATTCAGCTAACCTTTGCTTGTGCCACTTTCATTTACTCCTCCATCTCCATTTTGCCACCACTAACACTGCTTTCTACAACTTCTATTTTTTTTTTTACAGAGTTAGGTAATCAAAAAGAGATGGCATGCCATTGTTGCCTCCACATTCTATTTCAAGTCTGGCATCTCCTGTCTTTCCCAACAATGACTATTTGGTCTCCAAAGGCAATGGAGTCGTCGAATCCATCTCCTGAACACTTGACATAAAAACGCATGGGCAAGGAGAAGAAAGACCGAGTCTAGTCATCTTTCTCTTCAGCAACAATAGCTCGCCAGAACAATGATCGCTAATTGGTTGAGTTCAGAGAGAACTTGGTGATAGCTGGCTAACCATGGAATGATACAAAGCGGAGGATCAAGCACATATTGGTGGCAAACTAGATATTTTTTCTGCCTATAATGTAATATCAACACATAGAATGTACAGACTTTAAATCACATGCATGTCTATACTGTATATGTATACATTACTAATACTTGAAAGGTACTTCTTGGAAATACTTTTGTTAAATTTCCTATCTCTCAAAATTAAAAATATGCCCCTATACTTCCCAAAAAAAGGAGGGCATTCTCTTTTTCTAATGCTAGCATTTTAGTAGTGAATGACCATTTTGGAGTCCGTCATAATAATATTAAAATATGAAATGTTATTTGGGCTCTATGGATTCAAATGATGACTAAGTGATAAGCTTATCAAAGTGATGTTATCATATAAAGTATGGATTAAGGACTGTTATTTTGATCGCCTACTATCTATAGATGCTTTTCACATACATATATATAAATTTATGTATGTGTATCCAAGTATGCATATATATATATATATATATATATGTATATTTCTCAATGTATTCTAGCCATATCATATCATATATATATATGTATATTGTTGCAGCCAAGGTCTGCCGTATCGGTACCGGTAGGCATACCGATCGTCTACTGGACCGGTACGGTTCAGTTCGTACTGGAACTAGTCCGATACGAAACGGTAAGCTCTTTTTTTTATCTTACAATTTTCGCATCCGTGCACCGGCGTCTGCGCACGAACGCGCAGGATAAATGCCACAGAGTGGCATTAATGCCACTTAATGAGCCTGCGTGGGCGCGCGGGCGCGCTGCCCCGCACAGGCGGGGGAACGCCTGCGCTGCGCTTCACAACGTGGGGAATTGCATGCGGACGCGGTTTCCCAACGCGCGGATCCGTGTGCGGGCCTGCGGGATAAATGCCACTCTGTGGCATTAATAAGCTCGTGTGGGCGCGCGGGTGCGCTGCCCTACGCGGGCTGGGAAAGTGCGGGTAGGGGAAACGACTGTGCGGCGTTTCACAGCGCGGGACTCCAGTGCATGGAACTGCACGGGATGGGGCACTTTGCCCAAGCATGTGGCCGAAAGGGCTACGTGCGCTTTCCAAAAAAAATGTACTGGTGCGAACCGGCCGGTTCGCACCGATACACGACGGGTACCAGCCGGTACATGACTGATACACATGCATGCCGGTTGAGATCGGTTCGAAAATAGCTGGAACTAGTTTTCATGTTGTCCGAGTACCAGTTCCAGGCCAGACCGATCCGTACCGAGCCGAACCGGCCAGTACGGTCCGGTTCGACAGACCATGGTTGTAGCTATGGTCTGCCGTACCGGTCGGTACGGGCCGGTACCAGATCCTACCGGTACGGTACGGTACAGCTACATATTTCGGTACCGAACCATACCAGCCCGTACCGATACGTACCGGTCTGTACCGACCGGTACTGACCCATACCAACTCGGTATCGGCCCGTACCGAACCGGTACTGGCCTGAACCGACCAGTCCGTACTGGCTCCAATTTTTGTTTGGCTTTTAGCCCCATCGGTACAGTACCGGTTCGGCTCAGTTTGGTTCGGTACCGTATCGGTACCGATGCCCGTCGATACGTCGGTACAGTCAGTGCCGCGTACCTTGGTTGTAGCTATACCATGGCATATCCATATTATCATTGTAGTTCCATGCTTCATAAGTCAACGCTCCCTTGTTGACATGGCATGATGACTTATGGCGCCACCTTTGGTGTTTTTGATGGCTAACAAACCATTTTTAGAAAGCAATGAAGAAAAATTAGAAGATTTCATAATTCTTGAGAAAGAATATTTTCCTAATTAATTGTTGAAGTTATAGTGAGACATAAATAGAGCTATAAGTGGGGAAGAGGAATGGATAACATTGGGAGTGGTATGGAAGTAAAAGATTTGCATAAACTGTTGTTCCTCTAAAGGTATTCCTAGAATGGATATTTTTATAAGAGTCGTGGCGAAAAAAGATTTCTGCCAAGTAGGAGAAAAGCATTGTCTTGAGATGGCAAGATTTTTGTGCGAGATAAAGTTCCTTTTTAATAAATGTAGCAGAACAGATAAAAAGACATTAATGCTACCATATGTTGAAAGGAAAAATATTGATGCAAGGGGGCCTTTCATTTTCCATTTCATTATTAATAAAACGATATCACATTGAATGTCAACTTAAGTGGGTAAATGAACCACTCTCTAGAATGAGAGATGTGGAAATGGACCAGCTATCTGGGTGTTTTAACAACAAAATGAATTATAAAATTATTCTGACTATATATAGTGTTAAGAATTATTTGATGCAACCACACTATTTGGTTATTGTCAGACATGGCAAAAGGTGTTGGTAAGATTGAAAAATTGTAGTTGTTTAGATGATTCATGTAAGTCTGTGACATGATCACATTGCATAGGCCTAATAATGGTTGCAAGATCGTTGTGCTAGTATTGGAACCCATACTGGTTGGTCGATGGCATGGCTCGGTACGCCTCCATGTCGTTCCATGTTGGGCTCGAATCGATACAACAGAGAGAGTAGGGAAGAGAGAGAACGGGAGAGAGGAAGAGAGAGGGGGGAGGAAGGAAGAGGGAGAGGGAAGAAGGGAGGGAGAGAGAGGGTGAAGGCCGGTGGAATGCGGCCCGACATGGCAAAGAGGGCGGGGAAGAGGAAGAACATGGAGCAAAAGAGAGAGAGAGAGAGGAGGGAGGGAGAGGGAGGGAGAGAGATGGAAGGTGGAGGATGGCCAGTGGAGGGCGCTGGAGAGCTGTAGAGGTCCGAGGAGTGGTGCATAAGGGTTGAGGAGCGAAATATGGGTCCGGGATAGAGCCCCTTTTTTATTTTAAAAATCTTAAGTGAAGTCGGTAATCTCCTTGCCAACTTCACTTAAGTCGAACGAAACAGAGATCTGCAAGGCGAAGCCCCTCCTCTGCCCCTCCACGCCACTCCACGGCCCTCCAGTGGCCTTCGCCGGTCGTCCGACAGTCATTTGCCACCTTCTATCTCTCTTCCTTCCTCCCCCTTCTCTCTTTCTTTTCCTTTCTTTCCTTCTCCCTCTCTCTCCTTGGTTGTTTTGTTGTTTTAGATGCCAGAACAGTCCCGATCCACCACTAGTAAGGCTCGGTATGCCTTGAACAGGGCGATTCAGGATGGTTCCACATTCTTTGGATGGTTGTGCGATCCTATCTATTGACGGAACATTTGGGATTAAATTTCAAAATACAAAATGGTCTAATGGATGATTATGATCTCAAATTTATGTAGCTAATAACTCATTCAAATAAGAGTGTTTGATGGAAACTTATGACTTTCTTCTTATTTTTAGAAATATGGTGGTCATTTGTTGCCACTAGGAATTGAAGCTGGGACTTCGCTATTGAGGTTCATGCATGAGGTTTAGTCCACATGGAATAAATAGTTGAAAGGATACCCAAATCTAATGCTTAAGCTTTTAGGTTGGATTGGATTTCAAAACATATATCAAGGCCTTTTGCTTAGACTCCATCTCCCTAACAAGTGCTATTAGAGCTAATAGATGAAGATCCTGGGCTGCTATCCAAGTTGTAAGGACACCCTCTTGGGCTGGTGTGGTAATATGCGACACACTTGGAAGGGTAATCGGTCATGGGCTTGATTAGAAATAGTGGATTAGACTCGAGGGGAAGTTGAATGGGTTCATATATGAACGAGGAATTTTAAGGTTCATGGGTGAGGTTTATTCCCACATGGAACAAATAGAATGAAATAAAAGGACTGAATTTTAAGGTTTAGTCTCACTGTTAAGGGCTTAAGCTTTTAGGCTGGATTAGGTTTTTGACTTGTATGTCAAGTCCTCCTGCTTAGACTCCTCATCTCCTCAACATTCTCCTATGGAGAATTTGATATCTCTGATTTTACTAATTGATAAAAGATTAATCCATGATTTTTCTATTTTCAAAATTTATATATAACATTGAAGACTTGCATGCAAGAGGAGGTATTTTTTGATAGCTGTCTGCAGTCCCTTGGCATGCATAAGCAATGATGGTTATCAGACTTCTTTACATTTGATGGGTATAATGCATAACCACATGGATAGCATGACCTTTGCAACTGACTTTTTTGGAATCTACCCTCAGCTACTAGAATTTTTTATCATGTTTTCTGAACTTCATTTGTAAATTGTTAGAATTTCGCATCAAAAGTGATACAATAAGTTTGCCAACCTTGTAATCTCTAGAAAATATTTGCTTATATAAGTGATCTCCTTCATACAAGCTGGACATACTCATAAATATCATGCTATTACTATTTCAAGCTTATTTCTATAAGGAATCAAATGAGGTAATAATATAAAATTGCATCACTATGGAATATGTGATAGTCTAATAGTTAAATAGCTTTATGCATGTGCTTGTGCATTGCACATGCTGATCAACTAGTATCTAGGAACACATTCATTTTATTTTTTATTTTTTTGGGGGGGGGCCTCTATTTCCGATACACCAATTGAGGTTTTGACATATGAGGGGAGCATTTTTCCTCCACAGACGGGTGCAGCTTGGAGGTGGCATCGAGGGAGAGGAAGGAGCCCAAGCACCATATTTCGCCCTCATGAGCGAGCACTAGAAACCATGGCTCACTATACTGGCCCGAATCGGGCGGTATAGGGCGTACCATACCGATTATATATCGGTATTTGGTACGAGTGGCGAACCTTGCCAGAAACTATCCCAACCCAACATGAATCTTGCTGCATTTTTAGCCATCATCACCTCACTTCTTGCAATTAAGGAAGGGATCACTAAGCCTCCATTTAGGCTAGGTTGGCATACACGCTCCCAAGAAAGCAAGTGCACTCTTCTTGAGCTATCTAGTGGACCCCATAACAAATCTCTTATGATCCACTCCAGTCTCTTGTAAGACTCCCGTAGGGACAATAGAGTGGGTAAGGTGGATAGGATGTGAGAAGGGTTGGTGGAGAGAACACATTCTTTTCTTATACTTGGTCATTTTGGTTTGCTTGAAATATTTTTTTTAAACATTATGTCATGGTTGACTAGTCAAATCAACATAACATCTGATTACAAACAAAGGTGCCGATGCTAATAAAAGAATGAATCAAAGGCTCACAATAGCAAAATATTACCAACTCAAGCCCACAAAATTACATGACATCAAACAACACTTTTTGCTATGATAAAACAAAAAAATAAAGAACATCAAATAATTGAATTATAAATCACCATATCATGATGTAATATAATAGAATAGATAAAGTGCGAATAAAGAAATTATTTTCATTATTAGAGCAAATTATATGTGCATTATAACATAGTTCTATGATAGCTCAATAGCATTTTGAAATTGATGACAACTAAAAAGGCACCATCAGCATTTTTCTTAATGGTTCCAGAAAATCATTATTTAAATGTATTAAAAATGGCATATTTGTATAAAAAAATACATATATATATATATATATATATATATTCTTATAAAAGGAGCAGTGATATAGAACATATTAAAATACCAGCAGACCAAACCATCTAATTAATGAAACCTAATTATGTAATTTTCAAAATCTAAACTTAAGCACATTAACCCATCATTTTTTGGGACAGGTTTAAGCCATCTCTTCAAGTGTATTAAAATTTTGATTCACATGTAGACCCTTCAATTCGCTAATGGTTCATGGACCTATTATCTTTTTGCCTTTTGACTTTTGAGTATTTTGAAGTAAAAGAGAGAAAAAGAACCAACCTTAATGATGACAATGGGTTGAGACACTGATTGATATCATCTTTGTAGATGATTTCATAGAAATTGAGTCTATTCAACTCCTATTTGATTTCAAGTAGCAGTCATGGTGATTTATTGAAGAAGAGGACAAATACATTCTTAACCTTGTTATGCTCTAGAGGGCGGTGACTTCCTAACCTTCGCATGCTTTGGTGATCGGATCTTGTTTTAGGATTTCAATGGTTGTGAACTCCTTGGAGGAGGTGGAGCGCAGGAAAAGTAGAGAAGGGGCTTTGGAGGTGGCAATTGTGGAGAGAAGGGGCTTTGGAGGTGGCAATTGTCGACTATGGAGATGGTGACAGGAAACGAGAGGTTTTCTGGTTGGATCATTAATTGTGCACCTCTCCTTTGATGTTGACCATGACATCCATAGCAAGATGGATTTAAGTGAGCCAATACCCCTTCAAGAAAGATAAAGAGAGGGGATAGAAGGATACCATTAATTCCAGCTCTTACAATCCCCATATTGCCACTGCTCTTGATGTCTAGTAGGGCAGCAATTGCCACTGCATATCATCTCTCTAACAAAAAATAAGGTTGGGAAGGACTATGATTATTACATGCCACTCATGGCAATTGTGACCATGTCAGAGCATCATACAGTTCTGAAGAGCTCAGAATCAAATGCTGGTTGAGGATGTTGGCCTGATGGTGGTAGCAAGGAGGGATGCTAGATGACAAATGAGGAGAGGAAAAGATGGGGGAAATGAAGGTAACATCCAAAAAAAGAAAAGAGAAATTCCAACTAGTGAAGTAGTTGGTTGAACTAACAAATGTAATATATGGCTAGCCTATATTATATGTAATTAAATGTAATGTGTCACGTCCAATTGATGTTGCACAAGATATTATTAGTTGTAAGGTCAATGCTTTCGACAGGATCATTAGTAGGACAATATTTTTTACAAGCACGCCATATTGGCTTTCATACCTATTTATGGCACCAAGTAATGCAAATTCTGCCATAAGCTTAGTTACAGTACAACTCTGGCTTGCACAACCACATTGGATGCCTATTTCTGGTATTCGTAGGTGAAGTGCTATTAGCATTAAAATCCATTGCACTTTCTTTCTTCTGGTGTATGAAATATATCATAGCCTCATTGCTGACCATTTTCAAATTCATACAATTATTAATAAAAAAATATAACGCAATTATTAGCTCTCATGGCTTGATTGTCTGTTGAACTTAATAAGAATGAAATTATAAAACTTCACCACTTATTTCAGGTTTTAACCTCAAGAATCAAATTACTAGTTCCTTTTGTCTCTAAATCTGTAACCATTGATACTCTTAAACTTCTTTAACCATCCTAATATAGTTGCCAGTCATGTAATCAAAAACTCATATGATCAAAATATTTAGGTGTCACTCTGGCCATGGTACAGTCCGCACAGCCGTCTCAGCCTCTGATGGGACTTGTAACATGCACTGCCCAAACAGCCTACGCTGCTCCTTACCAATCTGCTGCAATGGTTCCGGGAGCTCCAGCAGTGATCGGAGCCATATCACCTGGCATGCAACTGACATCAACATTCCCCACCAACCCGCACCAGCTCGCATATCAGCAAATCCAACAGCTGCATCAGCAGCAGCAGCTGCAACAACATCCGCAGCTCCAGGCCTTCTGGGCCATGCAGATGGCAGACATAGAAGAAACCAATGACTTCAAGAACCACAGCCTGCCTCTCTCTAGGATAAAGAAAATCATGAAATCTGATGGAGATGTCAAGATGATCTCAGCTGAGGCTCCTATGATATTTGCAAAGGCGTGTGAGATGTTCATACTGGAGCTGACACTGAGATCATGGAATCATACTGAGGAGAATAAAAGAAGAACACTTCAAAAGAATGATGTAGCTGCCGCTATATCCCAGACTGACATATTTGACTTCTTTGTTGATGTCATTCCCAGGAATGAATTAAAGGAAGAAGGCTCCAGGATTGCAAGTGCTGCTTTGCCAGTGATATGTGCTCAGGCCGACTATCATGTACCACCACAGCATCAAGTAACAGGCACAGAGATGATCTTGGGGAAGCCTGTTGATCAAACATCCACAGCTGCAATGTAGACTCCAGTTGCTTACATGTGGCAGCAGCCACAGCAGCAGCAACAGGTGCCTGATAGCAGCTGAACATATGAAATGGTTAGAAAGCTATTTTATGTTTCTGGTTTCTTCAGATATAGGAAGGAACATTGTTAGATGGAATTTCATGTTCCCTAATGTGTCAGTACAAGTAGTCAAGCTTGTAGTAGACCTCTTTTCACTTGGGTAGTAGGTGAAATAAGAAAAACTTGTCACTTGCATGCAGATGGAAGGGGCACAACTATTGTAAAGTGGTGCCGTCTTAAGCTTCCGTTCTGTGACTCTATAGACAATAAACTTTACTGCTCTTAATCTATGACTGATGCATTAATGATCTTGAGACCTTCAGAAAGTTCCCTTTTATTCATGGTAAGTTACAGGCTGAGTATAGTGTGAAGTGCCAGCATGGAAGCCATGCCGAAAATTACTATTTCAGTGCTTGCAATACTAGATGTTATCAAGTATGTCTTTCTATGGGTAAGATACAGTGTTTACAATGAAGGTGTGACATGGAACACAAGCCAATCATTAGTGGCTTAGTGCTTACATGCAATCGATAAGCATGTCTTTCAGTAGGTAAGCATGTTGTGTTTATACTGATGCAGAACATGTACCAAATATTGCTAATTTAGTGCATCCCTGCTTGATATAATTAAGAATGTCTTTCAACAGGTACAGTAGATCTCAGATGAGCCAATGTATTATAGACAGGAACTTTGCCGTGCATGTATTATAGATGAACTTTGCCTTGCTAAAGAATTTGAGAAGACATGGGCGATCCTGATATTATTTCCAGACCTCTCATTTTACGTTTTAAGATTTCACTGCATGATTTGCGTGCACCAGCAGGCAAAACAAATATATAGGGCTCCATCCGGCCATGGAACAGACCTCTCTCTCTCTCTCTCTCTCTCTCTCTCTATCTATCTATCTATCTCTCTGGGTGGGATTGTGCCTAGGTAAAATATCTGGAAACTTTGGGATGAAGACCCTTTGCGTAGGAGGGGTGTGACAACTGCAGCAATGCCAGTTGAGGAGAAGCTTTTGCTTTGTATCAACCTCTTTCTTCTTTTCAGCAACCTTCTTTAGGATGTCTTGATGATATCTATCGTTCAAATCTTCATCAGTGTATATGCTTTAGAAATTTGCCTATATCTCTTCACAAGGATCTCTGTGCCGGAGAGAGTAATTTGGTCACTTATTCAAGGGAGCTATCATTTTAACTCATTTCTTGGAGTATATAGCAGAATTGAGCTACGAACTCCTGTTGGTTTGCCTCGCGCAAAATGCCATGGCTATTCTGGCATCTCTACCAACAAAGGGCCTCGATGATGCTCCTAGAAAGCGATCATACTCTGATACCAGCAGTCAAAAGCCAAGTTCCTGCATAAGCTCTTGATGCACTCTTATGTTTCTGTGTCAATGTAAAACGGGGCTGAGAACACAAAGCATACAATAGAACATGTAAAGATTAAGAAGATGAATGAACCTTCTACCAATTCATATGATAAAAGAATTCAAGCTCTTTTCGGCACTATGGCACATGTAATGGGAAAGATCCCTATTCTCATATTGCAACCAACCATTTTATACATCATGAATGTCTTTCTTTTGATGAAACAAAGGAGCCAAAGACCCTAAATGCTTTTCACTCAACTGATCAACATATTTCCAAACATAGCATATCTCACAATTAGTCAAAACCTGCGAACCACTTTGGGAGAGCACTTCATTTCTGTAAGAGAAATAGTGAGTAACAGCAGCTACCTGGTGCTCAACCCTGTGCCTGCATGGATTGCTGATAACAAGTAAGACCATCGAGCAAAATAAAGAAAAAGCAAGGCATCTATGAAAACAGTCCCACCTTTACATTCTTCTTGTAAAGATCCCACATTTGAAAAGAAGTTTTACGGAAAGAGAGCAGGCCGCAAGTGCAGCTGACCACCTTTTCTTGATCAGATGAATTATACATAGAATATCTGTCCCACGTTCAATAGGCTCTCATGGGGAATATTAAAGATCACACTGTTTTCCCTGCAGATCCTCCGAAGGAAGGCATAAATGTAATCAACAGCTATCCTTTTAATAATTCCCGAATCCCTCCGAGCCCTCACAATTGTGTTCCCAAGAATGTGCACCACCCCAGCATCCTTGCACCTGTTCAAGAAATCCAATTCATCCCCAACTGTCTGGATTGTCTGGCCTGATGAGCTCACTAAACCATTTCCATGGAGCGGGGATTGGGCAGGTACTATAGAATCATTCGATGGTGAGTACGTTAGCTCTACATTAGAGGAGACTCTGTTGCCATTGCCATTCTCAGTAAGAAGGAAATCACTATATTTCTCGGTCCGCTGCCCGCATAAGCTGTACTCGTCAGAATCAGAGTATCCTTCCATCATACTTTCAAGACGAACAAAAAGAGAGAGGCTATCAAAGAGCATCTTCTCAAAATCATCGTCTTTCTTGTGGAGATCTTTGTATCCATACCTTGCAATACAGCGGAACATGTGGAAATTCTTCGGACCAATCCTTTTTACAAGAAACCGTTCTTCCACAGGTACTGTGTAGACTGGGAGGTATTTGACACAGACGAAGACGACAACAGAGTGGATGGCAGGGAGGTTGGTAATGAAGTGGGAGAAGATGCGAGGAACGCCGCTTGCCAGCTCTGTGTACACGAAGCCTATGCCAGGGACCCGAACCAGGCCAAGGCTGGGGCCAAGGCCCAAGATCCAGGCCATTGAGACCTTACTGTGCATCTCAAACTCATACCGCTTCACAGTTCCATAGTGCCATATATACATGATGAGGAGGAAGACAGCAGCGATGACAAGTGGAACCCAACCACCTTGGTCTATCTTGAAGAGCACTGCAGAGAAGTATGGGAGTTCCACCAGCAAGGAAAGACCGGTGAAGATGACAATAAGGATCCAGTGGCTCCGCCATACCAACAGCATTATAGGGACCATAAGAAATGTTGTCACCAGCATAACTATCACCACAGCAGTTCCTGTTCATAAAATATAGAATTTATTTATTATTATGAAACAAGCATGAAGAAATTTAATGGAGAGATTCATGTATCAAGCACATATAATCAAATTATATTATGAAAAATGACAACTTGTTCAATGATCAATTAAAACTAGATTTTTGCAGAAAACCAAAAAATAGTTATGGCACAAAATGGAATGCCATTTCAAAGTCATGAACAATCAACTTGCTGGTCACAGGTTCTAACTGCATGGAAATCAGACACATAGAGCAACTTAAAAATAATCGAATCTCAGCATGATATATCATGCAGGTGGCAGCATTAAGTCATTGATTATATTTTCCACTTGCAAATATATATCTATTGGTGTCTACTAAGTTTTTACAGTTGAGAGTTGCTCAGAGTGCTTTCTGCTGATGTTTTCTTTGAAAAAGCCATCCTGGTCCCCCCTGTGATTATGCTATTGTTAGCATGATTTGCTACACCTACGTTTTCTTCCTCTCTCCTGATCTCTTAATTCTCCTCCCCCTCTCCCTCACTCCCTCTCTCAATTCTACTCTCCTGATGCCCTCTCTCTCGATGCTCCATGGCGATGATGCAACGACAACAGCTAAGGTTAGGGTTTTGCGACGACGAGGTACGCCTCCCCCCTCTCCCTCTCTCTCTATCCCTCCCTCCCTCCCTCTCCTTCTCCTTCGTCTTCTCCTTCTCTCCCTCCTTGGTTCTAGTATAATTTGGCTTGGTACGGCACATACTAGTACCATACCAAAGCAGTTGTCGGCCCAGTACATCCTGGTATCG
Source organism: Phoenix dactylifera (assembly GCF_009389715.1). NCBI lineage: Eukaryota > Viridiplantae > Streptophyta > Magnoliopsida > Arecales > Arecaceae > Phoenix > Phoenix dactylifera. Next base: position 9,415,982 of record NC_052403.1, read on the forward strand.
GGTTCAAAGAATCTTGCATAGGGGTGTGTATGCAATTGCTAGATTTTGGAGAGGCATATCCATAACTTGCAGATTTTATGAGGCATATGTGCAAGTTGTACGCTTTTAGAGGGATGTATGTTCACTTTAAACTTTTTGAGGGATAACAAGCAAATAAGCATTTTTTGAACTGTATGCAAAAGTATCTTAACTCTTAAGTATCAAACCTTATGATGATTAGTCACATGATAAGTCTTCATATGAAATATTGTCATCATTGCTACTTCATTGTAACATCTGACTGTTTTAAAATAAAGCAAATAGGTCATGAAATTATTGTTGATGTGTGTGAAGTTAACAGCTTACCATATGCATTTCCAATCTGACTTTGATTTTTGAATCCAGCTGTGACAGCTATGCAAAGAACCATAAGGACCCAATTAATATCTGGTATATATATCTGACCGAGGAACTTTTTTGATGTATGAACAACTTTGACCCTTGGAAAACAACCAAGTGCAAGTGCTTGTTTGATTATTGAAAATGTTGCAGATATGGTGGCTTGACTCGCAACAATTGCTGCTGCTGTTGCAATGATAAAAGCTGGCCAGTATATACTATCTAAAAAAATAAAAAGATGTCACCATCCACTTATATAGAAAGAGACTTAAAGGATTCTGTACTGTAAGAGTCAGAAGGGACCTGGAATAGAACGATAAAAAGCATCAAACACATGCCCTTTATTGCTAACTATATAAGCAGCTTGTCCGGTGTATGCCATAAGAAGACAAGGGAACACAATGAGGGTGAAAGCAATCTGCAAACGGAAAACACATAATCTGAGCACATTCAACTTAAGATATTGATCATAATTGTGTGAATTGATAATAAATACCTGAACAGCTAGGACAGGAAAGTGACACAGATCAGCAAATAATGCTTCTGTCCCTGCATAATAATGTTGCAGGACAATGCAAGTTAGCTTTCAGTATACCAAGAAAAATCCATGGTTACATACAATGACGCACCACAAGAAGGTGCATCAGTTCAGAAGAATCTCACCTGTGATACTAAGAAGAATTCCTCCAAGAGAGGTCCAATTATGAAGTTTCCCTCTTCTAAAATACCGATATGTATAAATTGGATTGTAAGCCTTGAGAACAAGAACTATCATATTTCCATATGTTTAGAGCACCAATAGCACCAATCAATAAAAACCAGAGGAGAACGATGGGAGCAAAAAGCCATCCAACTTTGTCTGTACCATAGTGTTGCATGCTAAATAAACCAACTAATATGACCACAGCAACAAGTATAACCACATCTGAGACATTGGGACATGAGAATGAAAAAGCAATTAGCCGTGCATAATTCAACTAAAGTCATTTTTTTATTTTCATTACTTTAGGAAGCTTTATCATTCAAAAACATGATCCCTTTATAATTCAAATTTCAGACTTTAAGTGTTTAGATTTTCCAGCAGTTGTTTAATAATTAGAAGGAAAAAGTTGAAAAATGGAAAATTATTAGGAAATTCTACTCAAAGTAGAAATTTCTAATTCCATGATTTAAGGGACTTTTTGATATTCATAATACAAGTGAACATCTAGTTGTCTAAGAACATAACATATGATTTTTTTTTCTTTCCATAGCAGTAATATTAAAATATTTCATTTTCAGTCCAGACATGCCCTTTGAAGGGCATTTATAATATGTTTATAATGGAGAATTTCATGGAATGACCAATCCTTATCATCAGGTCCAATAAATGAGAAAAATTGGCATCTATGCCTAAGAGTATAATTGGTACGAAATAGATTGATAGTATTCTAGAGCTTATAAGTGAGAAAAATGATTTTTTGAAATTGAGAGCTTCAAGGGATCCATGAATTCAAGAGTATGCATCAAAGCACATATAGGTGGTAAAAGCCATACCATTACTCATGTTGGGATGGTCAACCTTTATTCCACCTGATGCTGAAAGAACTGCAGAAAGATAAAATTTTAAAGTTAGAATTTTAGAGAGGCTAACAGAGCAATCACATCCAAGACACTCATAGAAACATTAGCAGTAAGAGTGCACTATAAAATGCGAAAGAATCCTGGGAAAAACTTGGACAATTGAAGGAGCCCCTTTAAAAACTTATACAAAACAGTGACAATTTTTCCAGCACATTCAATGAAAAATGTTTGGTGAAACTTATTATTTTTCCATGGAAATGCCTTGAAAAAAAAAAGAGTATCTGAAACTTAATGGAAAACCTTAAGCATTTAGTCCTCGTTTGGATGCCTTTACAATTAAATCAAACTCTTTATTTCTTTTTGCTTGTAAGGTTAGGCAAAGGAAATATTTAATATTTATTTAAGAGTTGTATACTGTTATGCAAAACTCTCTAGGAGATAGTAACCTGAGAAAAATAATGAAATATGATATTCTACTACCAAAGAGATTTTAAGATTTTTTTTTGGTTATTTCTGAGCCATGCAAACAGTATACCATGTTTAAGGCTACAGCCTGAGGTTCGCCGTCTCGGTACCAGACCCATACCAGTACTATTCTATTACAATGTTGGTATATAGTACGAGACGTACCAAATATTGGTATGGTATGAGACTGCATACCGGTTCGGTACTGGTATGATATGGTACTGACCTGTATGGCAAACCTTGCTACGGCCTATTGGTGAAGCAATGTGATGGTCGAGGCCTCTATAAGAAAACCTAATTTACAAAACATAAACATATTGAATCTTCTGTTAAAAAAGAAAACAGTTTAGGAGCAAACATATCAATTCATAGACAAAAAATCTGATAGCATATCAGATATGGATCACAGCCTTCAATCAAATATGTATATCTCAAATCAGAGAACAATCAACATAAATTTTAAAACAAACTATATAATAAAATGAATTCCTGATATCAAATTTCTAGGGTTGACAGAATTATAACCATTCATCAAAGCAATTCTTCCACTACACCAAACTCATGCATACCATGTGATGGTTGACCCACCATCTGTCGAAAATCTTACCTTTTAAATCTCTAACATAAATCTTATGCGCCCATAAACCAGATACCATGGTAAAAATAACCCAGTTCCAAGAATCTCAATGATTGACCACAGAGATATAATGAAAGTATAAATACGGACAAATCATAAAAATGATTATTATGTAATATTTGTATGACTATAGTAGATCACTGTTTCTGGTTTTTATAGACCCACTGACATAGGAAGATAGACCAATCATAGGTTAATGCTAGATCCTCCTATAGAAAAGATCAAAAGTAAAGAATCATACTGCAGCAAAAGAATGAAAATGTTGAATTAGAGACTTAGATGCATGTCTTTTAATTGGGGGGACGTTTTTGGGCAAAACTATGAAGATGCAATGGTAGTTGCAGAGAGCAAAATGCTATAATAAATGCAGCACATTTGCACAAACAATATCAATAACAATAACAATAACAATGATGATGATAATAGAAGAAGAAAAAGAAAAAGTAGCCAATGCATCATATTCTCACAAAGGGCATGTTACTAAATATATATGCAAGAATTACACCCTAGAAGATGCAATCACCAAATGGCTGTCAGAATCTTAATGACATAGATCCACGCCATAGATGCAGAAGAAATGCAGGAGGCAAAAAATGGAGGGAGAATTTAGGGAACTAGCAGCAGCAGAAGCTCGATAATCATGATCCTAGATTCTGATCATGGAATGGAGATTTGTTTGGACAACCACAAATGATGCCCACGTTGTAAGGAGTAAGATCCAACACTTTGTACAATAATGTGGATTTTCTGTGAACTAATTACAATATATAATGCGTGCGTGTTTGCACTGGTTTGTAAGTCACGTATTGTCAGGTAGAAAAGCTCGAAGAACATGAAACCGATCTTTGACTAAAAATATTGCTGTAATGAAAGACTTGAACATAAGGAACAAATCTTTGCAACTAAGGGAGTCAATAAGCTGTTAGATATAGTTACAGGAAAGAAGAAAAAAATGTAAACAAGATCTGGTTCTACCTCAAAAATATATATATATTAATCTAAATCACTAACTCCAGGAGCTTATGTAAATGGATACATGAAGGGGATTACAGGGAGCAAGTTGTCTTAAGAGACTGCATACAGAAAAGCAATACAGTCAAGCTACTAACCATGGAGAAGGAAAATATAGAACAAACTGACCTGATATAGCTGGAGTAAGAATCCCATCTCCAATTGCCATACAAGTACCAATAAGAACAAGAATGAGAAGAGCATTCTTTTTATAAGAATGTGTCTCTAACCATCTCTTGATTTTCGCGGCTAGCGAATTCTCATCATAAGTCTTACGACTGTATGTTGTTAATTCTTCATCTGTTCTATGTTGGTTGGGAATAGTATTTATATTTGCATGGCGGCAAAGCAGTGAATAAAGAGCAAATGTACCACCTGCACATAACAAAGCAGAATTTGTATTTTCTCAATATGCATAAAAAGGAAAAGACAGCAGCCAAGAGAATGAAGGGTTAATTTTTAATAGTCCTTGATATTAGTGACTACAATCAACAGCATTCACGTTTGCATTATTATTTTTATTTTTTTACTAACAAATTGAACCAGCAATCTGAATATATTAGCTTCCACAAATTTATGTTGAAACCTATATTTGATGAGTAATCTAAATCTTCATTGTCCAGTAAGTCTCTATTGTATTGTATACCACATAATTGACAATTTATAAAGAATAATCAGCACACTGCCAACTGTTCTGCATGGACACAATGATAGAGTTGATGTATAAGACTCATTGATAGACCTTGAAAAGTACATTTAACTTAACATCTTCCTCAATATTTCTTTAGATACTGCAGAGAAAATAATTAAGTGGATTTATGACCAAAGTTTTCCAAACAGTAGATGGATATAGTTTCATTAAGGGGATTACCTTGTAGAGAATGCACAGTGAACAATAAAACATCATATGATGTAGAAAACTGAAAAAACTGTTTCCAGGCCATGTGTAACTAACAATTCTCATAAGAGGCTAAGGACCTTATGTACCCCTTGATGGGGTCTCAAAAAAAATGTCAAACAAATAGCAGTGAGACTGATAGGGCTGATGGAAGATGTTTTTCTCTTAGACTTAACAAGGCCATACAGAAGGAGAATAAAGGAGAACAAGATTTAAACATATATTGGGTTTTGAAGGAATGCAAGATAAGCAATGCTAAAAAAGGCTTACGGCAAGCTAGTTCTTAGATAGGAGTTTTATATTTTTACTTACTTCTAAATCCAGCATAATTGACAACTAAATTCCATAGTTCTTAACCATCGTGAAATCTTTTCAGGAGATATTCATTTTTCGCGGGAGAAACAAATAAGATAACCAGGCACAGCAGCATTTTGAATCCCACCAGAAATGGAGAAAATAAATCTAAGGCCAAAACAACTTTAATTGATCTCTCTCATCAGAAGATGTTTCTTTGATGCCAAGCTTTGCAACATATTTGCAAGGTGTAGATAACTCCCAAGATACCATACTTGGAAAAAAAAGAAGAACCAAGACTGAATGTCTCTCCAAGGATCTTCAATGTCATCTATCGATTTCTAGGTCTATATAAACTTTTTCTATAAAATTAAGAAGGAACAAACCATGAATATAAAGTTGTAAGTCATAGAATTTGTGAAATTTAATGTAGTGTTAGTTATAACTGCACTGGTAAACATAAGCATGTGGCATAAACATGTGTTTTTTGTAAAAATGCTGTCTATGAGGATGAATTTGGGTCATTGCCCACAAGTGAGTGATCATTGCTACAGCATCCCAACACATTGCTCCTCAAGTTCATAGCACTAAGACAGGATTTATCTTCCTAAATGTCTTGTGATAGCCTATGAGTCTAAAATGAAATACATCAATTAGAAACAATGGATACATCTTACATTTGATAGCATATGAGTCTAAATTCCGCCGGAAAGAGTTTATAAATAAATAAAGATCCCTAGTATCATCTTCTATACTGAGATATACCATGAGGCCAAAGAAGTTGATTCGAGATCTCAGCTGATCAACTTCTTGGCCTAAAAAAAAGTCATCTTCATGGTGATACATAATTTCACCAAACCAATAATATTGGATCTTTACCATCAGAGCATTAGAATCCTTTTTTGCTGTCGATTCATCTGAAACATAGGTTCTCATTTCCCTTTTGATCATCATACAATACCTTCATATTTTGTGTGTGTGTGTGGTGTGTGTGTGTGTGTGGCATCAATTAATACTTAGTAGTGGTCAAAATCTGTTGAACTTCCTTTTATTACTTTGTTTTCTTTCTAGCTCAGTTTCGTTATCACCAAGGTCATTTTGGGTTACAGTAGTAACGAACCTTCCTTCCTATCCATCCCCATATATTCTCTATACATTCAACAAAGGACAGTTAATAGGAGATTAGTGGACAATATAATAACACTATTAACTCAGTTTTGGAAAACTTTGCATTATTGTTCAAAATTAATTCACTTAAGTATTTATTTGTGTTTCTTGAATTGAGATCAAAATATTGATCCAACAATGCTCTAAATGGTTTTTGAAGCTTTCTCTTTTAGTTAAGCATAGTTGACTACTCTAGATTCTCCTAGTTAGGTTATCTCATACTACACTATGGTCATTGAGACTTCTTTAGCAGTTCACCCTTCTCTCTTATACTTTTGACTGCTTATTCCTTGTCATTCCTGTACATTATTTGCCTCTAAGGAGATCAACTTTTTAGGATTGCCCAATTAATGGAGCACAAATTTGATCGTTGCCGCCCTCTTATGCAAGGCAGCCTATTCACGTCATGGGATTGCAGTGAGAATCTCTATGATTACAACTTCTAGTTTGCCAAGTATGAGAAAACTATTGATGTGTATTATACATTCTAACTTAGGAGGCAAACACATATATGATACCAAAAACTAGGCCAGCAGTCAATGCTTGCTTCAGAACATACAGAGATTGCAAACTGTTTGACATTGTGCAGCCCTTATGCAGCCTGGACCCCCTGTTCTTTTGATTGGCGCAACCTCCCAAAACATTTTGTCCATGAATCATTACTTATATATGGCTCAGGAAGATCCTCAAAAATCTTCAGTCCAATGATATCTCCTTCAATATGAAATGGGATCTCACCTGCTTTCTCCCTCTGTGTGTGTATGTGTGTTTATGCGCATGTTCACATGCACATATAGGATATTTATCAGTTAAAACTAAGTAATCTTTCCCATAGAAGACCTAAGACCCTTTCCCTTTGCTTCAACTCAACAAGTTTGGTTCTCCTTTTTCTCATATTTCATTTTTTACTTTTGCTCAACCTTTAGTTTATCTCTACTTTTAATCTTGAAATAGTAGTTAGTTTATGAGTTCCAAGCATCAAATAAACAGTCTGGCCTTTATACATGACAAACATTCTAAGAACAAGGTGAAAGGTCCATTAAAGCATTATGTACCCTAATGACCAGATATTGGTAGGAATTCCATGCTGAGGACCATAAAACCACCTACTATTTTACATTGCAAAGTAGCAAGTTTTGGAAGATCTCCATATCCCTATCCAAGGATTAGAATAGCATCTGTTGATGTTGTGCCAACCTAGAATTCTCATGGCTCATACTATGCTGTGCCAGTGTTTGGCATGCACTAGAATTATAGCATGGCAAGCAATGACATGAAGCAGGCATCACATAACTATCATCTGCCAGCAAGGCACTGGTAGGAAACATATTAGCCTGTGCTGATCAGGCACAAACAACACTTAAATCCATGCCTCCATCAATTTTTCATGTGCCCTCACCTCAAGTTTGAGCCACTCCATGGCAAGCTTCTCCATTGTAATTCTTGTCTTATCACCCCTAAGATTATCTGCCCATAAGCCTCTATTACACCATATTCATTCTTCATGCTTTACCCATAATGCTCTCTTACCTTGTGTATCTCACCTAACAAATTGAGTGAGGTTTGGACCATTGATGGTAGAACCTTTGGTAACCACATTAATTAAGCAACAATCATTTTTGATGTTATAGAGTTAACCAAGCTTATTTAGTTTATATCGTACATATCGAACTAATGCTTGAGTGATCCAACAATAAAGAAAATAGCGAATGTCTTTG